>NC_057806.1:281091562-281719389 GCF_018294505.1 Triticum aestivum
GGCGGTTTCTTGCATTATGGCTTCGTGTTTAAGAGTGAGGCTCACACCTGCCACCCCCTGCGAGCGCCCCGCGAGCGGGGGCTGGGCGTGGTATGCGCGCGTCGAGTACGCTCGGGCTAGCCTAGGCGACGCCAAGGCCCCCCTGGGGTCAAGGATGCAACCGCCTCGGGACCACCGCGCACACAGCCTGCCATAATCCGGCAATCAGCTCCTCGTGACGCTCTCTTGGGCGGCCTGGCAGGCTCCTCAGGAGGGCTGAAACCTCGTGAGCCCCTGGAGGGCTCACCTCTAGAAGAGGGCACTTCTACAAGGACAAGGCCCCCTCGAGACCCACAAGACCGGAGATAAATCACAACAACTACTCCCCTCCCAGGTCCACGGCGACACTTTCCAAGCCCTATTTTAGGGCATATTGCCATTTCATACATTATAAGGGGCTCCCCCTTCAAAAATGCTTTCACGCCCTACAGGGCCGTGCCCGATGGTTTTTTCATATAGGTTAGAGCAAAAAAGGAAATGCAGGCCTAGCTAGATGCGCTGCTTCCGGCACCGTCTTCATCATCTCCATCCGCACCGCCTGTACTATCGCTGGCATTGTCCTCATCGCCGCCATCAGCACTGCCCCCGTCGGCCACAATTACGACCGCGTCATCCTCGGGAGCGAACTCCGCGACCAGGTCATCCACATGGTCGTCCACCCAGCCCGCCAGGTTGTCTTGGATGATCCGGGGCACTGGGCTATCGTGGCGTCAAAGTCGGAGTGAGGGTCAAGGTTTAGGAGGTGACTGAAGACTCGCGAGAATGCATGCCCGAGAAGGCCCCGGCTTCTCTCTTCAATGAGCTAGCGAGCTATCGCGGCTCGGTCTTCCAGGTGGGTCACAATATGGGTGAAGAAGTGAAGTTGGTTGGCGTCGTTGTCCTTGTTCAGATGGGTGACGCTCTCTTCGCAGATGGTGCCCATAGCCTGGTTGGCCCTGACCCTCAGGGCCCGGAGCATCGAGGAATGCTTGCGCTGCATCGTCCGATGGTGGCACACCTCATTCTCGGTCTGCTCCGCACGAGACGCAACAGCCTCGACCTGCTGCTGAAGTGAAGACAAGTCATTTCGAGTGGAGGTCAGGTTGGCTTGGGTGGAGGTCAGAGCCTCCTTGGCAGCCCTCTCGCGATGTTCCGTTGCCTCTAGCTTCGTTTTGAGGGAGGCGGTCCTGCCCTTAAGCTCTGCCTCCGGGAGCTCCAACTCCAGGAGGTGCTCGTCGGCAAGAGCCGCGCGAGCCTTCGCCACCCTCTGGTCGACCTCCTGCTGGATCCTGGCCTCCCGAGTGACAACGACGTCCTCGCCCATGGCTACCTGGCGCTCCCTCACCTCCAACCACTCAATCTCCAGGCTGCGCCCCAAGACCTCCAGCGCCAGCGTCTCCTCGCGTTCCTGGACCTCCTCCTCATTGGAGGGGACCTCGCTCAGTGATGCTGCCAGGGTAGCCTTTCACGCTTGGATCTGCCGTTCGAGGGTGGTGTTCGAATCTTAAAGCTCCCGCTTCGCTCCTCGGCCGCCTCACGATAGTGGTCAGCATCCCTGGCCTCCTCCTAAGCACGGGCACAAGCCTCGTGAGAATCCGCGAGGGACACCGTGGCGCTCGCGCGAGCACGCTCGTGCTGAAGATGCCCAAGGTTGATGTCGACCTTTAGCTGGCGCCACTCGTGCACCAAGCGGAGGTCCTCCGCCTCAAGACAGGCGTCGACATGGCAAGTTCTCCACCAAGCTGGCTCAACGCGCCCATCACCTCATGGAAAAGCTCAAGACGGATGGCACTGCGCCCGCGTGCAAGCCCTAGCGCACGACCAAGCTCATCCTCCGCACAGGGGGCTGCCGGAAAGGCGCGGAGAGGCTCGCTGTCGGTGTCAAAACCGACGGATCTCGGGTAGGGGGTCCTGAACTATGCGTTTAAGATTGATGGTAACAGGAGATAGGGGACACAATGTTTTACCCAGGTTCTGGCCCTCTCAATGGAGGTAATACCCTACTTCCTGCTTGATTGATCTTGATGAATATGAGTATTACAAGAGTTGATCTACCACGAGATCGTAATGGCTAAACCCTAGAAGTCTAGCCTGTAGGACTACGATATTGAGTATATCCTTTTCGTACTACACCCTTCGGTTTATATAGACACCGGGGGGATCTAGGGTTACATAGAGTCAGTTACATAAGATGGAATCTTCATAATTATTCGCCAAGCTTGCCTTCCACGGCAAGGAGAGTCTTATCCGGACATGGGTACAGTCTTCGGTCCTCATATGTTCACAGCCCATCAGTCCGGCCCATAGATAACAGGCCGGACGCCCGAGGACCCCTTAGTCCAGGACTCCATCAGTAGCCCCTGAACCTGGCTTATATGACAAGGTGTCCGGCGTGTAGTGTTGTCTTCGGCATTGCAAGGCGGGTTCCTCCTTCCGAACTCCCGAATAGTCTCCAGATGAATTGATTGTGTCCGGACCTGTAACACACACCGCACACAACCGCAGAGAGAATATAATAACACACAAGTCCAATCTGCTGACAACTTTAGTAATGTGACGTCATGCCTGCCTGGTCATAATTTCGAACCATTTTCCGCCCCACATTTCGAGACGTGGTTGTCATTGGAAGGCCTTGTCAAAGCAGAGATTGTGTCCCCTTATTACAGGATTTTCATCAATACGAGCGTGGGTAACCCAACCGTCCTGCGAGAAAGATTCCTTAGGAATATGCTGGTTCTTAGGCTTAGGAGGAGACGTTCAATACCGGAGGTGTATATAAAGGTACCAAGGGCCGTCTTTTTATGCCAAACCTCTCCTAAGCCTCTCCAACCCCAAGTTCCAGCACCCAAGGTTCGACTCCATTGCTTTCAGCCTTCCCATCATGTCCGGATCTAGCTCCCAAGGCTGATGGGTGGCTTCCTCCGTTACAGAGGAGGATATCACAAAGCTTCGGGCGGCCAGATATCTGACCGCAGAGATCCACCACCGGCTTCCTGCTTAAGGACAAGTTATCCCGACCCCCAGATCCGGTGAGAGGGTGGTATTCGTCTCCCACTTCCTCTGGGGGTTAGGGTTTGCTCTTTACCCCTTTATCCGAGGGCTAATGTTTTATTACGGACTAGGTTTTCATGATCTTTGCCCCGGACTCTATCCTCCGTGTCTCGGTGTTTATCATTATATGCGAGGCCTTCCTTCAATCCCCCCACACTTCGGCTTATGGCTCAAAACCTTTAGTGTGAAGCCGAAGGTAGTCGATGGGGAACAGGCGGAGTGCGGCGGTGCTACAATTAGCCAACTCGCCAACACTCCCTGGCCAAAAGGTTCTTTTTACAAGGCTTCCAATTACTGGCAGCGGGAGTGGTTTTATATTACAGAGCCCCACAGTGCTAAATGGGTAGCTGCCCCACCTTTTGTCCCGGCCCATCGTTACGGCTCGCGTCATGGGTCAACAAGGGGCTAGATTGGGGATTAATGGATGAAGTGCGGACCTTACAAAGCCGCATCCGAACCCTCCTCGAGAGAGATATCGATCTCGTCAGTGTGATCCAAGTGATGTTAGTTCGCCGAATCCTGCCCTGCCAGCGCATGCCTCGCCGCATGTGGGAGTTTAATCCAGAAGGACCACAAACCCTCCAACACTTCTTCGGCGCCAGACACGAAGGGATGTGGAAGTTATTCTCCGAGAAGCGGAAACATTGGCTGGATACCACTGAGGATGCTGGCCTTAACTGTAATCATCTGGATACCCCGGTAAGCACTTGGCTTTCGAATACTTTGTGGTCATGCATACAGTAATATGGTACTGAGAAAGCTATCTTTTTCCAGGGCTGATAAAGAAGGCAGGACTGATTATGTGTTCGGCCCCTCTGCCCCAGGGTCCAGTGAATCCTGTCCTAACAAGGATGCTGGCCCCAGCACCATACCAGATGTCGGAGAAGGAGGACGAGGCAGGGGGCAAAAGGACCAAGGATGGCCTCTATTCCCAGGGAACCTTAGACCTTGTGTCCAGAGGAATAAAAATCTCCTCATCCGAAGACAAAAGTGAAGGGGGGCCACTATATCCTTCCCTCCCAGGAAGAAGAGGGCCGCCTCCGAAGATTGGGAGAAGCACGCTCCTAAGCGAGGCAAGATGCCTCTGGGGGCGGCCCGGGCCTGGAGGACGTCGAAGCGCAGTCTCATGACGAGGACAAGCCTCCGGCCTAATCGTAAGTGAACAAGGCTGTTTTAAACCTGTCCCGTTCTTTCCTTGTGACGCCTGGAATATTTTTTTTGCAGATCAGCGCGTAGTCCCCTTCAACAATCCTCTTCCTCGGGGGACCTTCTCCCGGAGATGATGGAAAGTGAGACGCCCCCACCGGCTTCTCCATCCAATAGGGCATACGACCTTGAGGTGTCGTCGTGGAGGGTCTTCCCCGACCAACAAGTGGTGTCAGGGATGACGGAGACGCGACACGAAGGTGATACTTCGGCGGCCCAGGGTCTGGGGAACAACAATGAAGACCCCGAACAATCCGGAATGCAGCCGGATACAAATAAACGGATCCCTTCAAAGGGTGACCGTACTCCTGCGGCTGCCTCCGGAGACCCAGAGGCGCCGGATATCTTGACGAACATGCTGCGGTAGGCGTTCGTTTTAGAGGAACATCGTACCTTGATGGGTACGGTGGTAAAAAAGATCCTATCCGCAAAGAGCGGATTGAATGAGGCCTTTGCGAGTCCACTGAGAGGCTTCGAGGTTTGTACTGTAATATGTGCAATTATGTTTTATTCTGAAAATACACCTGTGTATAGACAGTAGCCCTTGAGCCTCAGGTTGGCTTCCCATAGGAAACGAATGGAGGATCGAAAGAAATATCCGAGGACTAATCTGATTAACTTTGAACACAGGTGTCGGCGTTCTGGGAACGGGGGTCCCCAGACTTGCCTGCCTGCGGCCTGCGGCGTGGCTCAAGTGGGGGCCCAGCGCGGCCCATCTTCATTAACTCAAGCTCAAGACCCTCGCGAGGGGCCAAGCCTCGTGGGGCGGACGACAGGAAGCTTCCTTAGGAGCGGCCTCATCAGGCAGGCTCGCGAGGAGGCGGAGAGATCAATGCAAGGGTACCTCGCGAGGATCCCATGACGCAAACCATGACGATCGAGGCCAGGTGGGCGCCGGCCTGCGCAGAGTCCTTGTTTCCCCTTTGGTGAAAAGGGGGCAAGCGCAGGCCAAGGCATCAGGCAAAGGTTACCATTCCGGTGCAACGAGACCAAGACCATCCGAACGGCCGGACGGAAGTCACCGTGGAGCCCAAGACGGCGTCATCACCAGTACTTTTGGCAGCCGAAGACCACCTTTGGTCAGGATAACTTGTACTACATGTTCCCCTTCAAAATGGACAATTGTTGGCGCCCTTCCCGCTCATTATTTGGGGAGAGGCCCAGGGCCTCTATAAATAGAGCTAGCCACCATAGAGTAGGGGGGCGGCTGGAAATCTGGTAGAACCCTAGCAGAGAGAGAGGAAGAGGCGACTGAACTAACCCTAGCAGTTCATCACACTAGCTCAAGAACACCTCTCGCGAGGCTGTTCTTCCCTTGTACTATTCATCATCAGCCCCAGAGGCAATCCACCACACCACACACTGGAGTAGGGTATTACACCACAACGGTGGCCCGAACCAGTATAAACCTCGTGTCTCTTGTGTTGTTCATCATTTTCATCTTAGTTCGCACGAGAGGAACGAACGTAGATCGGTAGGGGAGAGATCTCCGCGCGCACCCCAGTGATCGAACCTCAAGGGTCTGCCGGAACCCAAAATCCAACATTTGGCGCGCCGGGTAGGGGTGCGCCGGAATCTTTCTTCCGCTGTTCGCGTGTGATCTTCCGTCGTGTCCATGGCTGACGCTCGTCGGGCTCACGCCGAGTGCTGGGCTGCTTGCGCCACTCGCGTCGCCCAGACGGCGCCCGTCGGCGGCCCCCTCGTCGTTCCTCGTCGTCCGCCGCCAACGCCGCCACCGGCCTGGCGGGGAACGAGCAGCAGGCCTCGTCCCAGCATCCTTCGGTGCGGCGGAATGGCTGCACCGCCACCCCGTCGCTGAATCCAGCTGACTCGTTCTCCCACGCCCGTCGCGCAACCATGGATGCGCACGCCTCACTGCTCTTGGCGCGGGAGCTCCTGCACTATCGCCCCGTTGACGACCTCTACGAGGACTGGCTCGCCCGCATCACCGAGCTTGTCAGTGCCGCAGGGGGCTCCCCCTTGCGGTCCCTCTCGCCGCTTCGCCCGCCGTCCCATGCAGGGGGTGAGGATCAGGAGGCGCCTCCGCCGCCTCCTCCCCAAGAAGGTGCCTTGGCTCCAAGGCGTGCAGCCCCAGGGCGGGACCCACCATGTCCGGCGCCTGTGCAGCAGGAAGGGAGCTGCCAAGAGATCCCACGTCCCTGGGAAGGTGCTCGCGCGCTCCCAGCACCAGCGCGCCAAGATCACGCCCCAGCGCCTCCACGACGAGACCCCGCGCTGCTCCTAGTGGCGGCGCATGGTGACCCGCAAGAACAAGTCCAGCACCAGCAAAGGGCGCCGGTGGCCACGGCGGGCTGCCTCGCCTTCCCCCCGAGCTGCGCGGCATCACATGGCCAGGCAAGTTCAAGCCTGACCTCCCTCCCTGCTATGATGGCACAGCGGACCCCGCGGAGTTCCTGCAGCTCTATGAGCTGGGTATCGTAGCCGCCAACGGAGACGAAAAGGTCATGGCGAATTGGTTCCCCATGGCGCTCAAGGATGGCGCCCGCACCTGGCTCCTGAACCTGGCTCCCGGCACGATCTCCTCCTGGAGCGAGATGCGCACCCGCTTCATTGCCAACTTCCAGGGCACTCGCGATCGGCCCCCGGCCGTGAGTGACCCGCGCCGCATCAAGCAACAGCCAGGGGAAACCCTGCAGAAGTACATCCAGCGCTTCAACTATGCTCGCCTCAAGATCCCCAAGGTAACTGAAGAAGCTATCATCTTAGCCTTCTCTAACGGCGTGCGCGGCGTCAAGATGAAGGAAGAGCTAGCAATCCATGAAGACATGTGCACATCCCTGGAGCTGTTCAACTTGGCGACCAAGTGCGCCAGGGCTGAGGAAGGGCGTCTCTCCCTCCTCGAGCACCCGGCAGCCGACCCGGAAGAAAAGAAGCTCAAGGCCAAAGACGTGAAGCGCAGGGGGGCTTCCGTGCTAGCAGCGGAACCGGACACCAAGCGAGGCAGGGATCAGCCTGAGTCATCCAAGGCCGGATAATACTGTGTGTACCACGATCTCCACACCCACAACACCAACGAATGTCAAGAGCTCAGAGCCGTGCGAGATGGGCGAATCGGCCGATGCCCGGAGCGCAATGACAGGGGCTATGGCCGAGGAGGAGGAAGAGGTGGTGGATGATGGGAAGACCGTGGCCTTCGCCAGGGATGGCATGACCGCCCTCGCGAGGACCGCTGGCAGGACCAGCCTCACGAGGGGGGCTGGAGGGACCAGCCTCGTGAGGGCCACCCGCACGGCAACGCAGGCCTCCCTCCTCTACCACCTCCACCAAGGAGGAACGAACACCAACACCAAGACGAGGGGGCTGGGGGCTTCCAAGAGCCGCGTGCAATTGCTTGCATCTTGGGTGGCGCCCAGGCCCCAGCCTCACAGCGCATCTTCAAGCAGTTTGCTCGCGAGGTGAATGCAGCCCTTCCCAAGCTTGAGGCCACGCGCCCTCTCAGGTGGTCTTCGTGCGCGATCACGTTCAGTTCTGCAGACCAGCTCAAGTGTGCGGCAACGGCCGGAGTCCTCCCGATGCTTTGCTCCCTAGTCATCAGCAATGTGCAGGTCACCAGGACCCTCATCGATGGCAGGGTAGGACTCAATGTCCTGTCCGTCGAGACGTTCGACAATCTCCAAGTGTCATACGACCAGCTTCAACCGACCAAGCCTTTCTCAGGAGTCACCGATGGTTCCACTGTTCCAATTGGGCAGGTTCGCCTTCCGGTCACCTTCGGGCGACACAACAACTACCGCACCGAGCTCATCCACTTCGACGTCGCTCACATCTGCCTGCCGTACAACGCCATCCTCGGATACCCAGCCCTAGCCAAGTTTATGGCAGTGACTCACCATGGTTACAATGTCCTCAAGATGCCAGGAAACGGTGGAGTCATCACCGTACCCTGTGAAGAAAGGGACGCAGTGTGCTCGCTTGTGCGTGCGTTCCAAGCTGCAGCAATCTTAGACCCAGATCACAGGAGCGGGAGGCCTCCCGAGGCGACCCTCAAGAAGAAGAAGACCTCACCTGGCCCGAGCCACAAGGAGGCAGGCACCTCCGGAGGTATTGCGTCAGGATTCGCGCCCGATCAGGGAGCGCTGCCCTCTCACGCATAGGAAGGCGTGCCCGGCGCCCTCCTCAGGTAGGGCTCGGGGGCTCTCTCTTGGAGAGCCGCCGACCTTGCCAAGGTCGCGGGGGAGGCGCTCGGGCACCACTTGGAGGGGTGCTTTCAAGCACGCTTCCCTCAGGAAGGCACAAGTTAGAGGAGACCAAACCCTCAGGAGTTCATCGCAAGGAACACCCATGAGCTACAAGAGTCCAGAGTCATGCGCGGTAGCCGCCGCTTACCTGCCGTGGCCCCACATCCGGGCGAGGATGGAGGACTGCGCATCTGCATCGACGTACCAAGGCTCAACCGAGCCGCGTCCCAGGAGTGCCTATCGCCTTCAGCCGTAGGGCGCTGCGAGGGACCACCTCACAGCTACGTTCGCATGCCCTTTGGCCTGCCGAGCGCGGTCGCCGCACACCAGCGCCTGTTGAGGAGCATTCTGGAGGCTCAGGAGGTCACGCATCACGCGGTCCTGGCGGAGGTGGCGATGGTCCCCGAAGACCTGCACGTGCCACCGGAGCCTCCCGAGGTCCCTGGGCCTGGGGGCTCATGAGGGCCGACGTCTTCACGCACATCGGTCACTTCCTCAGCATCACTTCATCTTCAACAGTCCAGGTGACATCTTTCAGAGTTCTACCTTCATCTGGGAGCGCCCACCGGGCTGCATCATTCCCAGGCCGCGTGGGTCCGTCCCCGTGGCATGTATCCATTTTGTTTATGCTCTTTACTTACCTTGTTGGGGGTGTCCTTCGGGCTGCATCATCCCCACACCGCTCGGGCCCGACCCAGCGGCAGTTGCTTTTCCAGCATTTACCTTAGGACGAAGTTGTTCTTTCACGCTTAATCTGATTCCCATAATTATCGCCCATTGCTTGTCGCCATGCAAAGCGCTTGCGCATTAAAAGGGGGGCGCCTGAGCATCGCGACTAATGGGCTCTTACTGGCTCTCCAGCCCTCAACCCCTGGCCTTGACCCACGGCATCGCGACCTGTCATACCAGCGGCGGCTGAGCTCGCTCGAGGGCCGGGACCTGAGGACGTAGAGCATTTGCATTCTAACAACCCTGCAAGAACACACCAATTGATAAAGGCCTAGAGCCAGGCGCAACCCGCCTCGAGGTAGGGGCTCGTGAGTCCCGCACTGGCTCACGGGTGCCCAGATACACCTCTCCTAGCCCTACCGTGCCGGCCACATGTCAGGGCGGGGCTGTACACGCCCTGGGGGCTCCTCCCGGAGGGGAGCCCCCTCCCACGCACCAGTGGAAGCAACATGCTCCGTGCTGGCTAACGACACTGCCGAGGAGCGGCTATGCCCGTACACATACGGAAGCGCAATGCTCTGCGTTGGTGATAAACAACTGAGGGCGGCCCAAGGCCGTACCAACCTCAGGGAGCCCAGAGCTCAGTGTCCGGCACCATCGCAACGCCTCCCCTCGGGAGTGCCTCATGAGGGGGTTGGACACGGGGGCTACGCCCGGGCCTCGCCCGAGCGCACGCCACCCAAACAGTTCCCTTGGACCTGGTCGTCGCGCACCACTCCCCGAGCGGAGCCAAGGTACGAAACCCGTTTGAGCGTCTAGGGGGACTCCTGAGCATCGCGACTCAGGAGCCTAACTTGCCATGTAGCCCCTCACTCCTTAGTCCCGTCCTTGGTTTCCGGTCGGGGCTAACGCTGGGTGAGGTACGTGCGGGGCCGGGCCCTGCCGACGTAGAACGATCAATCCACTCCTCGCTCCCCCTTCCCTACTTATTGCTCGTGCGTCAAGGGGGACTCCTGAGCATCGTGACTCAGGAGCCTAACTTGCCACATAGCCCCTCACTCCTTAGTCCCGTCCATGGTTTCCGGTCGGGGCTGACGTTGGGTGAGGTACGCGCGGGGCCGGGCCCTGCCGACGCAGAGCGTAAGCAAGTAGGAGAGGAAAATGCAAATTCCAGGAAATTCAAAGCAAATATTACAATCCATATGATTGTTCCACAACGCCAAACACAAGTTTAAACGCCTCCGCGAGGCATGGTGCATGTGCAGGAATAAAACAGGATGGAAGTCGCGAAGGGATCACTCCCCAGTAACGCCATCACCGGTGGTGGAGTCACGCTGGACGGCTTCGCCCCTCAAGGTCGCGAGGCCGGCGGCATCGCGTCCGGGCAGGACGCTAGGGGAGCGGAACTTCCGCAGCAAAACCTCGGCTCGGCCTCTCACGGCCTCAGCGGTGGCAGCGGCACGGTCGCCGCTCACGGGCTCCAGCAGGCTGTCGAAGTCGACGTTGGGGTCGCGCAGGTAGACATGGCTGAGGACACGCGTCAGCACCACAGAAGACAGGGCACGTGCCTCGGCCTCGACCGTGGGGCCAAGGCCGTCTGCGACGTCCTCAAGCGGATCAACCAGGAAGGGGAGCAGCTTGGCGGGGCCGTCCTCCGCACCAGCCAACGGCTCCTCCAGGCCGCTCTCATACAACGTCTTCAGTATGCCACGGGCCTTCTTCTCCAGCTTCGCGAAGGCCACCCGGTCCTCCGTCAGGACCTTCGCCTTGGCGTCTAGCTTGGTCCTCTCCGCCTTCAGTGACCGCTCCAGTGTCTCCAGTCGGCTGTGGCGGTCATCGAGCTTGGCGTCCCGGTCCTTGGCGGCGGCCTCCCTAGCCTTCATCTCCTTCTCCTTCTCCTGGCGGCTGTGCACCTCCTTGGTGAGTTCGTCATGCAGGCCTTGCAGCTCGGCCTCAAGCGCCTTGCAGCGGCCCTGGGTAGTTGCAGCGTCACCCAGGGCAGCGTCGCGAGCGGCCTTGGCTTGGTTAGCGGCCCACTTTTCCTCGTCGGAGGAAGACACGGGCTGGCTCAGCACCGCTCGGACGGAAGCAGCAGAACGGGCCCAGCCAGAGGCCAACTCCAAGCGCCCAGCCAGCAGACGAGGGTCCGCGCTTAGGAGATCCTCCCGTAGTTGGCTCAGCTCATTGGCAACCTAGTCCAGGACAGCGGCAGAGGGAGCACAAGTGACTAGAACCTGTGGAGCAGGCAAAGAAGATGACAGCGTGACCACGGCTGGGCAGGAAGGGACCTCCTGAGCCTTGGCCGCCACGGCCGCAGCGTCGGGCACAGTCGACTCCAGGTCCAGCGGGGCCACGGGGGCTGACTCCTCGCCGGGGTGCCCCAGTTGGCCTCGCGAGGGCGGTAGGGTCAGAGAGGGGCGGGCCTCGCCGTCCTCTCCCCCAACAGCCGAAGGCGTCGCCCCGACAGACGGATTCGCCCCAAGCGGGGCCACAGAAACCTCTTTCAACCTCTTGGCAGTAGGTGCCGGCCTGGTAAAAGAGCGCAAATGTTAAGCCTCAGTGGCAGAAACCAAGCAGAGCACGAATCGAGCACTTACTGGACGTCGTCCGTGGACTCAAGCAACCTCCGGCCAAACTTGAAGCCCGAGAGCCTGCAGCGGGGGTCAGCCTTGGGGGGGCCGGAAGCAGAAGGCGTGTCAGGAGGGATGGAGCTGGCCTTGGACCCCCCAATGACCAGAGCAGACCCTGGAAGAACCAGGCTCGACCTGCCCTTCCTCGTGACCGAGGAAGAGCCCTCCCTTCCTCGCCTGGTGCTAGCCTCGTCGTCGTCCGGCATGGAGCGGAGGGCCTGGGACCTGCACCGAGGGAAGGACCCCCCCCCCAATCCTCGCCAGTCTCCTCCGAGTCGGATGCTTCCTCCTCCGCCTCTTCTTCCCCCTTTTCCCCGCTGGAGCTGCCGGAGGACAAGTTCACCGTCGCCAGGACTGCCAGATCTCCGGGAGCTGCCGCGGGCACCAGCCCCTCATCGTTGAAGGTGGGCATGGCGTTCACTACCTGCTCCCAGTCATCACGAAGGAACAGGGGGACGGGGGCGCCCACTGGGCTCGCCACGTCTCCCCCAACCAAGGAATGGAGGGTCGCGAGCAGATCCTCGTCGGACAGGGCCTCGGAGGTCAAGCGCAGGGCGGCGTCTGCTTCCCCGAGCCTCCACAACAGGAGTGAGTGCTCCTAGAGAGGAGCCACCCGGTGCACCAGGAACTCCCTTAGGAGCGAGGCCCCGGTCAGCTTCGCCGCCCCCAAGTTGCTTGGCCTCAGGTCCGCGTTCATCCTCTTCAGCACCGCCTTCGCACGAGGGTCGACGAGCTCCGTGCGGGACCACGCGTTGACGGCCTTGGGCTGCCCCGTAGGCAGCACCAGACGGGGGTGGAGGCACCCAACGTCCACCATCACCCATTTGCTCCGGAAGCCTTCGATCCTCTTCCCAGGCTTCGAGATAGCATTGGAATTGGAGTACGCAATGAAGCTCGCACATGCGGAGACTTGGACACCAGAAACTTAGAGGGAAAAATAGTGGCGTAGCAAGGCCACAGAGGGATTCACACCAACATGAGCCTCTCAATAGTAGGCGAAAATTGCCAGGAGAACAATAGAGTTGGGGTGGAGGTGCAGAGCCTGTAAGTTGTATTGGCGGAGAACAGCAAAGAAGAACTCAAAGAAAGGCAGCACCAGACTGGCGACAATGGCGCTCGCGAAGAGTGGATAGAAGGTGCTCCCCTTGACTTCAGGCTAGTCGGAGCCGGCCTTGAGCACGGTCGCCCCCTTGCTGCCCTGCGCCACCGTCATCAGGCGCGTGAGGGAGAGGTTCTTCTCCGACGGGTTCGGGGAATCCAGGGCCGGCGAGTACCAAGCATCAGCCGGGGACTTGCGAGGCGCCATGGCGTGCCGGATGCGAAGGATTGAGACGGATCTGGAGGATTTGGGAGCAAGAGGAAGGAGAGCGAGAAAGGGGATCTAGGGCAAGACGGACGAGAGCAGGGCAAGTAATCCTGGCCAGAGCACCCCCTTTTTTGTCAGTCGTGCAGTTGTCAAGGCGTCGTGGGGAAGTGCAGACGCCCACGCCCAATCAACCGCCACGCGGCGCCCAAGGCCGCAGGCTGTTAGGGCCCGCGGCGCTTCGTGCTTGCCCTATCGCTTCTCTGCTAAGCCAAGCTCGCGTGCACCTTGGGCCCGGGGGCTAGTGTCGGCGTTCTGGGAATGGGGGTCCCCAGACTTTCCTGCCTGCAGCCTGCGGCGTGGCTCAAGTGGGGGCCCAGCGTGGCCCATCTTCATCAACTCAAGCTCAAGACCCTCGCGAGGGGCCAAGCCTCGCGGGGCGGACGACAGGAAGCTTCCTCAGGAGCGGCCTCATCAGGCAGGCTCGCGAGGAGGCAGAGAGATCAATGCAAGGGTACCTCGCGAGGATCCCATGATGCAAGCCATGACGATCGAGGCCAGGCAGGCGCCAGGAGGGCGCCGGCCTGCGCAGAGTCCTTGTTTCCCCTTTGGTGCAAAGGGGGCAAGTGCAGGCCAAGGCATCAGGCAAAGGTTACCATTCCGGTGCAACGAGACCAAGACCAGCCGGACGGTCGGACAGAGGTCACCGTGGAGCCCAAGACGGCGTTATCACCAATACTTTTGGCAGCCGAAGACCACCTTTGGTCAGGATAACTTGTACTACATGTCCCCTTCAAAATGGCCAATTGTTGGCGCCCTTCCCGCTCATTATTTGGGGAGAGGCCGAGGGCCTCTATAAATAGAGCTAGCCACCACAGAGTAGGGGGACGGCTGGAAATCTGGTAGAACCCTAGCAGAGAGAGAGGAAGAGGCGACTGAACTCACCCTAGCAATTCATCGCACCAGCTCAAGAACACCTCTCGCGAGGCTGTTCTTCCCTTGTACTATTCATCATCAGCCCCAGAGGCAATCCACCACACCACACACTAGAGTAGGGTATTACACCACAACGGGGGCCCGAACTAGTATAAACCTCGTGTCTCTTGTTTTGTTCATCATTTTCATCTTAGTTCACACGAGAGGATCGGACGTAGATTGGTAGGGGAGAGATCTCCGCGTGCACCCTAGTGTTCGAACCTCAAGGGTCTGCCGGAACCCAAAATCCAACAACAGGCTGCTTCCCCCCTGGCTACTTCCCATACTGCGGATATTGCCGAGCTGCAACGAAAGATTGATGTAGCCAGGGATGACATTATGTTAATCAATATGCGTCTTGACGAGTCGCAAGGTATGTATTCGAAGTAGTCCCTGCACATACATTTTTGTGATATAAGCATGACGCCAAAAGTTGTGCCTGGCTGCAGATGGGGCTGCCGTCGTTGAAATTCTTTGGGCGGAGCTAGCCCGGGCCAAGGAGCAGGCACGGTGTAGTAATGCGGCTGCCGTGAAGGCATCAGGTGAGTTAGAAGCCGAACGAGCTGCTCAGCATCAAGACGAGGAGAAGATATCCACGATGGCGCTCGAGCTAAAAAGTGCTACTAGCCGGTGTGAACTCCTTGAGAAGGAGAATGAAGCCAAGACGGCTGAAATTGACAAGGCCTTACGAGAGGTGAGAGAAGCGCGGTCTGAATCCAGAGCAGCTCGTGAGGAGATCCGGCAAGCTGGGGAGATTGCAGCTGGTAAGCCATTTTTCCTACAGGCTAAGTTCGGCGATCCGAACTATGCTCAGCTTAACCAATTGTGGAGTTCTCCGGACGAGTTTTTAGACTTGCCAAAGATTCTTCCGATGCGGTGCAGTATTATCAGGCGCGAGACGGGTATGCAACGGAGAAGCTTTTCTGGTCACAATTCGGTGCCTCGAAGCACCCCCTGTTGCTGAATGAGCAGATGTCCCAGTGGGCCGAGCTTCATAGGATATCCGGTGCTGCCATGAAGAATGTCATAATCCGGTTATGGCCAATTGAGCCTGTTCCGAACAATTTCTTCCGCTTGGTGCAGCGGCTTGTTGACACAGTGTCACGTATCAACGTTGTGAAGCGATCGGTGTGTATTGAAGGTGCGTGGATGGTTTTTTCTCGAGTCAAGATGTTCTGGGGGAATATGAAGGCCATCGATGTTACAGTGAAGAATCCACCCAAGGGCAAGGACCGCCACGAACCGGAGCATTATTTTGAAGACATCCTTGTAGCCGCCCGCTTGATAGAGATTCAATGCTCGAAAGACATAATGTTCGAGTGAAGTGTATGAGAACTGTATGAGACAATTTTATAGTGAATCTATTTTTGCTCGAAAGCTTGTGTTCCTCCTGTGCGGCCGTTTTAATATAATCTGAAAGTTTCCCAGTCGTCGGCTTCAGCCCCCTTGTAGGAAGTACAGGGGTGTTCGAAAAAGCATCTGATCACTCTTGACCCAACGTCTTGGTCCATGAAGGAGGTATCAATGCGGCGAACCAGACAGCCAAACTATAGGCAATTAACACTTTCACTTAGCCATAGGCGTTTTACAGTGGGTCTACGACATAGCCCCTAGTATGTATGCGGCTTACTCATATGATGTGTTTACATAATTGACTGGAAAAGAAGTCCTTCGTGTGACACGGAGGAATCGCTAGAGATTCCGATAAGTCATCGAGTGGTTGACCAGCTCCTGTCACATCATGACAGTCAGTTTTTGGCTTTCTCTACTAAGGTGCGTCACCGGGTGAACCGGTAGCACAATCGCAGTAGTCCTCCCTTCACTACCCTAGCCGATAGAGCGGAAGGTAGGGTAGAAAGCACAGGAGCCGGGCAACCCAACTATTGACCCAAGACATGATTCGGAGCTGATGCATATAAGGCCAAACTCGCAACGCCGAAGTACGCTGTAAAAGCTGTTCAGACTTTGTTGGCAACTCATTTGTTCCCATACCGAGCCCCTGGCAAGTTAAGACGGGATATATCTATGAAACAGCCATAGGAGGCTATTCATTTTGCGAAAAGACGCGAGTGATTAATTCAGATAATTTGAACTGGGACCTGAGTCATATGCCAATGGTTACTTGATATACATAAGGGCCATGACCCCGACAATTTGATATGCCCTGGGTCGAAGGCAGAGGAAAAAGGCATGTTACAGGCTCGAAAAGAGAGTGCGGTCTACAAAAAGTTATTCTGGACCTCATGTCACATGTCTGCGCCGCCTGTCCTCGGCGAGGGGAATCCTTGAAGGGAGTAGCCCCATAGGTGAGTGTACGGATCCGAACTCCTATGGGGTCGGTCGTAGGTGTTTCCCCTTTGCGCCACCTGCTTTTAAGAGATAATGAAACAAAAGAAAATAGGAAAGTGGTTAAAAAATGTTACCAGAGTGCCTGCAGACTTGTCCGTATTGTGCTTCCGTCAATGCCCATGGTATCTTCAGTGCGTAATTATGTATGCGCAGTATAGTTTTAATGGGTATACGAAATGGGAAACGGAAGCCGATCTGCTATTTCTGTTCTGGATTTGATCGATCTTCATGGGGAAATTGCTTCCGCCTTCCGGCATTTAGCGGGTGAGTCGCTCCGTTGTCCCTATTGCCTGGTGGCCCATTTCCATTGTGTCTGGCATTGAGCCTGCCGGCCTGCTTGAGGACCCAACAACTTCTGTTGGTGTGATTAGCTGGTTTATTGGGGTGGCCATGAATCTAGCAGGGCCGGTCCAATATCCTGTCTAGTTTGAATGGTCCGTCTCTGTTTGCCTTGAATGGCTTTTTCCATTGGCCGGGCTTGGGATTGCTAAATCCGGCGTTGACCGATGTGTCGTGTGATCTTTCATTATCATTGCGACTGTTGTGTATGCTTTGTCGTGGCTTGCCAGTGCCGTCTCGGATTTCAGAAGTGCCCGAGTCACTGGCGATGTTGCTTCTACGAGCGAGCCAGCTGTCTTCTCCCGCGCAAAAGCGGGTCATTAGAGCGGTAAGGGCTGTCATGGATCTAGGTCCTTCTTAACCGAGGTGACGTGCAAGCCATTCATACCGGACGCTATGTTTAAAGGCCGCAAGGGCCTCCGCGTCCGGACACTCGAAGATTTGGTTCTTTTTAACTAGGAACCTAGTCCAGTGCTTCCTAGCTGACTCTCCGGGCTGCTGGACAATGTTACTTAAGTCATCGACGTCTGGTGGCCGGACATATGTTCCTTGGAAATTGTTGCGAAAGGCGTCCTCCAAATCCTCCCAGTTGCCGATAGAATTTTCCGGCAGACTGTTTAACCAGTACCGAGCTGGTCCTTTGAGTTTTAGTGGTAGGTATTTGATGGCATGAAGGTCGTCTCTACGGGCCATGTGGATATGGAGGAGGAAGTCCTCGATCCATGCCGCGGGATCCTTTGTTCCATCGTATGATTCGATATTCATGGGTTTGAACCCGCCTGGGAATTCATGCTCCATTACTTCATTTGTGAAGCAAAGAGGGTGTGCGGCGCCTCTTTGTTGGGCCACACTGCGGCATATCTCCGATAGAGTCCATTTGCGGTTTTCAGCCTAGGTGTGGCTAGGTTTGTCACGTCCGAATAGGTGGCCGTCATCATGTGTCGAGTTATGTCCTTGCGATCTGTAGATCGCTCTTGAGTGTCCTGCTTTGCTACCCAAGTGTTGTTGACGGTCATATGTATAACCTCGAGTTGTTTTGTTCTTGCTTTTACTGCGAGGTGGGCAATCTAGTGTTCGGCCTGAGTTGCCGCTTTACCTTGGCCCAGTTGTGGTCGACCTGCGCATTGTGCGATGATGGTATGGGCTCCAGCGCCTCATCGTCGCCCTGGGGTAGCAATCTATGCTTCGGGTAGCTTTTGGCTGGTCCACTAAGGCTGTATTCTTCGGCGGCTAGGACTTCGGTCCATCTATAATTGAGCAGATCTTGGTCAGCTTGAAGCTGCTGCTGCTTCTTTTTCAGGCTCCTTGAAGTGGCTATTAGTTGGTGCTTAAAGCGCTCCTGCTCACGAGGTTCCTCAGGCATGATGAAATCCTCAGTGTCGAGGCCCACCTCATCCTCAGAGAGCGGAAGGTAATTGTCGTCCTCCGAATCTTCGTGTGTGGCCTGTTTAGCAGGGCTAACCTGCCCCATCTTCCCGTTCATCTTGTTCATTAGTTGTATCAACGGGGTCTTCGTTGTCATCGACATCATTGTCCATGTCGTCGATATTCTCGGAGTCGTAATCAAGTGTATCGGTCGAATCCTCGATTGTGGCTATGAAGTGGGTGGTGGGTGGGGAGCACAATTCTCCACCGTCAGCCCCTGGCTCGAGCCAGATATAGTTCGGCTGTGAGTCCTCCGCCGAGGACAGGTTTTTTGAAGGAATTTAACACATCGCCCAAAGGCGAGTGCTGGAAGATGTTTGCGGTGCTGAATTGGAAGATCGATAAACGATCAAGCTCGGCAGCCGCTGGCTCACGTGGTTTAGAACTTACGGCCTGAGACGAGTCCGGAGTTCTGATGACAAAGACGCCGTGAGAGGTTAAGTCTGTGTGCGGCTCTGACACCGAGGAATCTGCCGCCTCCGCGGTGGGGTTGATCCTCCCGTCCTCGGATGGTGTCACTTGCTACGGATCTAGGGCCAGAGCATTTACAGAAGTGGTCTCCTGGACATGGCCCGATGACAAATTTAGGTCTTGATCATTGGGCTGATCGGGAGCGGCTACCACAGTCTCGAATCTGGCGAAGATCAAGTCTCCATGGATGTCCGCGACGTAGTTTAAGCTCCCGAATCTTACCTGATGGTCAGGGGCGTAGCTTTTGATCTGCTCTAGATGGCCAAACGAGTTGGCCCGCAGTGCGAAGCCGCCAAACATGAAGATCTGTCCGGGGAGGAAAGTTTCTCCACGGACAGCGTTATTATTGACGATCGAAGGGGCGATCGAACCTTTCAGCGACAGCACAGAGGAACTCTCAATGAAAGCACCAATGTCGGTGTCAAAACCGGCGGATCTCGGGTTGGGGGTCCCGAACTGTGTGTCTAAGGTTGATGGTAACATGAGACAGGGGACACGATGTCTTACCCAGGTTCGGGCCCTCTCAATGGAGGTAATACCCTACTTCCTGCTTGATTGATCTTGATGAATATGAGTATTACAAGAGTTGATCTACCACGAGATCGTAATGGCTAAACCCTAGAAGTCTAGCCTGTATGACTATGGTATTGAGTATATCCTTTCCGGACTACACCCTCCAGTTTATATAGACATCGGGGGGATCTAGGGTTACATAGAGTCGGTTACATAAGATGGAATCTTCATAATTATTCGCCAAGCTTGCCTTCCACGCCAAGGAGAGTCTTATCCAGACACGGGTACAGTCTTCGGTCTTCATATCTTCACAGCCCATCAGTCCGGCCCATAGATAACAATACGGACGCCCGAGGACCCCTTAGTCCAGGACTCCCTCACTCGCCTGCCTCCGGCAGGGGGCTGGAGGCCGGTGCCTTCCTGGTCGCTCTCCCAGCCTCGGCGGAGCCGCTGGGCAGCACAGTCTCACCGCTCAATGATGAAGCCGACGCTGGGATTGCCCAGCCGCCGGCGATGACTAGCGGAGGAGCCCTCGGCATGCCTCCTGCGCCCCAGGACTGACCGTGAAGGAAGAATGTTGGGAGCACAGGCTCACAGCCCCCCAGCGGCGCATCCGCCTCGAGAGCTAGCCCCGTGCCTCGCGCAGGTGACCGATGCAGGGGGCTTGGAACCACGAGCGGACCTAGTACTTTCGGGATTGGTCCTCGGGAAATTTCGCCATCATAGCCAAAGGGATCCTGAAGAGCCATGGTCAGGAAAGGATGTGACATGCGGGAAATCACGAAGATAATGTACTTACTCATCGATGGCTATGTACTTCCTCTGCTTCAGTGGCCGGTAGGCATCACCAATGCAGCTCGGAGGCCCCTTCCTCTTGCGGAGTGCTTCAAGGTTCAGGCGAAGATGGCCGAAGTTTGGGGCGCGACTCTTAGCAGCTGGGGCACTTGGTGGGACTCCTTGGGCGGCAGCCTCAGGAACACCAAGCCGCGATTGCCCACTAGCGGCTACCTCAGGACTACTTGCTCGAGCTTCGGGGGCAGCCGCCTCAGGAGTGTCGGTCACGCCAGTTCTCCATTGGCTCCCTCAAGGGCACTCGCCAAGGCTTCAGGGACGGCTACCTCGAGGGCGCCCGACGGCACCCGCTCCCCGGTAGTCGCCCCAGTGGCACCAGGAGGTGTTCGCCCCCTGCATCCACATCCGTGGTGTGCACCGTAGGATTGACGAACAAGGGTGCCACGGCGATGGGATTCTTGTGAGGCCCCTCAAGGCCCTTCGGGCGCAGCCCCCACTCATCAAAAAGTGGCATCTGCTTCATGAAGTCCTCCTTGTTCGAGCATTGGTACATGAGACAACCTTTCTCCGTAAGAGCGGCTGGTGCTAGGTCGCTCGACAGAAGCTCGAGCATCACGCGCAGCGTCTTGGAAGGAAGCGCAGGCACCCGGAGCCTCATGGGGTCCTTGTTGTCAGTAAAGGCCCACATTGGGCGTGAATGGCGCTCAAGCGGAGCGATGCGCCACCGGAAAAACTCCTTCACCACCATCGGCATCGTCACCCTGACGTTCTTCAACCTAGCTAGCCTGGACCAGACATGGGCGAGCCGGCGGTCGACAAGCTTCTCGTGCTCCCAGCCAGAGTTGGGAGCCGCCGGCACTTGCGGGAGCACGAGCACGGGGTTGAGCGTGCCAGCGTCCATGTACACCCACTGCTTCCAGAACCCCTTCACATCTGGGCGAAGCATGAAGTTGATGCCCGAGCCAGCCATCACTGCCACAACATGGAAGGCCACGCATCCCGAGCGCTGGCGGTGCTCGACCAGGCAGAGCAAGAAGAAATGGTGAAGCAAGGCAATGGAGGGAGCAATGCCCGCCATAGCCTCGCATAGAAAGGCGAAGACGACAAGGAGGATGATGGATTGGGGGTCCTGATGCAGCGCCTGAATCTGGTAGTGTGAGATCACAACATTGAAGAAATCACGAAAAGGGGGAATCAAGCCAGCCAAGAGAGCATGAAGATGAATGGGGATCTCGGTGGCTTCCATGTCAATCATGGCCTGGGAAGCGGGCCAGAACGTCATCACCTTCCACTCATTGGAATCGGTGGCCAGGGCCAGCCGGACCTTGTCCAGCACCTCGCGGTTGATCACCGTCGATCGCTTAAGAGCAGGCTCCAAGACTGGCTGAGATCCGGCTGAAGCATAGGCCTTTTCCTTCTTCTTCGACCGCAGGGCCATGGCGGCAAGAGAGGGTGGCGGCAGCGTCGAATCTGGGAGAAGAGTTGCGGGTTCGCAAAAGAGAGGAGGAGTCAAGGGCAGGCACGGCGAGCAATGAAGGCAAAGTTGCGCTAGCAACTGGCGGCCGACAGGCCTGGCAGTTATCAAGGCTGCGTGGGGAAGTGGAGACGCCCACGTCCCGTCAATCGCCACGCATCGACCAAGCCCATAGGCGGTTAGGGCCCGCGGCGCTCCGCACTTGCCCTTTGGCTTCGCCTCAAAGCCAAGTTTGAGCGCCCCTTGGGCCCGGGGGCTACTGTCGGTGTTCTGGGAACGGGGGTACCCAGACTTGCCTGCCTACGGCCCACGGCGTGGCTCCATCGACGGCCTGGTACGGCCCACCTTCAGCATCAACAACTCAAGACCCACGTGAGGGGCCAAGCCTTGTGAGGCAAACGACACCAAGACCTCCAGAAGGAGCAGCCTTCTTAGGCTGTCTCCTGAGGAGCAGAGATATCTATGCAAGCCTCAGCTCGCGAGGTTCAGATGACGTGAGCCATGATGACCAAGGCCAGGCGGGTGACAGCGGGTGCAGAGCGGAAGTTTCCTCTTCGGTGCTAAGGAGGCAAGTGCTGGCGCAGAGTCCCAAGGAATCAGCCGAAGGTTTCCATTCTCGTGCAACGAGACCAAGACCGCCAGGACGGCGGGACGGAGGTCATCGCCGAGCCCACCACGGAGTCACGACCAGAGGCTTTTTGCAGGCAAAGATTACTTTTATCTGGATAACATGTACTAGTTGTATCCCTTCGAATTTGGCGGTTGTGGGATCCCTTCCCGCCTTTATTTGGGAAGAGGACCAAGGCCACTATAAATAGGACCTAGCCACCACCATAGAGAGGAGAGACCGGATCGGATCCATTCCATCCTCACCAGCTCACCAGCTCTCTCTAGCACAAGAACACACCTCCTCCTAAGGTTGTTCTCCCGCTGTACTAGTTCACCCTCAGCCCCTCGAGGCCAATCCACCATAAAGCAGGAGTAGGGTTTTACACCGCAAGGTGGCCCGAGCCTGGGTAAACTATTGTGTCCCATTTCCTTCCAATTCGTCGAGCTAGGCCATGAGATTAGCGAGTAGGCAGACTAGGGAGGTAGAGTTCTTCGCATGCACCCCAGATTTTGAACCTCTCAAGGGTCTGCGGAACCCGAAATCCAACAACATGGCATCACAACATAACTCAACAACTCATAGAGATAAAAGCCCAGAAAAGCCTCATAACATTTATTACAAACAGGGGTCACATGACCCAACATACAGAGCATACAAGCAACAGAAGCATAACATGTCTGAATACAGATGACTACAAATGAAAAAGGCTGAGAAGCCTGACTATCTACAAGACCCTCCCAAGGGTACAAGATCGTAACTGAGGTAACAAGCTAAACGTCGAAATCCACGCGGAACTACTAGTGAGACCGAAATCTCCTCTCCAAAACATAAATTAAGCAAATGTGAGTACGAATGTACTCAACAAGACTTACATCAGATCTAGCTACATATGCATCAGTATCAAGAAGGAGGGGTTGTGGGGTTCAACTGCAACAAGCCATCTTTGAGTCCACTATATCTACCCATATGTGGTATTCTTTTGCCGTTCTAAGCAAATTTGTATGTGCCATCTCTAATATTCAAAATAAATTTCTCTTTTGTGTGCTCGTACCGCTCGCGAGGCGGTGAGGGGTGGCTAATCTTTTCCATGCTAGATGTGTTATTCTCACGATGAGTGTTTATTCACTTGTCATTGCACAAGAGTAGGGCAAAGGTATTAGGGATGCCCAGTCCCGAAATGAAAAATGAATTTACTTTATGTTGTCAAATAATAAATTCCTTGGAAAGTGTTGGTAGGAAGGCACCCGTGGATACGGTTAGCAATGGAAAGTGAAAGTATGGTGGAAAAAGGAATAAAATTTAATTTCTATTTGGGAACCGCCTATGATATATCTAGCATGGAAAGTGTTGGGAACTCTAAGTCGTTTTCATTGGTGGTAAAAGTATGCCTCTCAAAATGTTTTTAACTCTCAATTTTTGCTTTGAGCTCTGGCACCTCTACAAATCCCTACTCCCCTCTGCGAAGGGCCTTTCTTTTTACTTTATGCAATTTTTGTTTTCGAATTTGAGTCTCCATCTTCTCTTATAAAAGCACCAACTAGGGGGCACTATGATCGTACTTGAGCATTGGGTGTAGTTAATACGTGAGTGTGTTTCATGAATGGATCAATGATTGAGTATGATGGGCTCGGGATAACTTATTTTAGCGTTGATATTTTTAAAAGACATGGTTTCTTGTTGATATGCTTGAGTATTTAAGTTATCATGTCAAAACTAAAGTATTGCTTTGAACAATATAAAAGTCCAAATGCCCATGCTATAAAGAAAAGAATATGCGATGACATGTTCGATAGCATTCCACAACAAAAATTCTGTTTTTATCAATGTGCACTCTTATAATTATCCAGTCATGCAAGTGAAAGGCAATAATGAAGATATTTGACGAAATGATTGAGGTGGAGAAAAGCTGGTACGAACTCGACCTATTTTGTTTCTGTAAATATGATTAGCTCATCATTCTTGATTCATCCCATTATGAATGAAACCTGTTTGCAATGACAATTAGTGATTATAGTTACTCGTGCCATGCTTAATTAGCTAGGATTGGATAATGGTTTATCCTGTGTGCCAACATGCATTTATAATGGTTATGATGTAGTATGATAGGATGGTATCCTCCTTTGAATGATTCAAGTGTCTTGACTTGTCATGCGTTCACACATGTAGTTGAATCAAAACCAACATAACCTCGATGATATTTATGTTCATAGTGATTTATCCTACTCATGCTTGCACTCAATGTTGGTTAACCTCAATGCATGTTTATGACCGTTGTCGCTCTCTAGTTGGTCGCTCCCCAATCTTTTCACTAGTCTTCACTTGTACTAAGCGGGAATACTGCTTGTGCATCCACTTCCTTAAACCCAAAGTTGTTCCATATGAGTCCACCATACCTACCTATATGCAGTATTTACCTGTCGTTCCAAGTAAATTTGCATGTGCCAAACTCTAAACCTTCAAATAATATTTTGTTTTGTATGCCAGAATTGCTCATGTAGCGTTTGGGGGCTGTCAGTATCTTCCATGCTAGGTGGGTTATTCTCACGATGAGTGTTTATTCACTTGTCATTCACAAGAAAGTGGCTGGTAATCGGGATGCCCAGTTCCATGCTCAAAATCAAATCAAAATATAATAACGAAACAAAACTCCCCCGGGACTGTTGTTGGTATGGACGGTACCCGTGGATTCGGCTAGGCGTGGAGTGTGATTGTTGGTGCAGGGGGGTAAAAACTTTACCATTCTGTTTGGGAACCTCCTATAATGTATCTAGCATGGAAGATAGTGGGATCTCTTGGTTGTTGTGTTGATAATGAAAGCATACCTCTCAAAATTATATTCATATCTGTTTTAAAAGCTTCGAGCTCTAGTGTAACATCGCAAATTTTCAATTTGGAATGTTATACACTAGATCATTTTTGCATATCATATTTTATTGCATTTTGGTTGATCCTAGAAATTTCACGCAACTCAAAGACCCTCGGAGAGAGTTGGGGATTTTGTTATTTTCATATTTGAGTTGTCTCAAATTTTGAAAATAGGATCATTTGATTTTATTTATTTTATCTTCAATTATTTCTATTACAAAAATATGAGAGGGAATAAAATGACTTTCCCAAAATAAAGAAATAATGAGGATTTAATAAAAAATCAAACAAGATTTTATTTTGGTTTTATTTGCTATTTTATTTGAATTTAGGAAAAATGCGCGTTTTCAAAATTGCATTTAGGCCCCAAATAAATGTTCATCCTGTGCGTCTTGATTTTAGAAGCCGGGGAAAATTTATTTCGTGATTTTTGGAGTCCGTTTAGTATTTCTTTTGTTTTTTTCCCGAGTGTAATTACTATTATAAAAAAAAGTCCGAACTGAGCTTGGGCCGTAACCGGCCAGGACTCCTCCTGGCCGGGCCTTTTTATAGCGCCCCGAGGCCCCGGCCATAGCCCAAGCTGCCCCACCCGAAAACCCTAACCCTAGCCGACCCCCGCCGCCGCCGCCGCCGCGCCGCGCCGCCCACGCCGCCCACCGCCAGCCCGCGCCACCGCCGCCCCGCCGCCGCCGCCGGAGCACCGCCGCCCCGCCGGACCGCCACCGTCGTTCGCAGGAGTTGCCAGAGGTAGTTTTTTTCGCCTCCGGTTTTTCTCGAAAAAACCGTTCAATTTTCTGACGGTTTTGTTCATTTTTTTAGTTTCGGTTTTTTAAATAGATCGGTTTTCTGGTTTATTTAAATAGCGAGCGTTCGTCCATCCGTTCGTTTTAACGAACGTTCGTCATTTTTATTTTTCTTAGATTAAATCCCCGATTTTTCAGATCGCGATTTCTAATCCGATTTTCGTTTTAGTCTAACTTTTCGCTCGTTTATCGGAATCAGGCGATTCAAGCGCCTGGAGTTTCGTCTCGAAACCCTCTTTCCGTTTAACCAACTCAAACAAGTTTTTGCCACCGTAAAAATTTCCCTAGATCTAGAATAGTAAACAAAGCTTGTTTCTTTTGCCGTTTGTCTTTCGTTGCTTCGTTCGCTTTGATTCTTTTTGCCAATCGGAGTTCTTAAGATGAACTTTCTGGTTAGATCTTTTATCTGAGTTTTACCTGTGCATTAGTTGAGTACTTATTGTATGCTTGTTCGTTTGCGATAGAGTACCCGGAGTGCGCCGCTTGCTACTTCGAATCGCTAGGTTTCCCGGATCATCAGCAAGGCAAGTAACACTTTGATCATGCTTTCCAGCTACCCAGTTTTATTGCATTAGATCAATCCTCACACATTGCATGATTAGGATCTAATTAAATTGTGGGTTTGGGAAGTAGTTGAGGTAGTACCTATTACCTGTTTATTATCAAACCTTTGGGAGTTACTTCTATGTTTGCTTATTATGCCATGCTATGCTAGTAGACGTGGATTGGGTGAGTGTATCCATGACAGATGTGAGATTGTTAATTGATGGTTTACTTAAGGTGGCAACTTAAACACACATCTGGGTGGACTGAGGCACCTGGGTATTCCAGCGATTGTCTGTTTTTCTTTTGGACCGCCAGCTAGGCTCAAAGGGATCATGAGATTATTCATGCTAGAAACTTCCGTGTGCAGCCACAAGCTATTATGGGCTCTAGCATAGTTGATTAAGTTGTGCGAACTCTTACAGTGGTAGACTAGCAGATGTAGGGGAAAGTAGGTGTAACGGTCTACCCGATCATAAGGTGCTAGCGCTTCTGAAAGGCTATGTCTCGGTCATCCGTCTTCTCAAACACCTTGTAGTGCGAGAAACCAAACGGCGGCGATCGAGTCTTGTGGGGAAAAGTGCGCAAACCTCTGCAGAGTGTATAAACTAATCATGATTAGCCGTGTCCCCGGTTATGGACATCTTGAGTATCTAGTACCTGGATTTTCATGTGAATCTCAACATGTTACTCTAAAATTTAATTTTGTTGGGTTATGTTTAAAGATGATGCTTAATTGGGATTGAGAATGCTGTCAACCATTCTCAATGTTTAACAACTACCATGATAGTTAAATAAAATTTATTCCTTTGCAGTAGGGAAAAATTGGCTTTACACAAAACTGTAACCATAGAGCTTTCCACCAGCCAAATATGCATATGGAATAGCCTATTTCATTCCATTATCCTCTATGTGTTATTTTGCCAGCATATTCCATGTGCTGACCCGTTTCGGGCTGCAACGTTAATGTTGCAGACTTTTCAGACAACGATTAAGGAGTTTTTAGGTCGTGGTTCTATACTCAGTGATGCCGTTGGAGTTGATGGACTCACTTATCTTCCAAGCCTTCCACTGTTATCGTTATTAGATGGCCTTAAGCCATATTTATTGTAATAAGTTCTCTTCTAAGACACTCGATGTAATAAGTGTGTGATTGCTACTCTGTTATAAATCCTTCAAGTACTATGTGGTGTCAGCATTACTGATCCAGGGATGACACCTGAGCACAGAGATTGGACCGTTTGAGGTCTGGTCACTACATCTAGCACCTCTACAAATCCTTGCTTCTGCGAAGGGACTGTCTATTTACTTTTATTGTTGAGTCATCATCCTCATATTGAAAACACCAGCAAGAGAGCACCACTGTCATTTATATGCTTTGTGTTTCAATTGATGTTGAGTATGAGTGTGATTGAATCTCTTTTGCCATGAATTATAATGTCTAGTCAGTCCTTGATCTTCACGGGTGCTCTGCATTTATGTTTGGCGGTCTCAGAAAGGGCTAGCGAGATACTATTTTGTCATATTATATCGTGATTGTTTTGAAAAAGTGTTATCATCTGAGATTTATATTATTACTCGCTAGCTGATTATGCTATTGATATGAGTAAATGTGAGACATAAGTGTTATTGTGAATATGGTTAGTTCATAATCTTTGCTGAAAACCTGAATATTGGCTAGACATATTTGCAACAACAAGATCAAATAGAGTTTGGAAAAAAATTATTTGTCACTTTCAATTTGTCAACTGCATTGCTTGAGGACAAGCAATGGGTTAAGCTTGTGGGGAGTTGATACGTCTCCATCGTATCTACTTTTCCAAACTCTTTTGCCCTTGTTTTGGACTCTAATTTGCATGAGTTGAATGGAACTAACCCGGACTGACGTTGTTTTCAGCAGAATTGCCATGGTGTTATTTTTGTGCAGAAATCAAAGTTCTTGGATTGACCTGAAAATTTACAGAGAATTTTTGTTGAATATATAAAAAATATTGGCGCAAGAAGTTACCAGAGTGGGGCCACGCAGAAGCCACAAGCCCTGGGGGCACGCCCTATAGGCTTGTGGGTCCCCTGGACCTCCTCCGACCCAAACTCCAACTCTATAAGTACCTGAGAAAAAGTTAGAGAGAAGGATTCATCATGCTTTATGATACGGAGACGCTGCTACCTCCTGTCCTCATCGGGAGTGCTGACCTAGAGTCTGTTCGGGGCTATGAAGAGGGGGATTCGTCACCATCATCATCACCAACTTTCCTCCAGCACCAATTTCATGATGCTCGCCACTGTCCTTCAGTAATTCCATCGTAGGCTTGCTGGACGGTGATGGGTTGGATGAGATTTATCATGTAATCTAGTTTTGTTAGGGTTTGATACCTAGTATCCACTATGTTCTGAGATTGATGTTGCTATGACTTTTCTATGCTTAATGCTTGTCACTAGGGCCCGAGTGCCATGATTTCAGATCGGAACCTATTATGTTTTCATGAATATATTTGTGTTCTTGATCCTATCTTGCAAGTTGTAGACGCCTATTACGAGTGATGATCCGCATACCCCAAGTTAAAAGTAATTGGGATTCTTTCCGGTGATTATCGTAGTTTGAGGAGTTCATGTACTCACAAAGTGCTAATGCTTTGGTTGGGTTCTCTATTAAAAGGAGGCCTTAATATCCCTTAGTTTCTATTAGGACCCTGCTGCCATAGGAGGGTAGGACAAAAGATGTCATGCAAGTTATTTTCCATAAGCATGTTTGACTATATACGGAATACATGCCTACATTATATTGATGAATTGGAGCTAGTTTTGTGTCACCCTAGGTTATGACTGCTACATGATGAATATCATCCAACACAATTATGATTGCCGATCCAATGCCTACAAGCTTTTCACATATTTATCTTTGCTAAGTTACTTTCATTGCTACCGCTGTTACAATCAGTACAAAACTACTACTGTTACTTTTGCCACTATTACCGTTACTATCATACTACTTTGCTACTAAATACTTTGCTGCAGATATTAAGTCTTACAGGTGTGGTTGAATTGACAACTCAGCTGCTAATACTCGCGAATATTCTTTGGCTCCCCTTGTGTCGAATCAATAAATTTGGGTTGAATACTCTACCCTCGAAAACGGTTGCGATCCCCTATACTTGTGGGTTATCAGTTTCCTCCACACTCTAACTATGGGAGAGGAAAGGGGCGTGTCGAAAGCCCGAGCTACTAGTTTGCATTTTCCTATTGTGCATTAGTTTGCTTTATTCATAGGGAAATGTTGGACTGCTAGCGAGCAAGGTGATGCGCTCAGTGCTCCTGATCTTACCATATTACGCTGCACACTTTATAATGACAACACTTATGACCTTGGAGCTATCATTGCACGCTTCCTGCACATATTATAATGACAACACTTATAACCTTAGAGCTATCATTGCACGCCGCCTACACACTAATAGGACTAAGGGTAAAATTCATGGTGGTATTTATGCTACTCGCTTAGCGAGGCATTTCATGCTAACATACGCCCTCATGATTATTTGTCATCTAGAGTTTACTCAGATCACCAATCTACGCAGGATCACCATTTCATTGATGCCCCTGATCCTCCTCATCGCATTTGTTATAACCTAGTTTTAATGAGGATACTTCTGATGTTATCCCGTTGCCTGCACCTACTTTGTTGGACTTTCATGTTAGGAACGGATACACTGTTATGCCACCGGACATCGTTTCTTACCGAAACGCGTTGGCAGTGGCAGAGGATGAGGCCCAGGATTGGGACATTCAGGTGACGCCACCTCAACACTTCCATATGTGACCAGATAGCTACTATGGATGGTGAATACCAATCTAGGCAAAAGCCTAAGCTTGGGGGAGTACGTATCTCTCACAGACATTACATTCATGTTCACACATTTCATTCCAGTTGTCGATGTTCATCCTCTTTCATTGTATCATCCATGTTAGTTTTATTTTTGCTTTATTCTTGTGTGTTTGAAATACTTAAGAAAATCCAAAATTATTTCTCGCTTATTTTCGGGTTTTTTTCTAATTTAATTAGTTGTAGTACTAAAAGAAAACCCAAATGTTTCTCGTTTCTTCTTTTGCTTGTTGGGAGCTTTCTCGTGTAAATAGTTGCTCTCGTTTTTGTTTTTCCTTTGTTAATTTGCTTTCTTCAAGAATAAAAAACTAAAAACTCCAAAAATATTTCACCGTGTTTCTCTGAAATTATTTTCTTTTGTTGAGTTGTCGTAAGGAGGAGACAACGATGAAAATGTTGAGTGGCACTCATATGCATTATTGTTCATCTAATAAAGAGGCCATATTACCTTGTCTTCTCCTTTGAACAAAAATGTTTGTAGATTCCAGCTTAATCCATGACACTCTTGCACTATTATTATTTTCATATCATTCGGTCGTGCAAGTGAAAGGAAATAATGACGATAATTTTATGAAGTGACTGTGGCAAGGAAAAGTGGGTATGAACTCAACTTGTTTTTGTTTTTGTAAATATGTTTAACTCATTATCCATGATTCAACATATTATGATTAAACTTGTTTATGATGACAATTAAAGATTATAGTTGCTCATGACATGCTTAAGTAGCTAGGAGTGGATAATGATTTATATTAGGTGTCAACATGCACTAAAATGGTTATGATGTACTCCCTCCGTTCCTAAATACTTGTCTTTCTAGTCATTTCAACAAGTGACTACATACGGAGAAAAATGAGTGAATCTACACTCTAAAATATGTCTACATACATTCATATAGTCATTTCAAATGTCTAGAAAGACAAATATTTAGGAACGGAGGGAGTAGTATGATAGTATGGTATACTCCTCTGAATGTTTCAAGTGGCATGACTTGTGATACGTCTATCTTCGTATCTACTTTTCCTAATGCTTTTGCTCTTGTTTTGGACTATAATTTGCATGATTTGAATGAAACTAACCCAGACTAACGATGTTTCAGCGGAACTACCATGGTGTTGTTTTTGTACAGAAATAAAAGTTCTCGGAATTGGACAAAACTTTTTGGAGAATTATTTTGGAATATATAATAATTTAGAGAACTAGGACCCACTGGAGGGAGGCAGCTTCCCACTAGGCACCAGGGCGCGCCACCCCCTCTAGCGCGCCCTGGTGGGTAGTGGGGGCCACGAGGCTCTGCTGGCCCTAGTTCCAACTCTATAAAATCCTATTTTTTGGAGATAAAAAATTAGTAGAGGAAGTTCCATCACATTTTACGATATGGAGCCGCCGCCACCTCCTGTTCTACATCGGGAGGCCAGATCTGGAGCATGTTCGGGGCTCTAGAGAGGGGGATCTTTGGTCTTCATCATCATCAACCATCATCCATCACCAATTTTACAATGCTCACCGTAGGGAGTGAGTAATTCTTTCATAGTCTTACTGGACGGTGGTGGGTTGGATGAGATTCATCATGTAATTGAGTTAGTTTTGTTAGGGCTTGATCCCTAGTATCCACTATGTTCTGAGATTGAAGTTGCTATAACTTTGCTATGCTTAATGCTTGTCACTAGGGCCCGAGTAGCATGATTTCAGATCTGAACCGTTTATGTTTTTAGCATTATATATATGTTCATGATCCGACCTTGCAAGTTATATGCACCTGCTATGTGTTATGATTTGCATACCCAAGGTGACAATAATTGGGATTCTTCCCGGTGATTAGCGTACTTTGAGGAGTTCATGTATTCACTACGTGTTAATGCTTGTTCTAGTTCTCTCTTAAAAGGAGGCCTTAATATCCCTTAGTTTCATTATGGAACCCACTGCCACGGGAGGGTAGGAAAAAAGATGACATGCAAGTTCTTTTCCATAAGCATGTATGACTATTTACGGAATAGATGCCTACATTATATTTATGAACCGGAGCTAGTTCTGTGTCGCCCTAGGTTATGACTATTACATGATGAATATTATCCAACGTTATCACCGATCCAATTCCTACTCGTTTTTCACATATTGTTCTTGCTAAGTTACTATTGTTGCTGCTACTGTTACACCTGCTGCAAAACTACTGCTACTACTGTTACTATTACTGTTACTGTTACTATCACTATCAAACTATCATATTACTGTGGTACTAATCACTTTGCTGCAGATATTTAGTCTACAGGTGTGGAATCTATAAATTTGGGTTGAATACTCTACCCTCGAAAACTGTTGCAATCCCCTATACTTGTGGGTTATCAAGACCTTTTTCTAGCACCGTTGTTGAGGAGCATGGCTATATTTGTTGAGTCACTTGGGATTTATATCTATTGATCACTATGAAGAATCTTAAGGATGATAGAATCAAGATCGTTCCCTCGAAGACGAGGGGAGGTAAGGAACTGTTATCTAGCTCTGCACTTGATTCACCTTCTGTTTTGAGTAAACTTGCAACACCACCACATGCTATAATCCTGATATGTCACAAGTTGATGATGATGCTACTTCTACTATGAATGATGCTATTGATGATGCTAGTACTCTTCTTGATAAGAATGTGCCACTAGGTAAATTTCTTGATGAACAAATTGCTAGAGCTAAAGAAAATGAAATCACTGAAATTGATGAAATTATTGAAACTGATGAAGTCTTGAAACAATAAACTATGAAACACCTATTAGATCAAGCTCTCCTAGATGTGAATTGCCTGATATACCTGAGGGTTATGTTATGGGTGGAGAGGTGGCTAGAGATTTTCTTGCTTGTAAGGATAGATATGATCTTAATAAATTATTATGCAAGCTGAAAGAAAAATCTTTGAATGCTAGAATGAAATGTGATCCTAAGTTTTCTACTTCACCTTTTTTTGTTACTGATAAGGCTTATGAATTCTCTGTCGACCCAGAGCTGATTACTTTGGTTGAATCTGATCCTTTCCATGGCTATGAAACTGAAACCGTTGTGGCACATCCTACTAAATTAAATGATATAGCCACCCTATTTGCTCATGATGAGAAAATTCACTACTACTATATTCTTAAGTTATTTCCGTTCTCATTAAAGGGTGATGCTAAGACTTGGTACAATATTCTTGCTCCCAGTTGTGTGCGTAGTCCCCAAGATATGATTTATTATTTCTCTAAAAGTGTTTTCCTGCTCATAAGAAACAAGCTACCTTATAGGAAATATTTAATTTTGTGCAAATTGATGAAGAAAGTCTCCCACAAGCTTGGGGGAGGCTTCTCCAATTGCTTAATGCTTTACCTGATCATCCTCTCAAGAAAAATGAAATAGTTGATATTTTCTATAATGGACTAACTGATGCTTCTAGGGACTTCCTAGATAGTTGTGCTGGCTGTTTTCCGGGGAACAAATTGTTGAACAAGGCTCCCATAGAATTAATACTGATGCACCTAGTCCTTCAAAAAGGAAAAATGAAAATAAAAATGATAGGACTTTGCATACTTCTAGTGAACCTGAAATAGAAAAACCTTCTGAAGATAACAATGAACATTCACCTAGTAATAATGAAAATGAAAATGATGATGTTCGTGAAGATGCTCAACAAGACAATGAAAAGGAACAGGATGATGATGTTGAGATAGAACTTGTTGTTGAACTAGATAACCCACAACCTAAAAATAAACATTATGATAAGAGAGACTTTGTTGCTAGAAATCATGGTAAAGAAAGAGAACCATGGGTTTGGAAACCCATGCCCTTTACACCTGAACCATTTAAGAAAAAGGACGAGGAAGAATTTGAATGCTTTGTTGAAATGCTTAGGCTAATCTTTTTGCGTACTCGTCTGACTGGTATTTTAAAGATGACCCCTTATGCTAAATACATGAAAGACATTGTCACTAATAAAAGGAAAATACTTGAAGTTGGAATCTCCACCATGCTTGCTAATTATTCTTTTAAGGATGGAGTACCTAAGAAATTAGGGGATCCAGGAATACCAACTTTACCATGCTCCATCAAAAGAAATTATGTCAAAACTGCTTTACGTGATTTAGGAGCCGGTGTTAGTGTTATGCCTTTCTCTTTATATAAAAGAATTGTTTTTAATAAACTCACACCTACTGAAATATCATTGCAAATGGCTGACAAATCAACTACCATACCTATCGGTATTTGTGAGGAATGTGCCCGTTCTTGTTGCAAATGTTACTATCTTAACAGACTTTGCTATACTTGAGATGTCTAAGGACGACAACATGTCAATTATCCTTGGTAGACCCTTTTTGAATACTGCAGGGGTTGTTATTGATTGCGATAAAAGCAAAGTCACTTTTCGTATCAATGGTAATGAGCATACAATGCACTTTCCGAAGAAGCAATTCCAAGTGAACAGTATTAATGTTATTGAAAAATCTCTGACAATTACTATTAGAAGTCTTCAACTCCCTCTTCCTACTGCCAAAAATAAACATGAAGCACTTATTGTTGGGCAGATGCTAACCGTTGAGGTAACTTAGTGTTTAACGAAAATTATTTGGGTTCATGCTAATCGATAGTGGTTCTTAATAAGACTTGATCAACCTTATTAATGGATTATTTTTTAGAGGCATGTGGTTAATGAATTTAGTTAGAACAACCTTCTGTCCCTACCATTTGTTTTCTGTTATTTTTAGTTAAATACAGTAAAATGACATGTTAATCCTGTCTTTTGATTTTTTTTTCCATGCAATAAAAAAGTGCCCAAAAATAAAAGTGCTGAGAATGACCTAAAATTTTGACATGAATTTTTCTGAATATTTAAGATTTTTTATATAAATAACATCACAGGGATGCCCTAGGTGGCCACTAGGCACTAGGGCGCGCCAGCTACCCTAGGCACGACCTGGTAGGTAGTGGGCCCCACATGCCCTCCCCCCCTCACTTATCCCTTTAGCCCATATCGTGACCTACCCCGAGAAAAAAATCACTCCAGCCTTCTCTCTCGTGTTCTTGCTCACAAACCCGCGGATTTCGATCTCTTTGCTTGAAGCTCCATTTTTGAAACTGTTTTGGGGATTGCTACTTGGTATGTGACTCCTTCATTGCTCCAGTTAGTTTTTGTGCTAGTGGTTTATATGTTGAGTAATTAGCTACTCTTGGTGCTGCTGTAAATGAGCTTACATGTTGAATTCTTTGAGTTCCAAGTAGTTTGAATGCTTGATATAGCCTCTAGACATCCATATGAGTTGTTGCTATCAATCTTGTGAAGTTTTATTGATATTAATTTTGTGTCCCAAAAAATTTCAGAAATTGTTCGCAAATAAAAATGCACCTCTTTAGGAGTTCTTCGAGGAGGAGGTCCTCTGAGGCATCATCGAGTGGGAGCTCAATACGATAGTCATATGTTGAACCGAGTGCAAGCTCTATGCGGGACGCCGATACCAAATCATGCTTATGGTCGTGTAACGAGTTCATGTTAGGTGCAGGTATCAAGGAAGAGTTTGAGCAATATGTTCACAACATCGGGCTCGCCCCCTTCATCGAAGATAAGTGCATTCAGCATCTCAACCTCACACAGACATTCACTGAGAAATTTAAATATCATTCCCATGATTCTATAGTTTCATTTAGCCTTTATGATAAAGCCTTCACCATGCCTCTAGAAGAGTTCTGTGTTTCTTGCAAAATTCCATATTGGGGTTCGCGGGATGAACCACCAAAATCTGAGTATGAGATATTTTTGACTAGAACGTGTCATGGTGAGGATAGAGGAGTGACACAAGCTATAATAAAAAGTATACAATTTCCATCAATTTGTTACTTTGCACTCTTTCATGGCAAATGCATCGTGGGCAAACAAGATTGCAGTACTCTCTGTGCCCCAGACTTGAGCCTCATACATATTTCTCTAACAGTAATTAAATGTTATAATCTTGGAGCAATCATTGCATGGAGGTTGCAACACAATGCTGATAGTGGTCACTTTTATGGAGGAATTTATGCCTCCCGTATGGCTAGGAAGCTGGGTGTGTCACCTTGGCCTAATGATCCTATTTTACCTACCCAGTACATAGACTTCGGTGCCATGCGGCGTCATGAGTTCATTAAATATAAGGCCACAAACTAGAACTATAACCCGATGTTCGATAAAAAAACATTATACCTGTATTTTGCCTGCACCTGCTCTCTTTGTTTATCACAGTAAAGGAAGATACTACATCTATGAGAGTGAGCCGCGCGAGTACAATGCGGCTGTAGAGGCTGCTCATCAGGCTAAGGAGGTCGCACCGACAGCTCCATGAGTTATCATTCTATCTATTATCCAAGCCACGAGTGGTCATTACCAAGCTAGGCCAAAAGCCTAAGCTTGGGGGAGTACGTATTTCCACCGACATTACATTCATGTTCGCACATTTCATTCCAGTTGCCGGTGTCCACACTTTTGCATTGTAATATCCATGTTAGTTTTATTTTCTCGCTTTCTTCTTGTGTGTTTGAAAAACTTTGAGAAAATCCAAAAATATTTCTCGCTCCTTGATAACCCACAAGTATAGGGGATCATTTGTAGCCTTCTTTGATAAATAAGAGTGTCGAACCCAACGAGGAGCTAAAGGTAGAACAAATATTCCCTCAAGTTCTATCAATCACCGATACAACTCTACGCACACTTAATGTTTGCTTTACCTAAAACAAGTATGAAACTAATTTGCAAGAATAAAACTATGAGTACTTTTCGAGAATAAAACTATGAATAAATTGTGAGACAATAAAAGTGGATAGCTTTTGTCAACAAGAAAGTCATTTTTCCCTAGGCAATTGATGACAAGTAGCGGTAATCATTCTTGTAATTTTATATGAGGTAGAGGCATGAGCTAACATACTTTCTCTACTTGGATCACATGCACTTATGATTTGACCCCTAGCAAGCATCCGCAAATACTAAAGATCATTTAGTTCATGAAACCCAACCATAGCATTAAGTATCAAGTCCTCTTTATCCCATACGCAACAACCCACTTACTCGAGTTTAAGCTTCTGTCACTCTCGCAACCCACCATAAGAGAATCATGAACATATTGCAACACCCTACAGCGGGGGGGGGGGGGGGGGGCTCCATTTGCATGAGATGGAGGGCACCATAGGACAACACCATAAATAAAGTATACAATCATACCAACCAAGATCACGATTAACCCACGGGATAAAACGGATCTACTCAAACATCATAGGATAGCCAAATATCATTGGGAAATAATATATGGAGTTAAGCACCATGTTTAAGTAGAGGTTGCAGCGGTGAGAAGGGGTGTTACACCGCTGCATAGAGGGGGGAGAGTTGGTGATGACGGTAGAAAGATTGTCGTTGTAGATCGCCTTCCCGATCCTTGCCCTGGCGGCACTCCAGCGCCACCGGGAGAGGGAGAGAGAGCCCACCTCCTTATTCTTATTCCTTGGCCTCCCCCTAGATGGGAGGAGAGTTCTCCCTTTGGTCCATGGCCTCCATGGCGTCGGAGGGGCGGGAGCCCCTCCGAGATTGGATCTCTCTCTCTCTCTCTCTGTTCTCTTTTGTTTCGCGTTCCCCAGATCTGGCCCTTCACGGTTTCTTAAATACCCGGAGATCCATAACTCCGATTGCGTTGAAATTTTTACACGATTTTTTCCATACATTATCTTTCTTGTGCCAAAAGAAGGGCCCCAACCGACTTTCAAGGAGGGCATAAGAAACCTGGGCGCGCCAGGGGGTGCCTGGCGTGCCCTGGTGGGTTGTGGTCACTTTGGGCCCCCGTTTGCGTTGATTCCAAGTCCCAAAAATCATATATATTCCAAAATAATTCTCCGTAAATTTTTATCGTGTTTGGACTTCGTTTGATATGGATTTTCTACGAAACAAAAAACATGCAACAAACATGAACTAGCACTGGGCACTGGATCAATATGTTAATAGTCCAAATAAATCAAATAAAATGTTGCCAAAAGTGTATAAAAGTTGTATAATATTGGCATGAAACAATCAAAAAATATAGATATGACAGAGACGTATCAGCATCCCCAAGCTTACTTTCCGCTCATCCTCGAGTAGGTAAATGATAAGAAAAGATAATTTTTGATGTGGAATGCTACCTAGTATAAACTTGACCATACATCTAATCGTGGCATGAATATTAAGACATAAGTGATTCAAAGCAATAGTCTATAATTTGACATAAAGACATCAATAGTCAGGCATCCCAATGAACAATCGTGTCTTTCAAAATATCAACGCTAAAGAAAGCTATCCCTACAAAATCATATAGTCTTGTCATGCTCTGTCTTCTTAACACAAAGTATTTATCATGCAAAACCCTGATGACAAGCCGAGCAATTGGTTCATACTTTTTAACGCGCTTCAGCTTTTTCAATCCTCACGCAAGACATGAGCGCGAGCCATGGATATAGCACTACGGGTGGAATAGAGTATGATGATAGGGGTAAATATAGAGAAGACAAAAAAGTAAGAAAGTCTCACATCGACATGGCTAACCAATGGGCTATGGAGATGTCCATCAATCGATATCAACGCGAGTAGGGATTGCCATGCAACGGATGCAGTAAGAGCTATAAGTGTATGAAAGCCCAATATGAAACTATGTGGGTGTGCATCTAATCCTATAATGAAAAATTCCCACTAGTATATGAAAGTGACAACATAGGAGACTCTCCATATGAAAAACATGGTGCTACTTTGAAGCACAAGTGTGGAACTAGCATGCCCCTTCTCTCTTTAATTCTTTTTTTATTTTTATTTTCTTTGTTTTATTTTTATATTTTTTCTCTCATTGTCCTGAGTATCATCCCGACTTGTGGGGGAATCATAGTTTCCATCATCCTTTCCTCACTAGGGCAATGCTCTAATAATGAAAATTGATGATCATCACACTTCTGTTTACTTACAACTCAATATTACAACCCGATACCTATAACAAAGTATGACTCTAGCAATACCAGATGTGCAATGATCTAGCATAATATGCATGAAAGGTGATGAACAGTGGCTGAGCCACAAATACTATGTCAACTATATGATCATGCAAAGCAATATGACAATGAATGCTCAAGTCATCAAAATGGAAGCGGTGGAAGTTGCATGGCAATATATCTCGGAATGGCTATGGAAAGGCCATAATAGGTAAGTATGGTGGCTGTTTTGAGGAAGATATCATATCATGGGGTTTGGATGCACCGACTCTCAAGGTGAGAAAGGGCAATGCATAGTACCGTAGAGGCTAGCAAATTGCGGAAAGGTAAGGGCGCGTATAATCCATGGACTCACATTAGTCATAAAGAACTCACATACTTATTGCAACCATTTATTAGCCCTCGAAGCAAAGTACTACTATGCATGCCCCTAGGGGGATAGATTGGTAGGAAAAGGCCATCGCTCGTCCCCGACCACCACTCATAAGGAAGACAATCAATAATAAATCATGCTCCAACTTCATAGCATAACGAGAGACATACGTGCATGCTTCGGGAATCACAAACCTTAACGCCAAAATACTTACTAACCACAACCATTTACAAGTACCTCCCACATATTACTATCTCTATATCGCGAAACTATTGCAAGGAATCAAATATATCATACTCAGTGATCCATAAGTTTTATGTAGGATTTTATGACTAACCATGCGATTGACCAATTCCTGTTGACTCTCTAAATAGATATAAGTGAAGCATGAGAGTTTAATTCTTTCTACAAAATACCATGCTCTAATAAATATAAGTGAAGAAAAAGAGCATTCTACAAACAATGGTTTTCTATGTGAAGAGAAACAAGCAATCCAAATTTCAAATGATATAAGTGAAGCACATGAAGCATTCTATAAAGTCACACACAAAAGATATAAGTGAAGTGCAATGAGCATTCTATAAATCAACCATGGACTATCTCATACCAGCATTGTTGGGGATATTACTACTGGGCGTAAACCGGCCTACCTAGGCCGGGTTAACTTCGTCAGTAGTTAAGTATGTTAAAGCCCAAGAAGGCAGATGAGGGCTCAAAGCCCATGGTCGGTTCAAGGCCTGTAGCCGTAAACCGGCATTAGTAGTTAAACTTGTATTGTAAGTTAGGAATAAGTAGAGACCAAACCGAACACATCTATGAGCCGGTATTGGGAATTTGTGAACCGACGGGTGTCACCCGTGTATATAAGGGGACGACCCGGCGGCGGTTCAAGGACAACAGACAACTACTCGAGACATAGGCGAAGCTTGTTTGCTCCCTAGTCATCGAAACCCCATCAATTCCATCACAACTAGACGTAGGCTTTTACCTTCATCGAAGGGGCCGAACTAGTATAAACTCGCTTGCGTCCCTGTGTCCGCTTTAACCCCTTCAAGCTAACCCGTCGCGATGGCTCCATGACTAAGTCCTTTCTCTCGGACATCTGCCTTGACAAAGCCACGAAAGTTGGCGCCCACCATGGGGCTATCGCACGATGGTTTCAAGTTCTTGGAGGGCCGCTTTGAAGGACTCAAGGGCTACGCCGTGGGCCGGATGACAGAGTCGTCGCAGCAAGCTCTACATCAATGACGCAGGCTGGGGCCCCGAGGCCGGCTCCAGTTGAGTATGGATACCGGGTCCCCTTTGGTGGCATACACGTTTTCATCGGCAAAATCGGAGAACCGGGCCCTGAGCCGCATATCTGCACCGACCTCGTCGAAATGGCTCAGCATGCGCGGTCTGCCCGAGTTAAACCGGCCATGAAGCGTGCCTTCGTGGGAGTCATTCATGGAGGAGGTCATGAGGACGGATCGGGATCTGGCGGCGAGACCGTCATTTACTCCGGCGATGAGTCCTCCGGAGAAACCGAATCTCTTTATCAACTACAAGATGGCCAGATTGGGGGCTGTTCCGATGGTGACAGTATTTCAGACCCCTCTGATCTACCGAACCGAGTTGGAATATTCATGACTGGCACACAAGCAGCACTTCATTCTTCGGCTGCCGCGCCAATAACCTCCGGTTCAGCATCGGCGACAGCTGCTGGGGCAGGGAGCTCTGCGCGCCCGCCAGCTCAAGTTCTATCAAATCTATTTGATGCATTGGTTGTGCTTATGGCAGAGGCTAATCCGACGGACCAGGAAGTCCACAACGCGGAAATTGCAGAGGTGAAGGAACAGATCACCCAGGCCAAGGCAGACCTGGCAGCTGAGGATGCCAGGATGACCGCAGAGTGGGCCGCTTTAGACGCACAAGCCTACAGGCTCATGTTGGACCAGAACGCGTCGCATGAAGTCATGAAGAGGAAGTACCGATCCCGCTTGCCTTCGGTTTTCGAGGCCAGAGACCTTTTCAACACCCCAGGAGCAGGAACCGGTAATCCGCTGGAGGTAAACCGGACGGAAGCCCCTGCGACCGGCGCGCCGGTTCAGCCCCATCGGATAGATCTGCCTCGTCAAAATATTGTTATACCTCAGGCTGTTTCGACACCTCCGGGTCACTACTCCAACCCGATGGACAATCTCATTGCCGCTGCTGCACGGCTGGAGGCCATTCCAATTGAAGGTGACTCGCCGCAGGCAGTAGAGACGCGATGGGTCAAGGAGCTTCTGAGGACAGCTTTGGTCCAACAAGAAGCATACTCGTACAGCCGCGACCGGATCCACTCGACCCCCCGTCCAAGCCGGAGCTATAGCAGACATATGGATGAGCCGGCAGTGTCGAGTAATGAATGACATGGAGCACCCCGTGGCAACAACCCGGCGGGTGGTGCTGATAACGCTCAGGAAGTGGTGGACCGGACCCGAGCGCGCAGGGAGGCTGAGTTAGCCACACAGCATCAGGCTCGGCAGCTCACGCCGGTTTGTCCAACCATCTCGATCGAACCTGGTGTTACTTCTAGTTCTTTGGGGGTGCCTTGCCTTGTCCCCGCTTTACGCAATGTGCGCCTGCCCAAGGATTTCAGAGGCCCACGCAAAGTACCAAATTACACGGAGGATCAACCTCCAGAGACATGGGTGGAGAGCTATGAGATGGCCATGGAGATGCTTGATGTGGATGACGCGGCGTGTGCGAAATACTTCACCATGTGCTTGAAGGAACGGCCCGTACTTGGTTAAAAAGCTTGCCGGCTAATTCTATCAGTTCATGGGCCCAATTACGAGCCCGGTCTATCAGCAATTTCAAGGATGCATGTAAACATCCTATGTCAATAGTGGACTTAGCTGCCTGCGTCCAGGAGGAAGGAGAATCGACGACTCATTGGGTGCGCCGGGTTTCACAAGTGTTGCATTCATCAGACCGCATCAACACTGACACCACTGTATTAACCCTAGAAGGCAACTGCCGGTTTGGGCCCCTAAAGCTGAAGTTGGGACGGATGAAGCGTCATTGCACTGACATGGGAACCCTCATGGCTGCTTTGGTAAAGTATGCTGATTCTGATAGTACCAAGGATCCCGAATCTGATGATGACAAGGCAGGGAAGGGAAAGAGGAACAACAACTCCAAAGGTCAGCAGCATCACTGGGCAGGCAATGGTGGTGGAGGCAAGCGTAAAGCGGATGGTAACATGGACTTTGTGGCTAATACCAACACGCAGGACAATGGCCAGCAATGCAAGGGTAAACCGAAAAATCGCAACGGGGCACCCAACCCTAATCCTGACCGCCTAAACTATCTACTGAGCCAGCCCTGTCCAAGACATGGGACGAAGGAGGCGCCAGCAAACCACCTTTGGAAGGATTGCTTCATTATGCAGGAGTTCAAGAATTCTAATGCTTTCCGGTATGATCACAGCTCCGGCGGTGGCTCAGGGTCCGGGCCGGGTTACGGTGGAGGAAATTCCGGTTCAAGATTTAATGGTAATCCGGGCGGACATAATAATCAAAATAGTCAGAACAACCAGGGTGGTTACAACCAACAGCAGCAACAGTCAGGTTACCAGAGCAACCCAAAGCAGTTGAGTAGTGGGCAGTACCATGTCTTCACCACTAGCTTGGACAAGCGAGACCGGAAGGTTCAGAGGCGGGCGGTTAACTCTGTTGAACCGGCCATACCCCGTTATCTACGCTGGTCTGAACAGCCAATCATATGGAGCAGAGAGGATCACCCTCCCCAGGTTGATAAACCAGGCCAGTTGGCTCTGGTGGTGGCGCCTCAGGTGGGAGGTTACAAGTTCACCAAAGTGCTCATGGATGGAGGGAGCAGCATTAATATCTTGTACTATGAGACCTTCCGTCGTATGGGACTAACAGATAAAAATCTCAAACCGTCTAATACGGTGTTCCACGGTGTAGTACCTGGCAAATCAGCATATCCTGTTGGTAAGATAGCTCTGGAAGTGGCCTTTGGGGATGATCATGATTCCAGGTCGGAGACATTGATGTTTGAAGTGGTGAAAATCCAAAGTCCATATCACGCCCTGTTTGGGCGACCGGCCTACGCCAAGTTTATGGCACGACCCTGTTATGTGTATTTGCAGCTCAAGATGCCGGGTCACAAGGGGACAATAACGGTTCACGGAAGCCGCAAAATCGCTTTGGAGTGCGAGGAAGGAGATGCGGCCTATGCAGAGTCGGTTTGTGCCACCGAGGAGCTGAAGTATTATAAGGACAATGTTGATCCGGCGGACATGACTCCATTAAAGAAGCCAACTACGGAGCATGATCCGGCCCTGAAGTTCAAATCGGCAGCAGAAACTAAGCTTGTTGACTTCGTACCTGGCGATTCGTCCAAGCAGTTCAGCATCAGTGCCAACTTGGATCCGAAATAGGAAAGCGCGCTCATCGAGTTCATCCGTGAGAATCGGGACATTTTTGCATGGAAGCCCTCTGACATGCCAGGTGTACCGAGGCAACTCGCTGAGCACACCCTTAATGTGGATCCTAAATACAAACCGGTGAAACAGTTCCTCCGCCGGTTTAACGAAGAAAGACGCAAGGCGATTGGAGAAGAGGTAGCCAGGCTCTTAGCAGCTGGCTTTATTGTTGAAGTTTTTCACCCTGAGTGGCTTGCCAATCCGGTGCTGGTCCTTAAGAAAAACGGCACCTGGCGCATGTGTGTGGATTACACAGATCTTAATAAGGCTTGTCCAGCAGATCCTTTTGCCCTCTCCCGTATTGATCAAATTATTGATGCTACGGCGGGTTGTGAGCGTTTAAGTTTTTTGGATGCATATTCTCGTTATCATCAGATCAAAATGGCAGTTAAGGACCAGGAGAAGACGGCGTTCATAACTCCCTTTGGAGCCTTCTGCTATGTGTCTATGCCCTTTGGGCTCAAGAGTGCCCAGGCAACTTATCAACGGTGTGTGCAAAATTGTCTTCACAAACAGATTGGCCGTAATGTACATGCTTACATGGATGATATCGTGGTTAAATCCAGGGAGAAGGAGACTTTGATTGATGATTTGAAGGAAACCTTTGATAACTTGAGGACATACAAGATGATGCTTAATCCGGACAAGTGCGTCTTTGGTGTACCGGCGGGCAAGTTATTGGGTTTTCTGGTGTCCAATAGGGGAATTGAGGCTAATCCGGAGAAGATCACAGCCATCACCTCCCTGGCTAAACCGAAGTGTATCAATGATGTTCAACGCCTGGCAGGCCGGATTGCCGCGTTAAGCCGGTTTATCAGTCGTCTTGGTGAGAAAGCAATCCCTTTGTATCAGATGTTGAAGAAGACGGATCAGTTTGTCTGGAGTTCTGCTGCTGATGAAGCATTTGAGGACTTAAAGCGGCAATTGGCCAATCCGCCTGTGCTCGCCGCTCCCATTGACAAGGAGCCGTTACTGCTATATGTTGCTGCTAATGCTCGAGCGGTCAGCGTGGCTATTGTGGTGGAGCGAAAGGAGGCAGGTAAGGAGCATCCGGTTCAACGTCCAGTCTATTATATCAGCGAGGTACTCATTGAGTCCAAGCAAAGGTATCCGCATTGGCAGAAGCTGGTGTATGGAGTTTTTATGGCAAGCCGGAAGCTTAAACAATACTTCCAAGGGCACCCAATTACGGTGGTCAGTTCTGCTCCTTTGGGGGATATCATCCAGAACCGGGAAGCAACTGGCCGGATTGCCAAGTGGGCTATAGAGCTTGGGCCGCACGGTTTCAAGTATGTGCCTCGGACGGCGGTTAAGTCTCAAGCACTTGTTGATTTCATCAATGATTGGACGGAAATGCAAGCACCTGAAGAAAAGCCGGATCACACATATTGGACCATCCATTTTGACGGATCCAGGCAATTGGAAGGCTCGGGGGATGGAGTCGTATTAACTTCCCCACGAGGTGATAAGTTTTGTTACGTTCTCCACCTAATGTTCCCTTGTACTAACAATGCAGCTGAGTATGAAGCCTTGCTCCATGGTCTCCGGATGGCTAAGGAGATGAATCTAAGTCGAGTTAAGTGTTTCGGTGACTCGGACCTCGTGGCTCAGCAAGTGTCTGGCACTTGGGACTCCAAGGACCCACTCATGGCAGCATACCGTCGTGAGGTGGATATTGTTGCAGGTCATTTTAAAGGCTATTAGGTGGACCACGTGGACCGGCGGAAAAATGAAGCGGCGGACGCTTTAAGCCGACCGGGCTCTCAGCGCAAACTGGTCCCGCCCAATGTTTTTCTGGATGTGCTGCACAACCCGTTGGTCAAGATCCCTGGTGAAGCGGATTTGGCTATTCCTGATCCGGAGGCTCAATTGGTGGCAGCTCTTCATGTTATTCCGGATTGGACGCTTCCTTACCTCGCGTACAAGAACCGGGGCGAATTACCAGAGGATGAGACTCTGGCCCGACAGATAATCCGGCGATCCAAGTCCATGACTATTATCAATGGCGAGTTGCATCATTGCAGTGTGTCAGGGGCGTTTCAATGTTGTGTGTCCCCTGAAGAAGGCCGTGAAATTTTGCGTGAGATCCACGAAGGAGATTGTGGTCACCACACCGGTTCAAAATCTCTGGAGGCTAAAGCGTTTCGCCATGGCTTCTATTGGTTAACTGCTCATGCTGATGCGGAGGATCTGGTCAGATGATGTGATGGTTGCCAAAAGTTTTCAAGACGTGCTCATGTACTGGCTCAAGAATTGAGAATGATTCCAATTACTTGGCCGTTTGTGACTTGGGGGCTGGATATGGTTGGGCCTTTCAAAAGGTCCAAAGATAAGAAGACCCACCTCCTGGTGGCGGTTGACAAGTTTACAAAGTGGGTGGAGGCAGAACCTGTTAGCAAGTGTGATGCGGCCACGGCGGTTCAGTTCATCAAAAAAGTGATTTTCCGGTTTGGCTTTCCACACAGTATCATCACAGATAATGGTACCAATTTGTTGAAAGGTGCCATGAAGGAGTTCTGCGAACGGGAGCACATCCAGCTCGACGTTTCATCGGTGGCACATCCACAGTCCAATGGTCAAGCAGAAAGGGCTAATCAAGAGATCTTGAGAGGCATCAAGCCCCAGCTTATGGTTCCTTTGCAGAGAACACCGGGTTGTTGGGTAGAAGAGTTACCATCTGTGTTATGGAGCATCAATACTACACCCAACAGATCAACAGGATACACGCCGTTCTTCATGGTTTACGGAGCGGAGGCGGTTCTCCCCAGTGATATCCGTCATGATTCACCCCGTGTGGCGGCTTATGTTGAAGTGGATAATGAGACAGCACGGCAAGACGCTTTGGACCTGTTGGATGAAGAACGTGACATAGCAGCTGCCCGCTTGGCGATTTACCAACAGGATCTTCATCGTTATCACAGTTGCCGAGTCAGAACTAGAACCTTTCAGGAAGGAGATTTGGTGCTTCGGCTCATCCAAGATCAGACTGATATGCATAAGCTATCCCCACCTTGGGAGGGGCCTTTCGTGGTCAGCAAGAATCTGCACAACGGGTCATACTATCTGATCGATATTCGAGAGTATAAGGACTCACGTACATCAGAGGAGGAAACCAACAGGCCATGGAACATAGCTCATCTTCGGCATTACTATACCTGAGCCATTGGCTCTACTTATGTACATATTACGATGATGTATATATTATGATTAAATATAATAAACCGGAACCTCAGCTAAAGCGGGGTATCTGTTCTTTTACATCATGTGTGGTTACACGGAGTTGTTCTAAAGCGGCCTCCGGTTTACCCCTTGAGTTAGCTTTTTAAAAGCATCATGTTATATCACTTGGGGGTTTGGTCGTGTCCGAACCAATACAATACCTCTTGATAGGCGAGAGCCACCAGATCACTTGGGGACTTGGTCACGTCTGAACCAGTCATGCCTCTTGATTGGCCTAAGGCCACAGAATCACTTGGGGGCTTGGTCGAACCCGAACCATTGCCATGCCACTTGATTGGCATAAATGCCACGATTTCATTTGGGGACCTGGCTGACTAGAACCATCGCTACACCTATCGGGAGCTTGGTCGTGTTCGGCCATGGTAACGCCATCTGATGAGCTCAAATAAGCCTCTTTTTTGCAAAACGGTTTTGTCATTGCCTTTGCTTCACATTTTTCTTTGAAAGATATTTCTTTCTTTTGCGTTTTTTAAAAACCGACAAAGTTTTAAGACGGTTTAAACTGTCAATTGACGGAACACGGTTCATTTTAATCCGGAGACTATTTGCCCGGTTTGATTTTTTTGTTGTTAACATCCTATTATGGAGTAACACGGTGTTTATTATAACCCGGCACGGTTTACATGGTAAACCGGCATCATATATATATAGGAGCTGCTATCTCCTCCAACAGTGTGGGTTTATAAAGCTCCGCTTCAAGATTGGCCAAGCCAACTTCACGTTCAACGATGGCAGGTATTATGTATCTCAAAAATTTGGTCATATACTTCAAAATTTCGGATGTTTTGATTTCATGTATGCAGACATCATATTCCGCCTGACGGTACAACCGCGGTGGCATTTTAAGATTTTTTTTATTGCAGAAAGTACTTTGGAACGTTCATCACCCAAAGGAAGAGCAAGTTGCAGTAATTATGCACGAAGGCATATCAACATCAAAAGTATCAGCTAGCCTATTACAAGGCAACACGGTGCCCACAATAAAATCATTGTTTTTCGCAAGAGAGAAGCAGTTTTAAACCGGCTTCCGGTTTAAGCTTGGCCACCAGCCTGGCCTGATGGTTGTGGATCATCACGCGCCGCTTCAGCTTCAGTTTCTCTACCCAACGGCTGGAAATCAACAGTTGTCCAGTCGGTTCCCATTAATGCTTGAAAGACAGCTTCTTCATGGATCAGCAATGACGGATCAATATCGGGAGCGTAAGTATGCTTACGGATTGGAGGGATAAGATTTTCCGATTCATGGATTGGTGCAGCTATTCTCTTGTTTTGATTGTCATATTGGGCTTGATAATGAGACAAGTCTGCTTCTTTAGCCAATTGACAAGCTAGCGGACGCACCTCCCGGTTTATTGCTCGCAGACCCGCTTCACCAAACTCTTACCCGTCTTCCTTCAAGCTGGGATAGCCCTGACCGCTTCAATAGGATCAAAATCCGGCACCCAAGCTTTTGCCCGGATTAAGGCATTGATCGCACCGGTTCGAGCAGCAGATTTCTTCAGCTCTTCAATCCGGGCAGGAAGCACCGACAGTTTCATCAGAGTGTCTTGAATCAAAGTGGGCGCCGGTTTGTTGTGGGATGCAGTACAGATGATACGCTGTGCACCAGTGTACAGTTGTTTGATCAACGTATAGGCGGCTTTCAATTTCTTCCGCACATCTGACCCCAAGTGACCAATGCGTGTCCCTGAAATATCATAAAGGGTTAACAAATCGGCACATCTGACCCCAAGTGACCAATGCTTTAATCAATTCAGAAGTCAAACCGGCTTACCAAAGATAGCAGTGGTCATGGCATGCACGTGTCGCTTTATGCTGGTCAGTTCATCCGCCACCGGTTTTAGTGCAGCCTCGGCATCCTCTGCTCGTTTGATTAAAGCGGACTTTTCAGTGGCCCAATCCGCCCACTTCTTCTTGAAGCTCTCCTTAAGTTGTTCCATGGCGCTTAAAGCACTGGCTAATTCCTCTTTTGCTTTGGAGGTTTCAGCTTGTTGGGATTTCAGATTTTCTTGGACATCGGCGACTAGGTTTTCTTTCGTCTTCAGCTCAGCCTGCATGCAGACAGTTATATGCTTCAGCAAAACGGTACAAGGATTGAAGTACCAACCGCATAACAAGTTATGCCCTTGGCACTTGGGCGCTAATGCATATTTGATCTTCATCTTTCAATTGCTTACAAAGTCCCAAGATCAATACAAGTATTCAACTTGGCACTTGGGGGCTAATGGCTATTTGCTCGTATATATTTTGATGCGGCAATCTCAATCACTCAAAGTCTCGGTTTAACTACGCTAAATTGAACCGGCCCTTGGGGGCTACATCAGCGAATTTCAAAACATTAAGATTTATATTAGTAAGTCCCGGTTTGAAAGAAGATTACAAACCGGCCCTTGGGGGCTAGGAGAGTCAGCAAGAATTGAAGCATATGGAAGTTACCTCATATTTATCTTTCATCATGTAAACCAGACCAGCTTCATAGTCACGACTGGTATACAGCCGGATCAGGTAGCCAAAATGGATATCTTGGGTGTTCAGAGCAGCGTAAGTTGCCAGATCAGCATTCCACTTTCCTTTGCCAAAGGCAGCAAATTCTTCCTTGGCAGTATGTTTGGACAAAGCGATAGGATTGCTTGGCTCTTTATGGCCAGTGCCAGTAATGACAACATCATCATCCTTGGCATCGCTAGTTTGCACTGGGGCTGTTGGCTTGTCAGTAGGTTTTGTTGGACCGGTGGATTTCTCAATCCGGATGGAACTTGTGGGCTGATTGACAGGACTTGAAGTATCAATAGGTCTCTCTTCAGCAATAAGATCGTCGTCTTGCTACGGCGGATCATTGGGTATATCCTCAGGAATAGCCGCTACAAGATCTGGTGTTTTGCCCGGTTCAAGGACGGCATCCCCTTCGGCCGCTTTGTCCAGGCGAGCTTTCTTGCTTGGCCTAGGCTTGGCCCTGAAAGGAATAACAAAATCAAATACAGCATATGTTCCAAGGTAATGTACTGCAAATATTATGATAAGTATAGCTTACCCAAGCACCGTTTTGAGCAGTGGCAGTTGAGTAGCCGATGACTCGCCAGAGGATGAGTGGGAAGTAACCTGGTAATCGGAGTCAGATGGATTAAGAGGTTGACGAAACCAGCCCGCTTTAGGACAAGCACTGACAAGCAAATTAGAGACCTCTGAGCGGCGTTTCCGAACCGGACTGTTCGGTAAACCGGCGGAGGTAACTACCTGGCTGCTGTGCCGGGTGGTGCGACGAGCTTCGTGCTGTTGGGTCTTCATAAGAAATTTGGGATCCAAATAAGCAAGAGGATGAGAAAATTGAACTTTCCGGTTTGCCTGACGGATTTTTAGTGAAGGCAGAGGTTATGAATCGGAAGAGAGAATAATTACCTCTGCAGCATCAGCATGACTGGCTTCGGCATCATCCTGACAAATATCATCATCAATAAGACGCATGAAAAATAAGCCAAGTGAGTCAAGCCCTACCTCAAGGTCTGGATTATCCACAACATCATCAGGGGCCGGATTAGAGGATGAAGTGGTTCTTTTCCTATGGGCAGTCTTCTTCACAGCTTTGTCTTTTGCCGGGTTGCTCTTTTCGGTTTGTCTGGTTTTTCTGGTTTCTCCTGGGGCACTTTCTTGCTCCAAAACGGATCATTGCCCTGCTTACACAGACACTGATATTAAACAATGACCAGATATATCAATAACAGATTCAGCAAAAAGAAAAATCAAAGTCTTACAGCTGGCGGTTTGTTGGTGGCACAGAAGGGAAGCAGGCCGGTTTTAGCACAGATGTGTTCCGGTTCATTCAGCATTTTATTCACAGCCTCTGAGATTTCTTCATTGGTGAGCTGGATGTTGGAATGTCGCAGTGGGTCATCAACACTGCCAGTATACTCGCACATCAAACCGGAGCGCTGACTAAGGGGCAGTATGCTCCATGATATCCAACAGCGAGCGAGATCAACGCCTATTAAACCGTTGGCCATAAAGGCTCTGAGCTTCGACAGTTGAGGAGCATATTTGCTTCTCTCCTGGGTAGTCAACCTTTGCGGAAAGGGGTGTATATTGCTGAGCCGTTCCGGACGAAAGCCAGGCAAGGGATTTTCACCAGCAGGGGAGGTGTCTTTGCAATAGAACCATGTTTGATTCCACTCTTTGGGGTGGCTGTGCAGTTTGGCGTGAGGGTATGTGACCTCTTTCCTTTTCTGAATCGCCACGCCACCCAACTTCGTATTGGAGCCGTCAGTAAACTCAGTATGGCGGTTTAGATGGAAAAGGTCTCTGAACAATTCCACTGTGGGCTCCTCTTGAAAGAACGCCTCACAGAGCACTTGGAAGTGACACATGTTTGTAACAGAGTTGGGGCCAGTGTCTTGTGGATGGAGTTGGAAATCGGCTAAAACATCCCGGTAAAATTTAGAATCGGGCGGCTTAAAGCCCCGGGCTAAGTGATCTACGAAAACGACGACCTCTCCTTCTTGAGGTGTGGGAGGGCATTCTTTGCCAGGAGCCCTCCAATGGATGGTATCTTTGCTGCCTAAGGCGCCGATCAGGACTAAATCGTCCAGTTGAGCCTCTGTGACGCGAGAAGGAACCCAGTTGCACTCATATACTTGCTTGGCCATGATGAAATCTACAAGGTAGATGATCCCGGTTCAAAAATGCATTGGTTAAAGGTACATTGGTATGTGCAATGTTAAACCGGAGACAGATCTATCTAAACCGGAGTTTCATGAAGCCGCAACATCTGGCGGTTCAACAAGGGGACTAATGGTATATACTGGTTTGGCAATTTTTTCTACAAAGTTAAACTGCCTGATCTAAGCATTGAAACAGCTGAGATTGCAGATGGATAAGTATGCAGAAACAAATTTCACAAGATTTCTCTACAGCATTGGATCTGAAGCAAGTTCAGAAAATAAGAAAAATATTCAAAAGCTCAAAGCAGAACAGTATTGAATTAATGGCCAGAAATATATGTGAGATCTATGGTCTTGGGCATGAAACTAAAGGCAGATACTAAAAGCTACCTCTACACAGAGCAGGGGTTCACATATGCATCCAGGAGCTAGTATATGAACATGAACAGGTGATGAACACTGCAAGAACACGAAACCCTAGAACAGATCTATGTTGAGAAGAGCAGAAGGCTTACCAGAGTTGAGGAAGACGCGGAAGGTTGCCGCGGTGCTCTGGTGCGTTCAGGTTGATGCAGCGGCCAAGGCTGGTGCAGAAGTTGACGGCGGCGGCGGAGCTCCGAGGCTGGCGACGCGAGGAAGACGAAGAAGAAAGGCACGAAGGGGAGAAAAGAAATGACCCTTCGGTCCTAATTGTAAGGCAAAAGGACATGTGTTAGGCGCGACAATCAAGGGGCCACGAAATGGAGCTATCGCCTCGGTTTCCGCAGATCTATTAAACAAGGAAGCATAATGGATAGCTTCGTTATGACAGGTGATGTCACTCCGGTTTACAACGACTAGAGAAGATGACATCAGGGTGGTTCAACAAACTACAAGAAGATATTGAAGATGAAGATTTTTGGTAAACGATTGACATGAACATGTTCAAATCAATCTAGGGCCTAATGTTGGGGATATTACTACTGGGCGTAAACCGGCCTACCTGGGCCGGGTTAACTTCGTCAGTAGTTAAGTATGTTAAAGCCCAAGAAGGCAGATGAGGGCTCAAAGCCCATGGTCGGTTCAAGGCCTGTAGCCGTAAACTGGCGTTAGTAGTTAAACTTGTATTGTAAGTTAGGAATAAGTAGAGACCAAACCGGACACATCTATGAGCCGGTATTGGGACTTTGTGAACCGACGGGCGTCACCCGTGTATATAAGGGGACGACCCGGCGGCGGTTCAAGGACAATAGACAACTACTCGAGACATAGGCGAAGCTTGTTTGCTCCCTAGTCATCGAAACCCCATCAATTCCATCACAACTAGACATAGGCTTTTACCTTCATCAAAGGGGCCGAACTAGTATAAATTCGCTTGCGTCCCTATGTCTGCTTTAACCCCTTCAAGCTAACCTGTCGTGATGGCTCCACGACTAAGTCCTTTCTCTAGGACATCTGCCGTGACAAAACCACGACAAGCATGGTGCATAAAATGAAAATGAAAAATGAACACAAAATATGCTCCAAGATTCACACATATCACATGAACGAAACGAGAACAAAAACATACTGATACTTGTTGAAGAAAGATGGGATGCCTTTTGGGGCATCCCCAAGATTAGACGCTTGAGTCTCCTTGAATATTTACTTGGGGTGCCTTGGGCATACCCAAGCTTGAGCTCTTGCCTCCCCTCCTTCTCCTCATATCAATACCTCCTCGATCTTTGATCACTTCATCCACACAAAACTCAACAGAAAGCTCGGTAAGATCCGTTAGTATAATAAAGCAAATCACTACTCTAAGTACTGTTGCAAACCAATTCATATTTTGTTTTTGCATTGTAGCTACTGTAATATACCTTTTTCATGGCTTATACTACTGAGATAATCGATAGTTTCATCAAAACAAGCAAAATAATGCATCGAAAATAGAATTTGTCTTAAACAGGACAGTCTGTAGTAATCTGAACTCTAACCATACTTCTAATACTCCAAAAATTCCGAAAAATTAGGAAAAATAAACAATTTGTATAGAAATATTGTGCAAAATGTTTTAGAAGCATTCAACATTCCAGTAAAAAATGTAAAATCGCGCCCTACAACCAAGGTTTCTGTTTTTGCACCACTCATACCAACAAGCAATCCTAAAGGAAAATCTTGGCACATCATTTTTATAACACAACGGATTTTTACAAGGGAATAATTATTTTTGTTGAAAAGTTTCTGTAATTAAAATGTACAAAGTTTCCATGGGCATGAACAAAGTTCAAAGCTAGCTTCCACTTTCACAATGCTCGTCCCTCTCACTTTCACTTTTCTTTTTGTGAAGTTTTACGTTCCCCTCTATTTTTTTATTTTTAAACTTTATAAAATCACTCGACATAAATAAATGACTCTCTAAAACTTCCGAGTTGTCTCCCTGGCAGCGCTTTCTTTAAAGCAATTAAGCTAGGCATAAAGTGCTCAAGTAGTGGATCCACCCGGATCCCAGGTATATCGAAGCCAATTTTAATTAGCAATAATTTGGCATTTAGTAGTGAGCACAAAGCAACATATATCATGCAATGACGGAGTCTAACTCTCTTCCTATGCAACGCCATGTCATAAAAGAACAATTCATGCACATCAAGTAAAGGCTAATACATAGCATAAACAGTTTCTTGCAATTTCTTCGTGTTGGAAACATAGAGAGGTGGAGATATAGTTCCTCTCTCATAAAAATTGCAAGATGGATCAGCAAGCACATGCATATTATATTCATCAAAATTATCATGTGCAGTGATAAAACGCAACCCATCAATGTAATCCTTAATAAGTGCAAACTTCTCCGATATAGTGTAGTTTGGAGAATTCAAAAAGATAATACGAGTATCATGCGTGGGTGCAATAGCAACAATTTCATTCTTAACATAAGGAACTATAGCAAGTTCATCTCCATAAATATAATTCATATTGGCACCTTGGCCACAAGTATAACAAGTATCAAGTTCATCAAAAAGGGATATTCAAAAGAATCAACGGGATCATAGCAATTATCATAGAATTCATCCTTCGGTAAGCATGAAGGGACATTAAATAATGTATGAGTTGGAGGGTTACTCTCATTAGAAGGTGGGAACGGGTAGCTAATCCGCTCTTCCTCCTTTTGTTTTTGGCTCTCCTCATCATCTTTTTCATCCAATGAGCTCACGGTTTCATCACTTCCTTCTTCCATAGACTCCTGCAAAATATTAGTCTCTTCTTGGACAGCGGAGACTTTCTCAATAAATATATCAATATCAGAATTGTATTTATAATTTTCATAGCAATATTTAAGGATGGCAAAATTGTCAGGTCTATAAAGTGAATCATCAAAATCTTCAGTCTTTTCAAACAAAGATTCAATTTTTTAAGCACCCTTAAAAGCAACAAATTCTTCTATTCGTTACACATCATAGTAATCATATCTACCATTAGCATGACAAGCCAAGGTTTCATTATCGTTAAATTTGCATGAAAAGGGAAGGTGTGGATCCTTCATCCTAGAACAACAAGTATAATCATATCTCTGGCATAAATTCCAAGCATACCAATGCGACATATCAATTTGATCCCATAATAGTGTCGAGGGAAACGACACCTATGGGATCACTAGGGTTCCTTTTTGCTACGGTTGGCGGGCGCGAGGTTGTGCAAAGAGCGGGTCTAGAAGCCAGCACGAGGATCGTTTACCCAGGTTTGGGCCGCGAGGATGCGTAATACCCTAGTCCTGCTTTGGTGTATATTTGAGTGTTCTTGAGTTCTTGAACTAGCTACGATGCGTGCATCGTCCAAAAAATCTGAATCCTTCTCCAGTATGCCTCGGGCCTCCTTTTATAGTCAAAAGGGGCTGCCACAGTCGCACACAGGAGGTGGAAAGGTATACAGTAATTGAGTCTATCTCCTGGCATCGTAGGACAAACACATTTAATGCGTTGTCGGCGTGCTCTTCTTGCTTTATCGGGGATATCAAGGAAGCTCGTCCCAGCTATCGCCGCCTTGCCTAGCTTTGACGCGCGTCCGAACTGATGATGCGTGTAGCACCATGTTGGCTGGCTGCTGAGTTGGTGTAGTGGCTGAATCTTCACGAAGATCTGCATGCCAACACGCAGGTGCTTGCCGAGTCGTCCTAGAGGCCGCACGTCACCACGCAAGCGCCTACCTAGCTGGTGGGCTGGCAGCTGCATGTGAACGGTAGTGGAGTCTTGGCAGACGTGGGCCTGGCTGCAGCCCCGCGGATGTTTTCAGCAAGAGTCTTGCCGGGGCCCCGGCAAGGGTCTTGCCGCAGCATCTTGGTCGTCCCTGGCAAGGGTCTTGCCGGTGGTCTCGTGGGTATCCTTGGCAAGGATCTTGCTGTAACACCCATGATGCGGCTATATCTCCCACGTGTCGGAGCACAACTTAGAGGCATAACCGCATAGTAGGCATGTCGCGAGAGGGGTAATCTTTACACATCCCATGTACTGAATAAGAAAGAGATAAATAGGTGGCTTACAATTGCCACTTCACACAATACATAAATATAGCATTACATCATCCAGATACAATCAAGGTCCAACTACAGAACCAAAATAAAGACAACCCCAAATGCAACAGATCCCCGATCGCCCCAACTGGGCTCCACTACTGGTCGAAAGGAAACGGAACAACCCAACAAACATGATCTTCATTGAGCTCCCTCTTGAGCTCAGCTGTGTCATCTGCACTGGTATCAACGGCACCTACAACTGGTTTTGGAAGTAATCTGTGAGTCACGAGGACTCAGCAATCTGACACCCGCGAGATCAAGACTATTTAAGCTTATGGGTAGGAAGAGGTAGTGAGGTGGAGCTGCAGCAAGCACTAGCATATATGGTGGCTAACTTACGCAAATGAGAGAGAGAAGAGAAGCAAAGCACAGTCATGAACTAGAAGTGATCCTGGAACTACTTACGTTCAAGCATAACACGAGACCGTGTTCTCTTCCCAGACTCCGCCGAAAAGAGACCATCACGGCTACACACGCCGTTGATGCATTTTAATTAAGTTAAGTATCAAGTTCTCTACAACCGGATATTAACAAATTCCCATCTGCCCATAACCGCGGGCACGGCTTTCGAAAGTTCAAAACCCTGCAGGGGTGTCCCAACTTAGCCCATCACAAGCTCTCACGGTCAATGAAGGATATTCCTTCTCCCAGGAAGACCCGGTCAGACTCGGAATCCCGGTTACAAGACATTTCGACAATGGTAAAACAAGACCAGCAAAGCCGCCCGAATGTGACGACAAATCCCGATAGGAGCTGCACATATCCCGTTCTCAGGGCACACCGGATTGTCCAAGATTCCGGTAGGCCAACCCAGAGTTGCCCCTGGTGGCCACCGGCTACTGACAGGTTGTACCAACACTCAGAGGAGCACTGGCCCGGGGGTTAAAATAAAGATGACCCTCGGGCTCCGGAAACCCGAGGGAAAAAGGCTTAGGTGGCAAAAGGTAAAACCAAGGTTGGGCCTTTCTGGAGGAGTTTTATTCAAAGCGAACTGTGAAGGGGGTCCCATTCCCCCAACTGCGTAAGGAACGCAAAATCAAGGAACATAACACCGGTATGACAGAAACTAGGGCGACAAGAGTGGAACAAAACACCAGGCATAAGGACGAGCCTTCCACCCTTTACCAAGTATACAGATGCATTAAAGTAAACAAGATATAATAATGATATCCCAACAAAACCCATGTTCCAACAAGGAACAAACTTCAATCTTCACCTGCAACTAGCAACACTATAAGAGGGGCTGAGCAAAGCGGTAACATAGCCAAACAACGGTTTTCTAGGAAAGGTGGGTTAGAGGCTTGACATGGCAAAATGGGAGGCATGATATAGCAAATGGTAGGTATCGCAGCACAGCAATAGAGCGAGCAACTAGAAATCAAAGATAGAAGTGATTTCGAGGGTATGGTCATCTTGCCTGAGATCCCGCAAGGAAGAAGAATGAGTCCATGAAGAAGACAAGTGGACGTAGTTGAACAGATCCTCACAACTCCGGAATGAAACCGAAGCTAACGAGAGAAGCAACCCGGAAAGAAGCAAACAACAAAGTAAACAACCATCACATAAACATGGCATGATGCACAACTAAGTATGATGCATGTCCGGTTTAATGAGATATGGCATGGCAAACTGCACAAACAACACTACAAGTTAAGTGGAGCTCAATATGCATCGGGATGCATATTGACAAAATACCACATTCCATTATTTAGTTTCACTCCCGATTAGGTACCCAACAAAATTAAATGTTGGTTAACATGGCAAGAGGTGAAACATGGGTAAAATACACGGCTAGGCATTTTAAATGAGGCCGGAAACATCAAACAACAATTTCGGTAAATCCTCATATGCATTTAGCAATTGAAGCAAGCAACAATTTAAACATTCTTGAAGTTGTTATCATGATGCGGATGACATATGCAAGATTATGCAATTTTGATGAAAATGTTGATAAGAGCATTATGAAGCATTTGTCACCGTGGTGGAAAGAAAGGGTGCCACGGTGAAGAATCCGAAAATGATGCCACGGCAACATATTGGTTCCTGTAGCTCATGAAGATACCGGTGCAAAAGGAAAAGTGATGGAAGCGTGTCAAAAGATGGTGGGGTGATCCCGGTAACTGGGTGTCCCACGAGACGACGATATGGCAACGGGGAACGTGCAAGAAACACGTTGGGCATGGTGCAAACACGAGCATTTCATACAACACTCAACATTCGTTCACGGGCGTCGTCTCGGTGGTTATACCTTTGAAGCGTGCATTTTCGGAACGGATCAAGTCGGCGTAGAGGAAGTAGTGGAAGTAGACGGTCTCGTGACGGTAGTGGAAGTAGTGGTACACATCTCAGTGAGGAAGTAGTCGTTTTTGTCCGCGACGCGGTAGTGGTACATGGTGATCGAGTTACTTGATGAATCCACGTTCAACGGTAGTCATTCACAACTCTTGTGAACCACAGTTCTTCGGACAATGGTAGTCGTACACGTGCTTAGGCGTTCAGGTCTTCCGTAGAGGTACTTGACGCATGCGTTACACGGGTCTTCGACGACGGTCGTCGTTCGCGCTCCGAGGTCGTCGGTAGAGGTACTCGCAATCTCGGCGACGGTAGTGGAACACGTTTTCGTAGGGGTTCAGGTCATCGGTAGCGGTGCTTGACGAAACCCGAAACGATCTTAGGCGTCTTCGCGCGTAGGGGTACTTGGCGTTTCCATGTAGTCGGTCTTGTCGGTCCCGGACTCGGCAACGTAGTTGTACAAGAGCGTCATCGGACTTGTCGAATCCGAAGTCTTCGAGGGTCTTCGTGTAGATGTTCATGTCGTAGTCAGGCTTGGCGAAATGTCCGACAGTAGTGGAACTTGCGTCGGTCGTCATGGTACTAGGGCCCTAATCTTGGCGTGATCCAAAAGAAGACATGACGTTGGGGGAAGACCCGAAAGTGCTCCCGGAGTCAAACGCAGGGTCGTGCACATCAGTCGAGGTACGGCTGCTCGATGTAGGGGGCTGGCGAGAAGGGACCTGCAGGTCATCGGGGCTTGGCGCGCTAGTGACAGAGGAGGACGAGGTGGCGAAGGAGGAGCTCTGCTCCAAGGAGCTGGTTGCCGGTGGCGTGACGGACGGCAGGGTCGAGCAGGAGCAGGGGCTCGCCGGCAGGGCAGGAACAAGGTGAAGTGGGGCCGGCGACGATGTGCAGAAGGACGGCGAGGTGGCGAAGGTCGCGGGTTGGGCGTCGGGCTTGAAGTGCAGGAGGACCCCGTGCGGCGGCGAGGATGGCCGGCAACGAGGAGGCAGCAGAGACGCGACGAGGTACAACGGCGGCGGAGCTGGGCTTCGTCCTCCTTGTTCCCGTGCTCGAAATAGGAGCAGGCGCCCGTGGGACTTGAGCGGCCAACCATGGTGGTCTCCTACCTCGTGGTCACAGTTGGCGGCGCCGGTCCTCGAACGACGGGTTGCAGGTGAAGGAGCACGGGGCGACAACTCCATGGACTAGGCGAGGCGGCAGGGAATCGATTTGTTCTGGCCGAAGTTGAGGCGGAGGGGCGGCAGGGCGATGGAGAGGGCGCTGCAATGGAGGCATGCGGGATCAAGGGAAAGAGAGAAGACGAGCAAGAGGAGCCGGCGGGCAGAGGGAGAGATCAACAGGAGGGGGTCGGCCTAGGGTTACGGGGGAGTGGGCCTTGGAGCCGGCCTAGTAGAGAGAGGGGGGCTGCGCCTAGGTGCAGGCGGGCTTGCCTGAGTGCGGTTGGCCTAGGTGGGCCGACATGGGCGGTTGGGAGGCCCAGGAGGCCAGGTAGGCTGAACTCCTCTCTCTTATTTCTAAAACAGAAGAAAAAACAAAGAAGAGAAGAAAAAAGGAAGGAGGTGTTAGGGGAAGAAGTTGGACATGTGGATAATTTTCTTGGACTCACAAAAATAAGCTTGGTCCGAGAAAATTAGAAAAGGCGAGATCGAACGATAAGAATTCAAACTCATTTGAATTTGATTCAAATGGGTTTGAACTAGGACGAGGTTTTTGGAGTATCCAAAAATGTTGAGAATTTTGGTGGAGCTCCGAAAAATGAACAAAGGATATATGGCGAAGTTAGAGGGCAAGAGTTGTGATAACAAAGGCATTGGGATTTTTGCAAATGTGTTATGGTGAATTCCAAAAGAATGGAATATTTATTATAGCTCCCTAATATTGTGATATATGTTGTAAAGAGAATCACCATGTGAATTCCCTCGATTTAAATGGATCAAAGATCCATGCCATTTATTTAGTTGAGTTAAAAAATGACATGATGACATGATGCAATGCAAATGATGCAAAGAAGAAAGCAACGAACCAAACAAATCACACGATGAAACTCAGAAACCATGGAAGGCATCTGAAGCTCCGGTCTTGGGGCGTTACAACACTCCACCACTACGAGAGGATCTCGTCCCGAGATCTAGGCTGGCAACGGAGAGAAACGGAAGAGGAAGATAAGACGTAAAACTAAGTTGCTTATTTGACAAATGAGTGAACCCAAAGAACCTTGAAAGGTTAAACCATTTCGAGAAAAGAATACAACGGAGATGAGCGAAGTTGACAATCTCCGTTAGAAAAGAGGAACGAGGAAGAACAAATTTGGACAGGACTCCGGTTTAAAAAATATGCAAGACTTTATAAGATGAAAAGAACTTGAGCAGAGGACACAACACTCCGGTTGAATGGATAAGAAAAAGAAAGAACATGATCTTCACAAAAATGGGATGATGGGTGAAGAGAGCGACATCACAATGCCTCCGGAATAAAAGATAGAACGGACTGAAAGTAACAAAGAAGAAAACTACATCGTCTACCTCGAAAGAGTTGGAAAACATCCTTCTACAGAAGATTGGACGGATTTGTTGAGAAATGAACAACAACGGTAAGAATAAGCTTGTTGTGGGCTTATTAAATCAGCTCAAAACTTAGAGGTGAATACATGCCACTACGGAAAACAATTGATTGCTTGAGAGCAACACGAAGATGAAAACTCTTTCGCCGAGAAGAGAAGGAGAAACTTGGATCATTGAGAAACACCATGATAGTAGCATTCCCAATGGAAGGCTTTAGGTGAATTTTTTCAAGATAGCACCATAAAGAAATTGATGGATTTAAAATATCTCATACTTGACAACATGTGAATCATGAAACACGAAGGAAAATATCAAGAATGACAAAACACCACCTGAAAAAGATAAGATAGAAAGAATTTCACTTCGAAATGCAAGATGAAGAATACTTGAGCTCCTCTGAAAAGAATCTCGATGAACACTTCGAGAAGGAATTAAATCCTTGATGAACCACCATGTAGAACCTCGAACTCCGGTAATAAAAGAATGATCAAAAGAAATGAAGGATGAAAAGAATAAGATTGAGGCCTTGCAATGATTAGATGAAGCTTTGAAATGATATAACCGAGAAAACTTGGAACTCAGGGAAAGAAAGATGAACAATTGGAAACAAGAATTTGATTAGCCTCCGGAATAAGGAGTTGAATAACTCGATGAAACAAGAATAAGAATTACATTATGATTATCCTTCACAAAATTAAATTGATGAAAAGCAATGGACTTGGCATACTACTAATTCTCCTTGAAAGGATTAAGATAGATATGGCGCAAACTTGGTAAGGTCTTCAACAACCACCGGTAGGATTGGAACGAATGAATGAATTGATTGATAACTAAAGAAGAGAAATCTTGAACGAACCACTGTAAGAATTGAAAATAAATGAAGAAAATATAAAGAAACACCTGGGATAAATAGAAAATGAACGACGATACTTGAGGGAATTTGATACAAGAGAACAAAGAGATCACGAACTGATTAGAGAATATTTGGATGATGCATCGGTAAGATTTGAAGAACGAGAGCTGAAAGCTGGTATGAATACTTCTGAGATAGTGGGCTACGGAGAATCAATCTGATATGACTCTTGAATTGCTCCGGATGGGTGAAAAGAATTCTCACAATCCAAAACAATTATGAGAGGATGGCATCAATCTAGAACCATGAATCTTGAAGAGAATGGAGCAAGATTGAGAGAAAAATCTTGTTCGGTCTTCAAATCCGAGAATGACGACGAGAAACACCACCATGAATTGTTGAGATACTCCTGGATGACAAATAGAAAGGTTGAGCCAATGATCAAAATAATTTGGAAGATCTTGGAGAAATACATATGACTGATGATAATTCATTCTTGCGTCAAACTTTGAAAAAAAATTGAGGGTAGCTTCGGGAAAATAGAAGAGTCAGGTAAGATCCTGGGAAAAGACCTATGGGTTAGGGCCCACTCAAGAGAAACACCGTTGAAATGATTTAAAAGAAGATTGCGTCCATTGAAGTAAATGTCTTGAATGAGATAACAACCTCGAAATAGGTTGAACGGATCTTGAATGAAAAGACAAGCCTTCTGAGATATCTTCAGCACTCCCGAACAAATGAATAGCGAGAGGTGAAAGATTAAGAGGTGCAACGCATGGGAAAACATTTGAAACGAGGAAAGGGATATGATCGACAAAGCTTGGATTTAATCCACCGGAGAAGAAAAGAATGAAGAATGGTGAGCTTGAAGCTCCGTTAGTATCTTCCTGAGAATCACCGGATAAGAACATTGACAGAAAAGAATGGAGAGAGTTCTCATCAATTAAATGGATACTTGATTAAGAAATTTGAATCCTTGAAGACAAAGGGTGGGAGGGCGGGAAAACAAAGGCAACTTGGGGACGGATGGAACAAATAACGTTGAGAAGACTTTGAGTTGATCTTTGCGGATGTTGAAAATGGCCGGACCCACTTGAAGAGAAAACACGCTGGTTGAGAAGAAATTGAGATGACAAACTCAATGATCAAGAAGGATTTGTATTCACATAGAAATATGAGAACACCGCTTAGAAAAGGTATGGAATCAACACTTGACATTGAAGTAACTCGAATACCACAACTCAAAACAAAACAAAGGATTGGCTTGCAAAATAATCCACAAACGAACATATGATAGAGATATCGTCTGAAGTTTTTGTGGTGGGGCCCACATGGGCTCGATCATACAACACCATCATGTACAAGCCAGTGCACATGACATACGAAGTGTCCCTGAGTCAGCATAGCCAAGGACTCTTTAAGACACAATTAGACCACTGTAAAACCAACCGTGGATAGGCGGACCACTAGACGTCGAACCCCAATCTCATATCATGCATCTGTTGAAAAGATATCCTAGGAGCTACTTGAATTCCCACTTATAAACTCCCGAAACTTTCTGGTTATGCAATCAGGTGTTGGGGATATAGGGGAAGCATAATATCTCATCCAAACTAACAATTCCTACATCCAGCTGTATCCATCCGTCAACACATAACCAAGAAACCTTCGGAAATCATTTACCTCAACCTTCGAAAAGCATTCGTTATACGAGTTATGGCAATACTTCCGAACTCCCGCCCCAGTACTGGGTGGCGTCGAGGTTATCTCACCAACAACTGCATAAAATAGATTTTCGATGTCGGCGAAACTCAGGTATTCCAGAACTGCAATGATAAAATTGTGATGACAACACCTTGGAGCTCAACTCCCCGGGACACTGCCACAACCCCTAAATGTCAGGGGGCACCAAGAACAATGTTCTCGTCACAAAACCATCGGAATGATTCCAAGATACCCGCATGACCCTAAAAAAATTCGTGAAATTTGAGGAGAGAAGAGTCAAAACTCTACGTTAGGAGGCCTCACTAGAGCGACGAAGGGACTGAGGAGTAAAAATAATCCTACTCTCTGATATATATAATCCTATAAGACTCAAAACATTTTTCTAGACTCAACAACGTCAGCGATTCGATCAAGCAGGGGGCTCCTAAGTCGGGGATGGCTCTGATTACCAACTTGTAACACCCACGATGCGGCTATATATCCCACGTGTCGGAGCACGACTTAGAGGCATAACCGCATGGTAGGCATGTCGCAAGAGGGGTAATCTTTACACATCCCATGTACTGAATAAGAAAGAGATAAAGAGGTGGCTTACAATCGCCACTTCACACAATACATAAATATAGCATTACATCATCCAGATACAATCAAGGTCCGACTACGGAACCAAAATAAAGATAACCCCAAATGCAACAGATCCCTGATCGCCCCAACTGGGCTCCACTACTGATCGAAAGGAAACGGAACAACCCAATGAACATGATCTTCATCGAGCTCCCACTTGAGCTCAGCTGCGTCATCTGCACTGGTATCGACGGCACCTGCAACTGGTTTTGGAAGTAATCTGAGTCACGAGGACTCAGCAATCTCACACCCGCGAGATCAAGACTATTTAAGCTTATGTGTAGGAAGAGGTAGTGAGGTGGAGCTGCAGCAAGCACTAGCATATATGGTGGCTAACTTACGCAAATGAGAGCGAGAAGAGAAGCAAAGCACGGTCGTGAACTAGAAGTGATCCTGGAACTACTTACGTTCAAGAATAACACGAGACCGTGTTCTCTTCCTGGACTCCGCCAAAAGGAGACCATCACGACTACACACGCAGTTGATGCATTTTGATTAAGTTAAGTGTCAAGTTCTCTACAACTGGATATTAACAAATTCCCATCTGCCCATAACCGCGAGCACACCTTTGGAAAGTACAAAACCCTGCAGGGGTGTCCCAACTTAGCCCATAACAAGCTCTCACGGTCAACGAAGGATATTCCTTCTCCCAGGAAGACCCGATCAGACTCGGAATCCCGGTTACAAGACATTTCGACAATGGTAAACAAGACCAGCAAAGCCGCCCGAATGTGCCGACAAATCCCAATAGGAGCTGCACATATCTCGTTCTCAGGGCACACCGGATTGTCCAAGATTCCGGTAGGCCAACCCAGAGTAGCCCCTGGTGGCCACCGGCTGCTGACAGGTTGGACCAACACTCAGAGGAGCATTGTCCCGGGGGTTAAAATAAAGATGACCCTCGGGCTCCGAAAACCCTAGGGAAAAAGGCTTAGGTGGCAAAAGGTAAAACCAAGGTTGGGCCTTGCTGGAGGAGTTTTATTCAAAGCGAACTGTCAAGGGGGTCCCATTGCCCCAACCGCGTAAGAAACGCAAAATCAAGGAACATAACACCGGTATGACGGAAACTAGGGCGGCAAGAGTGTAACAAAACACCAGGCATAAGGCCGAGCCTTCCACCCTTTACCAAGTATATAGATGCATTAAAGTACACAAGATATAATAATGATATCCCAACAAAATCCATGTTCCAACAAGGAACAAACTTCAATCTTCATCTGCAACTAGCAACACTATAAGAGGGGCTGAGCAAAGCGGTAACATAGCCAAACAACGGTTTGCTAGGAAAGGTGGGTTAGAGGCTTGACATGGCAAAATGGGAGGCATGATATAGCAAGTGGTAGGTATCGTGGCACAACAATAGAGCGAGCAACTAGCAAGCAAAGATAGAACTGATTTCGAGGGTATGATCATCTTGCCTGAGATCCCGCAAGGAAGAAGAATGACTACATGAAGAATACAAGCGGACACAGTTGAACGGATCCTCACAACTCAGGAACGAAACTGAAGCTAACGAGAGAAGCAACCCAGAAAGGAGCAGGCAACAAAGTAAACAACCATCACATAAACATGGCATGATACACAACCAAGTATGATGCATGTCCGGTTTAATGAGGCATGGCATGGCAAACTGCACAAACAACACTACAAGTTAAGTGGAGCTCAATATGCATCGGGATGCATATTGACAAAACACCACATTCCATTATTTAGTTTCACTCCCGATTAGGTACCCAACAAAATTAAATGTTGGTTAACATGGAAAGAGGTGAAACATGGGTAAAATACATGGCTAGGCATTTTAAATGAGGCCGGAAACATCAAACAACAATTCCGGTAAATCCTCATATGCATTTAGCAATTGAAGCAAGCAACAATTTAAACATTCTTGAAGTTGTTATCATGATGCGGATGACATATGCAAGATTATGCAATTTTAATGAAAATGTTGATAAGAGCATTATGAAGCATTTGTCACCGTGGTGGAAAGAAAGGGTGCCACGGCGACGAATCCGAAAATGATGCCACGGCAACATATCGGTTCCGGTAGCTCATGGAGATACCGGTGCAAAAGGAAAAGTGACAGAAGCGTGTCAAAAGATGGTGGGGTGATCCCGGTAACCGGGTGTCCCACGAGACGACGGTATAGCAACGGGGAACATGCAAGAAACAAGTCGGGCACGGTGTAAATGCGAGCATTTCATACAACACACAACATTCGTTCATGGGCGTCGTCTCGGTGGTTATACCTTTGAAGCGTGCATTTTCAGAACAGATCGAGTCGCATAGAGGAAGTAGTGGAAGTAGACGTTCTCGAGACAATAGTGGAAGTAGTGGTACACATCTCAGTGAGGAAGTAGTCATTTTTGTCCGCGAAGCGGTAGTGGTACATGGTGATCGAGTTACTTGATGAATCCACGTTCAACGGTAGTCATTCACGACGCTTGTGAACCACGGTTCTTCAGCCAACGGTAGTCGTACGCGTCCGTAGGCGTTCAGCTCTTCCATAGAGGTACTTGACGCATGCGTTACACGGGTCTTCGACGACGGTCGTCCTTCGCGCTCCGAGGTCATTGATAACCCACAAGTATAGGGGATCGCAACAGCTTTCGAGGGTAAAGTATTCAACCCAAATTTATTGATTCGACACAAGGGGAGCCAAAGAATATTCTCAAGTATTATCAGCTAAGATGTCAATTCAACCACACCTGGAAACTTAGTATCTACAGCAAACTGTTTAGTACCAAAGTAATATGATAGTGATGGTAACGGTAACAAAAGAGTAATGAAAGCAAAGTAATGTTTTTGGTATTTTGTAGTGATTGTAACAATAGCAACGGGAAAGTAAATAAGCGTAAACCAGTATATGGAAAGCTCGTAGGCATCGGATCAATGATGGATAATTATGCCGGATGCGGTTCATCATGTAACAGTCATAACATAGGGTGACACAGAACTAGCTCCAATTCGTCAATGTAATGTAGGCATGTATTCCGAATATAGTCATACGTGCTTATGGAAAAGAACTTGCATGACATCTTTTGTCCTACCCTCCCGTGGCAGCGGGGTCCTAATGGAAACTAAGGGATATTAAGGCCTCCTTTTAATAGAGAACCGGAACAAAGCATTAGCACATAGTGAATACATGAACTCCTCAAACTACGGTCATCACCGGTAAGTATCCCGATTATTGTCACTTCGGGGTTAACGGATCATAACACATAATAGGTGACTATAGACTTGCAAGATAGGATCTAGAACTCTCATATATTGATGAAAAAATAATAGGTTCAGATCTGAAATCATGGCACTCGGGCCCTAGTGACAAGTGTCGGTGTCAAAACCGGCGGATCTCGGGTAGGGGGTCCCGAACTGTGCGTCTAAGGCGGATGGTAACAGGAGGCAGGGGACACGATGTTTTACCCAGGTTCGGGCCCTCTTGATGGAGGTAAAACCCTACGTCCTGCTTGATTAATATTGATGATATGGGTAGTACAAGAGTAGATCTACCACGAGATCAGAGAGGCTAAACCCTAGAAGCTAGCCTATGGTATGATTGTTGTTCCTATGGACTAAAACCCTCTGGTTTATATAGACACCGGAGAGGGCTAGGGTTACACAGAGTCGGTTACAATGGTAGGAGATCTACATATCCGTATCGCCAAGCTTGCCTTCCACGCGAAGGAAAGTCCCTTCCGGACACGGGACGAAGTCTTCAATCTTGTATCTTCATAGTCCAGGAGTCCGGCCGACGGTATAGTTCGACTATCCGGACACCCCCTAATCCAGGACTTCCTCAGTAGCCCCTGAACCAGGCTGCAATGACGACGAGTCCGGCGCAGATTGTCTTCAGCATTGCAAGGCGGGTTCCTCCTCCAAGTACTTCATAGAAGATTTTGAACACAAAGGTAGTGTCCGGCTCTGCAAAAAAAGTTTCCACATATTGCCATAGAGAGAATAATATTTACACAAATCTAATCTGCTGACGTATTTCGTAGCGTGACATCACACCACGGCCAAGTCATTATTCGAATCGTTTTACTGTCCCACCTCAGCGCGTTTAGCGAGGCGGTTTCCTTGGCATGTCTTGTCAAAGCAGAGATCGTGTCCCCTTATTCCGGGATTCTCATCAATACGGGCGTGGGTAACCCACCGTACCCGTTGGTATGTTTTCTCGATCAAAGGCGAGTCCCAAACGGTCACGGGGAGGGCCCTTGGTATTCAACCTCTTATAAAGAGACCAAGGCCTTACTCCTTTCTTTCAATCTCAAACAAGTTCGCCCTTCGCCTCGAGTTCCAACACCCAAGGCTCCAGATTTCAGGCGCTTCGGACCTTCGACAATGTCCGGTTCCGACCTTCAAGGCCGATGGATGCCCTCCTCCATCACGGAGGAGGACGTGCTGAAGTTGAGAGAGGCCAGGTTCTTGACCGGCGAAATCTCGCATAGGCTGCCTGCTCAAGGGCAGGTCATTCCCACTCCCAAGCCTGGCAAGAGTGTGGTGTTCATGTTTCACTTCCTTCGGGGGCTAGGCTTCCCGACGGATCCCTTCGTGAGGGGGCTCATGTTTTATTATGGGCTATAATTTCATGACTTAGCTCCGGAGTCCATCCTCCATATTTCCTCATTCATCGTCGTGTGTGAAGCCTTCCTCCGTATTACTCCTCACTTCGGACTATGGCTCAAGACCTTCAAAGTAGAGCCAAAGATGATCGAGGGATGGCACGCGGAGTGCGGAGGTGCTTTTATAAGCAAGAATGCTAGTGCTCCATGGCCCGAGGGCTCTTTTCAAGGGGAGTCCAGCTTATGGCAACGAGAGTGGTTTTATATCACAGCTCCCAGGAGCACCAAGTGGGTGGCGCTGCCTGCTTTCCACTCGGGTCCCCCGCCACGACTGGCGTCATGGGTCAATAAGGGGCTGGACTGGGGGTCGGCAAAGGACGTGCCCCTGTTGCAGGGCCGCATCTGAGATCTCCTAGAAAGAGACATCAGTCTGGTCGTGGTGACGCAGGTTATGTTAATTTGCTGAGTTCTGCCCTGCAAACGTCGCCCCCTCCGCCTGTGGGAGTTCAACCCGGAGGGACCACAAGTTCTCCAACATTTTCTTGGCATGACGCCCGTGGAGATGTACAAATTGTTCTTCGGACCACAAGTAGTGTGTCCAGATTCTACGGAGGACACAGGTCTGAGCTGCAATCATCCGGATACTCAAGTAAGTAGCCTTGTGCCCGGACTCGCTATCCGTATATTTATCATAAAATTGCCCCTAAAAGAGTTGTCCTTTAAACAGGAGTGGATAGCGAAAGCAAAGCTAAACAGGTGTCCGGCCCCCCTCCCCGAGACCACGCCGGATCCCGTGCTAGTCAGGATGTTGGAGGTTGTGCCTTCAGAGGAAAGCGAGGGAGGGGACAAGGAAGCTACAGCCTCCTCGGATAAGGTTGTCCGAAGGGAGGAATCAAAAATTCCTCTCCTCAGGGGAAGAAGAGGACCGCCTCTGACGACCCGGAGACCATGGCCTCAAAGCGGGGGAAGAAATCCTGCGCCGGGGGATACTTCGGCCGAATTATGCCCTCAAGGGGATCAGCCCTCCACCGAGCCGTAAGTAGAGAGGACTTTTTCTTTTTAAGAAATGAGAGAAATCCTTGCGTTATATCTGAGAAGAGTAATCGAAAATTTACCTTGTAGCTCGGACCTTACCCCTTCTCAGCAGAGCTCGTCTTCGGGGGATCTTCTTCCGGAGATGATGGAGAGCGGAACGGCTCCCCCTGCCGTACCGCCTTGCGAGGCGGGCGATCCTGAGGTATCGTCGCGGAGGGTTTCTCCGAATCCGGCAGGGCCGGAAGGTAGTCATATGGCCCCCCAAAGCCCTCCACGTCCGGCCTTCGAAAAGGGCCATCGGACGAGTCCGACACCATCTGGTGCGCGGTCGGAGGAGCTGAAGGATCTGCTAGGGCGAGCATCTATCTCAGAGGAGCACCGTGCATTGATGGGTACGGTGATTGAGAGGATTTCATCCGCGGAGAGCGGATTGCATGAGGCCGTCAAGAGTTTACGGACAGGTTTTGAGGTACGCGAAATAATGTACCCTTTTTGGACAGTTGCGCATAAATAAGATGCGCCTTGTGTAGATAGTAGCCCCTGAGACTCTGTGCGTTGTCAAAAGTGACGGCGCGCAGAGGATCATAATCACAGGTCTAATATGCCGCCTTCATACGTAGGTGGCGAAGTGTCGAGTGGCAAGCCGGACTGATGAATTTGCCGAGCTAAAGTGGCAACTTGACGTGGCAGATGTTGACATCGCGCTTGTCAACAAGCGGCTTGACGAGGCACAAGGTATGTAATTCCTCTGGCGGCACCTGGTAAGAGGAGCTTTATGCCAGTATCTTACAATGTGTGCGCTTGATGCAGATGGTGCTGCTGCCATGGAGAATCTTCGGGCGGAACTTGCCCGAGCCAAGGAGCAAGCCAGGAAAAGTGATGCGGCTGCCGGAAAGGCAATTGAAGAGCTGAAAGCCGAACAGGCTGCTCACTGCCGAAGCAAGAAGGAAATGGCCGAGATGGCCGTGAAGCTGAAGAACGCTGCTGACCGTTGCAAGCTTCTTGAAAAATAAGATCGGGCGGAACAGACGGACCTGGAGAAGGCCGTTGCCGATGCCAAGGATGCTCGCTCTGCGATGAGAGCTATGAAGGAGGAGCTGCGTCAGGCCGGAGAGATCGCGGCTGGAAAGCCCTTTATGCTGCGGAGGAAGTTCTGTGATCCTAAACATGCTCCGTTAGACCGGATGTGGAGTACGGCGGACACCTATCTGGATTTGGCAGCGAGTGCCGCAGATGCGGCCGAACACTTCCGAGATCAAGAAGATCGCGAAGTGGAAAAGCTCTTTTGGTCGCAGTTCCACAATCCGGAGCGTCCGCTGTCATTAGCCGATCGTTTGGCCGAATGGGCCGAGCTAAATAGGTTGTCCGGACTCGCCATGAAGTATGTCATGAGTCATCTGTGGCCAGAGAGGCCAGAGCCGAAAAGTTATTTCAACTTGGTGCAGCAGTTCCTTGGTGCGGCGCCGCATATCAATGCGATGAAGAGGTCAGCGTGCATAGAGGGTGCGCGGATGGCTCTTGCCCGTGTCAAGACATACTGGGCGGAAATGGAGGCCACCGCTGTTGCATCCCCAGACTCGGATGGAAGCCGAGTACCTGCCGAGCACTATTTTCAGGAAGTTCTGCAAGGCGCTCGTTTAATAGAGACGCAGTGCTCGAAGGATACTATATTCGAATAGCATATATTATTGTAAAACAATATTTTGATAAATTGTAGAAGCTTTTTATACTTGTGCCTGCAAGTATTATAATACCTCCTGTGCGGCCGTTTAACATATATGTATATATAATCTGAAAGATGGCAGTCGTCGGCTTCAGCCCCCACGCACATAATGCGGGGGTGTTCGCAGAAGGCGCATTTTCACACTTGATCCAACGTCTTGGTCCTACAAAGGAGGTGATAGCGCAGCGAACTAGGCAATCGGACTATGATGCTTTATCACTTTCACTTAGCCATAGGAGTTTGACAGTGAGGCTACTTATATAGCCCCTGGTGGCGCCTGCGCTCGCCCGAACTCGGGGCGCGTATGTGCCTGGCCGGGAAGCGGCCCTTCGTTAATGCGGAGGAATCCTAAAGATTCCGGTAAGTCATCGAGTGGTTGACCAGTCTCACGCTATATCATGACAGTCAGTTTTCGGCTTTCTCTACTGAGGTGCTCGCCTGGCCGAACCGGGGCACAATCGCAGTAGTTCTCCTGGTGCCGCCTTAGCCGATAGAGCGGAACGTAAGGTAGCAAAACACAGGAGCCGGGCAAACCCAACATTTGACCAAAGACATGATTCGGAGCTGATGCATATAAGGCCAAACTCGCGACGCCGAACACTCCCTAAGGTATTCGGTCTTTATGAGGGCGGGCGGGATAACGCCCTTAGTAATAAGCCCCTAGTGTCCAGGTACGCGCAAAACTCTGACGTGGCCACATGCCAAAACGCCAGCCTCCTCCTTGGTTATACCAAGAAACCAGGGGATGTGTATCAACAAGAGACAGTAAAAAAGGTTTACGCAGGGTCTTAATCTGAAAAGAATCCTTGGAACGGGTCCCTGCTGCACGTCTGCGCCTGTGTCTCCGTTGTGCCGTATCCTGGACGGGCGTAGCACGGTGTTCATCTGTAAAAGAAAGGAACTTAGTTAAAGAAAGATCGTGCCGAACATGAGTTATACTAAATAAACAAAGTATAAATCGAAATGGGTAAAATTGAGCTTTATTGTCTCTTGTTTTATATGCGCGGAGCCCCTAGTACAGGGGTATACAGCTATTAAGCCTTTATCAATTGTATGTTTATGCTGGACTCGTCTAGCCGTGTCCGTGGTCTTGACGACCTGTTTAGGTGCTTTGGCTGGTGAAGCCGCTTTATTGTGGGGCTGTCAAGGCAGCCGCACTGTCTTCCGCGCGGGAGGAACACTCAATGTTTTCCCTTTAATGAGATGATGCCTCGTGGACCGGGCATCTTAAGCGTAAGAGATGCATAATGCGGTATTGCGTTAAAGCGGGTGAAAGCTTCGCGTCCCAGCAGTGCTTGATAGCTACTTGAGAATGGGGCGATGTGGAAAGTTAGCTGTTCGCGACGGAAGTTATCGGGGGAGCCGAACATAACTTCTAGCCGGAGAGAACCCATGCAGCGGGCATCCGGGCCTGGCGTTACCCCTTGAAAGGAGGTTTTGCTATGGCGAATTTTTGTTGGGTCTATCCCCATGTTGCGGATTGTGTCCTGGTATAACAGGTTTAGACCACTGCCGCCGTCCATCAGGACATTTGTAAAGTGGAGTCCGCCGATTATTGGATCTAATACCAAGGCAGTCCAGCCTGCGTTCCGGATACTTCTAGAGTAATCCTGATGGTCGAAGGTGATCGGTTTTAACAACCATTGGCGAGACTCCTTTGGGATAGGCCGTATGGCGCGTATCTCTGTTGGCGCCATTCTGTTCGTCATGTGAAGTAAGTTTACTGTTTTGACTTCTTGTGGGAAATCCTTTTGTTTCCTGGTGCTCTGCTTGTGGGGTTCGTCGTCGTCCTCACTTGGTGTGTCGAGCCCCTTGTGTTCGGCATTGAGTTTTCCGGATTGCTTGAAAACCGAACAATCTCTATGGGTATGGTTCACAGGCTTCCCGGGAGTACTGTGTATTTGACATATCTTGTCCAAGATTTTGTTTAAGTTGGATAGGTCGTCCATGTTATCCTTGAGGGGCGGCTTTCTCTGATTCTGCCGTGAGCTTTTGAATCCGGCGTTGACCGCCGTGCTCTTTGGGTTGTTTCCCTTATTCCGGCGCTGGTCCTTGCTGCGTCGGGGTTTTCTGTTTCCATCCCTAACTTCGGATGTACTTGGGTCGCTCGTGCTACATCTTGCCAACCAGCTGTCCTCTCCTACGAAAAAGCGGGTCATGAGGCTTGTTAATGCGGCCATTGTTCTTGGCTTTTCTTGGCCGAGGTGTCTGGCGAGCCATTCGTCTCAAACGTTATGCTTAAAAGTTGCTAGGGCTTCGGCGTCTGGACAGTCGACTATCTGATTCTTTTTAGTAAGAAATTTGTTCCAGAATTTCCGGCCTGACTCTCCGGGCTGTTGAGTTATGTGACTGAGATCGTCTGCATCCGGAGGGCGGACATAGGTCCCTTGAAAATTTGCCCGGAAAGCATCCTCAAGCTCTTCCCAACTTCCAATGGTGTTTTCGGGGAGGCTTTTGAGCCAATGCCGGGCTGGCCCTTTAAGCTTGAGGGGTAAGTATTTTATGGCGTGGAGGTCATCTCCTCTGGCCATGTGTATGTGAAGGATATAATCCTCGATCCAGACCCCAGGGTCTGTTGTTCCGTCGCACGCCTCTATGTTTACGGGCTTGAATCCCGCTGGAAATTCATGGTCCGGCACCTCATCGGTGAAACATAGGGGGTGTGCGGCACCCCTGTATTTGGGTGTGTCGTGATGTTCGGATATTTTTTTGTGTTGCATTCCTTACTTTCTTGGCTCGTAGATAGATCTAGCTGGGCCATCTTTTTGATGCGGATCCTTTGGTGGATCGCGTGCCGGCTTGTGTGCAGCGTCGCTTGCCGCTCCATGCTGGCCATGCGGTCGTCTATACGACCGAGTGGCTTTCCTATTTTTTGATTGCGGGGGCTCTAAGGCCTCCTCGTCAAATTCAGGCAGTAGCTTTCGCTTTGGATAGCTTTTTGTGCGGCGACTGCCGCCATATTTGTCTACGGTGTTGCGTACTTTGCTCCATCTGATGCTGAGTGCATTTTCCGTAGTTTTGAGCTTCCGCTTCTGCTTTTTCAGGCTACGCGCAGTGGCGACGAGCCTTTTGTGGAGGTTCTTCTGCTCCATGAGCCTATCCGGCGTAAGGTCGTCCGGACTGTTGTTTTCACCAGGGACGGGGTGTTTGGTTTTTTTATCCAAGTTGCCCTATTCAGACGGTTGCTCGAAGGCATGTTCATCGTCCGTCGGCTCGTCCTGCTCTATGGCTGGGTCTGTATGGCTGCTGTCTCTATCGAGGCGGGGCTTGGAGCGGCGCTTACGTCGCTGCTTTGATTTCTTTTCGAGTGAACGATCCCTTGTTGCTTCCCTGTGTTCCTCGTCGTCGCTTCCTTTGGGTGTGTCCACCATGTATACATCATGAGATGAGGTGGCTGTCCAGTGCCTTATAGGCGTTGGTTCATGTTCATCTCCTACATCGTCGTCCATACCGTCGATGTCTTCGGAGTCGAAGTCGTGCACGTCGTTTAAATTATCGATAGTGGCTACGAAGTGGGTGGTGGGTGGGCTTTGAATTTCTTCATCATCCGCATCCCAACCTTGTTGACCATAGTCCGGCCAGGGCTCTCCTGATAAAGAGAGAGACTTGAGTGAATTCAGAATATCGCCGAAGGGTGAGTGCTGAAAGATGTCCGCGGTGGTGAACTCCATGATCGGCACCCAATCGGGTTCGATCGGTAGGGGCACGGAGGGCTCGGAGTCTGGAGAGGAGTCCGGCTCCTTGGAGTCACGGGCTTCGTAGAGAATAGGGCTGGTGTTCGGCTCGATCGCCATAGAGATTGCATCCCCCGAGGCGGTGTCCAACCACCCATCCTCGATTGGCGCAGTTGGCTCCAAATTAAGGGTCGAAGCTGATGCGGGTGCGGCCTCCAGGGCACTGTTCGGCGGCAGATCTAGATCATGCCCATCGTGACAGTGCGGCGCGCTCGGCTGTGGCTCGAATCCGTCGAAGATCAAGTCTCCGCGGAGGTCGGCCGTGTAGTTCAAACTTCCAAATCTGACTTGATGGCCAGGGGTGTAGCTTTCGATCTGCTCCAGATGGCCAAGCGAATTGGCCCGCGGTGCAAAGCCGCCAAATACGAAGATCTGTCCGGGGAGAAAAGTCTCACCCTAGATCGCATCGTCGTTGATGATCGGAGGAGCCATCGGGCCTAAAAGTGACGACACAGAGGAACTCTCAATGAAAGCACCAATGTCGGTGTCAAAACCGGCGGATCTCGGGTAGGGGGTCCCGAACTGTGCATCTAAGGCAGATGGTAACAAGAGGCAGGGGACACGATGTTTTACCCAGGTTCGGGCCCTCTTGATGGAGGTAAAACCCTACATCCTGCTTGATTAATATTGATGATATGGGTAGTACAAGAGTAGATCTACCAGGAGATCAGAGAGGCTAAACCCTAGAAGCTAGCCTATGGTATGATTGTTGTTCCTATGGACTAAAACCCTCCGGTTTATATAGACATCGGAGAGGGCTAGGGTTACACAGAGACGGTTACAATGGTAGGAGATCTACATATCCGTATCGCCAAGCTTGCCTTCCACGCCAAGGAAAGTCCCTTCCGGACACGGGACGAAGTCTTCAATCTTGTATCTTCATAGTTCAGGAGTCCGACCGACGGTATAGTCCGGCTATCTGGACACCCCCTAATCCAGGACTCCCTCAACAAGCATTAAGCATAGCAAAGTCATAGCAAAATCAATCTCAGAACATAGTGGATACTAGGGATCAAACCCTAACAAAACTAACTCGATTACGTGGTGAATCTCATCCAACCCATCACCGTCCAGCAAGCCTACGATGGAATTACTCACGCACGGCGGTGAGTATCATGAAATTGGTGATGGAGGATGGTTGATGATGACGACGGCGACGAATCCCCCTCTCCGGAGCCCTGAACGGACTCCAGATCAGCCCTCCCGAGAGGTTTTAGGGCTTGGCGGCGGCTCCGTATCACAAAACACAATGATTTCTTCTCTCTTATTTTTTTCTCCCCGAAAGCAGTTATATAGAGTTGGAGTTGGAGTCGGGGGGTCTCCAGGGGGCCCACGAGGTAGGGGGCGTGCCCTAGGGGGGCGCGCCCCCGACCCTCGTGAGAAGGGTGTGGGCCCCCTGGTCTTCATCTTTGGCGAGGATTTTTTATTATTTATTGTAAGGTATTCCATGGAGTTTCAGGTCATTCCGAGAACTTTTGTTTTCTGCACATAAAACAACATCATGGCAATTCTGCTGAAAACAGTGTCAGTCCGGGTTAGTTCCATTCAAATCATACAAGTTAGAGTCCAAAACAAGGGCAAAAGTGTTTGGAAAAGTAGATACGTTGGAGACGTATCAACTCCCACAAGCTTAAACCCTTGCTTGTCCTCAAGCAATTCAGTTGACAAACTGAAAGAAATAAAGAAAAACTTTTACAAATTCTGTTTGCTCTTGTTGTTGTAAATATGTCAAGCTAGCATTCAAGTTTTCAGCAAAGATTATAACTAACCACATTTGCAATAATTCTCAGGTCTCATGATTACCCATATCAATAGCATAATCAACTAGCAAGCCATAATAATAAATCTCGGATGACAACACTTTCTCAAAACAATCGTAATATGATATAACAAGATGGTATCTCGCTAGCCCTTTCTGAGACCGCAAAACATAAATGCAGAGCACCTTTAAAGATCAAGGACTGACTAGACATTGTAATTCATGGTAAAAGAGATCCAATCATAGTCACACCCAATATAAATTAACAGTAATGAATGCAAATGACAGTTGCGCTCTCCAGCTAGTGCTTTTTAATAAGAGGGTGATGATTCAGCATAAAAGTAAATAGATAGGCCCTTCGCAGAGGGAAGCAGGGATTTGTAGAGGTGCCAGAGCTTGGTTTTAAAATAGAGGTGAATAACATTTTGAGCGGTATACTTTCATTGTCAACATATCAACCAAGAGATGGCGATATCTTCCATGCTACACACATTATAGGCGGTTCCCAAACAGAATGGTAAAGTTTATACTCCCCCTCCACCAACAAACATCAATCCATGGCTTGCTCGAAACAACGAGTGCCTCCAACATACATCAGGTCCCAGGGGGAGTTTTGTTTGCAATTATTTTGATTTAGTTTGCATAAAGCATGGGACTGGGCATCCCGGTGACTAGCCCTTTATCTCGTGAGTGAGGAGCGGAGTCCACTCCTCTTGAGAATAACCCGCCTAACATGGAAGATACAGACAGCCCTGGTTGATACATGAGCTATTCGAGCATGCAAAACAGGATGATTATTTGAAGGTTTAGAGTTTGGCACATACTAATTTACTTGGAATGGCAGGTAGATACCGCACATAGGAAGGTATAGTGGACTCATCTGGAATAACTTTGGGGTTTAAGGAGTTTGGATGCACAAGTAGTATTTCCGCTTAGTACAAGTGAAGGCTAGCAAAAGACTGGGAATCGACCAACTAGAGAGCGACAATAGCCATGTACATGCATTAAAATTAATAAACATTGGATGCAAGCATGAGTAGGATATAATCCACCATGAACATAAATATCGTGAAGGCTATGTTGATTTGTTTCAACTACATGCGTGAACATGTGCCAAGTCAAGTCACTTAAATCATTCAGAGGAGGATACCACCCTATTATACCACATCATAACCATTTTAATAGCATGTTGGCACGCAAGGTAAATCATTATAACTCATAGCTAATCAAGCATGGCACAAGCAACTATGATCTCTAATTGTCATTGCAAACATGTTTATTCATAACAGGCTGAATCAAGAACAATGAACTCATCATATTTACAAAAACAAAAGAGGTCGAGTTCATACCAGCTTTTCTCATCTCAGTCAGTCCATCATATATCATCATAATTGCCTTTCACTTGCACGACCAAATGATGTGAATAATAATAAGAGTGCACGTGCATTGGACTAAGCTGGAATCTGCGAGCATTCAATAAACAGGAGAAGACAAGGTAATACGGGCTCTTTTGTCAGATCAACAATAATGCATATAAGAGCCACTTCAACAATTTAATCATGATCTTCTCCTATTGACCCCCAAAGAAAGAAAAGAGATAAAACTATTTACACGGGAAAGCTCCCAACAAGCAAAAGAAGAACAGGAAATATTTTTGGGTTTACTTTTTAATTACTACTACAGCATGGAAATTAAATTAATTAAAAGATACAACTAATTTTTTTAGTTTTTCTTAATGTTTATTAAACACACAAGAAGAAAGCATAAAAAGGAAAATAAACTAGCATGGATGATACAATGAAAAAGTATGAGCACCGACATCTAGCAATGAGTGTGTGTGAACATAAATGCAATATCGGTGGGAAATATGTACTCCCCCAAGATTAGGCTTTTGGCCTAAGTTGGTCTATGGCCACGGCTGGCCTGGTTGATATCCATAATAATAGTTGTTGGGGTTGTACTGTGATGCAGCAGCTATCGCCTCCTGAGCTGCAGCGTGGCGATGAGCGGACTCCGCCCTCCTCTCGTACTCATCTGCCTCCTCTCTGGTAATAGTATATCCTCCTCTTGCCTGATAATCAAAGAAAGCAGGAGAAGGGAGAGTAATATGGACATCACGCCGTTTGTCAAAGATTAGTCGGTACTGGAGAGGTGATTCGTTCCTCTCGACAAAATGGTGGGAAACCATAGAATCAAAATCTAAATAAGCAGGAGGCAACTCCATGTCTCCTTCAAGAACGTCTATCTCAAGAAATTTAGCTAAGCGGGTTGCATAAATTCCTCCAAAGAAATCTCCATTATGTCTATTATGATGCAACCTACGAGCTACAATGGCTCCCATATGATAAGATTGGTCTCCTGACACAGCACTCCTGAGAATGCTAAGGTCAGGGACACACATGTGACATGCTTCATCCTTAGAATTTATGCACCTACCTATGAAGAGAGCAAAATAATGTATAGCAGGAAAGTGAATGCTCCCTATGGTAGCATGCGTTATATCTCTAGATTCCCCTACAGTTATACTAGCAAGAAAGTTTCTAAATTCAGATTTAGGGGGATCCCTAACACTACCCCATTGTGGAAGTTTGCAAGCAAGAGTGAAATCCTCTAGGTCCATGGTATAAGATTTATCATAAAGATCAAACATGAATGAAAGAGAATTACGTGAAGATGAATACTCAAACCTCCTCACAAAAGAGCTTGTGAGCTCGTGATACTGGGGGCATTTGTCTTCCTCAAATTCCTCAAGATCGGCATTAGCAAATATGCGTTAAATTATTCTTTAATTCCCGCTTGATCCATAAAATTTTCAGAAGGCCACTCACAGGGACACACTGGAGAGTCTCTTGGTGGCTCTTCGTCAGCATCATGCATTGCAAGCCTGGGTCCTTGCTTCTTTGAAGAACCACCTTGGAACATTTTCCTAAGCATATTTCTTCCTCTGAAAAATTCTGAATTTTTTTAGTAACTTCAAAATAAAAGTAAACCAAACTCAATAATATTGATTGCAACTACTCCTACAAGTGACTAGAGCCTATATCATGCATCAAAACTACTTTTGACCATATAAATTTGACATGCAAGCTCAAGAACAGGGTCACCTAAGCAACACAATTTTGCAATGAATAAAGCACTAGAACAAAAACTAATTGGACCAATGGAGGAGTCACATACCAAGGAACAATCTCCCCAAGCAGTTTTGTGTGAGGTGCTTTGAGCAAGGAGATCGAAAATGGCAGCAAAACGAGCTTGGGCTCGGGTTTGAGTTGGTTTTTCGTGTTTGGGGGAGGAAGATGAAGTGTGTGGCTGGAAGAATAAGTGGAGGAGGGCCACCGTGGGCCCACGAGGCAGGGGGGCGCGCCCTCCACCCTCGTGGCAAGGTGGTTGGCCACCCTGGTGTGTTCTTTGTTCCATAAATCCTCAAATATTCTAGAAAAATTCATATTTAATTTTCAGGGCATTTGGAGAACTTTTATTTTTGAGGTATTTTTATATTGCACGGATAATCAGATAACAGACAGGAAATTATTTATTTTTACTTTATTTAATATAATTAACAGAAAGAGTAGAGAAGGTACAGAAGGTTGTGCTTCTAGTTTCATCCATCTCATGCTCGTCAAAAGGAATCCACTAACAAGGTTGATCAAGTCTTGTTAACAAAACCATTCCGATTAACATAGAAGCGGAGAAATTTCGAATAACACTAGGTTACCTGTAACACACCGGATGTAATTTACCTTATATGTACTCCAACTCTTGCCGTTTCCGGCGCTAAGTTATTTCATTTCCTCGGGTTCGGGTTTTTGTCTCCGTGTATTGTTGTCGTTTTCATGCATCCCATATCATGTCATCTTGTGCATTGCATTTGCATACGTGTTCGTCTCATGCATTCGAGCATTTCCCCGTTGTCCGTTTTGCATTCCGGCGCTCCCACCTCCTCCGGTGGTCCTTTCTACCTTCTTTTCATGTGTGGGGGTTAAACATTTCCGGATTGGACCAAGACTTGCCAAGCGGCCTGGGTTTACTATCGGTAGACCGCCTATCAAGTTTCGTACCATTTGGACTTCGTTTGATGCTCCAACGGTTAACCGAGGGACCAAGAAGGCCTCGTGTGTGTTGCAGCCCAACACCCTTCCAATTTGGCTCAGAACCCACCAAAACCCTCTCCATCATCTAGAGCGTTCGATCACGATCGCGTGGCCGAAAACCGCACCTCATTTGGACTCTCCTAGCTCCTCCTATGCCTATATATAGAACCCCCCTCCAAAATTCACGGGTCTTCTTCCCCGAAACCCTAGATCCCCTTCCTCTCCGCGCGCCGGACAACGTCCGGATGCGCCGGACACGTCCGCCGCTTCGCCCGGACTAATCACAGCGTGCCATGTGGGCAAGCGCGCCCACATCGCCGCCTCACCGCGCGCGGCCCGCCTGGCCCGCGTTGGGCCCCCGCGGCCCAGATCTCCGCCGCCGCTGCCCGTCACCTTCGTCCTCCCGCGCGGCGAGCCGCCCTGCTCTCCCTCGCGCCCGGCCGCTGCAGGCACCATCGCCGATGAACTCTGGCGCGGCCGCACCTCGCCGGGCCTTGCCTCCTCATCGCCCCGCGCCGCCGAGGTCCTCCGCCGCCACCGTGCCACGCCGCCCCATCGTCCTCCTCTCCTCCGGCCGGCGTGCCTCGCCGAGTTCGGCGACCCCTCCTCCCCGGCGAACAGGGATCTCCGGCGACCTTCCTCTCCGGTGTTCCTCGAAGTGCGCGCTCGCCCGATCTAGATTCGGTTCGGTTCCTATAGTAAACCCTAACCGGTTGACTTTTTCGCCTAACTCCCAGATATTTTTAGCATTCTTCGTCATGCCGTAACTCCGCATCCGTAACTCCGTCTTGGGCGTGTAGCATATCAAAATGTTCGTCGCAGAGAGCACATCGTTTCATCTAGGGACGAAAATGGAGTGGAAAGTTTCCGCTTTTCCGGAGAAAAATGGAAACGGAGAGGAAATATGAAAACGGAAACGCAAATTTGCAAAATGGAAATGGAAGTGGAATTTTTTATGCGGAAATGGAAACAAAAACGGAACAGTGTTTTTCGATGGAACAGACGCGGAAATGGAACTTTCCGTTTTCGTGAATATGGAATTTCCGTTTCTACTATAGGCCCGTGGCTGCTTTGTAGCCCAATTACCAAACAACACACAATGACACAATGAGCAGACTAGATCATTTGAGGACCAACTTTTACTTCCACGCACATTCTCAACTAGACACAATACGGAATTGTCATGTACTATTACAATACTACCCTATGTTACCAACACAACCATATTATCGTGTAGCCATGTTAAAAATTTCTTAAATTTCTTTGTTTTTTGTGTGTATTTCTCTATGATTCAAGGGGATTTTAAGTTCCGGTCAACACACCATTCTGTTTCCGTGTCCGCTCTGTATTTGTTCCATGTGTGTTTCCGGTAGTATTTGTTTCTGTATTCATTTCCGGAGTTTCCGTATTCATTTCCGCTTCTGCAAAAAAATATGAAAACAAATATGGTAGCACCCAGTTTCGTCCGTTTCCGCTCTGTTTTCATTCGTAATTTCATCTCATTGCATCATTTTCATTTGAGCTCATCTTGATGCCCGAAATGTTGTTGGAAGAGAGCTATTTGAGATAATTGTCAGATCTGCTGCACCAAATAGCTATTTGTCATTTTTGCCATGTTTAATGTGTGCATGATATGCTCCTGAGTTCTACATGAGTTTTGTTATATGCTTTGCCATCTTTACAGAGGTGCTATCCATGTATTTTTGTGATATGTGTGGTGACTAGCACAAGCTTGCAAAGTAGTGCATTCGTTAATGCTGATTTCAGGGACTTAGAATTTCTCTAAGTCCTTGATCTGTTTTTATCATTATGCCATATGTTCATGTTGTTTCCTAGTGATCCGTGCCTCTTTTGAGGATGATCAGTAAGGATGATTTGTTAATATTGTGGTGATCTATCCATCAATGTCTTTGTTTGCAATTATGGAGCAACCTAGCTTGAGTCAATCGAGCTCTACTTTTTCTATTTCGTGAATCCTGGCAGATTGTCTACTTGTTAGCGATTTTGCCGAGGATGTTGTTGTTGATCCGTGCATTCTATGTTGTTGTTCTTGCCATGTCTAGCTTATATAATATGTATTCTTGATGGTTGTGTGCTTAGTTTGTCATTACATGCTCTATAGTGAGTGCATCGAGCTCGTAAACATGCCTACTCGTTAACATATTTGCATGCTCCAGTTTTTCTCTAAGTCTGTAACCTGATTATGTTTTTGCCATGTTCACATGCTTTCAATTGTATTTTATGATCCCTTTTGGCTAAAGGCCACTAAGGGACTTTTGTTAAGTGCTTTTAGTAACTTCATGCCATGCCTTGCTTTGCCATGTTAAGTTCCTGTAGCATATAGTTTTCTTGCTCCAAAGTTTGCTATCTAATCTGAAATTCCAGGCTTGTGTTAATTTCACTAAGTCTGAAACCTGTTTATCGTTTGCCCTTTTGCCATGCTTGTTTGAACCTGTTAATGGATGAATTGGTCGTAGCTCAGTGTTCATCTTTTGTCAAGCATTATGAGTGGATCCCTTCCATGTATTTCATTGCCATGTGTGAGTGATGTACCATAATTATCTTGATGCATTTAGATGGCTACTTGCTGTTTATCGCAGACCGGTGCCATATTTGTTTTGCTTGCCATTTCCAAACCGTGCATCCGATTCCGGTGATCTTTATATCGATTTCAACCGAAATCACCTCACCTTTCCAGTGGCACTCTTGGATTTCCAAGTTGAAGCCAGGTTCAATCATTCCTTGTCAAATCTTGCATATGCATCACATACCGCATCCCGCATAGCATACCATGTTTGCATCATGTTGTTCGAGCGTTTGCACGTGGTTGATTGTGTTCCTTTTGTTTGTTTGTATTGTTTGGGTAGAGCCGGGAGACAAGTTCGCTAATGAGGAGCCTGTTGAGTTTGCTTACGAGGATCAAGTCAACTCTGACAACTTTGCAGGCAAGATGATCATACCCTCGAAATCACTTCTATATTTGCTTGCTAGATGCTCGCTCTTTTGCTATGCCTATGCTACGATGCCTACCACTTGCTTATCATGCCTCCCAAATTGCCATGTCAAACCTCTTACCCACCATGTCCTAGCAAACCGTTGATTGGCTATGTTACCGCTTTGCTCAGCTCCTCTTATTGTGTTGCTAGTTGCAGGTGAAGATTGGAGATCGTTCCTTGTTGGGACTGTTTATTTGTTGGGATATCATTATATTATCTTGTTATCTTAATGCATCTATATACTTGGTAAAGGGTGGAAGGCTCGGCCTTTTGCCTAGTGTTTTGTTCCACTCTTGCCGCCCTAGTTTCCGTCATATCGGTGTTATGTTCCCGGATTTTGTGTTCCTTATGCGGTTGGGTGATAATGGGAACCCCTTGACAATTCGCCTTGAATAAAACTCCTCCAGCAATGCCCAACCTTGGTTTTACCGTTTTCCACCTAGCCTCTATTTCCCTTGGGTTTCCGGAGCCCGAGGGTCATCTTTATTTAAACCCCCCTGGGCCAGTGCTCCTCTGAGTGTTGGTCCGACCGAGTTGCCTGCGGGGCCACCTCGCGGAAACTTGAGGTTTGGTTTTTACTCATAGCTAGTATCATCTGAGTGTGCCCTGAGAACGAGATATGTGCAGCTCCTATCGGGATTTGTCGGCACATTCGAGCGGTGTTGCTGGATTTGTTTTATCTTTGTCGAAGTTGTCTTGTAGAACCGGGATGCCGAGTCTGATCGGAATGTCTCGGGAGAAGGTTTATCCTTCGTTGACCGTGAGAGCTTGTGATGGGCTAAGTTGGGACTCCCCTGCAGGGATTTGAACTTTTGAAAGTCATGCCTGCGGTTATGGGCAGATGGGAATTTGTTAATGTCTGATTGTAGATAACATGAACCTTAACTTAATTAAAATGAATCAACTGCGTGAATTACCGTGATGGTCTCTTCTCGGCGGAGTCCGGGAAGTGAACATGGTGTTGGAGTAATGTTTGCCGTAGGTTGTTCTTTAGTTCTTCGTTCGTGCTTTGCCTTCTCTTCTCGCTCTCTTTTGCGAACATGTTAGCCACCATATATGCTAGTCCCTTGCTGCAGCTCCACATATTACCTTGCCTTTCCTATAAGCTTAAATAGTCTTGATCGCGAGGGTGCGAAATTGCTGAGTCCCCGTGGCTCACAGATTACTTCCAAACCAGATGCAGGGCCCGATGACTCCGTTCCAGATGATGCGCTAGAGCTCAAGTGGGAGTTCGACGAAGACTCACGCTGTTACTATGTGTCTTTCCCTGATGATCAGTAGTGGTGCCCAGTTGGGGCGATCGGGACCGTGTCGCATGTTGGGGTTGATCTTTTATTTTGGTACCGTAGTCGGACCATGAGTGTATTGTATGATGTAATGTTATTTATGTACTTTGTGTGACATGGCGAGTGTAAGCCAACTATGTACCTTTTCCCCTATTATCTATTTACATGGGTTGTTGTGAAGATTACCTTACTTGCGACATTGCTTTCAATGTGGTTATGCCTCTAAGTCGTGCTTCGACACGAAGGAGATATAGCCGCATCGAGGGTGTTACAAGTTGGTAATCAGAGCCTTCCCCGACCTTAGGAGCCCCACTGCTTGATCGAATTAGCTGACGAGTTGAGTCTAGAAAAATGTTTTGAGTCATTTAGGAATTATATATCGGAGAGTTTAGTAATTCTTTTTACTCCCCAGTCCCTTCATCGCTCTGGTAAGGCATCCTGACGTAGAGTTTTGACTCTTCTCTTCTCAAATTTCACTAAAAAAATTTAGGATCACGCGGGTATCTTGGAATTGTTCCGATCGATTTGTGACGAGAACATTGTTCTTGGTGCCTCCTGTCATTTAGGGGTTGTGGCAGTGTCCCGGGGAGTTGAGCTCCGAGGTGTTGTCGTCACAATTTTATCGTTGCAATTATGGAATACCTGAGTTTAGTTCGCCGACATCGAAAATCTCTTTTATGCAGTTGTTGGTGAGATAACCTCGACGCCACCCAGTACTGGGGCGGGAGTTCGGGAGTGTTGCCATAACTTGTATAACGGATGCTTTTCGAAGGTTGAGGTAGACGATTTCCAAAGTTTTTCTCGGTTATGTGTTGAAGGATGGATACAGCTGGATGTAGGATTTGCTAGATTTGGGTGAGATATTATGCTTCCCCTGTATCCCCAACACCTGATTGCATAACCGGAAAGGTTCGGGAGTTTCATAGGTGGGAATTCTTGTAGCTCTAGTTCTTCTTCCACGGATATTTGGTTTGAGATTGGGTGATCCTTACCGAGTATTCGTTCTTGCTCCGTACCTTGTTGATTTTATTCCTCTACCTAAATTCTAAGTGGCTTCTCAATTTATGGATATGTGACCATTTCAATTGGAATGCATTCGTTCATTTTGTTCGGATGTGAAGACTATATGTTGCAATTTCTACCCGTTGGATTCAGCTTCAATATTTATCTATCAGTGTGCTAATGGATGTCAACCTCTTCAGGATGGCTCCTCCAACGCGCACGACTCCGAATCCCGATCCGCCACCACCACCTCCACCTCCGCAGGCATGTCAAGCTGTGATGGCCGCTACCAATGCAAACACGCAGCTGATCATGCAAGTTCTTCAAGAGCGCAATCAAGTGAACCAAGGCAACCAAGGCAACAATCAGAATCACTTTGCTACACACAACCAGTTCCTTGCTAACCAGCCAAAGACTTTCAGCAATTGTGTTGAGGCAACTGACGCTGATGATTGGCTCATGGACTTGTGCAAGCATTTTGAGTGCAGTAACGTCAGACCTGAGGACTTTGTCAAGTTCTCTTCCTTCCAACTCAAAGACCAAGCTGCAGAATGGTTTCAGTAGTACAAAGATTCCAGAGGAGGCCGTGTGATTACCTGGGATGAATTCCGTCAAGACTTCAAAGCTCATCATATTCCTTAGAGCGTGGTTGAAAGCAAGCATGAGGAATTCCGCAACCTGAAGCAAGGCTCTATGTCTGTCTATGAGTACAACAAGATGTTTCAGAAGCTCGCCCGCTTTGCTAAGCAGGACGTCCCTGACGAGAAGAGCATGATATACCAGTTCAGGGGTGGTCTCAGAGAAGAAATCCAGCTAGCTCTTGTTCTCTTTGAGCCCATGAGGTACGATGAGTTTTACAACATGGCATTGAAGCAAGAGGCTGCTCAACTGAAGTGCGATGCTTCCAAGAAGCGAGTCAGAGATGCTACTCCTTCTTCCTCTACTCAAGTGGCTAAGCAGCAGAAGTATTGGCTTCCTCCTCCTCCGTTCCGTCAGCCTTATCAGCAGAAGAGCAAAGGTGGTAGTGGATCTTCCCACCCACCCAACCCTGGCTTTCAGAACAAGACTTCGTCTGAAGCTCCAAGATCGAGTGCTCCGTATCACCGTCCGCTTTCAGAGGTCACGTGCAACAAGTGCCAACAGAAGGGTCACTATGCCAACAAATGCTTCAATCAGAGGCGTCTTCCTCCTCCTCCTGTGAGATCGGCAAGTACAGCTGTGGTCAAGCATAACCCCAAGCACGCCAAGGTCAACTTGCTGAATGCAGCTCAGGTAGAGGACTCGTCAGATGTCATCAGGGGTAACCTTCCTATTAACGATATTCCAGCTAAAGTACTTTTTGACTCTGGTGCATCACATTCCTTCATGTCATTCCCATTTGCATCGGAGAACAATTTTAGTACTAAGGCTTTACCTAGAGCTTTGCAAGTTCTCTCTCCGGCTAAGCGTCTGAGTTCTAGTATGATGGTTCCGGATATTTCTATCATGATGGGTGATTTCAAGTTTCTGGCTTCTCCAATGGTTCTTGGTAACTCGGATATTGATCTTATTCTGGGAATGGACTGGCTTTCTAAGCACAAGGCTCAGCTTGATTGTGCAGCCAGGCAGATTCAATTGACTCATTCGTCTGAGGATGTAATTGTTTTTGCCGCTCGGGATAATACAATCCGTCTGTTTTCTCTCAATGAGAAAGGTGAACTGGATGCCATCTCACAAATTCCAGTCGTTTGTGAATATCAAGACGTCTTTCCAGAAGAGCTTCCAGGAATGCCTCTGCACCGGCCAGTTGAATTCGTCATCGATCTTGAGCCTGGCACGGAACCGGTGTGCAAGCGTCCTTACAAGCTCGGACCTGAAGAGTTGAAGGAGCTGAAGAAGCAACTCGATTTTCAAGAGCTAATGGGTCTCATCAGACCTAGTTCTTCTCCATGGGGTTGTGGAGTACTTTTTGTGAAGAAGAAGGATGGAACAGACCGACTTTGTATTGACTACCGTCCATTGAACAAGAAGACTATCAAAAACAAGTACCCACTTCCCAACATCAATGAGTTGTTCAAACAACTCAAAGGTGACCAAGTATTCTCCAAGCTTGATCTCCGTATGGGTTATCACCAGATTCGAATCCGTGAGCAAGATATTCCCAAGACGGCTTTCAGAACAAGCTATGGTTGATATGAATACACTGTCATGTCTTTTGGCCTCGTCAACGCTCCTCCGACTTTCTCTCTGTTCGAAATATGCCCTAGAGGCAATAATAAATTGGTTATTATTATATTTCCTTGTTCATGATAATCGTTTATTATCCATGCTAGAATTGTATTGATAGGAAACTCAGATACATGTGTGGATACATAGACAACACCATGTCCCTAGTAAGCCTCTAGTTGACTGGCTCGTTGATCAATAGATGGTTATGGTTTCCTGACCATGGACATTGGATGTCGTTGATAACGGGATCACATCATTAGGAGAATGATGTGATGGACAAGACCCAATCCTAAGCCTAGCACAAAGATCATGTAGTTCGTATGCTAAAGCTTTTCAAATGTCAAGTATCATTTCCTTAGACCATGAGATTGTGCAACTCCCGGATACCGTAGGATACTTTGGGTGTGCCAAACATCACAACGTAACTGGGTGGCTATAAAGGTACACTACATGTATCTCCGAAAGTGTCTGTTGGGTTGGCACGAATCGAGACTGGGATTTGTCACTCCGTGTAAATGGAGAGGTATCTCTGGGCCCACTCGGTAGGACATCATCATAATGTGCACAATGTGACCAAGGAGTTGATCACGGGATGATGTGTTACGGAATGAGTAAAGGGACTTGCCGGTAACGAGATTGAACAAGGTATCGGGATACCGATAATCGAATCTCGAGCAAGTATCGTACCACTAGACAAAGGGAATTGTATACGGGATTGATTGAATCCTCGACATCGTGGTTCATCTGATGAGATCATTATGGAACATGTGGGAGCCAACATGGGTATCCAGATCCCGTTGTTGGTTATTGGCCGGAGAGTTATCTCGGCCATGTCTGCATGACTCCCGAACCTGTAGGTTCTACACACTTAAGGTTCGATGATGCTAGGGTTATAGGGAATAGATATACGTGGTTACCGAATGTTGTTCGGAGTCCCGGATGAGATCCCGGACGTCACGAGGAGTTCCGGAATGGTCCGGAGGTAAAGATTAATATATAGGAAGTATGGTTTTGGCAACCGGAAGTGTTCCGGGCATCACCGGTAGTGTACCGGGACCACTGGAGGGGTCCGGGGGTCCACCAGGTGGGGCCACCAGCCCCGGAGGCCTACACGGGCCAATAGTGGGAAGGGACCAGCCCCTAAGTGGGCTGGGGCGCCTCCCCACCAAGGCCCATGCGCCTAAGGGGAAGAGGGGGCAAACCCTAAGGGCAGATGGGCCTTAAGGCCCATGCCTGGTACGCCTCCCTCTCCCCCTCCACTTGGCCGCCACCCTAGATGGGATTGGGGCTGGCCGCCGCCCCTAGGGTGGAACCCTAGGTGGGGAGCACCCCTCCCTCTCCCCTATATATACTTGAGGACTTGGGGCTGCCAACAGATGAGTTCCTCTCCTTCTTGGCGCAGCCCTACCCCTCTCCCTCCTCGTCTCTTGCGGGGCTTGGCGAAGCCCTGCTGGAGTACCACGCTCCTCCACCACCACCACGCCGTCGTGCTACTGCTGGATGGAGTCTTCCCCAACCTCTCCTTCTCCCCTTGCTGGATCAAGGCGTAGGAGACGTCACCGGGCTGTACGTGTGTTGAACACAGAGGTGCCGTCCGTTCGGCACTAGGATCATCGGTGATTTGGATCACGACGAGTACGACTCCATCAACCCCGTTCTCTTGAACGCTTCCGCGTAGCGATCTACAAGGGTATGTAGATGCATTCTCCTTCCCTCGTTGGTAGACTTCTCCATAGATTGATCTTGGTGATGCGTAGAAAATTTTGAATTTCTGTTACGTTCCCCAACAGTGGCATCATGAGCTAGGTCTATGCGTAGTTTCTATGCACGAGTAGAACACAAAGTAGTTGTGGGCGTTGATTTTGTCAATATGCTTAACGTTACTAGTCCAATCTTGATTCAGCGGCATTGTGGGATGAAGCGGCCCGGACCGACCTTACACGTACTCTTACGTGAGACTGGTTCCACCGACTGACATGCACTAGTTGCATAAGGTGGCTAGCGGGTGTCTGTCTCTCCCACTTTAGTCGGATCGGATTCGATGAAAAGGGTCCTTATTAAGGGTAAATAGGAATTGGCATATCACATTGTGGTTTTTGCGTAGGTAAGAAACGTTCTTGCTAGAAACCCATAGCAGCCACGTAAAACATGCAAACAACAATTAGAGGACGTCTAACTTGTTTTTGCAGGGTATGCTATGTGATGTGATATGACCAAGAAGAATGTGATGAATGATATGTGATGTATGAGATTGATCATGTTCTTGTAATAGGAATCACGACTTGCATGTCGATGAGTATGACAACCGGCAGGAGCCATAGGAGTTGTCTTTATTTATTGTATGACCTGCGTGTCATTGAACAACGCCATGTAATTACTTTACTTTATTGCTAACCGGTAGCCATAGTAGTAGAAGTAATAAGTTGGCGAGACAACTTCATGGAGACACAATGATGGAGATCATGGTGTCATGCCGGTGACGATGATGATCATGGAGCCCCGAAGATGGAGATCAAAAGGAGCAATATGATATTGGCCATATCATGTCACTATTTGATTGCATGTGATGTTTATCATGTTGATACATCTTATTTGCTTAGAACGACGGTAGCTTAAATAAGATGATCCCTCACTAAAATTTCAAGAGAAGTGTTCTCCCTAACTGTGCACCATTGCGAAAGTTCGTCGTTTCGAAGCACCACGTGATGATCGGGTGTGATAGATTCTTACGTTCGAATACAACGGGTGTTGACGAGCCTAGCATGTACAGACATGGCCTCGGAACACATGCGAAACACTTAGGTTAACTTGACGAGCCTAGCTTGTACAGACCTGGCCTCGGAACACGGAGGACCGAAAGGTCGAACATGAGTCGTATAGAAGATGCGATCAACATGAGATGTTCACCGATGATGACTAGTCCGTCTCACGTGATGATCGGACACGGCCTAGTTGATTCGGATCATGTATCACTTAGATGACTAGAGGGATGTCTATCTGAGTGGGAGTTCATAAGATGAACTCAATTATCCTGAACATAGTCAAAAGGTCTTCGCAAATTAAGTCGTAGCTCGCGCTTCAGTTCTACTGTTTAGATTTGTTCCTAGAGAAAAATTAGTTGAAAGTTGATAGTAGCATTTATGCAGACAGTAGAAGGCTTATGTCCTTAATGCACCGCTCAGTGTGCTGAACCTCGAACATCGTCTGTGGATGTTGCGAACATCTGACATACACGTTTTGATGACTACATGATAGTTCAGTGCGTAATGCTAAATGGTTTAGAATTGAGGCACCAAAGATGTTTTTGAAACATCGCAGAACATATGAGATGTTCCAAGGACTGAAATTGGGATTTCAGGCTTGTGCCCATGTCAAGAGGTATAAGACCTCCGACGATTTTCTTAGCCTGCATAATAAGGGAGAAAAGCTCAATCTTGAGCTTGTGCTCAGATTGTCTGAGTACAACAATCGCTTGAATCGAGTGGGAGTTGATCTTCCAGATGAAATAGTGATGGTTCTCCAAAGTCACTGCCACCAAGCTACTAGAGCTTCGTGATGAACTATAACATATCAGGGATAGATATGATCCTTGAGCTATTTGCGACACCGCGAAAAGTAGAAATCAAAAGGGAGCATCAATCGTTGATGGTTAGTAAAACCACTAGTTTCAAGAAGGGCAAGGGCAAGAAAGGGATACTTCATGGAACAACAAATCAGTTGCTATTCTAGTGAAGAAACCCAAAGTTGAACCCAAGCCCGAGACTAAGTGCTTCTGTAATAAGGGGAACAGTCACTGAAGCAGAACCACCCTAGATACTTGGTAGATGAGAAGGCTGGCAAGGTCGACAGAAGTATATTGGATATGCATTATAATGTGTACTTTACTAGTACTCCTAGTAGCACCAGGGTATTAGATACTGGTTCGGTTGCTAAGTGTTAGTAACTCGAAACAAAAGGCTACGGAATAAACGGAGACTAGCTAAAAGGTGAGATGACGATATGTGTTGGAAGTATTTCCAAGGTTGATCAAATATCGTACGCTCCCTCTACCATCGAGATTGGTATTAAAACCTAAATAATTGTTATTTGGTGTTTGCGTTGAGCATAGACATGATTGGATTATGTCTATCGCGATACGGTTATTCATTTAAGGAGAATAATGGTTACTCTGTTTATTTGAATAATACCATCCCGATCGTAGTGATACACATTTTCATGCCAAAGGTATAAGATAGTAATGATAGTACCACACAAATGTGGCACTGCAATTTGAGTCATATTGGTATAAAACGCATGAAGAAGCTCCATGTTGATGGATCTTTGGACTCACTCATTTTTGAAAGGATTGAGACATGCGAACCATGTTTGTTGGTAGATATGCATGAAGAAACTCTATACAGATGGATCGTTTGGACTCACTTGATTTTGAATCACTTGAGACATGCAAATCATACCACATGGGCAAGATGACTGAAAGCCTCGTTTTCAGTAAAATGGAACAAGAAAGCAACTTGTTGGAAGTAATACATCTTGATGTGCGCAGTCCAATGAGTGCTGAGGCATGTAGTGGATATCGTTATGTTCTTACTTCACAGATGATTTGAGTAGATACTGAGTATATTTACTTGATGAAACATAAGTCTGAATTATTGAAAGGTTCAAGTAATTTCAGAGTGAAGTTGAACATCGTCGTGACAAGAGGATAAAATGTCTATGATATGATCGTAGAGATGAATATCTGAATTACGAGTTTGGCACAGAATTAAGACATTGTGGAAATTGTTTCACAACCAATACAGCCTGGAACACCATAGTGTGATGGTGTGTCCGAACATCATAACTGCACCCTATTGGATATGATGCATACCATGATGTCTCTTATCGAATTACCACGATAGTTTATGGGTTAGGCATTAGAGACAACCACATTCACTTTAAATAGGGCACCACGTAATTCCGATGAGATGACACCGTATGAACTATGGTTTAGAGAAACCTAAGCTGTCATTTCTTAAAAGTTTGGGGCTGCAACGCTTATGTGAAAAAGTTTCAGGCTGATAAGCTAGAACCCAAAGCGGATAAATGCATCTTCATAGGACACCCAAAACAGTTGGGTATACCTCCTGTCTCAGATCCGAAAGCAATAAGGGATTGTTTCTAGAATCGGGTCCTTTCTCGAGGAAAAGTTTCTCTCGAAAGAATTGAGTGGGAGGATGGTGGAGACTTGATGAGGTTATTGAACCGTCTCTTCAACTAGTGTGTGGCAGGGCACAGGGAGTTGTTCCTATGGCACCTACACCAATTGAAGTGGAAGCTTATGATAGTGATCATGAAACTTCAGATCAAGTCACTACCAAACCTCGTGGGATGACAAGGATGCGTACTAATTCAGAGTGGTACGTAATCCTGTCTTGGAAGTCATGTTGCTAGACAACAATGAACCTACGAGCTATGGAGAAGCGATGGTGGGCCTGGATTCCAAAATGGCTCGAGGCCATATAATCCGAGAGAGGATCCATATATGAAAACAAAGTGTAGACTTTGGAAGAACTACTTGATGGTCGTAAGGCTGTTAGGTACATATGGATTTTAAAAGGAAGACGGACAATGATGGTAAGTATCACCATTAAGAAAGCTCGACTTGTCGTTAAGATGTTTTCCGACAAGTTCAAGGAGTTGACTACGATGAGACTTTCTCACTCGTAGCGATGCTAAGAGTCTGTTGGAATTATATTAGCGATTACTGCATTATTTATGAAATCTTGCAGACAGGATGCCAAAACATTGTTTCCTCGACGATTTTCTTGAGGAAAGGTTGTATGTGATACAACCGGAAGGTTTTGTCAATCCTGAAAGATGCTAACAAGTATGCAAAGCTCCAGCAATCCTTCTAAGGACTGGAGTAAGCATCTCGGAGTTGGAATGTATGCTTTGATGAGATGATCAAAGTTTTTGGGTGTATACAAAGTTTATGAGAAACTTGTATTTCCAAAGAAGTGAGTGGGAGCACTATAGAATTTCTGATGAGTATATGTTGTTGACATATTGTTGATCAGAAATGACGTAGAATTTCTGGAAAGCATATAGGGTTATTTGGAAAGTGTTTTTCAATGGAAAGCCTGGATTAAGCTACTTGAACATTGAGCATCAAGATCTATATGGATAGATCAAAACGCTTAATGGTACTTTCAAATGAGCACATACCTTGACATGATCTTGAAGGTGTTCAAGATGGATCAGTCAAAGAAGGAGTTCTTGCCTGAGTTGTAAGGTATGAAGTTAAGACTTAAAGCTCGACCACGGCAGAAGAAAGAGGAAGGACGAAGGTCGTCCCCTATGCTTTTGTCATAGGCTCCATACGGTATGCCATGCTGAGTACCACACCTGATGTGTGCCTTGCCACATATTTGGCAAGAGGGTACAAAGGTGATCTAGGAGTAGATCACCAGATAGCGGTCTAAATTATCCTTAGAGGAATAAGGATATGTTTCTCGGTTATGGAGGTGATAAAGAGTTCGACGTAAAGAGTTACGTCGATGCAAGCTTAACACCTATCCGGATAGCTCTGAGTAGAGATACCGGATACGTATAATGGAGCAACAATTTAGAATAGCTCCAAGTAGAACAGTTATTTGAAATGGCTCCAAATGTAGCGTAGTAGTTGCATCTACAAGATGACATAGAAATTTGCGAAGTACATACGGATCTGAATGCTGCAGACCCGTTGACTGAAACCTCTCTCACAAGCATAACATGATCAAACCCAGAACTCTTTGGGTGTTAGTCACATGGGGATGTGACCTTGAGTGTTAATCACATATCGATGTGAATTGGATTATTGACTCTAGTGCAAGTGGGAGACTGTTGGAAATATGCCCTAGAGGCAATAATAAATTGGTTATTATTATATTTCCTTGTTCATGATAATCGTTTATTATCCATGCTAGAATTGTATTGATAGGAAACTCAGATACATGTGTGGATACATAGACAACACCATGTCCCTAGTAAGCCTCTAGTTGACTGGCTCGTTGATCAATAGATGGTTACGGTTTCCTGACCATGGACATTGGATGTCGTTGATAACGGGATCACATCATTAGGAGAATGATGTGATGGACAAGACCCAATCCTAAGCCTAGCACAAAGATCGTGTAGTTCGTATGCTAAAGCTTTTCTAATGTCAAGTATCATTTCCTTAGACCATGAGATTGTGCAACTCCCGGATACCGTAGGAATACTTTGGGTGTGCCAAACGTCACAACGTAACTGGGTGGCTATAAAGGTACACTACAGGTATCTCCGAAAGTGTCTGTTGGGTTGGCACGAATCGAGACTGGGATTTGTCACTCCGTGTAAACGGAGAGGTATCTCTGGGCCCACTCGGTAGGACATCATCATAATGTGCACAATGTGACCAAGGAGTTGATCACGGGATGATGTGTTACGGAACGAGTAAAGAGACTTGCCGGTAACGAGATTGAACAAGGTATCGGGATACCGACGATCGAATCTCGGGCAAGTATCGTACCACTAGACAAAGGGAATTGTATACGGGATTGATTGAATCCTCGACATCGTGGTTCATCCGATGAGATCATCGTGGAACATGTGGGAGCCAACATGGGTATCCAGATCCCGTTGTTGGTTATTGGTCGGAGAGTTATCTCGGCCATGCCTGCATGACTCCCGAACTCGTAGGGTCTACACACTTAAGGTTCGATGACGCTAGGGTTATAGGGAATAGATATACGTGGTTACCGAATGTTGTTCGGAGTCCCGGATGAGATCTCGGACGTCAGGAGGAGTTCCGGAATGGTCCGGAGGTAAAGATTAATATATAGGAAGTGTGGTTTTGTCCACCGGAAGTGTTCTGGGCATCACCGGTAGTGTACCGGGACCACCGGAGGGGTCCGGGGGTCCACCAGGTGGGGCACCAGCCCCGGAGGCCTACATGGGCCAATAGTGGGAAGGGACCAGCCCCTAAGTGGGCTGGGGCGCCTCCCTACCAAGGCCCATGCGCCTAAGGGGAAGAGGGGCAAACCCTAAGGGCAGATGGGCCTTAAGGCCCATGCCTGGTGCGCCTCCCTCTCCCCCTCCACTTGGCCGCCACCCTAGATGGGATTGGGGCTGGCCTCCACCCCTAGGGTGGAACCCTAGGTGGGGCGCACCCCTCCCTCTCCCCCATATATACTTGAGGACTTGGGGCTGCCAACAGATGAGTTCCTCTCCTTCTTGGCGCAGCCCTACCCCTCTCCCTCCTCGTCTCTTGCGGTGCTTGGCGAAGCCCTGCTGGAGTACCACGCTCCTCCACCACCACCACGCCGTCGTGCTGCTGCTGGATGGAGTCTTCCCCAACCTCTCCTTCTCCCCTTGCTGGATCAAGGCGTATGAGACGTCACCAGGCTGTACGTGTGTTGAACACGGAGGTGCCGTTCGTTCGGCACTAGGATCATCGGTGATTTGGATCACGACGAGTATGACTCCATCAACCCCGTTCTCTTGAACGCTTCTGCGTAGCGATCTACAAGGGTATGTAGATGCACTCTCCTTCCCTCGTTGGTAGACTTCTCCATAGATTGATCTTGGTGATGCGTAGAAAATTTTGAATTTCTGCTACGTTCCCCAACACTCTCGCATGATGAACTTCATCTTCAACGCCTACACAAATGACTTCGTTTTGGTCTATCTCGATGACATTCTGGTCTTTTCGAGGAACAAGGAAGATCATGCCAAGCACTTGCGTTTGGTGCTCGATAAGCTCAGGGAACATCAGTTCTACGCCAAGTTCTCAAAGTGCGAGTTTTGGCTCGATGAGGTTCTATATCTTGGGCATATCATCTCTGCCAAGGGCATTGCGTTGAATCCTAAGAAGGTGTTTGAAATTATGAATTGGGAACCACCTCAGAACATGAAGCAACTCCGTAGCTTCCTCGGTCTCGCAAGCTACTGTCGAAGGTTCGTTGAGAACTTTTCAAAGATCGCGAAGCCTCTCTCAAACCTTCTCTAGAAGCACGTCAAGTACGTTTGGTCTCCGGAATGTGACATCGCTTTCAACACTTTGAAAGAGAAATTGGTCACTGCTCCAGTTCTGACTCCTCCTGATGAATCCAAACCGTTCGAGGTCTTCTGCGATGCCTCTCTTCAAGGCTTGGTGCAGTGTTGATGCAAGAGAAGAAAGTTGTGGCTTATACCTCTCGCCAGTTGAAGCCCAACGAGAAGAACTACCCCACTCATGACCTCGAGTTGGTGGCAGTTGTGCATGCTCTTTTGACTTGGAGACATCTCTTATTGGGAAGAAAAGTGGACATCTTCACTGACCACAAGAGTCTCAAGTACATCTTGACTCAACCTAATCTCAACCTCAGGCAGACTCGTTGGGTCGAAATGATTCAAGAGTATAATCCGAGTATCGAGTATACTCCAGGCAAGGTCAATGTGATTGTTAACGCATTGAGCAGAAAGGCTTACTTCAACAGTCTGATTCTCAAGCCTTACCAACCCGAGCTTTGTGAAGCTTTCCGCAAACTCAATCTGCAAGTTGTTCCTCAAGGTTTCCTCTCCAACCTTCAAGTCTCTCCTACTTTGGAAGATCAGATTTGCGAGGCTCAACTTCTTGATGCTATGGTGAAGAAGGTGAAGATTGGGATTGCCAAGAGTCAACCCAAGTACAAGTGCTACCGCCTTGATGACAAGGATACTCTCTTCTTCGAGGATCGTATTGTGTGCCCAAAGGTAACCTTCGTAAAGTTATCATGAACGAGGCTCACAATTCACTCCTCTCCATCCACCCTGGGAGTATGAAGATGTATCAGGACCTCAAGCAGGCTTATTGGTGGACTCGAATGAAGCGCGAGATTGCTCAGTTCGTGAATGAATGTGATATCTGCAGAAGAGTGAAGGCAGAACACCAAAGGCCAGCTGGTCTCCTCCAACCTCTTGCCATTCCAGAATGGAAATTTGACCACATTGAGATGGACTTCGTGACTGGGTTTCCAAAGTCCAAGCGTGGCAATGATGCTATATTCGTTGTCATCAACAAACTCACTTAAGTGGCTCACTTTCTGCCTATCAAAGAGTCTATCACTGCAGCTCAACTGGCGGAGCTGTATACCTCTCGGATTGTCTCGCTGCACGGCATTCCACAGGTGATCTCTTCAGACCGTGGCAACATCTTTACCTCCAAGTTTTGGGATTCTTTTCAGAAGGCCATGGGCACCAACATCCGCTTCAGCACAGCTTTCCATCCTCAAACTAGCGGTCAAGTCGAGCGTGTCAATCAGATTCTTGAAGATATGCTCAGGGTTTGTGTGATCTCCTTCGGTATGAAGTGGGAAGATTGTCTTCCATACGCCGAATTCTCCTACAATAACAATTTTCAAGCAAGTTCGGGCAAGGCCCCATTCGAAATTCTGTATGGCAGGAAGTGCCATACTCCTCTTAACTGGTCAGAAACCGGTGAACGTCAACTTCTTGGAAATGACTTAATCACAGAGGCAGAGGAAATGTGCAAAGTCATTCGTGATAACCTCAAAGCAGCGCAATCGCGCCAGAAGAACTACTATGATAGTAAGCACCGTGATTTGGCTTTCGAGATCGGAGATCATGTGTACCTCCGCGTCTCTCCAATGAAAGGTACTCGTTGCTTCGGTATCAAAGGGAACCTTGCCCCTAGATACGTGGGTCCTTTCAAGATCGTCAGCAAGAGAGGCGATCTCGCTTATCAACTCGAGCTTCCTTCAAACTTTGCAAATGTGCACGACGTGTTCCATGTCTCTTAGCTCCGCAAGTGCTTCAAGACTCCTGACCGCACCATCAACTTCGAAGACATTGATCTCCAAGAAGACCTCTCTTATCGTGAGCACCCTGTTGCTATTCTTGAAGAGACTGAACGCAAGACTCGTAATAAGTTAATCAAATTCCTCAAAGTCAAGTGGTCACACCATTCCGACCGTGAAGCCACCTGGGAACGCGAGGATTACCTCCGTTCTGAGTACCCAGCATTCTTCCAGTCCTAGATCTCGGGACGAGATCCTTTTCGTAGTGGTGGAGTGTTGTAACACCCCGGATGTAATTTACCTTATATGTACTCCAACTCTTGCCGTTTCCGGCACTAAGTTATTTTATTTCCTCAGGTTCGGGTTTTTGTCTCTGTGTATTGTTGTCGTTGTCATGCATCCCATATCATGTCATCTTGTGCATTGCATTTGCATACGTGTTCGTCTCATGCATCCGAGCATTTTCCCCGTTGTCCGTTTTGCATTCCGGCGCTCCCATCTCCTCCGGTGGTCCTTTCTACCTTCTTTTCGTGTGTGGGGGTTAAACATTTCCGGATTGGACCAAGACTTGCCAAGCGGCCTGGGTTTACTACTGGTAGACCACCTGTCAAGTTTCGTACCATTTGGACTTCGTTTGATGCTCCAACGGTTAACCGAGGGACCGAGAAGGCCTCGTGTGTGTTGCAGCCCAACACCCTTCCAATTTGGCCCAAAACCCACCAAAACCCTCTCCATCATCTAGAGCGTTCGATCATGATCGCGTGGCCGAAAACCGCACCTCATTTGGACTCTCCTTGCTCCTCCTATGCCTATATAGAACCCCCCTCCGAAATTCACGGGTCTTCTTCCCCGAAACCCTAGATCCCCTTCCTCTCCGCGCGCCGGACAACGTCCGAACGTGCCGGACACGTCCACCGCTTCACCCGGACCAATCGCAGCGTGCCACATGGGCAAGCGCACCCACATCGTCGCCTCACCGCGCGCGGCCCGCCCGGCCCGCGTTGGGCCCCCGCGGCCCAAATCTCCGCCGCCGCCGCCCGTCACCTTCGTCCTCCCGTGCGGCGAGCCGCCCTGCTCTCCCTCGCGCCCGGCCGCCGCAGGCGCCATCGCCGGCGAACTCCGGCGCGGCCGCACCTCGCCGGGCCTTGCCTCCTCGTCGCCCCGCGCCGCCGAGGTCCTCCGCCGCCACCGCGCCACGCCGCCCCGTCGTCCTCCTCTCCTCCGGCCGGCGCGCCTCGCCGAGTCCGGCGAACAGGGATCTCCGGCGACATTCCTCTCTGGCGTTCCTCGAAGTGCGCGCTCGCCCGATCTAGATCCGGTTCGGTCGCTACAGTAAACCCTAACCGGTTGACTTTTTCGCCTAACTCCCAGATATTTTTAGCATTCTTCGTCATGCCGTAACTCCGCATCCGTAACTCCATTTTGGGCGTGTAGCATATCAAAATGTTCGTCGCAGAGAGCACATCATTTCATCTCATTGCATCATTTTCATTTGAGCTCATCTTGATGCCCGAAATGCTGTTGGAAGAGAGCTATTTGAGATAATTGTCAGATCTGCTGCACCAAATAGCTATTTGTCATTTTTGCCATGTTTAATGTGTGCATGATATGCTCCTGAGTACTACATGAGTTTTGTTATATACTTTTCCATCTTTACAGAGGTTCTATCCATGTATTTTTGTGATATGTGTGGTGACTAGCACAAGCTTGCAAAGTAGTGCATTCGTTAATGCTGATTTCAGGCACTTAAAATTTCTCTAAGTCCTTGATCTGTTTTTATCATTATGTCATATGTTCATGTTGTTTCCTAGTGATCCGTGCCTCTTTTGAGGATGATCAGTAAGGATGATTTGTTAATATTGTGGTGCTCTATCCATCCATGTCTTTGTTTGCAATTATGGAGCAACCTAGCTTGAGTCAATCGAGCTCTACTTTTGCTATTTCGTGAATCCTGGCAGATTGTCTACTTGTTAGCGATTTTGCCGAGGATGTTGTTGTTGATCCGTGCATTCTATGTTGTTATTCTTGCCATGTCTAGCTTATATAATATGTATTCTTGATGGTTGCATGCTTAGTTTGTCATTCCATACTCTGTAGTGAGTGCATCGAGCTCGTAAACATGCCTACTCGTTAACATATTTGCATGCTCCAGTTTTTCTCTAAGTCTGTAACCTGATTATGTTTTTGCCATGTTCACATGCTTTCAATTGTATTTTATGATCCCTTTTGGCTCAAGGCCACTAAGGGACTTTTGTTAAGTGATTTTAGTAGATTCATGCCATGCCTTGATTTGCCATGTTAAGTTCCTGTAGCATATAGTTTTCTTGCTCCAAAGTGTGCTATCTGATCTGAAATTCCAGGCTTGTGTTAATTTCACTAAGTCTGAAACCTGTTTATCATTTGCCCTTTTGCCATGCTTGTTTGAACCTGTTAATGGATGAATTGGTCGTAGCTCAGTGTTCATCTTTTGTCAAGCATTATGAGTGGATCCCTGCCATGTGTGAGTGATGTACCATAATTATCTTGATGCATTTAGATGGCTACTTGCTGTTTATCGCAGACCGGTGCCTTATTTGTTTTGCTTGCCATTTCCAAACCGTGCATCCGATTCCGGTGATCTTTATATCGATTTCAACCGAAATCACCTCACCTTTCCAGTGGCACTCTTGGATTTCCATGTTGAAGCCAGGTTCAATCATTCCTTGTCAAATCTTGCATATGCATCACATACCGTATCCCGCATAGCATACCATGTTTGCATCATGTTGTTCGAGCGTTTGCACGTGGTTGATTGTGTTCCTTTTGCTTGTTTGTCTTGTTTGGGTAGAGCTGGGAGACGAGTTCGCTAATGAGGAGCCTGTTGAGTTTGCTTACGAGGATCAAGTCAACTCTGACAACTTTGCAGGCAAGATGATCATACCCTCAAAATCACTTCTATCTTTGCTTGCTAGATGCTCGCTCTTTTGCTATGCCTATGCTGTGATGCCTACCACTTGCTTATCATGCCTCCCAAATTGCCATGTAAAACCTCTAACCCATCATGTCCTAGCAAACCGTTGATTGGCTATGTTACCACTTTGCTCAGCCCCTCTTATCGCGTTGCTAGTTGCAGGTGAAGATTGGAGATCGTTCCTTGTTGGGACATTGTTTATTTGTTGGGATATCATTATATTATCTTGTTATCTTAATGCATCTATATACTTGGTAAAGGGTGGAAGGCTCGGCCTTTTGCCTAGTGTTTTGTTCCACTCTTGCCGCCCTAGTTTCCGTCATATCGGTGTTATGTTCCCGGATTTTGCGTTCCTTACGCGGTTGGGTGATAATGGGAACCCCTTGACAATTCGCCTTGAATAAAACTCCTCCAGCAATGCCCAACCTTGGTTTTACCATTTGCCACCTAGCCTCTTTTTCCCTTGGGTTTACGGAGCCCGAGGGTCATCTTTATTTAAACCCCCCTGGGCCAGTGCTCCTCTGAGTGTTGGTCCGACCGAGCTGCCTGCGGGGCCACCTCGGGGAAACTTGAGGTTTGGTTTTTACTCGTAGCTAGTCTCATCTGAGTGTGCCCTGAGAACGAGATATGTGCAGCTCCTATCGGGATTTGTCGGCACATTCAGGCGGTGTTGCTGGATTTGTTTTATCTTTGTCGAAGTTGTCTTGTAGAACTGGGATGCCGAGTTTGATCGGAATGTCTCGGGAGAAGGTTTATCCTTCGTTGACCGTGAGAGCTTGTGATGGGCTAAGTTGGGACTCCCATGCAGGGATTTGAACTTTCGAAAGTCGTGCCCGCGGTTATGGGAAAATGGGAATTTGTTAATGTCCGATTGTAGATAAAATGAACCTTAACTTAATTAAAATGAATCAATTGCGTGAATTACCGTGATGGTCTCTTCTCGGCGGAGTCCGTGAAATGAACACGGTGTTGGAGTAATGTTTGCCGTAGGTTGTTCTTTAGTTCTTCGTTCGTGCTTTGCCTTCTCTTCTCGCTCTCTTTGGCGAACAGGTTAGCTACCATATATGCTAGTCGCTTGCTGCTGCTCCACATATTACCTTGCCTTTCCTATAAGCTTAAATAGTCTTGATCGCGAGGGTGCGAGATTGTTGAGTCCCCGTGGCTCACATATTACTTCCAAACCAGATGCAGGGCCCGATGACTCCGTTCCAGATGATGCGCTAGAGCTCAAGTGGGAGTTCGACGAAGACTCACGCCGTTACTATGTGTCTTTCCCTGATGATCAGTAGTGGTGCCAAGTTGGGGCGATCGGGACCGTGTCGCATGTTGGGGTTGATCTTTTATTTTGGTACCATAGTCGGACCATGAGTGTATTGGATGATGTAATGTTATTTATGTACTTTGTGTGACATGGCGAGTGTAAGCCAACTATGTACCTTTTCCCCTATTATCTATTTACATGGGTTGTTGTGAAGATTACCTTACTTGCGACATTGCTTTCAATGCGGTTATGCCTCTAAGTCGTGCTTCGACACGTAGGAGATATAGCCGCATCGAGGGCGTTACATTACCTCAACAGGGATATGCACATCCCCAATAATAAGTATATCATATTTCTTCTTAACAGTAGGAAGAGGAAATTCAAAACCTCCAAATATAATCGATGGAATTTTTCCGATAGAATTGATACTATGAACTTGAGGTTGTTTCCTCGGAAAGTGTACCGTATGCTCATTACCATTAACATGAAAAGTGACATTGCCTTTGTTGTCATCAATAACAGCCCCTGCAGTATTAAGAAAAGGTCTTCCAAGAATAATAGACATACTATCGTCCTCGGGAATATCAAGAATAACAAAGTCTGTTAAAATAGTAACGTTTGCAACCACAACAGGCACATCCTCACAAATACCGATAGGTATAGCAGTTGATTTATTGGCCATTTGCAAAGATATTTCAGTAGGTGTCAACTTATTCAAATCAAGTCTACGATATAAAGAGAGAGGCATAACACTAACACCGGCTCCAAGATCACATAAAGTAGTTTTAACATAGTTTCTTTTAATGGAGCATGGTATAGTTGGTACTCCTAGATCTCCCAGTTTCTTTGGTATTCCACCCTTAAAAGTGTAATTAGCAAGCATGGTGGAAATTTCAACTTCCGGTATCTCTCTTTTATTAGTAACAATATCCTTCATGTACTTAGCATAAGGATTTGTTTTGAGTATATCAGTTAATCGCATACGCAAAAAGATATGTCTAATCATTTCAGCAAAGCGCTCAAAATCCTCATCATCCTTTTTCGTGTATGGTTTGGGAGGAAAAGGCATGGGTTTCTGAACCCATGGTTCTCTTTCTTTACCATGTTTTCTAGCAACAAAATCTTTCTTATCATAATGTTGATTCTTTGATTGTGGGTTATCAAGATCAATAGCAGGTTCAATCTCTATGTCATTATCATTACTAGGTTGAGCATCATCATGAACATTATCATTAACATTATCACTAGTTTCGGGTTCATTGCCAGATTGTGTTTCAGCATCAGACATAGAGATATCATTTGGATTATCAGGTGATTCGGCAATAGGTTCACTAGAAGTTTGCACAGTTCTATCATTTTTCTTTTTCTTCTTTTTGGAAGAACTAGGTGCATCAATATTATTCCTTTGAGAATCTTGCTCAATTCTCTTAGGGTGGCCTTCAGGATACAAAGGTTCCTGACTCATTCTACCAGTTCTAGTAGCCACTTTAACAGCATAATCATTTTTCTTACTATTCATCTCATCGAGCAATTCTTTTTAAGCTTTAAGTACTTGTTCTACTTGAGTGGTAACCATGGAAGCATGTTTGCTAACAATTTTAAGTTCACCTCTAATATTAGCCATATAATCACCCAAGTATTTAATCATATCAGCATCTTGTTTTAATTGTCTACCAAAATAAGCATTGAAGCCTTCTTGCTTAAACATAAAATTATCAAACTCATCCAAGCATTGACTAGCAATTTTAGTAGGAGGGACTTTCGCTTTATCATATCTATAAAGAGAATTTACCTTTACTACCTGTGTCGGGTTATCGAGGTCTGGAGGTTCTTCAATGAATAAAGGATTAAGATCATATATTTCTTCATCAGGAGGTGAATTGAGACCATGTATTTCTTCAATAGGAGGTAAATTCTTAACATCTTCAGCTTTAATACCTTTTTCTTTCATAGATTTCTTTGCCTCTTGCATATCTTCGGGACTGAGAAATAGAACACCTCTCTTCTTCAGAGTTGGTTTAGGAATAGGATCATTAATTGGAGCAGGAGCTGCCTCAGGGGCTGGCTCAGGAGGCGCCCAATTATTTTCATTTGTCAACATATTATTCAATAAGATTTCAGCTTCATCCGGCGTTCTTTCCCTGAAAAGAGAACCAGCACAACTATCCAGGTAATCTCTGGAAGCATCGGTTAGTCCATTATAAAGGATGATCAGGCAAAGCATTAAGTAACTTGAGAAGCCTCCCCCAAGCTTGTGGGAGACTCTCTTCTTTAATTTGCACAAAGTTGTATATTTCCTTTAAAGCAGCTTGTTTCTTATGAGCAGGGAAATATCTAGCAGAGAAGTAATAAATCATAGCCTAGGGACTACGCACACAACCAGGATCAAGAGAATTAAACCATATCTTAGCATCACCCTTTAGTGAGAACGGAAATATTTTAAGGATATAAAAGTAGCGAGATCTCTCATCATTAGTGAACAGGGTGGCTATATCATTTAATTTAGTAAGATGTGCTACAATAGTTTCAGATTCATAGCCATGAAAAGGATCAGATTCAACCAAAGTAATTATATCAGGATCAACAGAGAATTCATAATCCTTATCAGCAACACATATAGGTGAAGTAGCAAAAGCAGGGTCAGGTCTCATCCTAGCATTTGGAGATTGCTTATTCCATTTAGCTAATAACCTTTTGAGTTCATATCTATCTTTGCAAGCTAAAATATCTAAAGAAGCATCTTGATCAAATAAATAACCCTCGGGAATAACAAGTGATTCTTCATCATCACTTTCATCTTCATAATTAGATTCAATATTTTCAATCTCTCTAGCCCTAGCAAGTCATTCCTCTAGAAAATCACTAAGTGGCATAGTAGTATCAGGCATAGAGGTAGTTTCATCATAAGTATCATGCATAGCAGAAATAGCATCAACAATAACATGCGACATATCAGAACGAATAGCAGAAGCAGGTGTAGGTGTCGCAAGCTTACTCATAACAGAAGGTGAATCAAGTGCAAAGCTAGATGGCAGTTCCTTACCTCCCCTCGTAGTTGAGGGATAGATCTTAGTTTTTGGATCTCTCAAGTTCTTCATAGTGTCCAGCAGATATAAATCCCAAGTGACTCAAAGAATAGAGCTATGCTCCTCGGCAACGGCGCCAGAAATTAGTCTTGATAACCCACAAGTCTAGGGGATCGCAACAGCTTTCGAGGGTAGAGTATTCAACCCAAATTTATTGATTCGACACAAGGGGAGCCAAAGAATATTGTCAAGTATTAGCAGCTGAGTTGTCAATTCAACCACACCTGGAAACTTAGTATCTGCAGCAAAGTGTTTAGTAGCAAAGTAATATGATAGTGATGGTAATGGCAACAAAAGAGTACTGAAAGCAAAGTAATGTTTTTGGTATTTTGTAGTGATTGTAACAATAGCAACGGGAAAGTAAATAAGCGTAAACAAGTATATGGAAAGCTCGTAGGCATCGGATCAATGATGGATAATTATGCCGGATGCAGTTCATCATGTAACAGTCATAACATAGGGTGACACAGAACTAGCTCCAATCCGTCAATGTAATGTAGACATGTATTCCGAATATAGTCATACGTGCTTATGGAAAAGAACTTGCATGACACCTTCTGTCCTACCCTCCCATGGCAGCGGGGTCCTAATGGAAACTAAGGGATATTGAGGCCTCCTTTTAATAGAGAACCGGAACAAAGCATTAGCACATAGTGAATACATGAACTCCTCAAACTACGGTCATCACCGGTAAGTATCCCGATTATTGTCACTTCGGGGTTAACGGATAATAACACATAATAGGTGACTATAGACTTGCAAGATAGGATCTAGAACTCTCATATATTGATGAAAACATAATAGGTTCAGATCTGAAATCATGGCACTCGGGCCCTAGTGACAAGCATTAAGCATAGCAAAGTCATAGCAACATTAATCTCAGAACATAGTGGATACTAGTGATCAAACCCTAACAAAACTAACTCAATTACATGGTGAATCTCATCTAAACCATCACCGTCCAGCAAGCCTACGATGGAATTACTCATGCACGGCGGTGAGCATCATGAAATTGGTGATGGAGGATGGTTGATGATGATGACGGCGATGAATCCCCCTCTCCGGAGCCTCGAACAGACTCCAGATCAGCCCTCCCGAGAGGTTTTAGGGCTTGGCGGCGGCTCCGTATCGTAAAATGCTATGATTTCTTCTCTCTTATTTTTTTCTCCCCGAAAGCAGTTATATAGATTGCAGTTGGAGTCGGGGGTCTCCAGGGGGCCCATGAAGTAGGGGGGGCGCGCCCTAGGGGGGCGCCCCCCACCCTCGTTAGAAGGGTGTGGGCCCCCTGGTCTTCATATTTGGCGAGGATTTTTTATTATTTATTGTAAGGTATTCCGTGGAGTTTCAGGTCATTCCGAGAACTTCTGTTTTCTGCATATAAAACAACATCATGGCAATTCTACTGAAAACAACGTCAGTCCGGGTTAGTTCCATTCAAATCATACAAGTTAGAGTCCAAAACAAGGGCAAAAGTGTTTGGAAAAGTAGATACGTTGGAGACGTATCAGTCATCAGTAGAGGTACTCGCAATCTCGGCGACGGTAATGGAACATGTTTCCGTAGGGGTTCAAGTCATCGGTAGCGGTACTTGATGAAACCCGAAACGATCTTAGGCGTCTTCGCGCGTAGGGGTACCTGGCGTTTCCGCGTCGTCGGTCTTGCCGGTCCCGGACTCGGCAACGTAGTTGTACAAGAGCGTCATCGGACTTGTCGAATCCGAAGTCTTCGAGGGTCTTCGTGTAGACGTTCATGTCGTAGTTGGACTTGGCAAAATGGACACCGACGGTAGTGGAACTTGCGTCGGTCGTCATGGTACTAGGGCCCTAATCTTGGCGTGATCCAAAAGAAGACATGACATTGGGGGAAGACCCGAAAGTGCTCTCGGAGTCAAACGCAGGGTCGTGCGTAGCGGTCGAGGTACGGCTGCTCGATGTAGGGGGCTGGCGAGAAGGGACATGCGGGTCATCGGGGCTTGGCGCGCCGGCGACAAAGGACGACGGGGTGGCGAAGGAGGAGCTCTGCTCCGAGGAGCTCTGCTCTGAGGAGCTGGTTGCCGGTGGCACGACGGACGGCAGGGTCGAGCAGGAGCAGGGGCTCGCCGACAGGGCAGGAACGAGGTGAAGCAGGGCCTGCGACGATGTGCAGAAGGACGGCGAGGTGGCGAAGGTCGCGGGTCGGGCGTCGGGCTTGAAGTGCAGGAGGACCCCGGGCGGCGGCGAGGATGGCCGGCGACGACAAGGCAGCAGAGACGCGACGAGGTACAACGGCGGCAGAGCTGGGCTTCGTCCTCCTTGTTCCCCTGCTCGAAACCGGAGCAGGCGCCGGTGGGACTTGAGCGGCCAACCATGGCGGTCTCCTGCCTCGTGGTCGCGGTTGGCGGCGCCGGTCCTCGAACGACGGGTTGCAGGTGAAGGAGCACGGGGTAGCAACTCCATGGACTAGGCGAGGTGGCGGGGAATCGATTTGTTCCGGCCAAAGTTGAGGCGGAGGACCAGCGGGGCGATGGAGAGGGTGCTGCAATGGAGGCATGCGGGATTGAGGGAAAGAGAGAAGATGAGCGAGAGGAGCCGGCGGGCAGAGGGAGAGATCAATAGGAGGGGGTCGGCCTAGGGTTACGGGGGAGTGGGCCTTGGAGCCGGCCCAGTAGAGAGAGGGGGGCTGCGCCTAGGCGCAGGCGGGCTTGCCTGAGTGCGGTTGGCCTAGGTGGGCTGACATGGGTGGTTGGGAGGCCCAGTAGGCTAGGTAGGATGAACTCCTCTCTCTTATTTCTAAAACAGAAGAAAAAAACAAAGAAGAAAAGAAAAAAGGAAGGAGGTGTTAGGGGAAGAAGTTGGACATGCGGATAATTTTCTTGGACTCACAAAAATAAGCTTGGTCCGAGAAAATTAGAAAAGGCCAGATCGAACGATAAGAATTCAAATCATTTGAATTTGATTCAAATGGGTTTGAACTAGGATGAGGTTTTTGGAGTATCCAAAAATGTTGAGAATTTTGGTGGAGCTCCGAAAAATGAAGAAAGGATATATGGCAAAGATAGAGGCCAAGAGTTGTGATAACAAAGGCATTGGGATTTTTGCAAGTGTGTTATGGTGAATTCCAAAAGAATGGAATATTTATTATAGCTCCCTAATATTGGGATATATGTTGGAGAATCACCACATGAATTCCCTCGGTTTAAATGGATCAAAGATCCATGCCATTTATTCAGTTGAGTTAAAAATGATACGATGACATGATGCAATGCAAATGATGCAAAGAAGAAAGCAATGAACCAAACAAATCACGCGATGAAACTCGGAAACCATGGAAGGCATCTGAAGCTCCGGTCTTGGGGCGTTACACTTGCCGAGGATCATCGTCCTCTGGTCATCACCTAGTCTTGTGTGCTTCTGGTCTCCACAAAGATTTGCATGCTACCATGGAGGAGCCTCCCAAGCCTCGGTTCCAAAGTGTTTGATGGTGTTGGAACCCTTGGGCTCAAGGGAGGGGGCGGCTCTGCTGGTGTCGGACAAGTTGCCCCGGCAAGGTTCTTGCCAGGGCTGCATAGGCCGCCCCAGCAAGGGCCTTGCTGGGGAGGCCGCCTCGCCCCTCTGCTCTTTGTGTTTCTGGCTTGGCGTTGTTCTGGTTGTCTTGTGGCTTTGCTTCCTTCCTCTGCCCCGCTAGGTGTGGCCGCAGGCGCGGCTCCAACTGCCCGCGCACAAGTAAAGGGGTACAAAATAGGATCCCTCCTTTTGTGCACCGACAAATAGTTTCCCTTTTTGTGTCAAGCGATAATCCCTAAAGTATTCACGTTGGTCCCAAGTGTCTCCCATTATCAAGTTGAATGGGGTTTTCTCAAGATTATCAAATTAGTGTTTAATATTTTTCATATAACGAGCATCGAGGGTTTTAGGAGGTCCCCCATCTCCATGAGTAGCAAGTACCAATAATTTTTTTGGTGTTTCGTGCTCCATATCCATAACTAAAGATAGAGAACAACTTAGAACAAGAAATAAAAACTACTTAGTGATAAAGCAAACAAGCACACGGGAGAATATTCACCCCACGCTATTGCTCCTCGGCAACCGCCCAGAAAAAGGTCTTGATAACCCACAAGTATAGGGGGTCGTTTGTAGCATTCTTCAATAAATAAGAGTGTCGAAACCAATGAGGAGCTAAAGGTAGAACAAATATTCCCTCGAGTTCTATCGACCACCGATACAACTCTACGCACACTTAAAGTTTGCTTTACCAAAAACAAGTATGAAACTAATTTGCAAGAATAAAACTACGAGTACTTTGCGAGAATAAAACTACGAATAAATTGAGAGACAATAAAAGTGGATTGCTTTTGTCAACAAGAAAGTCATTTGTCCCTAGGCAATCGATAACAAGTATCGGTAATCATTCTTGTAATTTTATATGAGGGAGAGGCATGCGCTAACATACTTTCTCTACTTGGATCATATGCAGTTATGATTGGACCCCTAGCAAGCATCCGCAACTACTAAAGATCATTAAGGTCATGAAACCCAACCATAGCATTAAGTATCAAGTCCTCTTTATCCCATACGCAACAACCCACTTACTCGGGTTTAAGCTTCTGTCACTCTCGCAACCCACCATAAGCGAATCATGAACATATTGCAACACCCTACAGAGGGGGGCCCTCAGTTTGCGCGAGACGGAGGGCACCGGAGGATGGCACCATAAATAAAATATACAATCATACCAACCAAGATCATGATTAACCCACAGGACAAAACGGATCTACTCAAACATCATATGATAGCCAAATATCATTGGGAAATAATATATCGAGTTGAGAACCATGTTTAAGTAGAGATTACAGCGGGAGAACGGGTTTTACACTGTTGCATAGAGGGGGCGACTTGGTGATGACGGTAGCAAGATTGTTGATGTAGATCGCCATCCCGATCCTTTCCCCGGCGGAACTCCGGCCTCACCTCCTCCTTCTTCTTCCTTGGCCTCCCCCTAGATGGGAGGAGAGTTCCCCCTCTGGTCCATGGCCTCCATGGAGGCGGAGGGGCGGGAGCCCCTCCGAGATTGGATCTCTCTCTCTGTTCTCTTCTGTTTCGCATCCCCAAGATTTGGCCCTTCGCGGTTTCTTAAATTCCCGAAGCCGCAAATCCGATTGCGCTGAAATTTTTACATGATTTTTTTACATAAATTATCTTTCTTGCGCCAGAAGAAGGGCCCCAACCAACTTTCAAGGAGGGCATTAGACACCTGAGCGTGCTAGGGGGTGCCCGGCACGCCCTGGTGGGTTGTGGTCACTGTGGTCCCCCGTTTGCGTTGATTCCAAGTCCCCAAAATCACATATATTCCAAACTAATTCTCCGTAAATTTTTATTGCATTTGGAATTCGTTTGATATGGATTTTCCATGAAACAAAAAACATGCAACAAACACGAACTGGCACTGGGCACTGGATCAATATGTTAGTCCAAATAAATCATATAAAATGTTGCCAAAAGTGTATAAAAGTTGTATAATATTGGAATCAAACAATCAAAAATTATAGATACGATGGAGAAGTATCACTCCTTTTTTTGTTTTTCTTCCCAATTTAATTTACTTGTAGTATTAAAAGAAAATCCCAAAAGATTTCTCATTTCTTCTTTTAATTGTTGGGAGCTCTCCCACTTAAATAGCTTTTCTCTTTTTTGTTTTGTTTTTCTTTTCTTTAATTTGCTTTCTTCAAGAAAAACTAAAAACTCCAAAAATATTTCAGTGTGTTTCTCTGAAATCCTTTTCTCTTCTTTTTATTGAGTCGCACCAAGGGGAAGACCATAATGAAAATGTTGATGGCTCTCCTTTGCATTATTATTGATCTAACAAAGAGCCCATATAATCTTTTTCATCTCCTTAAATAAAATGTTTGCAGATTCCAGCTTGGTCCACGAAACTCTTGCACTATTATTATTTTCATATCATTCGATCATGTAAGTGAAAGGCAATAATGACGATATATGATGAAGTGACTGTGGCAGGGAAAAGCGAGTATGAACTCAACTTGTTTTCATTTGTAAATATGTTTAACTCAGTATCCATCGTTCAACATATTATGATTAAACATGTTTGCAATGACAATTAGAGATTATAGTTGCTTATGCCATGCTTATGTAGCTAGGAGTGAATAATGATTTATCTTGACTGTCAACATGCATTAAGATGATTGTGATGTAGTATGATAATATGGTATCCTCCTCTGAATATTTCAAGTGGCTTGACTTGGCACATGTTCACGCATGTAGTTGAATCAAAACAAACATAGCCTCCATGATATTTATGTTCATGGTGTTTATACCCTACTCATGCTAGTATTCAATGTTGATTATTCATAATGCATGTTCATGACCGTTTTCGCTCTCTCGCTGGTCGCTTCTCAATCTAATTGCTAGCCTTCGCCTGTACTAAGCGGGAATATTGCTTGTGCATCAAAATCCTTAAACCAAAGTTATTCCAGATGAGTCCACAATATCTACCTATATGCGGTATTACCCTATCGTTCCAAGTAAATTTGCATGTGCCACCTCTAAAATTTCAAATAAACATATGTTTTGTGTGCCTGGACCGCTCATGGAGTGACAGGGGGTGTTTAATATCTTCCATGCTAAGTGGGTTATTCTCATGATGAGTGTTTATTCACTCGTCCTTGCATGAGAGGGACTGGTAATAGGGATGCCCAGTCCTGAAATAAAAAATTGCAAAAAATTAAACAAAACTCCCCGAATTGTTGTTGGTATGGAGGGCAACTGAGGATTTGGCTAGCCATGGCTTGTGTTTGTTGGTGGGATGGGGAGTAAACTTTACTTTTATCACTTCAGAATCGCCGCTAATGTGTTTAGCATGAAAGATATAGAAAACTCTTGGTCGTAACGTTGACAAGAAGGGTATGCCTCCTAGAATTATATTTATCTCTGTTTTAAGCTTCGAGCTCTGGCACCTCTGCAAATCCCTGCTTCCCTCTGCAAAGGGGCTATCTATTTAATTTCATGTTATTTTACTTTTATGTTGAGTCACTACTGCAGGATGCTGCTAATGCGACACTACGATCAAAGACCCTTCGACGAAACTGTGTGTGATGCAATAATCACAAACGGTGGTGTAAAAAACCTGTAAAAAAAGGTGCAAAACGTTTGCGCATAGATGCATCAAACACGGTTCATATTTTAGTTGCATGTGCTATGCAGGGCATATGGTTCAGTTCAATGAACTGTTTGCGATGAGGAGGAACAAAAGAAACGGGCAGCCAGATGAAGGTGTGTGTGATATACAACATGTGGTTCACTCGGATGAACTGTTTGTGAATAATGATTTATCTTGACTGGCAACACAAAAGAAACAGTCATCCAGATCAAGGTGTGCGCGATATACGGCATACGGTTCACTTAGATGAACTGTTTTCGATTAGGCAACGCAACAGAAATGGTTCAACCAGATCAAGGTATGTGCAATGGAGGGCATACAGTTCATTTCGATAAACTGGTTGTGTTGAGCGAAGAGAACAGAAACGTTTCACATAAACAAGATGTGTGTAATACGCGGCAAACATCCAATTACATAGGTGGCTAATACACACATTACATTTCCACACACCAAAGTAAACTATTACATGCATAATTAACTAGGATAAACGATCATCTGATTATCATCTACTTCTTGTGCTAGCTCGATGTTCCTTCTATGCAAAGTTTCCATTAATTGATGGCATTTTATGAACACGCCACTATTTCCCGCCATTTCCTCACTGGTTTCCCTCCACCCAACGATATTGCGCATAAACCTAGGTGGCACGCGGCGCACGGAGGCAACAAGCGCAGCCTGTAGCACATCCACCTTTTCCAAGCATGCCAGCCTGCCAAAGCATTGCCTCCGCCATCAACCTTGTCAGCGAGGAAAACGAGCAGGCACCACGGCAGTATAGTCTAGATACCCTAGAGGAGGAGGAGGGCGATGTTGCAAAGGCCTGTTCCGCATTCTATCAACAACAAGCTTGCAGATACCAAAGCAGAGAGGTGCGGGCCAAGACTTGCAATGTTGGTGAACTCATTCTACGCTTGCCAGAGAAGAAAAAGGACAAACTCAAGCCCAAGTGGGAAGGTCCCTTCATTATAGATGAAGTTCTCACTGGAGGTGCGTACCGTCTGCGTGACACATCGGATAATCGCTTAGAGCCGAACCCGTGGAATGCCGCCAGACTCCGAAGATTCTACGCCTAGAGCCGGACTCATTGTTCGTTTTCCTTTGTTCCTCTTTTCATTTTATCTCTCTTTAAATATTTTTCTTTAGCTTTATAGCTCTTGTGCGGCTAGACCACACACTTATGAGGTACACATCCTTAAATGTATACGCCCATAACACCTGGGGGCTTCTTTTACAGAAGCTTATTATCATTTTCCGAGCATCAAGCTCGCCACATATATGTCCTATTCTCATATATACCTTTTCTTCGCCATGATATGCACTTTTATGACTTAAGTTTTTGCCAAGCTGGGTTGCCTGGCTCCTGTGCTTATGCCCTATGTTCCCGTTAGTTCGGCTAGGGCACAAAGGGAGCACCTCTGCGATTGTTACAGCCGGGTCATCCGGACTTGTACCTTAGACTGGGTGAAGCCAAAAGCTACCATTCTTAAGGGGATAATCGGTCGGCGGACTAAAGACGTTTTACCCTCGTTGCACTGTGAGCCCCCAGATATTATGTATATTGCGATTTTTCGAATCACAGTTTGGGCATGCATACTAACGCATGTTCACCTAGGGAAAGGAACCCTTAATGGAACTATTCTCTCTGGAAGATGTTTCTTACAATCAATAAGTAATATAACATAGCTAGCCGAATACAACTTGTCTATTCAAGCAACTATGACCCCTAGGAAGATGTTTCCATGCATGCCCCGGTATTTATTGCCGGTCTGGAATTCGGAAATACTCCGCACCTTCGGTTCCGGAGGTCGAAGCGAAAAGGTCTGCCATGACAATCGTTTTACAATTCGGCTAGGGACAAAAATTTCAATTGAAGTACATAGTCATTTGGACTCAAAAACTTCCTCCTCTATACCGTCTAACAGGCTGTCTAGCTTACAGTCCTGTTCTGAAAACTTGGCGGCTATCTTTACTTGGTCATATACCAAGCTCACTGGCATCTCTTGTCCATCTGACCCCCGAGGTCCGACCCGGGCCATATGATTCAGATCATGTCCAGTATACTGTGTTTTCACCATGGCCCAGGCCTCTCATGCGCCTTCCCGGCAAGAAGATATCTTCCATAATATAAAGCGGCATCGAGCTCCCTTGAACAGCTTCACAAGCTCCTACATACTTCCTGGAGGGGATGCGGATGGCCAGAAAGCCTTGGCAACACTCCGCATTGCTTTCTGAGCTCGCCCATACACTTCGGACAGCTCTTGTAACAGATCACCTTGGAAGCCGGATGCCTCTTCTTCGGGCCGCCCAGTCAAAATACCTACAGGAATAAACTTATCATAAGTCGCCCCAGCGAACTGTACGACAATAAGTTGAAAGGCATACTGAAAATGCCGCCTTGCAGCTTTTTGTTCTCCTTTATAGCATCCACTAGTTGGGCCCGCACATCCTTCAGCTCTTCGCTGAGCTGGGTATTGGCATCCTGCAGCTTGTTCTTTTCGTCCCTGGTTTGTGTCAGCACACATTGACCAGTGGCCTCTTTCCTTTCAACATGTTCTTTCTCCGCTTGTGAGCCTTTAGATTCTCTTCCATCTGAGCCAACGAGCCTGCCATCGAATAATACATAAATGTTTATTCGTATAAACACGATTGGCACATGATTACATTTTCCGGATAGAAGGGAACCTTACCAGTCGGTGCCTCCTTGGACTTCCCCAGTTCGGCGGTAATAGCAGTTAGCTGGGCCCGGCACTGTTCCAGCTCCTGAGATAGCATGTTGTTCTTCTCCATGAGTACCTGATTATACAATGATCCTTAAATCAGTTGTTTCAACTGCTTCAAGTCTCAGGGGCTACTGGTGTATGGTTACTAGATCTATACAATGCATACTTAGCCGCATATCTTTCAAATACTGGTCAGTGGCTCTGGCAAGCCCATCCCGAGCAGCTCGGATGTATGCATCAGCCAAGCCAAAGGCATTGAACGCCTCTTTAGTAAAGCTGGGGTCGCGAAGAGCGGCCCTCCGTCGTCGATGATTTATGGCGCTCTCTACTTCAGAGTTCATGACGGACACATCATCTGAATCCTCTGAAGGAGGACAATCTAGCATCACTCCCGTATCAGCCCCTACCCTAGAGGCAGGGTCTGGAACCTGATTGGTAGAAGCGCGACCGGTAGGATCCCCGGACACAGTTCGGCGAACACTCTTCCTGATAAAACACATCGGACAATGTCACAGTTCGGTGTGACTGCCAGGGGGCGTATTCGAATCCATACCTCCTTGATGAAGGCTCGGCCGTGTTTTCATCTGGTGCAGCATGGGGCGTCGAGCGCCTCCCCTTCAGAGCACGAGACAGTGCGGTGGGTGAGGCATAACGAGGAAGCTCATTTGGACGAGATGCTCCATGGGCACTTACGTGGGAAGACGGCAGGAGATCGGGGTAATCGGCTACAATGGCCACTTCTGTGCTGTCGTAGCTCGCCTGATAGAAGACCCCCTCCTTAAGCTCTACAAATATATCCGGATCCTCCTCAAATCCGGGATCTAGGTCCTGAATATGATTCTCAGGCTACGGAGTAGGACTATAGATCCCCGCGGTGGCCTTCCGCCATTCCTTTTAAAGATGCTCAATTTGAGTCCAACTAGCTGTGGCTTAAGATAAGGATTGAATAAAATTCTGGATTGAAAGCTTACCCAGCTAGGGGGGTTGTACATGTAGAATCCGTCCTGGCACTTAAGGCGGGTGAATTCTTCTTTCTCCCCTTTATAAAGATCCGCCAGCATGGTGGCCAGGGAGGCAAAGTCATCCGAACCCTTGCGCCCGTAGTGAGATATATCATCCTCCCCATTGTAGTTCCACATGGGGAGTCCTCTGGATTGGAGTGGCTGGACGCCTCGCATTATGGAAATTACCATGACCTCAATCATGGATAGTCTGGATTGGGCGAGTATTTTTATCTTGTCCATTAACATCTTGACTTCCGCGCTATCTTCCTCCTCGAGGCTCCGAGGGCACCGGCTGTGGCGTTTCTTTAGTGGAGCGCTGGAAAATTCAGGAAGCCCCATTCGGACTGGGTCGGGGAGAGCGACGTCTTCAATATAAAACCACTCCGAGGGCCACTCCTCGGACGCCTTCTTCGGCGTGTCGGACAGGTATCCGGTTCCGGCTATGTGCCATATCTCGACGGCGCCCACCTTGAATATGGATCCCTTTTGGGAGCGAGGGACAAGGCAGAACAGTTTCCTCCATAACTCAAAATGGGCCTCGTAGGCTAGGAACATCTCGCAAAGAGTGATGAAGCCTATGATGTGCCGAATGGAGCATGGCGTAAGATTGTGCAGTTGGAGGCCATAGTACTCTAGGAGACCTCGGAGGAAAGGATGGATCGGAAATCCAACGCCTCTCAATAGAAAGGAAATGAAGCAGACTCGCTCCCCTTCTGAAGGATTCGGGAAATTTTCCGCCAGGGCTTCGCCCATAAAAGAAGTTAATCCCACCCACACCGGGAATAGATCCGCAGGGGGAAGGTAGCCTTGCACCTGGAGCTTGCTCAGCTGGGCATGGGATACTGAGCATCTATCCCAATCGCCTTTTTCGGGGCCATGAGTGTGGGAGGAAGAACTAGGAGTGCTAGCCATATTTGAGTGGTTTCTCCTAGCGAGCTCTAAGGATTTTCTGCCTGGTGTGGAATGGCATCTGAGATCCAATCCCTTTATACAGATGCCTTTTTTATGGCCAGGGTGTTATGCACAAAAAATACTCTGACCTTTTGTATTCGTTCGACACGTGGAAGCAGAAGATACGGAGGCATGGGACCCAAAGGGTATGAAATTAAATGAAAAGACGAATATAACTCTTCGGGTCAGATGCTTTGAAGTATTCGGAGGAGGAACCCGCCTTGCAATGTCGAAGACAGCCTGCGCGCCGGATACACCGTCATTGAAGCCTGGTTCAGGGGCTACTGTGGGAGTCCTAGATTAAGGGGTCCTCGGGCGTCCGAGCTATATGACATGGGCCAAACTAATGGGCCGTAAAGGTACAAGACAGAAGACTTCCTCCCATGTCCGGATGGGACTCTCCTTGGCGTGGAAGGCAAGTTTGGCGTGCGGATATGAATATTCCTTTCTCTATAAACCGACTCTGTACAACCCTAGCCCCCTCCGGTGTCTATATAAACCGGAGTGTTTAGTCCGTAGAGGCAATCATAATCATATAGGCTAGACTATTAGGGTTTAGCCATTACGATCTCGTGGTACATAAACTCTTGTAACCCCTATACTCATCAAAGTCAATCAAGCAGGACGTAGGGTATTACCTCCATCAAGAGGGCCCGAACCTAGGTAAAACATTTTGTCCCTTGTCTCTTGTTACCATCTATCCTTAGATGCACAATTCGGGACCCCTACCCGAGATCTGCCGGTTTTGACACCGACACCCGTCGAGGCCGAAGCGCTCCCCGGCAACGTGATGGACGATGCCGTGATGCGCGTCATCGCCAGGGTTGAGCAGACCCTTGGCGCATGGCGCTTCAACGCCGCATATCAAGATAGGCATGTCAGCGCCGACAAGTTGCATCTCGCCGCACAACATGATCGATGGCGCGCCGCAGAGCAAGCTAGGCGCATCCGCGCCGATAGGCTGTGGCTCGCCGCACATTGAGACCGTTGGAGCGCCGTAGAGCGAGAGGTGGATCCATCGGTGCTTGCATGTTGTCGACACAATGTTGCAGCAGAGTACACGTCCTGTCAGTACCCCCATTCCTTGCAAGGAGTGGGCAGAGGCCCTCTGCGCCGTACTTGCACCAGATGTCGGTTGTGCCGTACTTGCACCAGACACCCACGGCGCCGTTCGCATGGGTCGTGTCGTTTGCCTTGTCTGCGGCCCGCTCGATGCCAACGCGCTGGTCGGTAGGCTCGACCGCCTCCTTGGCCTAGGTGTCCACCTAGGCGCAGTAGAGGAACATGGCCGTCGCATCCTCAAGCTGGTGATCTCCGATGAAATAGCCAACTTGTAGCTCGAGATCGCGCTCCAGATGTACTGCGAGCGTGTCGACCACTTGGACGAACGCCTGCACAAGTTCAGAAAGAGCCAAGAGCTACCGTAGGCATGGGCTAATGGTCATGGTCTCATGGACACGTTTTATTTTGTTGAGTCATTTTGACATGGATAGTTATGTATTCACAGCAATCATAGTATTGCTCTGTTTCAACATGTGTACTCTGTTTTCCGTTCTTATATGTTCTGTTTCAATGTGTGTGTGTATACGCTTTCCATTCTGTATATGTGGATGATAATAGCTAGATTCAAATTAGTATACAAAAACAGATAGAAAATGGAATTCATAATATATATATATATTAATTGTTCATTAGTTCATCACAGAATATATATATAATGTCATCAGATATACGTGATGATACTTAACTACTAGGTACAATGCATAAAATTGAAAACGAACAATACTAAAACTAATAATCCCTCCTGGGGCCAAGTATTCCGGCAGCCCCTCGCCAACAGCTCCCTGGTGCGCGGCGTCTTCCCAGTGCGGAGGCAGTACTCCACCTCCTCCGCCTCGCAGTGCTTGACGTACTGATCTCCCTCTTGCCGGAGGACGAGCACGAATGATCTTGCCATTTTGTTGGACGCCCACCGGAGCTCCTCATCGGTGGCACGCTGGAGCTTATCCGCCCACCTCCACGCAGGGATGAGGCGCCCAGTGCTATTGACCTTCCTCGTGAAGTACCCGTCTTTGTACACCTCCTCTGCATGACGACGCCCCCGCCCCCAAAGCTCTGTCGCCTCCTTTTTCCAGGAGGCATCATGGGCTTCATAGGCCTTCTGGTACCTGGCTTCCTCCTCCGCCATCTCCTTCTTGAATGCCACTTGCCTGGCTTTCTCAGTTGGCGACAGTGACTTCTACAGACAAAGATTGTACTGGCCCCAAAACCAATCCAAACTTGGGGGGTCTGGCGCAACCTCATCCGATGGTGGGTAGGGGTCCTCGTCGCTGCTATTCGAGTGAGTGTCCTCGGGGGTGGCGACTCCTCGTCGGTGCGTGGGCAGACCGGCCGTGCCATGGCAGAGATTAGAGAGAGAGAGAGCGAGGGGACGATGTAGATGACAATGCAGGCGGGATGAGGTGAGCAAGGTAGTATTTATTGGCGACCGGAATCTAGATCGACGAGAATAGTACACACACCGGTCGCCAGAATTTACGAGTATTGTAGTTTGAATTACACACGATTTCCGCAGCAAAATTCGTGTGTGAACATAATAGCTGACGGTTTCCAATACAGAACCATGTCTGATTAATGACCCCCTCCACTCACCTACCAAACCTTGAGCCACGAAATAGAGTGCCAATCGTGTGGGGGCCGGTTGTCTTGCCAGATCTTTATATTTTCTTTTTTGAACACCAGATATTTACACCGTCTAATGATTTTTTAACTCACACACAAGTACACAAAAATATGATTTTTCAAACCGTTATGGTTAGCCGTTGCATGTAGATGTAGTTCAAATTTGAATTACGGTCATTAAATGGCTAGAAAATCACTTAAATGTCTTTAAAAGGTCAAATGACCCCTTGAATTTTCTAGATTTTCACATGATAGTTGTAGTAGTGCATGTTAAACGTAGAAAATATTTGAAGGCCAAAAGAGGAAGCTATCTCCCGTTCGTCATCAAACATGCATTGTTCCCTCTCAGAACCATGAGCCTTCTAGTGAGTTGCTCCGGTTTGTGAGGGGTGTGTGTAAAAAAATTTGTCAAACAGGCCAATTTTTTTACAACATCATCTTGGTGGCATGACATTACATCAAGCAAGGTTTCATGTTTTTCTGATCATTTTTTTTAATTTTTTGGAATTAAAATGTCATGGCACTCCATGCATGTGCCCATGCCGTGAGAGCAATATGTTTGAAAATTACTTCTAATTTACTACACATGAAATTAACTCGGACACAAGTACACAAATATGACTTTTCAAACCATTATGGTTAGCCGTTGCATGTAGATGTAGTTCAAATTTGAATTACGGTCATTAAATGGCTAGAAAATCACTTAAATGTCTTTAAAAGGTCAAATGACCCCTTGAATTTTCTAGATTTTCACATGATAGTTGTAGTAGTGCATGTTAAACGTAGAAAATATTTGAAGGCCAAAAGAGGAAGTTATCTCCCGTTCGTCATCAAACATGCACTGTTCCCTCTCAGAACCACGAGCCTTCTAGTGAGTTGCTCCGATTTGTGAGGGGTGTGTGTAAAAAAATTCGTCAAACAGGCCAATTTTTTTACAACATCATCTTGGTGGCATGACATTACATCAAGCATGGTTTCATGTTTTTCTGATCATTTTTTAATTTTTTGGAATTAAAATGTCATGGCACTCCATGCATGTGCCCATGCCGTGAGAGCAATATGTTTGAAAATTACTTCTAATTTACACATGAAATTAACTCGGACACAAGTACACAAATATGACTTTTCAAACCATTATAGTTAGCCGTTGCATGTAGATGTAGTTCAAATTTGAATTACGGTCATTAAATGGCTAGAAAATCACTTAAATGTCTTTAAAAGGTCAAATGACCCCTGAAATTTTCATAATTTTCACATCACAGTTGTATTAGTGCACATTAAATGTATTAAAAAATTGAAGGCCGTAAAAGGAAGCTATCTCCCATTCCTCATCGAACATGCATTGTTCCCTCTCGGAACCACGAGCCTTCTAGTGGGTTGCTCCGGTTTGTGAGGGGGGTGTGTCCAAACTTTTGTCAAACAGGCCAATTTTTTTACCACATCATCTTGGTGGCATGACATTACATCAAGCAACGTTTCATGTTTTTCTGATCATTTTTTATTTTTTTGGAACTAAAATGCCATGGCACTCCATGCATGTGTCCATGCCATGAGACAAATATGTTTAAAAATTCCTTCTAATTTACTACACATGGAATTAACTCGCACACAAGTACACAAATATGATTTTCAAACCGTTATGGTTGGCCGTTGCATGTAGATGTAGTTCAAATTTGAATTACGGTCATTAACTGGCTAGAAAATAACTTAAATGGCTTTAAAGGTCAAATGACCCTTGAAATTTTCCAAATTTTCACATGACTATTGTATTAGTGCATGTTAAATGTAGAAAAAAAATTGAAGGCAGTAAGAGGAACTTATCTCCCGTTCGTCATCAAACATGCATTGTTCCCTCTCGGAACCACGAGCTTCTAGTGAGTTCTCCCATTTGTGAGGGGGTGTCCATACTTTCGTCAAACAGGCCAATTTTTTACCACATCATCTTGGTGGCATGACATTACATCAAGTAAGGTTTCGTGTTTTCTGATCATTTTTTAATTTTTTGGAATTAGAATGCCATGGCACTCCATGCATGTGTCCATGCCGTGAGACCAATATGTTTGAAAATTCCTTCTAATTTACTGCACATGGAATTAACTCGCACATAAGTACACAAATATGATTTTTCAAACCATTATGGTTAGCTGTTGCATGTAGTTAGTTCCAATTTTAATTACGGTCATTCAATGGCTAGAAAATCACTTAAATGTCTTTTAAAGGTTAAATAACCCCTAGAATTTTCCAAATTTTCACATGATAGTTGTAGTAGTGCACGTTAAACGTATAAAAAATTTAAAGGCCGTAAGGGGAAGCTACCTCCCGTTCATCATCACACATGCATTGTTCCCTCTCAGAACCACTAGCCTTCTAGTGAGTCGCTCCGGTTTGTGAGGGGTGTGTGTTCAAACTTTCGTCAAATAGACCAATTTTTTATCACATCATCTTGGTGGCATGACATTACATCAAGCAAGGTTTCATTATTTTATGATCATTTTTAGTTTTTTCGAATTAAAATGACATGGCACTCCATGCATGTGTCCATGCCATGAGACCAATATGTTTGAAAATTCCTTCTAATTTACTCCACATGGAATTAACTCGCACACAAGTACAGAAAATGATTTTTCAAACTGTTATGGTTAGCCGTTGCATGAAGATGTATTTCAAATTTGAATTATGGACATTAAATTGCTAGAAAATAATTTAAATGGCTTTAAAGGTCAAATGACCCTTGAAATTTTCCAAATTTTCACATGACTAATGTATTAGTGCATGTTAAATGTAGAAAAAAATTAAAGGTCGTAAGAGGAAGTTATCTCCCATTCGTCATCAAACGTGCATTGTTCCCTCTCGGAACCACGAGCCCTCTAGTAAGTTCTCCGGTTTGTGAGGGGGGTGTGTCCATACTTTCGTCAAACAGGCCAATTTTTACCACATCATCTTGGTGGCATGACATTACATCAAGTAAGGTTTCATGTTTTTCTAATCATTTTTTAATTTTTTGGAATTAAAATGCCATGGCACTCCATGCATGTGTCCATGCCGTGAGACCAATATGTTTCAAAATTCCTTCTAATTTACTTCACATGGAATTAACTCGCACATAAGTACACAAATATGATTTTTCAAACCATTATGGTTAGTTTTTGCATGTAGATTTATTTCCAACTTTAATTACGGTCATTCAATGGCTAGAAAATCACTTAAATGTCTTTAAAAGGTCAAATGACCCCTATAATTTTCCAAATTTTCACATGACAGTTGTAGTAGTGCACGTTAAACGTATAAAAAATTTAAAGGCCATAAGGGGAAGCTATCTCCCATTCGTCATCACACATGCATTGTTCCCTCTCGGAACCACTAGCCTTCTAGTGAGTCGCTCCGGTTTATGAGGGGTGTGTGTTCAAACTTTCGTAAAACAGGCCAATTTTTTTACCACATCATCTTGGTGGCATGACATTACATCAAGCAAGGTTTCATTATTTTGTGATCATTTTTAGTTTTTTCGAATTAAAATGCCATGACACTCCATGCATGTGTCCATGCCGTGAGACCAATATGTTTGAAAATTCCTTCTAATTTACTCCACATGGAACTAACTCGCACACAAGTACACAAATATGATTTTTCAAACCGTTATGGTTAGCCGTTGCATGTAGATGTAGTTCAAATTTGAATTATGGACATTAAATTGCTAGAAAATCACTTAAATGTCTTTCAAATGTCAAATAACCCCTGAAATTTTCCAAATTTTCACATGACTGTTGTATTAGTACACGTAAATGTAGAAAAAAATTGAAGGCCGTAACAGGAAGCTATCTCCCGTTGATCATCAAACATGCATTGTTCCCTCTCGGAACCAACGTCCTTCTATTGAGTTGCTTCGGTTTGCGAGGGGGTGTGTCCAAACTTTCGTCAAACGGGCCAATTTTTTATCACATCATCTTGGTGGCATGACATTACATCAAGCAAGGTTTCATGTTTTTCTGATCATTTTTTAATTTTTTTGAATTAAAATGCCATGGCACTCCATGCATGTGTCCATGTCGTGAGACCAATATGTTTCGAAATTCCATCTAATTTACTGCACATTGAACTAACTCGCACATAAGTACACAAATATGATTTTTCAAGCCATTATGGTTAGCCGTTGCATGTAGATGTAGTTCTAATTTGAATTACGGTCATTAAATGTCTAGAAACTCACTTAGATATCTTTCAAAGGTGAAATGACCCCTAGAATTTTCCAAATTTTCACATGACAGTTGTAGTAGTGCACGTTAAACGTAGAAAAAAATTGAAGGCCGTAACATGAAGCTATCTCTCGTTCGTCATCAAACATGCATTGTTCCCTCTCGGAACCACGAGCCTCTAGTGAGTTCTCCCGTTTGTGAGGGGGGTGTCCATACTTTCTTCAAACAGACCAATTTTTTACCACATCATCTTGGTGGCATGACATTACATCAAGTAAGGTTTCATGTTTTTCTGATCATTTTTTAATTTTTTGGAATTAAAATGCCATGGCACTCCATGCATGTGTCCATGCCGTGAGACCAATATGTCTGAAAATTCCTTCTAATTTACTGCACATGGAATTAACTCGCACATAAGTACACAAATATAATTTTTCAAACCATTATGATTAGCCGTTGAATGTAGATTTAGTTCCAATTTTAATTACGGTCATTAAATGGCTAGAAAATCACTTAAATGTCTTTAAAAGGTCAAATAACCCCTAGAATTTTCCAAATTTTCACATGACGGTTGTAGTAGTGCATGTTAAACATATAAAAAATTTAAAGGCCGTAAGGGGAAGCTATCTCCTGTTCGTCATCACACATGCATTGTTCCCTCTCGGAACCACTAGCCTTCTAGTGAGTCGCTCCGGTTTGTGAGGGGTGTGTGTTCAAACTTTCGTCAAACAGGCCAATTTTTTATCACATCATCTTGGTTGCATGACATTACATCAAGCAAGGTTTCATTATTTTACGATCATTTTTCAGTTTTTTCTAATTAAAATGACATGGCACTCCATGCATCTGTCCATGCCGTGAGACCAATATGTCTGAAAATTCCTTCTAATTTACTCCACATGGAATTAACTCGCACACAAGTACACAAATATGATTTTTCAAACCGTTATGGTTAGCCATTGCATGTAGATGTATTTAAAATTTGAATTATGGACATTAAGTTGCTAGAAAATAACTTAAATGGCTTTAAAGGTCAAATGACCCTTGAAATTTTCCAAATTTTCACATGACTATTGTATTAGTGCATGTTAAATGTAGAAAAAAAATTGAAGGCGGTAAGAGGAAGTTATCTCCCGTTCATCATCAAACATGCATTGTTCCCTCTCAGAACCACGAGCCTTCTAGTGAGTTCTTCGATTTATGAGGGGGGGTGTCCATACTTTCGTCAAATAGGCCAATTTTTTACCACATCATCTTGGTGGCATGACATTACATCAAGTAAGGTTTCATGTTTTTCTGATCATTTTTTAATTTTTTGGAATTAAAATGCCATGGCACTCCATGCATGTGTCCATGCCGTGAGACCAATATGTTTGAAAATTCCTTCTAATTTACTGCACATGGAATTAACTCGCACATAAGTACACAAATATGATTTTTCAAACCATTATGGTTAGCTATTGCATGTAGACTTAGTTCAAATTTTAATTACGGTCATTCAATGGCTAGAAAATCACTTAAATGTCTTTAAATGGTCAAATGACCCCTAGAATTTTCTAAATTTTCACATGACAGTTGTAGTAGTGCACGTTAAACGTATAAAAAATTTAAAGGCCGTAAGGGGAAGCTATCTCCCGTTCGTCATCACACATGCATTGTTCCCTCTCGGAACCACTAGCCTTCTAGTGAGTCGCTCCGGTTTGTGAGGGGTGTGTGTTCAAACTTTCGTCAAACAGGCCAATTTTTTTACCACATCATCTTGGTGGCATGACATTACATCAAGCAAGGTTTCATTATTTTGTGATCATTTTTAGTTTTTTCGAATTAAAATGCCATGAGACTCCATGCATGTGTCCATGCCATGAGACCAATATGTTTGAAAATTCCTTCTAATTTACTCCACATGGAATTAACTCGCACACAAGTACACAAATATGATTTTTCAAACCGTTATGGTTAGCCGTTGCATGTAGATGTAGTTCAAATTTGAATTACGGACATTAAATTCCTAGAAAATCACTTAAATGTCTTTCAAATGTCAAATAACCCTTGAAATTTTCCAAATTTTCACATGACTGTTGTATTGGTGCACGTAAATGTAGAAAAAAATTGAAGGCCGTAACAGGAAGCTATCTCCCATTCGTCATCAAACATGCATTGTTCCCTCTCAGAACCAAGGTCCTTCTTGTGAGGTGCTCCGGTTTGCGAGGGGGTGTGTCCAAACTTTCGTCAAACGAGCCAATTTTTTTACCACATCATCTTGGTGGCATGACATTACATCAAGCAAGGTTTCATGTTTTTCTGATCTTTTTTTAATTTTTTTTGAATTAAAATGCCATGGCACTCCATGCATGTGTCCATGTCGTGAGACCAATATGTTTCAAAATTCCATCTAATTTACTGCACATGGAATTAACTCGCACATAAGTACACAAATATGATTTTTCAAGCCATTATGGTTAGCCGTTGCATGTAGATGTAGTTCTAATTTGAATTACAGTCATTAAATGGCTAGAAAATCACTTAGATGTCTTTCAAAGGTCAAATGACCCCTAGAATTTTCCAAATTTTCACATGACAGTTGTAGTAGTGCACGTTAAACTTAGAAAAAAATTGAAGGTCGTAACATGAAGCTATCTCTTGTTCGTCATCAAACATGCATTGTTCCCTCTCGGAACCACGAGCCTTCTAGTGGGTTGCTCCGTTTTTGAGGGATGTGTGTCCAAACTTTTGTCAAATATGCCAATTTTTTGCCACATCACCTTGGTGACATGACATTACATCAAGCAAGGTTTCATGTTTTTCTGATCATTTTTAAATTTTTTGGAATTAAAATGCCATGGCATTCCTTGCATGTGCCCATGCCGTGAGACCAATATGTTTGAAAATTACTTCTAATTTACTGCACATGAAATTAACTCAGACACAAGTACACAAATATGATTTTTCAAACCATTATGGTTAGCCGTTGCATGTAGATGTAGTTCAAATTTGAATTACGGTCATTAAATGGCTAGAAAATCACTTAAATGTCTTTAAAAGGTAAATGACCCCTTGAATTTTCTAGATTTTCACATGATACTTGTAGTAGTGCATGTTAAACATAGAAAAAAATTGAAGGCCATTAGAGGAAGCTATCTCACGTTCGTCATCAAACATGCATTGTTCCCTCTTGGAACCACGAGCCTTCTAGTGAGTTGCTCCGGTTTGTGAGGGGTGTGTGTCCAAACTTTTGTCAAATATGCCAATTATTTTGCCACATCATCTTGGTGACATGACATTACATCAAGCAAGGTTTCATGTTTTTGTGATCATTTTTTAATTTTTTGGAATTAAAATGCCATGGCACTCCATGCATGTGCCCATGCCGTGAGACCAATATGTTTGAAAATTACTTCTAATTTACTGCAGATGAAATTAACTCGCACACAAGTACACAAATATGATTTTTCAAACCATTATGGTTAGCCGTTGCATGTGGATGTAGTTCAAATTTTAATTACAGTCATTAAATGGCTAGAAAATCACTTAAATGTCTTTAAAAGGTCAAATGACCCTTGAAATTTTCCAAATTTTCACATGACAGTTATATTAGTGTACGTTAAATGTAGAAAAAAATTGAAGGCCGTAAGAGGAAGCTATCTCCCGTTCGTCATCAAATATGCATTGTTCCCTCTTGGAACCACGATCCTTCTAGTGAGTTGCTCCGGTTTGTGAGGGGGATGTGTCCAAACTTTCGTCAAACAGGCCATTTTTTACCACATCATCTTGGTAGCATGACATTACATCGACCAAGGTTTCGTGTTTTTCTGATCATTTTTTATTTTTTTGGAATTAAAATGCCATGGCACTCCATTCATGTGTCCATGCCGTGAGACCAGTATGTTTGAAAATTCCTTCTAATTTACTGCACATGGAATTAACTCGGTCATCAGTACACAAATATGATTTTTCAAGTCGTTATGGTTAGCCGTTGCATGTAGATGTAGTTCAAATTTGAATTATGGTCATTTAATGGCTAGAAAATCACTTAAATGTCTTTAAAGGTCAAATGACCCCTGAAATTTTCCATATTTTTACATGATAGTTGTATTAGTGCACGTTAAACGTAGAAAAAATTTAAAGGTCGTAAGGGGAAGCTATCTCCCATTCGTCATCAAACATGCATTGTTCCCTCTCAGAACCACTAGCCTTCTAGTGAGTTGCTCCGGTTTGTGAGGGGTGTGTGTCCAAACTTTCCTCAAACATGCCAATTTTTTTACCACATCATCTTGGTGGCATGACATTACATCAAGGAAGGTTTCATGATTTTTTGATCATTTTTTAATTTTTTTGGAATTAAAATGCCATGGCACTCCATGCATACATATGCATGTGTCCATGTCGTGAGACCAATATGTTTGAAAATTTCTTCTAATTTACTGCACATGGAATTAACCCGCACACAAGTACACAAATATGATTTTTCAAACTGTTATGGTTAGCCGTTGCATGCAGATGTAGTTCGAATTTGAATTGCGGTCATTAAATGGCTAGAAAATCACTTAAATGTCTTCAAAAGGTCAAATGACCCCTGAAATTTTGCAAATTTTCACATGACAGTTGTATTAGTGCACGTTACATGTAGAAAAAAATTGAAGGCCGTAAGAGAAAGCCATCTCCTGTTCGTCAGCAAACATGCATTGTTCCCTCTCGAAACCACGAGCCTTCTAGTTAGTTGCTCCGGTTTATGAGGGATGTGTGTTCAGACTTTCGTCAAACATGCCAAAAAATTTACCACATCATCTTGGTGGCATGACATTACATCAACCAAGGTTTCATGTGTTTCCAATATATTTTTAATATTTTGTAATTTAAATGCCATGGCACTCCATGCTTAATTGTGTCATAGCCGTTAGACCAATATGTTTGAAAATTCCTTCAAATTTACTGCACATGGAATTAAATCGCACATAAGTACACAAATATGATTTTTCAAACTATTATGGTTAGCCGTTGCATGTACATCTACTTCTAGTTTGAATTACGGTCATTAAATGGCTAGAAAATCACTTAAATGTCTTAAAAAGTCAAATGATCCCTAAAATTTTCCAAAATTTGACATGACAGTTGTATTAGTACTACAAATTTTCTCGTACGTTTAAAACACCATCCATTGCCATTTTACTCCAAATTTGTCTTTCACAGCTAATAAAAAATATCTACAACATCACACGTAGTTGTTTTGTAGGAACTGTTTGTGATGAAAATTCTGGATCTATTTAAGTCTTCCTCTTTAAGCTTTGCAGGCTCGTCTGCTCCCATGCCGGCAACCCCTGAATCCATGAATCCCGATCCCCATTCCCGCACCCACTTCTTGCAAAGATGACGTCGTGGAAACGCTTCGTGAAGGTCCGTACGATGGCCGCGTCCCCCCCCAGCGTCGCCACCTACACCGAGAGTGCTGCCGCATCCGCATTGAGCGCGGCCGCGTCCGCCGAGAGGGCGTCTGCGGCAGCCGACAAGGTAGTTGCAGCAGCCGAGATGGCTGCAGCTGCTGTTGTGATGGCGGCTGCAAACGCCGAGAGCGCTCGAGCTGCCGTCCATGCCGCCGATGGTCGCCCTGGCCTGGGTCGAGGCCATCCACGCCAAGATCGAGGATGGACATGCCAAGATATTCCAGGCCACCTCGGAATCCAGCATGCAACCCATGTCCGAAAAGGCGACGGTGGACATGGAGCACCTGCTTCCTCATGAGGTCGTCGAGTGGGAGCTGGAGATGCAGGAGGCAGTGGAGATTGAGGAGCGCCGGGAGGAGGAGTTACGCGTGGCTGAGGTCGAGGTAGAGTAGAGTCTGTCCGTTGAGGAATCGGTGGTGGAGTACCAAGGCAAGCTCTGGAGCAGCCACTACTACAAGTACTACAACCTTGAGGGCCGTGCCGAGGATGATGACGATGACAAGGACGCAGTCGACTTCAGCAGGGGGCCGCGGAGTCCACCAATGGCGGCATGTCACCACGACAAGTCATCGATGTGTCATCTCACAACGGCGATGCATAGGCTGGTGCGGCGGGGGATTTGTTAAAATTATGCGTACTTGGGCTTTGTTTTTAATGTTGGTCTTTTGTTAGAGCAATGTTTAGGTCAATTGGCTCTGTTTAATTACTAAAATTGCTCGATTCAGTAAGTGTGGTCTGTCTAATGTATGCTCTTTTGTGTGCCCAAATTAGCAAGCGATGTTAAATTATGCAATGACGTACCCGGGGAAATTTCCACCAAAATTTGAATTATCAAACTCATCCCATGCACGTAAAGCAGAAGAATCGTTTGCGATGCACACAATCGTTCAAAGTGAATGGTCTGGTGGCACCGCGCGTAAAGTTCCCCTCCACATTTCCAAAATTTTGGACTACCGCCCCATTCCCCTTCCGTACCCCCTTTTCTCCCTGACCACAAGTCATATTTCCCATGTTTCCTCCTTCCTTCCTAAGCTATAGCCGCTTCCTCGCTCTCGCCGTCTCGCATCCTACCGTCGGGGTCGCCATGGCCTTCTTCAAAGACCTCTCCAGCGGTTCCTCCGACGACGACGACGACTCCTTCATCACCCGGGTATGCCTCTCTTCTCTCTCGGGCTATGACTTGGAATGAAGGATTTTTACCCAGCGGACGGTTTGAGTCATTTCTTCCTCTTGTAGCTCCCTAGGACCATCAGTGGCAACGAATGGAGCGGGGTGGCTAAAGATCTATCTACTCGTTGTCACCATCAATCTCCATGCATGAAGCTAGTTGCGTTTGAATCTGTGGATAGTGGGTGGAAGTTTCTGGCATGTGCAGAGATGGTTAGACCCTCTTTTGTTGTTACAAATCATTTGTTAGATGTGATTCAGACACTGTCACGGTCCCAACCTATTCACACCACACCTTCAACCAAACGCATCCTAAGACAGTGTCATAGTTTGTACCTAGTATCTAAAATTGCTACCATCTCATCAGTGGTGCCATTAGAAAATTATTTGGCACTACTTTAAAAGTTTGTGCAGCCAACTTTGGTCCACACATTCGAGCAGCCAAGCAGTAAAATACTAAATCTTTATGGTGTGAAGGAACTAGGCATCGGAGCAATTAGGTGCTCTGGAGTCTGGGTCCCAGATTTTTTTTCTGCTGCATCGGCTCACCAGTGCAGGGCACCGGTGCGAGATGTAGCAACAGTTGTCTTTACACCAGTTTTGGCATACATAGTGGACAGCCTTAGTGCTATTAGTTCTATGTTACTAAATTTGTGCATGTACACACCTGTTAGTATCAATTTGTTGTCATCCAAACACTGTCGCTATGTTGTTGCAGTTATATTTACCTTCCTCATAAAATGTTCAATTTGTTATTTATTGTACATGAGTAAGAACATGTAGTGTTGTTGTAGTTAATTATAGCTTCTGATGTTTCAGAATTTGGTTATTGTCTCAGTAGAAATTAATTTATTTGCACATTGATCTTTTTGAGAAGATATGTCATAATTAACATGGTTCTTCAGTTTTTCAAAATAAGCATTGGTGATTTTCTATGTTGCTATAAACTCATTTCCCCTACAATTGTTACTGATCTAGTTTTTAATATTATAGGATGAACGGAAGTGTTCTTATTTGGAGTGGGTTGATCAAGAGTGGACACATTCTTTGAAGATGTGCCTAGCAAAGCTCTAGAGCATGTATGAGGAAGAGAACAGAGGTAGGCTTAGAGAAAGTGTTGTCAACGCTGAAGAATATTTGAAGATGGGGGATAAAAAGAGGAAGGTAGAGAATGAGCTCAGATTTTTTTAAATCGGACTTTGCTAAGATGGTGTTGGCGAAGGAGGAGGCACTTTCCCAGTTGGCCAGTGCAAAACAGGTTCTTATTGAACTGAAAGCAGAGGTGGATAAGACGAGCCTGGATGATCTCGATTAGGGAAATGAATATATTGTTCTAATATTGTTCTTATGAAGTTGAACTAGCTATATGTTGTATTGTGCTATTTTCAGGTAGCTATCATACTATGATGTTAAAATATATTTATGTGCCTGATATGAAATTGGCAAACAGTTGTTCGATATAAAATGTGAATTTGCGTAATACTAGAATTATTAATTGTAAACTAATAAACCTGCTAAATGTGTCATGGAACTTTGCAAACGGTTCTAGCAGTAAAAGTGCTTGTGATGGATAGCCCAATGCCACACAGTTTTCTTCATCAAATCGTGCGTGATGTAGTTGATAAAAGCAAACGGTTAACCAAGGTAGAGCATGTGTGATAGTTACACCTATCACACATGAGCCTATAAATAAACCTCTGTGGGATGTACACACGAACGGAAATGTTTTCCCTGGATTGACTGTGTGGGATGTACATAAGAACAGAAACGTATTCCTTGGATTGACTGTGTGTGATATACATACGAATAGGAATGTTTTTCTGGGATTCACCATGTGGGATGTACATACGAACGGAAATGATTGGGTTTCGATGCCTCGCCTGATCGCACACGAGCTCATTTTGCCCCAGCCTGTGTCCCAGGAGGGCCTATCCACAACGGTTTCTGGGTCGTGTGGGAAGGAATCCCTATCACCCACACTCACTTGGCGACAGTTCCAAATGCCGTCGTGGAAAGGGGTTAACAACTATTTGTATAGCACCGACGCGTACCAGTGAGTCATCACCTTCTCAAACAAGCACCAGTCCTGGGAGCACTATTGTCATCCTCATGCATTGTGTATAGTTAATGTTGAATGCATCATGAATGGATCTCTTCTACCATGAATTACAATGTTTAGTCATTGCTTGAACTTTGGAGGTGCTCTGCATTTATGTTTTGCAGTCTAGAAAGGGCTAGCAAGATACCTTTAGTGTCATGTTATATCATGATTATTTTGACAAAGTGTTGGCATTTGGTATATTTTATTATTGCTCGCTAGTTGATTATGCCATTGATATGAGTGAATATAATTTCTAAGAATTATTGCTTGCATAGTTAATTATGATCTTTGCTGAGAACCTAGGTGTTTTTTAAGCATATATATGTAAACAAGAACAAAAGAGTTCGCAAAAGTTTTTCTTTATCACTTTCAGTTTGTCAACTGAATTGCTTGTCAGCCTGGGGGAGTTGATACCTCTCCATTGTATCTACTTTTCCTAATGCTTTTGATCTTGTTTTGGACTCTAATTTGCATGATTTGAATGAAACTAACCCGGACTGACGCTGTTTTCAGCAGAACTGTCATGGTGTTGTTTTTGTGTAGAAATAAAAGTTCTCGTCATTTGACGAAACTTTTGGAGAATTATTTTGGAATATATAATAATTTCTGGAACCAAGTCCCACTATAGGTGGGGCTCTAGCTGCCCACTAGGCACCAGGGCGCGCCACCCCCCTCTCACGCCCTGGTAGGTAGTGGGGCCCACGAGGCTCCGGAGCCTAATTCCAACTCTATAAAATCCTATTTTTGGAGAGGAAAAATAGGAGAGGAAGTTTCATTGCGTTTTACTATACGGAGCCGCTGCCACCTCTTGTTCTTCATCGGGAGGCCAGATCTGGAGCCCGTTCGGGGCTTTGGAGAGGGGGATCTTCGCTCTTTGTCATCATCAACCATCCTCCGTCACCAATTTCATGATGCTCACCACCGGGAGTGACTAATTCCTTCAAATGCTTGCTGGATGGTGGTGGGTTGGATGAGATTCATCATGTAATCGAGTTAGTTTAGTTAGGGCTTGATCCCTAGTATCCACGATGTTCTGAGATTGATCTTGCTATGACTTTGCTATGCTTAATGCTTGTCAATAGGGCCCGAGTGCCATGATTTCAGATCTGAACCATTTATGTTTTCACCATTATATCTATGTACGTGATCTGGTCTTGCAAGTTATATGCACTTGCTACGTGTTATGATCCGCATACCCCAAGGTGACAATAATTGGGATTCTTTCTGGTGATTACGTAGTTTGAGGAGTTCATGTATTCACTACGTGTTAATGCTTTATTTCGGTTCTCTATTAAAAGGAGGCCTTAATATCCCTTAGTTTCCTAATGGACCCCATTGCCACAGGAGGGTAGGACAAAAGATGTCATGCAAGTTCTTTTCCATAAGCACGTATGACTATTTAGGGAATACATGCCTACATTATATTTATGAACCGGAGCTAGTTCTGTGTCGCCCTAGGTTATGACTGTTACATGATGAATACTATCCAACGTTATCCTCGATCCAATGCCTACAAGCTTTTCCCATATTGTTCTTGCTAAGTTACTATTGTTGCTGCTGCTGTTTCACCTACTACAAAACTACCGCTACTACTTGTCATCGGTGGACACGATCATCGATGGGGCCATGAGCCCCTTTTGTGGTTCGGCAAGGGGGGAGATCGCATTGCACAAAGAGGCGGAAGCCATGAGGCAGCGCGACGGCGATGACACAGGTAATTTTTACCCAGGTTCGGGCCGCCGTGAGGCATAAAACCCTACTGCTGCTTTGGTGGATCTAGTGAAGGAACACAACAGCACACAACGCTCAAACCCGGCAAGGTCGCCTCGGGGGAGCAGCTACGCGCGTACAAGTGTGAGGGGTCTGAATCCCTCTCTAGGTTGCCTTGGGCCTCCTTTTATAGCTCAAGGGGTATCCACAGTGGCAAAACAGTCTTTACCTAATGATTAGATAGCTAACAGTGCTATCATACCTAACTCTGGCAGTTAGGACAAAGTGCATTAAATGCACTGCTAGGTGTCATGTGGAGGGTGAAGCCCGGCAAGCCTGTTGTGCCACTTAATCATCCTCTTCTTATCAGTTCGACACGCCTTTGGATGGGTGTCAAATGGGTGTGATATGCCTTCCAACGGGCTGCCACATGCTTAGTGGAAGCCACTTAATCATATGGAGGCTCGACACCACACTGATAAGTGATTTTCATTGCTGTGAGGCGGAGCGGTGGAGCCTTGGCGGGGGTTCCTGCCCTTGGCGGTCTCGGCAAGCCTACCGGGGCAACCTTGGACTTGGCCTTAGGGCGGCCTCGACCTGGCCGGGCTCTCCTTCCCGGCAAGGGAGGCCTTCCCAAGGCGACGCCTTGCTGTCTTGTGTGTTAACTTAGTCTTCTTGATCCGCTTCTTGATCTCACAAAGAGCGGTTCCTTTAGCTTGGCCTTCCTTTATATGCTTGTGATCAGACATACGATGCCAGCACGCCTGTGTATAGGTCTGGTCAACAAGTGCACATGTTTGTTGCACCGACAGGAGCCCCCGGGCCTGGCCCATACCTGTCGCCAGGCATCGTTGGGGTAGGCCCCAACAAATACACATGTGGACACTTCGGCCAAACCACAATGGGATCCATGTCTTTCTTGATATCTTCTTTGCTTCTTCATTAACCTGTGATTGAATCAGTTTCCGGTTTTTCCATGCGTCATATAGAACGACGTGGGGTAATCCACATAAGCGCCTGCGGGCCGCCCACACCCCACGTTCATGGGGAGGTAACTGCCATTTTACTCACCCCACTACCTCTGCTATTTCTGCCACGTACGCTGCATGCAATGCACAAGGTTGGTGGTGGGCGCATAGGGTACGGGAATGAGTGCCATATTAGAAACCCAACACCGTGGATAGGCATGGGTGGGCGATCATTGATTCTGGATGCTGCCGGTGACACATAGGGGCTATATTGGCGGAGCGGGGCGGTTGCCCCCTAGGTGGTGAGGAGCTAGCTCCCGGCCCTGCTCCCCTATAAAAGGAGGCGTAGGCGAGGGGCTCACGCACCCACACATCTCCTCCTTCTTTTTCTTACATTTTGCTTCTGCTATGGTGAGGGGAAGAGGACGTGGTCGGGCTCCAGCGGTGGCGACAAGGGTCTCTTCCAGGCAGCTCCTTCCTCCCCTAGCTAGGGATGCGGGGGTGGAGTCCAGCGCATAAGGCGGCGCCACAGGATGTGGGCGTGGCCGGCGTGGCGCTCGGGGCCGAGGAGGGCGTGGTGGCGCCCTGGTTGCTCCTCCCATGGTCGCCCTTGCTCTGATGGAGGGCCACGTCGGGGACTAGCTGAGGGGTTGTTGTAATGGCAGCATGTGGGTGGACGTGGAGTTCCCCACACCTCATGTCATGCTTCTCCGGCGTGGCTGGAAAACCTTTGCTCGTGCCCATAGCTTGGCGGTGGGGCACGAGCTCCATTTCAAGTTAATGGAGGCCAACCTGCTCTCCATCAAGGTCATTGGGCGTTCAGGTGCTCGCTTAGGGTGTTGCGCAAAGAGCTTGACCGACAACGAAAGCTCCTCCTCGAGCGACAGCGATGAAGAGGACAGTGACGGCGATGACGACGGCGCCGAGTGGGAGGACGGCGGCTCGGACTCCAGCTGAGCACCGGCCACACCATCACCGTCAGCAAAGCGTCGGCAGCACCATCATATGCACCTGATCTTCTCCCGGGCAGAGCGATTTTGCCAGGGGATTGGGTGTGGATGTCTCTGCCTCCTCCAGCTGGACCCCGGCAGGCTTCCTCGTGGACTCCGGCTTCGTCTTCCCTGCCGGTGGCCCTCCTGCCGCATTCCTCTGGTGCTGGCGGTGGTCACTAGGGCATCGCCTGGCCGCTCCCTCCGTCCATCGCCTTCGTCCACACCCTCCCGATCTTGTCAGGCTGCGTCCCGCGGGCCCTGATGGGGTCAGGCTGGGCTTCTGCCCAGGCACTCCTTTTGCCCTCTTCACCTCCCAATGTAGGTCCTAGGAGGAGAGGGACAACAAAGGCATTACGGGGCACTTATCCTTTTTCAATTCAAAAGATGTAGGCACCCGCAAAACTTTAGTCTTAATTGTGTAATCTTCCCATCCATATTTGTATTCCGTATGGTTTGTACTAATTTACCCACGTATTAATGAAGAAGATATGCTTGTCGGGCACTTGTGCATGTGTCGTGTACATGTAGAGGAACAACTCCTCTATACTTCCAAGTAAACAAGTTTTTCCAGCAAGACATCTTATCGGCTCTCTCTGTTGCTGCCGTAGCAGGGCTTAGCCTAGCGGGTCAAGAGCGTGGGAGAGAATCGACCCCTTGTCAACCCTTCTTTCCAAATGCCACTGCGACCAGCCTGACCGAAGCAATCTTCAAATCGAAGGATGGGAGCACAAATGTTTGAGGGCAACAAGGTTTTCTTACGCACAAGTTTTTCATACAGAGATACACTATAAATGGCTAGGCAAACTTATCTGTATTGTGTTGCCGGGGTCGATATGCAAGCTTGTTCTCACTTCTCCTTCTTGGGATTTTATCCATGGCAGGGGGGCCTGTAGTTAGTTCAGGGGGAAATAGCAGCATATGACTCCTCATCTATATGAGCTAATGACTATGGCAAAGTCTTACATAAAAACATGCACGCAGGTTTTTAGGCGCCAACGCTTCATTTTATTATCTTTGCATAGGGTCTGCGCCTGGCTTTGTACAAAGGGTTACATGCACATCGGCAAGGCTTGTACAAAAGGTGATTGCCGGGGCTAGGCCCGACAACCGCGCCTTACAGGTAGAACTTGCAAAGATGCTCAATATTCCATGATTTTTGCACCTTAATGTCATCTTCAGTCTCCAGACGGACTGCGCCAGGTCTGGTGACTTGTACTACCCGGTAAGGGCCTTCCCACTTCGGCGTCAACTTGTTGGAACCCTTGGCGGATTGAATACGCCTAAGGATAAGGTCGCCTTCCTCAAGGCTTCGGGCATGGATCCTGTGGCTATGATAACGGCGCAAGGCTTGCTGGTAGCGTGTAGCACGCACAGCGCCCCGGAGATGATCTTCCTCGAGGAGCACGACATCGTCATGCTGGAGATAATGTTGCTCTAGCTCATCATAGGCAAGTACTCGAGGTGACCCGTATATGAGTTCCGTGGGGAGCACTACTTCTACCCCGTACACCAGGGAGAACGGAGTCTGGCCGGTGGCTCGATTCGGTGTTGTATGGAGGGACCAAAGAACCACCGGAAAGATCGTCGATCTAGCGTATGTCGCACCTCTGCAACTTATCAAAAGTTCTCGTCTTGAGTCTGTGCAGCACTTCAGCATTCATCCTTTAAGCTTGCCATTGCTCCAGAGATGAGCAACAAAGGCAAAGGAGACCTTGCTCCCAAGGTTTTGGACGTACTGCATGAAGGCGCGGCTTATGAATTGGGTTCCTTTATTAGTGATCACTCTGGCGGGTGCTCCAAAATGGCACACCAATCCTTTTAAGAACTTGATAGCTAACTATGCGGTCACCTTTCTCACTGGCTCCACTTCCGGCCACTTTATAAACTTGTCAATTACAACGAACAAGAATTCAAAGCCCCCTATAGCACGGGGGAAGGGGCCAAAAATATTGAGCCCCTAGACCGAAAATGGTCAGGATAAAGGGATCATCTGGAGAGTTGAGTTGGTTAATGGATGTTCTTGGAGTGGAACTGGCAGGCTTCACACTTGGTGACTAGCTCAATCGCATCTTGGAGGGTCGTGGGCCAATAGAAAACCTGTTGGAAAGCTTTTCCAACCAGGGCCCTTGATCCAATGTGAGAACCGCACGCACCCTTGTGTATATCTGCTAACAGTTCCAGTCCATCTTCCCGGCAGATGCGCTTCAGTTTCACCCCATTTGGCATTCTTCTGTAAAGAGTGTGATCGATAAACTGATACATACTAGACCGTCGGGCTACTCTTTCAGCTTCTTCTTGCTCTTCGGGAAGTTCTCCTATTTGAAGGTAGTGGACTATGTGCTGCACCCAAGTCGGAGCCTGTGGCTCGACAACAAGGACCAAAGGCACCTCCTCGTTCGTGGGAGCGCTCGCCTCGACCGCAAGAACCAGTGGTTCCACGAGAGGGTGCTGCTCACCAACCGAAGTGGAGTTGTTCCCAGCAACATCTCTACCAACGACTTTGGGAAGCCCTGTCGGGAGATACTTATCGGAGTCCAACTTTTTCCTCTTTCTGGATATCATTGAAGGGGATACTTATGGATGAGTTAGGTCGAGGACAAAAGTCCCTGGTTCCACAGGGAGCTTTTACGCCACACACTTTGACAGGTGATCGGCGATGTTGTTTTCCGCACGTGGCACGTGCTCTGCTTGTAACCCATCAAAGTTTTCTTCCAACTTTCTCACTTCATCTACATATGCATCCATCAATAGACTCTGGTAATCCTTATTAACTTGCCTCACCGCGAGCTATGAGTCTCCATGGATGATCAGCTTCTTGATTCCCAACTCTATCGCAATTCTGAGCCCGGCAAAGAGCCCTTCATACTCAGCAGTGTTGTTGGTGGCCTTCTCCCAGGGAAAGTACATTTGAATCACATACTTGAGATGCTCTACGGTGGGCGCAACAAGAAGCACGCTAGCTCCAGCACCCTGCAACGAGAAAGCACCATCAAAGTACATGATCCATTCTTGAGGCGCCTCCTTGCCAGGGATAACTGTCTCTGGTATTTATTCATCTGGAGTGGGAGTCCATTCTGCAATGAGCTCCACCAATGCTCTACTATGGATAGTTGAGGTACTTTCGTACTTCAGGCCAAAGCTTGACAACTCTAGTGCCCATTCAACTATCCTGCCGGTGGCTTCGATATTCCTCAGTATGCGCTACAGTGGGAAACGGGTGACAATCGTGATCTCATGGGCTTGGAAGTAGTGACGCAATTTCCTCGAGGCCATGATAAGGCTGAAGATCAGCTTTTGCACTCCAGAGTACCTTGACCAAGCCCCCTACAACAGGGAGCTGACAAAGTACACTCGTCGTTGCACCACTTTTTTCTTTGCTACGGTTTCGGGATTGCCTTTGCTAACCTACTCTGTTTCTCTTTGATCTGTGTCTGATCCTGCCATGACAGGTTCAGTTTCTTCTCTGAAGGGGACAGTTGTTGCGGTTGCCTCCTTATCCACCTCTCGTTGTATCACCAGTGCTGCACTAACCACTTGATTCATGGCTGCCAAAAATAACAGCAACAGCTCTTGCGGTCTAGGAGCGACTAAGGTGGGAGCAGAGGAAAGGTATGTCTTTAGGTCCTGTAGCGCTCCTTTTGCTTCCGGGGTCCACTTCATCGAACTTGCCTTCTTTAAAATTTTGAAGAAAGGCAAGGCACGCTCGGCAGACTTGGAAATGAACCTGCTCAGTGCGGCAACGCATCCGGTCAAATGCCTCACATCTCTGACAGTCTTGGGTGCCTGGATTTGTTCGATTGCCCTAATCTTGTCTGGGTTGGCCTCTATCCCCCGCTCAGACACAAAGAAACCAAGGAGCTTGCCAAAGGGAACACCAAACACGCATTTCTCAGGGTTTAGTTTCAAACTGATCTTGCGCAAGTTTGCAAAGGTCTCTTACAAATCTTGAATGAGTGTTGATCTGTCCTTGGTCTTGACCACTATATCATCCATGTAGGCTTCTACATTTCTGTGTAGCTGAGGTTCAAAACCAATTTACACTGCTCTTGCGAAGGTGGACCCAGCGCTCTTTAAACCGAAAGGCATGCGTACGAAGTAGTACGTGCCACATGGAGTTATGAACGTGGTTTTCTCTTCATCTTCCTTGGACATGGATATCTGATGGTACCCGGAGTATGCATCCAAAAAGAAAAGCAGATCGCACCTGAAAGTGGAGTCTACAATCTGATTGATGCATGGCAGGGGGAAAGGGTCCTTCCGTCGGGCCTTATTCAGGTCTGTGAAGTCAATGCAAAGCCTCCATTTCCCATTTGCCTTGCGCACTACCACCGAGTTTGATAAACCTGTTGGATGCAGCACTCTCTAACCAAACCAGTTGCTTAAAGTTTCTTAATTTCCTCGGCAATGAATTGTTGCTGCTCCAAAGCTTGCTTTCTGACCTTCTGCTTGACGGGCCGAGCATGAGGACAAACAGCAAGGTGGTGCTCGATTACCTCCCTAGGAATGCCGGGGATGTCTGATGGTTGCCAAGTAAACACATCGACATTTGCCCGCAGGAAGGCAACGAGCGCGCTTTCCTATTTGTCATCAAGGGTGGCGCTGGTGGTGAACGTACCGTTAGCGCCATCCTACCTTGTCGGGACCTTCTTCAAAGCAGGTGAAGCAACCTTGGATTTCTTGCTAGTGGAACTCTCCGGCAGGTCATCGATGGGCGCAGCGCACTCCGAAGAGGCGCACTTCCCGGAGGCCTTGCCGGCATCTCTGCTAGCCTTCTTTCCTTCCTTTGTCTCTTTGGCAGGAGTTGTGGCTTCTGCAGCCTCAGCTGCCCCCGCATCTCAATACATATGATCCACACATATGATTGCATCCTTCTTGTCTGACGGGATGGAAATGACACCCATCGGCCTTGGCATCTTCAAACTATTGTAGGCATAGTGGAATGCTGCCATGAATTTTGCCAGAGCTGGATGACCAATAATCCCATTGTACGGCAAGGGAAGTTCAACAACCTCAAACACAACCTTCTTGGTCTGATATTTTAGTTCCCCCGCGAAATCTTACCAGCAACATAATCTTTCCTTTAGGCTGGCTCCTGCCAGGATTGGTTCCTTGGAACGTGCCAGTAAACTTGAGCTCCTCTTCAGGGATCTGTAGCTTGCTGACCACCTTGGGAGAGATCAGATTCAACCCAGCCCTGCCCGTCAATATCCACATATTGAAAAGGGTATGGGGTGTTTCTTAATGGGTTACTTGCTCAAAATGCTTAGTGATATGCTCCAAAACCCTCAACCACTTTCTCATATCCACATATGTCCCAAACCAAAATTCAAACTCGGCCCCACCAAAACTTTCTATCCGGCACCATCGAGTTCAGTTGACATAGCCATTGCTACAAAACTCTAGTATTTTCGGTCTCACCGATAGGGATTTGGTCTCACCGAGATGGGATTGCAAACTCTCTGTTTCCCTTCATAACGGTTCAGTCCAACTGAAATGAGCAATCGGTCCAACCGAGTTCGCGATGCAAACTCTCTGTTTCCCCTTCGTAATGTTTCGGTCTCACCGAGATGAGCAAATCGGTCCCACCGAGTTTGCCTGACCAACTATCTGGTTAGCTTATTACCAAAGTCGGTCTCACCGAGTTTGTGTAATCGGTCTCACCGAGATTACGTTATGCCCTAACCCTAGTGAAATCGGTCTCACCGAGTTGACATGTCGGTCCCACCGAAAATCCTAACATTCACATTTTGAACTAAATCGGTCCAACCGAGTTTCGTTATTTGGTCCCACCGAGTTTGGTGATTTGTGTGTAACGGTTAGATTTTGTGTGGAGGTTATAAATACCCCTCCACCCACTCTTCATTCGGTGAGAGAGCCATCAGAATATGCCTACACTTCCATCATACATTTTCTTAGAGAGAACCACCTACTCATGTGTTGAGATCAAGATATTACATTCCAACCATATGAATCTTGATCTCTAGCCTTCTCCAAGTTGCTTTCCACTCAAATCATCTTTCCACCAAATCCAAATCAGTGAGAGAGAGTTGAGTGTTGGGGAGACTATCATTTGAAGTACAAGAGCAAGGAGTTCATCATCAACACATCGTCTGTTACCTTTTGGAGAGTGGTGTCTCCTAGATTGGTTAGGTGTCACTTGGGAGCCTCCGTCAAGATTGTGGAGTTGAACCAAGGAGTTTGTACGGGCAAGGAGATAGCCTACTTCGTGAAGATCTACCCTAGTGAGGCAAGTCCTTAGTGGGCGATGGCCATGGTGGGATAGACAAGGTTGCTTCTTTGTGGACCCTTCGTGGGTGGAGCCCTCCGTGGACTCGCGCAACCGTTACCCTTCGTGGGTTGAAGTCTCCATCAACGTGGATGTACGATAGCACCACCTATGGGAATCACGCCAAAAATCTCTGTGTCTACATTGCGTTCGCTCCCTCCAAACTCCTCCCTTTACCTTCATGTGCAATGTTTTACATTCCGCTGCTATACTCTTAGACTTGCATGTGTAGGTTGTTTGCTTGACTAATGGTAAGTTGCTAAAATCTGCCAAGACTTAAAATTGGGAAAAGGCTAGATTTTTATTTGTTCAAGTAGTCTAGTCACTCCCCCCCCCTCTAGACATACTTTCGATCCTACATCAGAGCTCTCAATGGCCAATACTGACTTATCTTTGCGCTTTTTGTTGCGCCTCCGGCTTCTCCTCTTCGGGTTAGCGGCCTCTTTATTGTCATCTGAGTCAACCTCGATGCCATCCTCCTCCCCTGGGAGTCGCCTTCCTTCTGCAGCTCGATCACACTTGTCCGCCAAGGCGTACAACTCATTGACGGTCTTGGACAGCCGGACGCTCATTTTGGAATGTATCCTTCTGTTGCGCATGTTTGAATGGAACGCGGCAATCACAGCTGCTCGATGTATCTCTGGAATGTTGTGGTGCACTCGACTGAACCTCTGCATATACTTCCGCAAGTGATGCGGCTTGAAGCTTGAACTACGTCGGTATTTCCCCAAAGAGGAAGGGATGATCCAGCACAGCTACGGTAGGTATTTCCCTTAGTGATGAGATCAAGGTTATCGAACCAGTAGGTGAACCACGCAACACTCTATAAACGGTACCTGCACGCAAAGAACAAATACTTGCAACCTGTCGTAAAAGAGGGGTTGTCAATCCCTCCCGGGTAAAATGATAGATAAAACTGTAGTAGATTGGATAAATAGACCGCGAGGTAAAATAAAAAAATTACAGCAAGGTATTTTTGGGTTTTGGGGTTAATAGACCTGAAAGTAAAAGCGAATAAAAATAGATCTCGAAAGCAAATATGACTAGTAGAATGCCTGTGCGTTGCTACAGGCTATAATGCATATAAATGAATCAAACACATGATTAAGGTCGCCTCTAAGGTCGAAACTCATTTCTCCCTCACACGTCCGAACTATCCGCCAATGATGCACACCTCTCCTTCGCCATGGCGCCCTCTCTTCTTCGCTAATTTCTTAAAATAATACATTTTTTATTAATTTACAGAAATAATACATGGTTTAGATATATTTCACAAATAATACGGCGTCATCTTCGGGCAAGACGACTGGAACTAATTGTCTTACTGGTAGATGATTAGTGTCCAGTGGTCCTCCCTGAAGATGACTGGGCAGTCGGCTGAACAAGGGCTTCCAGTCGTCATCCTCCCTGAAGATGATTAGCTCCAGTCATCCTCCCTGAAGATGATTGGAACATAACCATGTTCCCGGCAGACATATTTATATTCATTTGCATTGTTAATCAAATTACTTTTGAGGAGAGACTACTAGAGATAATTAAGATACAAGTACATCGGAATTAAGATACAACATACAAACTACATGAAGACATCATCGTCATCCTCTGTCGATGCAGCACTGTTGCCCTTCGACGATGAGGCACTCTTGCCCTTCAACGCTGAGTCACTCTTGCCCAACGACGATGCGGATGTCTTGGCCTTGCTGCTCGGCATGAAGATGTCGTCTTCGTCTTCACTTTCGTCAATCCATAAATAAGTATGCTATGTTGCAGTCCTTAGGAAAGTTGCACTCTTATGATGTTGCTTCTTCCACCTTAGATACAACCTAAGAAGTTCTTTCTGTATCTCCTCAAAGGTCCTTGCAGACCACCCGCACTTACTTAGTTGTCGAGAAGAGAAATATGGCGGGAAAGAAGATGGCGGGAATAGGAGGGTTGGCGGGAAAGAAATTGGCGGGAACAGAAGGGTTAGCGGGAAAGGCAAGTTTGGCGGGAAAGGGTTCCCGGGAACACGGCTATGTTCCAATCATTTTCAGGGAGGATGACTGAAGCTAATCATCTTCAAGGAGGATGACTAGAAGCCCTTGTTTAGCCAACTGCTCAGTCATCTTCAGGGAGGACGATTGGACACTAATCATCTACCAGTAAGACGATTAGTTTCAGTCATCTTGCCCGAAGATGACGCTGTATTATTTGTGAAATATATCCAAACCGTGTATTATTTTTGTAAATTAATTAAAAAAAATTATTATTAAAAAAATTTAGCCTCTTCTTCACACCATACTTCCCCATTAACCACCAAGGAGGAATCCCCCGCCAACTGTCCCGCTCTCCATCTTGATCCCCTCCGCCGTGTTCGTGCTAATTCGTCGCAACCATCAAGGGGGTGAGACATGCGCCGCTCATGATGCCGAGAGAGCCAAGAAGGCAGACCCAAACAAGACGCACTCCAGGTTTGTCACTACAAATCAATATGGGCAGAAACTTATACAACAAGTGTGATTTGGTAAAAATCAAACACCGCACATAAAGAAAATGCTTACAGAATAAATCACTCCGGCATATACACCACCTTCACTTAGAGTTGTAGCCATTCCATACTATGATGACAACATGTGCAGCGTCTCCATACTACATGTGCAGCATCTCCATACGATGATGATTCTGAACCTCCTTCCTTGAACACCTTCACACGGTTGGGGAAGTCCACGAGGAGATAGAGAACAATATTATTGCACCCTCAACGGATAGAGTAATAACCATATCCAGTACACACAAAGTTTGGTTTATATTAAGAAGAAAATGATGAGAATATTGGATGGTAAGAAAATGATTAGCGTAAACTCCAAGTAATCTGCTAGTGTGGGGGCCAAAAGGAAATCTTACAAAATATCATAAAAAGAGACACACATGTCCGAGAAGCAACTCAACAATAACATGTGCAGTTCCACATATCTAGTTGACGGTGTCAACTTCTTTCCCCGAAATATTAGCAAATTGATGTACTAAACTAAAGTTTTGCAACAAGCTTATATACTACATAAAAGTGCAATTACTTGATCAGTTAAGCAACAACCTCGACTTTATTTTTGAATTTATGAAGGTTCAAAAGTGTCAGTATTGTTTTGCCAGTTCATCTGCTATATGATTAGAATGCTCATGACATTATCGCACTGTTAAAACGGCCTGCCACTATCGCCGACAAGATAACAAAAACAAATTGTTGCGGTACATGTGTCTTCCCATCCTCTTCAACTCTTAATGAATAAGGTAGTCAGAATTTTCTTCAGCACAGGACTAAGTCAAAGTCTACCGAGAGAATTCGGTTGCTGCCTATTACCTTCTGAAAACTATAGTCGGCAAACAAGCATAGGCTGTACAACAAAATATACATGCAGAAATGCGGGCTCTTGGAGCCATGTGCTAGTCAAACAACGGAAAGAGTTTATCTTAAAAAATGCCGAAGAGCTTCAACACATATATACATGCAAGTAGCCACAGAAGGATCATCTTTTACATGTACACAACACAGCCTAGCTATTCAAACAAAGAGACTGTAGCTTGCTCAATAGCTAACTCGTTCAACGCAGGAAGAGTATGGAACCTTAACTGCAGTTGTTTATGAGAAATATAATATGCTCTTACATATGTAACTTTAGAATATCATTCATTAATAAAATTTAGTGTTGCAGCTTATTACTACACCGCAACCATGACAAATGGGGGCATGCCACTTGAACTTCTCTCAAAATTAGCATGATTACATGATTACCAAGTTTTATGTGGAAATTTCAGGACATCATTAAATGAGAGAGGGCATGTCTTATAGATATAGGAACTTTTGTGTTTACATTGTGAGGTATAGAAGGCAAGTACCAGAAGCATGATATCTGCAATGGTAAAAAAACATGACATATTTAAACCTCGCGACCTTTTGTTTTCATGTGTGCATAGGCACACCAAATCATACTTGTTTCAATAGAAGGAACAACTTCAAAACATTTTTTCTCTGCCATGGTGAACATCATGACATCATTAAAGCAAATAAAATGCATGATAATGTAGAGAACGGAACAATGACAGTTGGAAAAAGGTACCTCACTAATATTCAGATTGACTACAACCAGTACAAAAGTCAGATTCCAGATCAAGGCAAATCAGGAGAAGTGTGACTACCGTCTTAGGTAATTGACCACATACAACACTATACATCAATGAAACAGGGTCATCACGGCCTGTGATAACAAAAACTAATCGCATGGCCTCCCTTATAAATCACACCAAGATGAAAAATAGTTATAAGTAGGGTCTAATAGTTTTTAAGGTACAGTCTAGATAGCAGTCCCATTTATCCTTAGAAGACAAACGAATTCCAAATTATGCACGAATAGATCTCTTATTATATTGTTTGACGCTGACTTCTATAACCTGTATGAATCAGCTTTAAAATATTTTCAAAATTGGCCCGACTTACACCGGAATGAGCTATACAAATGCTATGATCAATGTGCTATTAGTGAAAGACGAGAAAGTGTCAGATGTATTATACTAATATATACAACTGTTGAATATATATGGTGTACATTTCCTTTTTGAATATTCCTGCTCCACTCTAAATGAATTATGTGACATCCTACTAAAGGAAAGCAACAACGATCTAGCTTGAGTCTTACTCTTCTTGAGCCATTGAATCCTATTTTTTCAAAAAAAAAAACTCCTTGATTTAATCTCACTCCCCTTGCTTCACCAACCCGTGGATGATCTTAATAAAGATCTTCGGGTCTAGGTACATCCCTTCCTCCTGCATTGAACCAAAGAACTACAGAGCATGTTTCATGCTCCCAACCCGACAGCACCATCAAATCAAAGCATTCCACATAGCTATATACAGCTTGATCACCTCTGTACGTCATACCTGATATAGGAAACGAACGTATGAATATGGTATAATGCGCATTTTGGTAAAGATCAAAAGCATATCATGAGAAATCAATGAACTTGCATTTGTTGGGCTCATTAACACCAATTAAACTATTTTCTCAGCCCAAACCTAAGCCTGGCCAGCGTAAAAGTTCAGCCACAGAGTTATATTTTGACCTAAATGTATCCTCTTACGGATCAAGGGGCATCCTTCCATCTTATTCATCCTTCTTCCAACTCCAAAATAAATTAAAAATCTAGATGGTATCTCTATGGGAAGACACAACGTCTCACATACCAATGTATATGGCCTAAATCTTCGAAATTCAAACAAGCTAAAATATACCCTTTGTAAGCCACTGAACATTTGTAAATAATGTAACGCCCTGATGTGCAGTTCCTTACTTTTTCTAATGATCACAGCTCCTTATTATTGATTAGGACCCATGCTTTTAGCACATATATACCTCAGTTGTACACCCGCGCCAACTGAAACTTGACAGTAGCCTTTTTTAAATGTTAGAGAAGTAATCCAGACCAAAAGAACATGGTGAGCAAGTGAACGAGTCAACATTGGTTAACCAAAATTTCCTCATATGCCAAACAAATATCCTCCCTGAATTTCTAACATATCACATTGGAATATTTAGATGTATCAAGAAAGTCAAGCTAGTCTTGTCTAGTCTCGGCAGTCAAGCTTCTGAGCAAATGCTACCAGGCAACCCAGCAGTACTAATCAGATGCAATAAGGGAAACTCAGTTGACTAATTGCTGAAACGTGAAGGATAAAACAACAAGCTGTGAAATAAACGAGAAGGATATGATATGTATTGATCAAATGAGAAGCAAGCAAGAATGAGTGGGATTGGGATCAGCAATAGGACCATAGACCATTGGGAGTTGGGAATAGCAACAAAAATTCAATATCCTGAACCTCTCCATCCTTGAGTAAAGTTCGATCGGTATGGCTATTACACAACATGTAAGAGGACCAACACCCACATCAGACAACTTTCACATTGCACGAATTCAAGATCAATTCATAGTTCTCTCATTGAGATGCAGAATAGACTACATAAGAATTTGATAATACTGACTTTGAGACTCAGAGATGAACGCTGCCACCCTCTGTGGCTGGCTGTTCTGCGTCGGGTTGCCTCGATAAGACTGCTCGTGAGTGGGGAGACAGGCGGGGAGAAGGGCGTGACGGTGCGGCAGACCGCGGTGGCATGAGCGGGTGGTCGGCGGTAGCGCCACAGTGGCTGCGTCAGTGGCCGCGTGCAGGTGGCTGAGCCTGCATGGCATGACGCCGAACACGGCACTGGCCTCCGCGGATATCACAAGCGAGGGTGGCGGTGGCTCCCCTGGATCAGTAAAGGGAGGAGATGCAGAGGATAGGGATCGTGGCAGCTGGACTGGGCTACCCAGCCCGTTCGTGCGAAGGGAGAGGGGTAAGGGCCTATTCGGTTTGGAGGAGTTTGGAGGATTTTCATAAAAAACACATAGGAACAAGGATCTCCGAAGAAAAGTTCCTATAGATGTGTTCGGTTTGTAGGAAATGTGTACAGGAATTTCGTAGGAATACTATTCATTTCCTATGTTTTTGGAGGAAATTACACATCCACTCAAAGCTCATTTTGCGCGTAGGAACAAGGCAAGTCAATTCCTTAGAATGGCAAGTGCCATCCTATAAAATTCCTATACTAGTCCTAATTCCTATGTTATGAAATCCTCCAAACCGAATGAGTCCTAAGACTATTCGGTCGCCTGGTTCACAGGGTTTTTTTCATGTGGGCAAAGCGAAGAAGGGATTAACGAAGCGAAATAAAAATCGGAGGGGTGGTGTGAAGTGGGACAAAACAAACCGGACGAAAATAAAACCGGAGTACCAGGCTACCAACTGCTCCATTAGGAGTAGAGATAAAGAAGAGACCCGGGGGCGTAGATTTCACTAGTGGCTTCTCTCGAGAAAAATAGCATACGGTGGGTAAACAAATTATTGTTGGGCAATTGATAGAACTTCAAATAATCATGATGATATTTAGGCAATGATCATTATATAGGCATAACGTCCAAGATTAGTAGACCGACTCCTGCCTGCATCTACTACTATTATTCCACACATCGACCGCTATCCAACATGCATCTAGTGTATTAAGTTCATGGAAAACGGAGTAATGCAATAAGAACGATGACATGATGTAGACAAGATCTATTCATGTAGGAATAGACCCCATCTTGTTATCCTTAATAACAACGATACATACGTGTCATTTCCCCTTCTGTCACTGGGATTGAGCACCGTAAGATCGAACTCATCACAAAGGACCTCTTCTCATGGCAAGAAAAAACGATCTAGTCGGCCTAACTAAACCAAAGATTCAAAGAAGAAATACGAGGCTATAAGTAATCATGCATATAAGAGATCAGGACTCAAATAACTTTCATGGATAAAATAGATCTGATCATAAACTCAAAATTCATCGGATCCCAACAAATACACCATAAAAAGAGTTATATCAAATAGATCTCCAAGAGACCATTGTGAGAATCAAAAGAGAGAGAGAGAGAGAGAGAGAGAGAGAGAGAGAGAGAGAGGAAGCCATCTAGCTACTGCATACGGACCCGTAGGTCTATAATGAACTACTCACGCATCATTGGAGAGGCACCAATGAGGATGATGAACCCCTCCGTGATGGTGTCTAGATTGGATCTGTGGTTTTTGGAACTTGCGACAGCTGAAATTGTGTTTCTCGACTCCTCTAGGGTTTTTGTAATATTAGGGTATTTATAGAGCAAAGAGGCAGTGCAGGAGGCCCCTGAGGTGAGCGCAACCCACCAGGGCGCGGCTCGGCCCCCGGGCGCGCCCAGGTGGGTTGTGCCCCCCCCCCCCTCGGAGCACCCCTCTGGTACTTCTTTCGCTCATCCTGTGTTTGGACTCTGTTTGGTATTGATTTTCTGCGAAGTAAAAAATAGCAACTGGCATTAGGCACTATGTCAATAGGTTAGTCCCAAAAATTGATATAAAGTTGCTATAAAATGATTGTAAAACATCCAAAAATGATAATATAACAGCATGGAACAATCAAAAATTATAGATACGTTGGAGACATATCAGCATCCCCAAGCTTAACTCCTGCTCATCCTCGAGTAGGTAAATGATAAAAAAACAGAATTTTTGATGTGGAATGCTGCCTATCATGTTCATCACATATTCTTTTCTTTGTAGAATGGACATTTGGACTTTTATATGATTCAAAGCAATAGTCTAGTTTTGACATGAAGATTTTAATACTCAAGCATATCAACAAGCAACCATGTCTTTCAAAATATCAACACTAAAGCAAGTTATCCCTAGCCCATTATGCTCAATCATCGATCCATTCATGAAACACACTCGCATATTAGCTACACCCAATGCTCAAGTACGATCATAGTGCCCCTTAGTTGGTGCTTTATAAGAGAAGATGGATACTCAAAAATAAAAAATAAAAAATGCATAAAGTAAATAGAAAGGCCCTTCACAGAGGGAAGTAGGGATTTGTAGAGGTGCCAGAGCTCAAAGCAAAAAAGATAGAGATAAACTATTTTGGGGCGGCATGCCTTTCCTGTCAACGAAAATGGTCGAGTAATTCCCAATACTTTCCATGGTAGATATATCATAGGCGGTTCCCAAACAAAAGATAAAGTTTATTCCTTTTTCCACCATACTTTCACATTCCACAGCTAACCGAATCCACGGGTACCGTCCATACCAACACTTTCCAAATAATTTATTATTTGACAACATAAAGTAAATTCATTTTTCATTTCAGGACTGGGCATTCCTAATACCTTTGTCGTACTCTCATGTAATGAAAAGTGAATAAACACTCATCTTGAGAATAACACACCTAGCATGGAAAAATATCGACCACCCCTTACTGTTTCATGAGCGGTACGAGCACACAAAAAGGAATTTTATTTTGAAAATTAGAGATGGCACATACAAATTTGCTTAGAACGGCATTGAAATACCACATATAGGTAGGTATAGTGGACTCATATGGCAAAAGTGGGTTTAAGGATTTTGGATGCACAAGTAGAAATCATACTTAGTGCAAGTGAAGGCTAGCAAAAGATTGAGAAGGATCCAACCAAGAAACGAAAAATCTCATAAGCGAGCATTAAGCATAACTAACACAAATAATGCACCACAAGTATGATGTAATTTCATTGCATAACTAGTGACTTCCATGCTTGCATAGGGAATCACAAACCTTAAAATCAATATTCTTACTAAACCATAGTTGCTCATCAACATGACTCACATACTATATCATCATAACACAAAACTATTACAAAGAATCAAGTTTATTTTGACCAATGATCTTCATGAAAGTTTTTATTATATCCCTCTTGAATATATGTCGCTTTGGGACTAAATTCATATGTTTCTTTTGATAGCTCAAACAAATCTAAGTGAAGAACATGAGCATAAAAATATTTCCTTCTCTCAAAATAATATAAGTGAAGTATGAGAGAATTTCTTCAAAAAAATTACTAACTCTCAAATAAATCTAAGTGAAGCATGAGAGCATTTCTTCAAAAATAATAAAGCACACCATGATCAAAAAGATATAAGTGAAGCACTAGAGCAATTCCATAGCTCAAAAAGATTTTAGTGAAGCATAGAAAAAAATTCTAACAAGTCATAACATAATTTTGGCTCTCTCAAATAGGTGTCTCCAGCAAGGATACTTGACTTAAACTAAAAATCAAAACAAGCAAAGACTCATATCATACAAGACGCTCCAAGCAAAACTCATGATATGTGACGAATAAAAATATAGCTCCAAGTAAAATATCGATGGTCATTAGAATAAAGAGGGGATGTCACTCGGGCATCCCCAAACTTAGTTGCTTGCTTCTCTTTTAGATAATAGCTTGGGATGCCATGGGGCTGAAGGAAATATGCCCTAGAGGCAATAATAAAGTTGTTATTTATATTTCCTTATATCATGATAAATATTTATTATTCATGCTAGAACTGTATTAACAGGAAACTTAGTACATGTGTGAATACATAGACAAACAGAGTGTCCCTAGTATGCCTCTACTAGACTAGCTCGTTAATCAAAGATGGTTAAGTTTCCTAGCTAGAGACATGTGTTGTCATTTGATGAACGGGATCACCTCATTAGAGAATGATGTGATGGACTAAACCCATCCGTTATCTTAGCACTATGATCATTTAGTTTATTGATATTGCTTTCTCCATAACTTATACATGTTCCTATGACTATGAGATTATGCAACTCCCGAATACCGGAGGAACACTTAGTGTGCTATCAAACGTCACAACGTAACTGGTGATTATAAAGATGCTCTACATGTGTCTCCGATGGTGTTTGTTGAGTTGGCATAGATCGAGATTAGGATTTGTCACTCCGATTGTCGGAGAGGTATCTCTGGGCCCTCTCGGTAATGCACATCACTATGAGCCTTGCAAGCAATGTGACTAATGAGTTAGTTACGGGATGATGCATTATGGAACGAGTAAAGAGACTTGTCGGTGACGAGATTGAACTAGGTATGATGATACCGACGATCGAATCTTGGGCAAGTAACATACGGATACGTCTCCAACGTATCTATAATTTTTTATTGTTCCATGCTATTATATTATCTGTTTTGGATGTTAATGGGCTTTATTTTACACTTCTATATTATTTTTGGGACTAACCTACTAACCCAAGCCCCAGTGCAAATTGTTGTTTTTTTGCCTATTTCAGTGTTTGGCAGAAAAGGAATATCAAACAGAATCCAAACGGAATGAAGGGGGAGTTATTTTTGGAACAAACATGATCCAGAGGACTTGGAGTGGACGTCAAGAAACAAACAAGGAGTCCACGGGGCAGGGGGCGCCCTCCCCCCTCGTGGGCCCCTCGTGGCTCAACCAACCTACTTCTTCCTCCTATATATACTCATATACCCTGAAAACAACCAGGAGCACCACGAAACCCTATTTCCACCGCCGCAACCTTCTGTACCCAAGAGATCCCATCTTGTGGCCTTTTATGGAGCTCCACCGGAGGGGGCATCAATCATGGAGGGCCTCTACATCAACTCCATGGCCTCTCCGGTGATGTGTGAGTAGTTTACTTCAGACCTTCGGGTCCATAGTTATTAGCTAGATGGCTTCTTCTCTCTCTTTGGATCTCAATACAAAGTTCTCCTCGATCTTCTTGGAGATCTATTCGATGTAACTCTTTTTGCGGTGTGTTTGTCGAGATCCGATGAATTGTGGGTTTATTATCAAGTCTATATATGAACAATATTTGATTCTTCTCTGAAATCTTTTATGTATGATTGGTTATCTTTGCAAGTCTCTTCGAATTATCAGTTTGGTTTGGCCTACTAGATTGATCGTTCTTGCAATGAGAGAAGTGCTTAGCTTTGGGTTCAATCTTGCAGTGCTCAATCCCAGTGACAGAAAGGGAAATGGCACGTATTGTATTGTTGCCATCGAGGATAAAAAGATGGGTTTTATATCATATTGCTTACGTTTATCCCTCTACATCATGTCATCTTACCTAATGTGTTACTCTGTTCTTATGAACTTAATACTCTAGATGCATGCTGGATAGCCGTTGATGTGTGGAGTAATAGTAATAGATGCAGGAAGGAGTCGGTCTACTTGTCACAGATGTGATGCCTATATACATGATCATGCCTAGATATTCTCATAATTATTCACTTTTCTTTCAACTGCTCAACAGTAATTTGTTCACCCACCGTAATACTTATGCTATCTTGAGAGAAGCCACTGGTGAAACCTATGGCCCCCGGGTCTATTCTCCATTATATTAATCTTCCTTTAACAAGCTATTTCTATTACCTTTTATTTTGCAATCTTTACTTTTAATCTTTATCATAAAAATACCAAAAATATTATCTTATCATCTCTATCAGATCTCACTCTCGTAAGTGACCGTGAAGGGATTGACAACCCCTTTATCGCGTTGGTTGCGAGGTTCTTATTTGTTTGTGTAGGTACGAGGGACTTGCGTGTGGCCTCCTACTGGATTGATACCTTGGTTCTCAAAAACTGAGGGAAATACTTACGCTACTTTGCTGCATCACCCTTTCCTCTTCAAGGGAAAACCAACGCAATTCTCAAGAGGTAGCAAGAAGGATTTCGGGTGCCGTTGCCAGGGAGTCTATGCACAAGTCAAAACATATCAAGTACCCATCACAAACTCTTATCCCTCGCATTACATTATTTGCCACTTTCCTCTCATTTTCCTCTCCCCCACTTCACCCTTGCCGTTTTATTCGCCCTTCTTCTGTTCGTCTTTCCATTTGCTTTGATGTCTTACTTGGCTCGTTTGCTTGTTTGGTTGGAATAGTTGTTTATTTATTGCTAAACAGATAACCTAAGATCTATGGATCCTCATCCGCTTGCTAATCTTTTTAAGAGATCCAATTATGATGAACCAATTGCTAGTGAGTTTTATGCACTACATTATCTTTATGAAGTTTTGCTTGAAATTCGTGAATCTGGAAATTGTGATGAAGTACTTTATGGAGTGATTCACGATGGATCTTTGAATAGAAAGCATGATTGCAATGATGATAGTATAAATTCTATTAATGTCAATTGTGCTTATAATATGCAAAACCCTAATCTTGGGGATGCTAGTTTTGCTATGTCTACTACTTGTTGCAATGATCATGATTGGGGTGATTCTTCTTATGATCTTGAAAATTTATTCAAGCCCCATGATGAATATGAGATTGATTATAATGTTTGCAATAATATTTAAAGTGGGTTTGGAAGAACGTCAACTTTAGATCCCACGTATTTGGAGAATGTTCAATCTTATGAAGTTTTTGATAAAAGTGGGTTTGGAGAGGTCATGACTTTAGTTAATGTTAATCCCACTATTTTGGAAGAGTGACAACTTTGCATACATGTGGATCGTGTTAAGAATATGTTTTGTGATAGCTATATTGTTGAATTTTCTTATGATCCTACATGTAATTATTATGAGAGAGGAAAATATGGTTGTAGAAATTTTCATGTTACTAAATTAGCCCCCCCCCCCCCGTTATGTTGAGATTGCTATAGTTTCTTTCCGCTTCCTTGCATATGCTAGTTTTTGCTTGCCTTGATAATTTGTTTGCCTATAAGATGACTATGCATAGGAAGTATGTTAGACTTAGATGTGTTTGTCACGTGTTTTATGATACTCTCTTTGTGCTTCAATTCTTGTCTTTCATGTGAGCATCGTTGAAATCTTTTGCCTAGCTAAAAGGTTTTAAAGAAAAGCGCTTGTTGGGAGGCAACCCAATTTTATTTTTCTTTCTTGCTTTTTGATTCTGTTTAGTAATAAATAATTCATATAGCCTCTGTATAGATGTGGTTTTATGCTTTTAATTAGTGTTTGTTCCAAGTAGAACCTTTGGGAAGACTTGGGAAAAGTCTTTGCAATCTTGCTATAAAAAAACAGAAACTTTAGAGCTCACAAGATTTGCTGACATTTTTTACTGGAGAGTGTTATTTAGTTAATTCTTTTTTCAGATGATTAATAGATAAATTCCTCACGTCCAGAAATTTATTTTAGAATTTTTGGGGTTACAGAAGTATTCAAAACCTACAGATTACTACAGACCGTTCTGTTTTTGACAGATTATGTTTTTCGTGTGTTGTTTGCTTATTTTGATGAATCTATGTCTAGTAATAGAGTTTATGAACCATAGAAAAGTTGGAATACAGTAGGTTTAACACAAATATAAATAAAGAATGATTTCATTACGGTACCTTGAAGTGGTGGTTTGTTTTCTTTTACTAACGGAGCTCACGAGATTTTCTTTTAAGTTTTGTGTTGTGAAGTTTTCAAGTTTTGAGTAAAGATTTGATGGATTATGGAACAAGGAGTGGCAAGAGCCTAAGCTTGGGTATGTCCAATGCACCTCAAGGTAAAATTCAAGGACAACCAAAAGCCTAAGGTTGGGGATGCCCCGGAAGGCATCCCCTCTTTCGTCTTCGTCCATCGGTAACTTTACTTGGAGCTATATTTTTATTCACCACATGATATGTGTTTTGCTTGGAGCGTCTTGTATGATTTGAGTCTTTGCTTTTTAGTTTACCACAATCATCATTGATGTACACACCTTTTGGGAGACACACACATGAATTGGAATTTATTAGAATACTCTATGTGCTTCACTTATATCTTTTGAGCTAGATAATTTTGCTCTAGTGCTTCGCTTATATATTTTAGAGCACGGTGGTGGTTTTATTTTATAGAAATTATTGATATCTCATGATTCACTTATATTATTTTGAGAGCCCTTTAGAACAGCATGGTAATTTGCTTTGGTTATGAATTTAGTCCTAATATGATAGGCATCCAAGATCGGTATAATAAAAACTATCATAAAAAGTGCATTGAATACTATGAGAAGTTTGGTACTTGATGATTGTTTTGAGATAAGAAGATGGTGATATTAGAGTCATGCTAGTTGAGTAGTTGTGAATTTGAGAAATACTTGTTCTAAAGTTTGTGATTCCCGTAGCATGCACGTATGGTTAACCTTTATGTGATGAAGTCAGAGCATGATTTATTTATTGATTGTCTTCCTTATGAGTGGCGGTCGGGGACGAGCGATGGTCTTTTCCTACCAATCTAGCCCCCTAGGTGCATGTGTGTAGTACTTTGTTTCGACAACTAATAGATTTTTGCAATAAGTATGTGAGTTCTTTATGACTAATGTTGAGTCCATGGATCATACGCGTTGTCACTCTTCCACCATTGCTAGCCTCTCTAGTAACGCGCAACTTTCGCCGGTACCATAACCCACCATATACCTTCCTCAAAATAGCCACCATACCTACCTATTATGGCATTTCCATAGCCATTCCGAGATATATTGCCATGCAACTTTCCACCGTTCCGTTTGTTATGTGATACGTCTCCGTCGTATCTATAATTTTTGATTGTTCCATGCCAATATTATTTAACTTTCATATACTTTTGGCAACTTTTTATCCGATTTTTGGGACTAACATATTGATCCAGTGCCCAGTGCCAGTTCCTGTTTGTTGCATGTTTTTTGTTTCGCAGAATATCCATATCAAATGGAATAAAAACTGATGGAGATTTTTTTTGGAATATATATGATTTTTGGGAAGAAGAATCCACGCGAGACGATGCTCGAGGGGCCCACGAGGTAGGGGGGGCGCCCCTGACCCTCGTGGCCACCTCGTAAGCCGGTTTATGCCCTTATTTCGCTGCAAGAAAGCTAATTTCCGAATAGAGATCGTGTCAAAATTTCAGCCCAATCGGAGTTACGGATCTCCGGGAATATAAGAAACGGTGAAAGGGTAGAAACTAAAAACGCATAAACAGAGAGAGACAGAGAGACAGATCCAATCTCGGAGGGGCTCTCGCCCTTCGCATGCCATGGAGGCCAAGGACCAGAGGGGAAACCCTTCTCCCATCTAGGGAGGAGGTCAAGGAATAAGAAGACGAAGGGGCCCCCTCTCCCCTTCTCTTCTGATGGCGCCGGAACGCTGCCATGATCATCATCATCACCGCGATCTACACCAACACCTCTGCCATCTTCACCAACATCTCCATCACCTTCCCCCCTCTATCTACAGCGGTCCACTCTCCCGCAACCCGCTGTACCCTCTACTTGAACATGGTGCTTTATGCTTCATATTATTATCCAATGATGTGCTGCCATCCTATGATGTCTGAGTAGATTTTCGTTGTCCTATCGGTGGTTGATGAGTTGCTATGATTGATTTAATTTGCTTGTGGTTATGTTGCTGTCCTTTGGTGCCCATCATATGAGAGCGCACGTGGATCACATCATAGGGTTAGTTGTATGTTGATAGTACTATGTATTGGAGGGCAAGAGTGACAAAAGCTTCAACCTAGCATAGAAATTGATGCATACGGGATTGAAGGGGGGCCAATATATCTTAATGCTATGGTTGGGTTTTACCTTAATGAACATTAGTAGTTGCGGATTGCTTGCTAATAGTTCCAATCATAAGTGCATAGAATTCCAAGTCAGAGATGACATGCTAGCAGTGGCCTCTCCCACATAATACTTGTTATCGGTCTAGTAAAGTAGTCAATTGCTTAGGGGCAATTCCGCAACTCCTACCACCACTTTTCCACACTCGCTATATTTACTTTATTGTTTCTTTATATAAACAGCCCCTACTTTTTATTTACGTACTCTTTATTTTCTTGCAAACCTATCCAACAACACCTACAAAGTACTTCTAGTTTCATACTTGTTCGAGGTAAAGCGAACGTCAAGCGTGCGTAGAGTTGTATCGGTGGTCGATAGAACTTGAGGGAATATTTTTTCTACCTTTAGCTCCTCGTTGGGTTGGACACTCTTACTTATCGAAAACTGTTGTGATCCCCTATACTTGTCCATGTACTATACTCCTTTTGATCAACTCCACTGTTGGGGCTGGGGCTGGCCTGGTCATCCGTCGCGGAGGAAATCAGGCGCGATGGCGACTTGCCGAGGCCTTAAGCGAAAAAACAAAACGGAGCAGCAGCTGAATCCACGGCAGCAGTTGTTTCTCGCGGTTGCAGGTAAGAAAGCGAGGCAGATCAGGACGCCGCAGGCTCGCGGAAACGACGGGTCGACGAGGCTATGGCAGGCAAATCCCGGCTCAAAAATGACGGCTTCAACGACACGAGGCAGATGCACGTTGCCGGAAACTTGAAGGCGGCGGTAAGCAGAATCATGATAACGGAGCGGCTTGACGCGCGGCGAGGTCGCGGGTGGCTCGACAACTTTCGTGAGGCCACGACGGTGGCTCGGCGCAGGCGGGTCCGCCACGGAGCAGCGGCTGGCTGGTTGAGGCCAGGGAAACTTTGGAACAGAGCCGCAGGGACGAGGCCATGGGCGACTCGGCGTAGGACGAGGAAGGAGGAGTAAGGCGCCGGCGTTCTGTGGCGCGGCCAGCAAGGGCGACTCTCTGCAGAAGTCCGACAGGACGGCCACCCACAAGCTGGGGCGGTACAAGGCCGAGATGACAACAGGCTACATGAGTCCAGGCTCGAGGCCGCTGCGGCTCAGGGTCGAGGCACCTCGACATGGGCGTGCAGGAGCCGGAGCCAGCGAGGGGCTTAGCAACTCTGGTGGCGCGGCGGCGGCCTGAACCTTGGTCAAGGCAGAAGTGGAGCAGGGCGGCTAAACGGGGCGTCTCCCACGGCGGCGAGGGAGACCGACCGCAGGCGGAGCAGCATGAGGCCCAGGCGGCGGGGCGTTGCAGCAGTAGCGGTCAACTCGGAGGCAGTCTGCGGACTGAGGCCGCACCCGTGTCCACAACGGCCAAGGAGAAACGGGTCCGGTCAGCGCGAGATTGGAGACGGCTCGGAGTCGTCGCGCGCGAGACTGAAAACGGCTCGGAGATCAAATCCTCCTCCGAGCTGCCTTTGGTTTGACTTTTCCTCATGCTAATGGATCAATGGATGGGTCACTTTTGCCTTCACGTAGTATCGCGACCGATCGATTTCTTGGGAGTTGCAGCGAACATGAACACAAAAATCAGCTGACGCCTTCAATGGGCAAAACAGGCGGCAGTGATTTGTACAGCTAGTAATTGGAGTCTCGGACACGCAGCAGAATCTTCAAATTTGATCTCGGCAGGTAGAAAGTTTTACAGGGTGGCGTAGCAGCAAAGATGGATCTTCGGTTGACCTCGGAGTCAAAGCACCGTAAATACATTGCTCGTATAGTAAACCTTGTCTCGGATTCGGTGTATTGAAACGACGGCGGACAGATCGCGTGCAAGGGCGGCAGACAAACCAACCCTAATTCCTTTGAACCTTAAATCTCACAAATCTTCAAATCTGAACTGACAAATTTGACACTGATGCAAATCCGTTCAAACCGGCTTTTCTTCATCCAAAAAATTGTGAGCCCCTCGATCCCTAGGAGAGATCCCTCCAAGAACCCAACACCACCGTGCGCCAGCCCCACGGTGGGCGCCAACTGTCGTGGAATTGTCACGGCAGATGTCCTTAGTGTCAGGACTTTAGTCACGAGGCCAACACATCTATGTGGCAGCTTGAGAGGGGTTGAGCGGGATGAGAGACGCGATGTTTTACCCAGGTTCGGCCCCTCACAGTGGAGGTAAAAGCCTACATCCTGCTTCATTGATATTGATGATGATGATCACGGTTACTACAAGAGTGCTCTATCTCGAGGGCTATTGTCTAAATCTAACTTGTCCAACTTGTGGAACTTGTGAATCTTGTCCCTTTTGGGGAGCCCTGCCCCTCCTTATATATGTTGGAGGGGCGGGTTACATGTAGAGTCCTATTAGGATTAGGACTAGTCTATCTCTAATACAAACTGGATACAAGTCCAGGTCTTAGCTCCTTATAAGATAAATGTTCCTTATGCCTTTCCTCTTAAACCGGCCCACCATTAACATAATCTGGCATGCTGGGCCTTGGGCCTTGTCATCCATCTGGAAGACGCGCCGGGTCACCAATGAGTCTTCAGGCTCGTGAATCGTCATACCAGTGAACCGCCAGACTCGTAAACCGCCAGGCACGTAAACCACCAATCACGTAAACCGCCAATCCTCTGGCGGTTTACCAATGAAACGCCTAGTCCGGCCGGGTTATACTTCCGGCCGGTTTACACCGCGGGGTATATCCCCGACAGAAGGTGATGGAGATGTTGGTGAAGATGGCGGAGGTGTTGGTATAGATCGCGGCGATGATGATGGCCCCCGGTGGCACTCCGGTGCCACCGGAAGCGAGGGGGAGAGAGCCCCCCTCCTTCTTCTTCTTCCTTGAACTCCTCCCTAGATGGGAGAAGGGTTTCCCCTCTGGTCCATGGCCTCCATGGCACGGGAGGGGCGAGAGCCCCTCCAAGATTGGATCTGTCTCTCTGGCTCTCTCTGTTTCTGCGTTTTTAGATTCTACCCTTTCACCGTTTCTTATATTCCCGGAGATCCGTAACTCCGATTGGGCTGAAATTTTAACACGATCTCTATCCGGATATTAGATTTCTTGCGGCAAAAGAAGGGCATCAACCGCCTTACGGGTGGCCCATGAGGGTCAGGGGCGCGCCCAGGGAGGCTGGCGCGCCCCCCTGCCTCATGGCCACCTCGGGCACCGTCTCACATGGATTTTTCTTCCCAAAAATCATATATATTCCAAAAAAAATCTCCGTCAGTTTTTATCCCGTATGGACTCCGTTTGATATGGATATTTTGCGAAACAAAAAACATGCAACAAACAGGAACTGACACTGGGCACTGGATCAATATGTTAGTCTCAAAAATAGTATAAAAAGTTGCCAAAAGTATATGAAAGTTGTAGAATATTGGCATGGAACAATCAAAAATTATAGATACGATGGAGATGTATCATCATCCCCAAGCTTAATTCCTGCTCGTCCTCGAGTAGGTAAATGATAAAAAAAGATAATTTTTGATGTGGAATGCTACCTAGCATAATCTTGATCACATATATAATCATGGCATGAATATTAAGATACGAGTGATTCAAAGCAATAGTCTATCATTTGACATAAAAACAATAATACTTCAAGCCTACTAATAAAGCAATCATGTCTTTTCAAAATAACATGGCCAAAGAAAGTTATCCCTACAAAATCATATGGTCTGGCTATGCTCCATCTTCACCACACAAAATATTCACATCATGCACAACCCCGATGACAAGCAAAGTAATTGTTTAATACTTTTGACGTTCTCAAACCTTTTCAACTTTCACGCAATACATGAGCGTGAGCCATGGACATAGCACTATACGTGGAATAGAATATGATGGTGGAGAAGACAAAAAGGAGAAGATAGTCTCGCATCAACTAGGCGTATCAACGGGCTATGGAGATGTCCATCAATAGATATCAATGTGAGTGAGTAGGGATTGCCATGCAACGGATGCACTAGAGCTATAAGTGTATGAAAGCTCCAACTGATACTAAGTGGGTGTGCATCCAACTTGCTTGCTCATGAAGACCTCGGGCATTTGAGGAAGCCCATCATCGGAATATACAAGCCAAGTACTATAATGAAAATTCCACTAGTATATGAAAGTGATAACTCAAGAGACTCTCTATATGAAGAACATGGTGCTACTTTGAAGCACAAGTGTGGAAAAAGGATAGTAGCACTGCCCCTTCCCTCTTTTTCTCACATTTTTTTATTTTTTTATTTTTTTAATTTTTTGGTAGGCTTCTTTGGCCTCTTTTTTTTATTTGGGCTTCTTTGGCCTCTTTTATTTTTTTGTGAAGTCCGGAGTCTCATCCCGACTTATGGGGGAATCATAGTCTCCATCATCCTTTCCTCACTAGGGCAATGCTCTAATAATGATGATCATCACACTTTTATTTACTTACAACTCAATATTACAACTCAATGTCTAGAACAAAATATGACTCTATATGGATGCCTCCGGCGGTGTACCGGGATGTGCAATGATCTAGCGTAGCAATGACATCAAAAAAGGACAAGCCATGAAAAAATCATGCTAGCTATCTTACGATCATGCAAAGCAATATGACAATGAATGCTCAAGTCATGTATATGATGATAATGGAAGTTGCATGGCAATATATCTCGGAATGGCTATGGAAATTCCATGATAGGCAGGTATGGTGGCTGTTTTGAGGAAGGTATATGGTGGGTTTATGGTACCGGCGAAAGTTGTGCGATACTAGAGAGGCTAGCAACGGTGGAAGGGTGAGAGTGCGTATAATTCATGGACTCAACATTAGTCATAAAGAACTCACATACTTATTGCAAAAATCTATTAGTCATCGAAACAAAGTACTACGCGCATGCTCCTAGGGGGATAGATTGGTAGGAAAAGACCATCGCTCGTCCCCGACCGCCACTCATAAGGAAGACAATCAATAAATAAATCATGCTCCGACTTCGTTACATAACGGTTCACCATACGTGCATGCTACGGGAATCACAAACCTCAACACAAGTATTTATACTAATCCACAACTACCCACTAGCATGACTCTAATATCACCATCTTTATATCGCAAAACTATTTCAAGGAATCAAACATATCATATTCAGTGATCTACAAGTTTTATGTAGGATTTTATGACTAACCATGTGAATGACCAATTCCTGTCATCTCTCTAAATAGATATAAGTGAAGCAAGAGAGTTTAATTCTTTCTACAAAAGATATGCCCGTGCTCTAACAAATATAAGTGAAGCAAAAGAGCATTCTACAAATGGCGGTTTTCTATGTAAAGAGAAACAGGCAATCCAAACTTCAAATGATATAAGCGAAGCACATGAAGCATTATATAAAGCCATACTCAAAAGATATAAGTGAAGTGCATAGAGCATTCTATAAATCAACCAAGGACTATCTCATACCATCATGGTGCATAAAATAAAAATGAAAACTAAAAGCAAAAGACGCTCCAAGATTGCACATATCGCATGAACGAAATGAATCCGAAAACATACTGATACTTGTTGAAGAAAGAGGGGATGCCTTCCAGGGCATCCCCAAGCTTAGACACTTGAGTCTCCTTGAATATTTACTTGGGGTGCCTCGGGCATCCCCAAGATTGAGCTCTTGCCTCTCTTCCTTCTTCTCATATCGAGACCTTCTCGATCATCGAACACTTCATCCACACAAAACTTCAACAGAAAACTCCGTAAGATCCGTTAGTATAATAAAGCAAATAATTACTCTAAGTACTGTTGAAAACCAATTCATATTTTGTTTTTGCATTGTGTCTACTGTAATATAACTTTTCCATGGCTTAATCCACTGATATGAATCGATAGTTTCATCAAAACAAGCAAACTATGCATCAAAAACAGAATCTGTCTAAAACAGAACAGTCTGTAATAATCTGAACATTCACCATACTTCTGATACTTGACAGATTCTACAAAAATTAGGGAAAATAAACAATTTGTATAGTAAGACAGTTCAAAAAGAATCAGAACCATTTGACATTCCAGCAAAAAAATGTAAAATCACGCACTACAACCAAAGTTTCTGTCCTGCACCGTACAAACCATCAAGCAAATGTAAACATCCTAAAGGCAAACCTTGGCCCATTATTTTTATAATACAAGGAATTGTACAAGGGTATAATTATTTTTATTGAAAAGTTTCTGTAATCAAGATTCACAAAGTTTTCGTGAGCATGAACAAAGTTCAAGGCTAGCTCCCACTTCAACAATGCTTGTCTTTCTCACTTTCGCTTTCCTTTTTGAAAAAGTTTTGGGTTCCCCTCTTTATTTTTGTTGTTTTTAAACTATATAAAATCACTCAACAGGAATAAATGACTCTCTAAAACTTCCCGGTTGTCTCCCTGGCAGCGCTTTCTTTAAAGCCATTAAGCTAGGCATATAGTGCTCAAGTAATGGATCCACCCGGATCCCAAGGTATATCGAAGCCAATTTTAATTAGCAATGATTTGTTATTTAGTGGTGAGCACAAGGTAACATATATCATGTAATGACGAAGTCTAACTCTCTTCCTATGCATCGGCATGTCATAAAAGAACAATTCATGCACACAAAGTAAAGGCCAATGCATAGTATAAAGAGTTTCTTGCAATTTTATCATATTGGAAACATAGAGAGGTGGAGACATAGTTCCCTCTCATAATAATTGCAAGTAGGAGCAGCAAGAACATGCATATTATATTCATCAAAATCATCATGTGCAACGGTAAAAGGCAACCCATCAATATATTCCTTAATAAGAGCAAACTTCTCCGATATAGTGTAGTTGGGAGAATTCAAAAAAATAATAGGACTATCATGTGTGGGTGCAATAGCAACAATTTCATGTTTAACATAAGGAACTATAGCAAGTTCATCTCCATAAGCATAATTCATATTGGCATCTTGGCCACAAGCATAGCAAGCATCATCAAAAAGGGATGTTTCAAAAGAATCAACGGGATCATAACAATCATCATAGCAATCATCCTCCGGTAAGCACGAATGGAAATTAAACAATGTATGAGTTGAAGAGTTACTCTCATTAGAAGGTGGGAACTGGTAGCTAATCCGCTCTACCTCCTTTTGTTCTTCGCTCTCCTCCTCATCTTTTTCATCCAATGAGCTCACAGTTTCATCAATTTCTTCTTCCATAGACTCCTGCAAAATATTAGTCTCTTCTTGGACAGCGGAGTAGTACTCAATATATGGTTCAACATAGGCATTAGAAGCATAATTATCATAGCAATATTTAAGTATGGAAAAAATTTCAGATTTGTAAAGAGTAGCAATATATGGTTCAATCAAAGAAGCAATTTCGTAAGCACCCTTAAAAGCAACAAATTATTCAATTTGTTGAACATCATAGTAACTATAAACACCCTTAGCATAAGAGGATACGATTCCATTATCACTAAACAAACATTGGTAGGGAAGGTGTTTCTTAGGGTCTTCAGAACAACAAGTATGATCATATATTTCACATAAATTCCAAGCATAGCATTGCAAACGATGAATTTGATCCAGTCAAGTTTTCCCTTTTTTAGATATTCGGTGTCGCACATAACAAGCATGCTCATCTAAAGATTTGCCCTCAACTAAGCTAGTTGGGGTTTCAGCACGAGCACATAGGGATCGAAGATGATCCAAGTAATAAGCTTCAGTAGTGTGATAGATTTTGAGTGGTTCTTCAACCATTGGTTTAGTAGGTACAACCAATTTTTTGGTATTTTGCGTTTCCTACCCATAACTAAAGATAGAAAACAACTAAGAACAGCAAATAAAAATTACTTAGTTATAAAGCAAACAAGCACACACGAGAATATTCACCCCACGCTATTACTCCCCGGCAACGGCGCCAGAAAAAGGTCTTGATAACCCACAAGTATAGAGGATCACAACAGTTTTCGATAAGTAAGAGTGTCGAACCCAACGAGGATCTAAAGGTAGAACAAATATTCCCTCAAGTTCTATCGACCATTGATACAACTCTATGCAGGCTTGATGTTCGCTTTACCTAGAACAAGTATGAAACTAGAAGTACTTTGTAGGTGTTGTTGGATAGGTTTGCAAGATAATAAAGAGTACGTAAATAAAAAGTAGGGGCTGTTCAGATAAAGAAACAATAAAGTAAATATAGCGAGTGTGGAAATGTGGTGGTAGGAGTTGTGAAATTTCCCCTAAGCAATTGACTACTTTACTAGACCGATAGCAAGTATTATGTGGGAGAGGCCACTGCTAGCATGTCATCCCTGACTTGGAATTCTATGCACTTATGATTGGAACTATTAGCAAGCATCCGCAACTACTAATGTTCATTAAGGTAAAACCCAACCATAGCATTAAGGTATATTGCTCCCCCTTCAATCCCGTATGCATCAATTTCTATGCTAGGTTGAAACTTCTGTCACTCTTGCCCTCCAATACATAGTCCTATCAACATACAACTAACCCTAGGGTGTGATCCACGCGCGCAATCATATGATGGGCACCAAAGGACAGCAACATAACCACAAACAAATTAAATCAATCATAGCAATTCATCAACCACCGATAGGACAACGAAAATCTACTCAGACATCATAGGATGGCAACACATCATTGGATAATAATATGAAGCATAAAGCACCATTTTCAAGTAGAGGGTACAGCAGGTTGCGGGAGAGTGGACCGCTGTAGATAGAGGGAGGAAAGTGATGGAGATGTTGGTGAAGATGGCGGAGGTGTTGGTGTAGATCGCGGTGATGATGATGATCACGGCAGCGTTCCGGCGCCATCAGAAGAGAAGGGGAGAGGGGGCCCCTTCGTCTTCTTATTCCTTGACCTCCTCCCTAGATGGGAGAAGGGTTTCCCCTCTGGTCCATGGCCTCCATGGCACGGGAGGGGCAAGAGCCCTCCAAGATTGGATCTGTCTCTCTGTCTCTCTCTGTTTCTGCGTTTTTAGATTCTACCCTTTCACCGTTTCTTATATTCCCGGAGATCCGTAACTCCGATTGGGCTGAAATTTTAACACGATCTCTATCCGTATATTAGCTTTCTTGCGGCAAAAGAAGGGAATTAACCGCCTTACGGGTGGCCCATGAGGGTCAGGGGCACGCCCAGGGGGTGCAGGCGCGCCCCCTGCCTTGTGGCCACCTCGGGCACCGTCTCGTGTGGATTTTTCTTCCCAAAAATCATGTATATTCCAAAAAAAAATCTCCGTCAATTTTTATCCCGTTTGGACTCTGTTTGATATGGATATTCTGCGAAACAAAAAACATGCAACAAACAAGAACTAGCACTGGGCACTGGATCAATATGTTAGTCCCAAAAATGGTATAAAAAGTTGCCAAAAGTATATGAAAGTTGTAGAATATTGGCAACAATCAAAAATTATAGATACGACGGAGACGTATCAACTATCTGTAGCGCATGTGTATGACCCGCGCTGCTACTATTAATTTGAAAAACCAAAAAAATTCTCGCCCCCATGTGTGCTGTCAATCGTGCAGGGAGATCTCGGCCATGACGCGTGCCTCATGGAAGCCGTGGAGGGCGGCCGCGGAGGCCAGCCCGGCGTGGGCCGGGAGCTGGAGGACCTGGATCTTGGCATCGTGCGTGGGGAGCAGCATCTTGCGGCGACCATCGCCGTTGAGGTCGGGGACGAGCGGCGGTGGGAGGCGGTCCACGTCGTGCTTGATCAGGAACCCATCGTCCGACAGGTGGTACCACACCTCCCGGAACGAGAAGTCGCCCTCGTGTTACCGGAGGAGGAAGGGGATGGGTCAGCTAGGGTTTCGGATCGAATCAGTGAGGGGGGGAGGAGGAGGAGGGCTGACCTGGAGTGAGAAGAATATGGTGAAGGCGGCGAGGAGGAGGATGCCGAGGTTGCGCTTCTGCATCTTGGCGGTGGCGAGGAGCTCAGGCGACCGCCCACCGGAGGGATCTCGAAGACGGAGGGGGGAAGAAAGCAGAGTGTACCAGCGGCGGCCACCGCTGGAGTATGAGGGAGAGAGGAGGAAAGTGAGAGAGGGGGAAAGTGAGGGAAAGAGGAGGGATTCGGCCGAGGAATGGGGATTTCACCTACCTCGTACTTAGTAGTAGCGAGGGGTATAAAACCGCGCTACTACTATCAACTTAGTAGTAGAGACCACTTAGTAGTAGCACAGGTTAAAAACCCGCGCTAGTAGTATCAACTTAGTAGTAGCGAGGGGTAAAAACCCGCGCTACTAGTAAGTAGTAGTAGCGAGGGTTATAAACCCTCTCTACTAGTAAGCGTCTGCCTATAAGCTTTTCCCTAGTAGTGTTAGTTTCTTTTTGAGCTTTCATACACTTATAGCTCTAGTGCATCCATTGCATGGCAATCCCTACTCACTCACATTGATATCTATTGATGGGCATCTCCATAGCCCATTGATACGCCTAGTTGATGTGAGACTATCTTCTCCCTTTTTGTCTTCTCCACAACCACCATTCTATTCCACATATAGTGCTATGTTCATGGCTCACGCTCATGTATTGCGTGAAGATTGAAAAAGTTTGAGAACATCAAAAGTATGAAACAATTGCTTGGCTTGTCATCGGGGTTGTGCATGATTTAAATACTTTGTGTGCTGAAGAGAGAGCATAGCCAGACTATATGATTTTGTAGGGATAACTTTCTATGGCCATATTATTTAGAGAAGACATAATTGCTTAGTTAGTATGCTTGAAGTATTATTATTTTTATGTCAATATTAAAATTTTGTCTTGAATCTTTCGGATCTGAATATTCATGCCATAATAAAGAGAATTACATTGAGAATTATCCTAGGTAGCATTCCACATCAAAAATGTTGTTTTATCATTTACCTACTCAAGGACGAGCAGGAATTAAGCTTGGGGATGCTTGATACGTCTCCAACGTATCTATAATTTTTGATTGTTTCATGCTATTATATTATCTGTTTTGGATGTTAATGGGCTTTATTTTACACTTGTATATTATTTTTGGGACTAACCTACTAACCCAAGGCCCAGTGCAAATTGCTGTTTTTTTGCCTATTTCAGTGTTTCGCAGAAAAGGAATATCAAACGGAATCCAAACAGAATGAAACCTTCGGGAGAGTTATTTTTGGAACAAACGTGATCCAGAGGACTTGGAGTGGACGTCAAGAAACAAACAAGGAGTCCACGAGGCAGGGGCGCGCCCTCCCCCCTCGTGGGCCCCTCGTGGCTCAACCGACCTACTTCTTCCTCCTATATATACTCATATACCCTGAAAACAACCGGGAGCACCACGAAACCTTATTTACACTGCCGCAACCTTCTGTACCCAAGAGATCCCATCTTGGGGCCTTTTCCGGAGCTCCGTCGGAGGGGGCATCGATCACGGAGGGCCTCTACATCAACTCCATGGCCTCTCCGGTGATGTGTGAGTAGTTTACTTCAGACCTTCGGTTCCATAGTCATTAGCTAGATGGCTTTTTCTCTCTCTTTGGATCTCAATACAAAGTTCTCCTCGATTTTCTTGGAGATCTATTCGATGTAACTCTTTTTGCGATGTGTTTGTCGAGATCCGATGAATTGTGGGTTTATGATCAAGTCTATCTATGAACAATATTTGATTCTTCTCTGAAATCTTTTATGTATGATTGGTTATCTTTGCAGGTCGCTTCGAATTATCAGTTTGGTAGCCTACTAGATTGATCGTTCTTGCAATGGGAGAAGTGCTTAGCTTTGGGTTCAATCTTGTGGTGCTCGATCCCAGTGATAGAAAGGGAAACGACACGTATTGCATTGTTGCCATTGAGGATAAAAATATGGGGTTTATATCATATTGCTTGAGTTTATCCCTCTACATCATGTCATCTTACCTAATGTGTTACTCTGTTCTTATGAACTTAATACTCTAGATGCATGCTGGATAGCAGTCGATGTGTGGAGTAATAGTAGTAGATGCAGGCAGGAGCCGCTATACTTGTCACGGACGTGATGCCTATATACATGATCATGCCTAGATATTCTCATAATTATTCACTTTTCCATCAATTGCTCGACAGTAATTTGTTCACCCACCGTAATACTTATGCTATCTTGAGAGAAGCCACTAGTGAAACCTTTGGCCCCCGGGTCTATTCTCCATTATATTAATCTTCCGTTAACAAGCTATTTCTATTACCTTTTATTTTGCAATCTTTACTTTTAATATTTATCATAAAAATACCAAAAATATTATCTTATCATCTCTATCAGATCTCACTCTCGTAAGTGACCTGAAGGGATTGACAACCCCTTTATCGCGTTGGTTGCGAGGTTCTTAGTTGTTTGTGTAGGTACGAGGGACTTGCGTGTGGCCTCCTACTGATTGATACCTTGGTTGTCAAAAACTGAGGGAAATACTTATGCTACTTTGTTGCATCACCCTTTCCTCTTCAAGGGAAAACTAACGCAGTGCTCAAGAGGTAGCACATACCGATGACAAAGGGAACAATGTATGTTGTTATGCGGTTTGACTGATAAAGATCTTCGTAGGAACCAATATGAGCATCCAAGTTCCGCTATTGGTTTTTGACCGGAGATGAGTCTCGACCATGTCTACATAGTTCTCGAACCCATAGGGTCCGTACGCTTAACGTTCGATGACGATATGTATTGTGAGTTATGTGATTTGATGTACCGAAGGTTGTTCGGAGTCCCGGATGTGATCACGGACATGACGACGAGTCTCGAAATGGTCGAGACATAAAGATTGATATATTGGAAGGTTATGTTTGGACACCGGAAAGGTCTCGGATAGGTTCGGGCATTTTCCGGAGTACCGGAACCCCCCGGAGGGTTAATGGGCCTTCATGGGCTTTAGTGGAAGAGAGAAGGAGGCAGCCAGGTGGAGGCACGCGCCCCCAAGCCCAATCCAAATGGGGGGCGGCCCCCTTTCCTTCTCTCCCTCTTCCTCTTTCCTTCCTCTCCTAGTTGGACTAGGAAAGGGGGGAACCTACTCCTAGTAGGAGTAGGATCCCCCCCCTCATGGCGTGCCCCATGAGGCCGGCCGGCCCCCTCCTACCCTCCTTTATATACGGGGGAGGGGGCACCCCATAGACACACAAGTTCATTTCTTAGCCGTGTGCGGTGCCCCCCTCCACAGATTTCCACCTCGGTTATATTGTCATAGTGCTTAGGCGAAGCCCTGCGTCGGTAACTTCATCATCACCGTCAACACGACGTTGTGCTGACAAAACTCTCCCTCGACCTCAGCTGGATCTAGAGTTCGAGGGACATCACCAAGCTGAACGTGTGCAGATCACGGAGGTGCCATGCATTCGGTACTTGATCGGTTGGATAGCGAAGACGTTCGACTACATCAACCGCGTTACTCAACACTTCCGCTTTCGGTCTACGAGGGTACATAGACACACTCTCCCCTCTCATTGCTATGCATCTCCTAGATAGATCTTGCATGATCGTAGGAATTTTTTTGAAATACTACGTTCCCCACCAATGGCATCTGAGCCAGGTCTATGCGTGATGTTATATGGACGAGTAGAACACAAAGGAGTTGTGGGCGTGGGTATATACATATTGCTTGCCATCACTAGTTGTTTCTTGATTCGTCGGTATTGTTGGATGAAGCGGCCCGGACCGACATTACATGATCGCGTTCATGAGACTGCTTCTACCAACGTGCTTTGCACATAGGTGGCTGGCAGGTGTCTGTTTCTCCAACTTTAGTTGAATCGGATTCAATGGACAAGGTTCTTTCTGAAGATCAAAAAGCAACCACTATACCACGTTGTGGTTTTGATGCATAGGTAAGAACGGTTCTTGCTAAGCCCGTAGCAGCCACGTAAAACTTGCAACAACAAAGTAGAGGACGTCTAACTTGTTTTTGCAGGGCATGTTGTGATGTGATATGGTCAAGACATGATTTTATAAATTGTTGTATGAGATGATCATGTTTTGTAACACAGTTATCGGCAACTGGCAGGAGCCATATGGTTGTCGCTTTATTGTATGAATTGCAATCGCCATGTAATTGATTTACTTTATCACTTAGCGGTAGCGATAGTCGTGGGAGCAATAGTTGGCGAGACGACAACGATGCTACGATGAAGATCAAGGTTTCAAGCCGGTGATGATGGTGATCATGACGGTGCTTTGGAGATGGAGATCAAAGGCACAAGATGATGACGGCCATATCATATCACTTATATTGATTGCATGCGATGTTTATCCTTTATGCTTGTTTTGCTTAGTACGACGGTAGCATTATAAGATGATCTCTCACTAAATTTCAAGGTATAAGTGTTCTCCCTGAGTATGCACCGTTGCTACAGTTCGTCGTGCCGAGACACCACGTGATGATCGGGTGTGATAAGCTCTACGTTCACATAAAACGGGAGCAAGCCGGTTTTGCACAAGCAGAATACTTGGGTTAAACTTGACAAGCCTAGCATATGCAGATATGGCCTCAGAACACTGAGACCAAAAGGTCGAGCATGAATCATATAGTAGATATGATCAACATAGTGATGTTCACCATTGAAAACTACTCCATCTCACGTGATGATCGGACATGGTTTAGTTGATATGGATCACGTAATCATTTAGATGACTAGAGGGATGTCTATCTAAGTGGGAGTTTTCTTAAGTAATATGATTAATTGAACTTTAATTTATCATGAACTTAGTACCTGATAGCATTTTGCATGTCTATGTTGTTGTAGATAAATGGCCCGTGCTGTTGTTCCATTGAATTTTAATGCGTTCCTAGAGAAAGATAAGTTGAAAGTGTTGGGGATCGTAGCAGAAATTCAAAATTTTCTACGCATCACCAAGATCAATCTATGGAGTAATCTAGCAACGAGGGGAAGGAGAGTGCATCTACATACCCTTGTAGATCGCTAAGCGGAAGCATTCAAGTGAACGGGGTTGATGGAGTCGTACTCGTCGTGATCCAAATCACCGATGATCCTAGCGCCGAACGGACGGCACCTCCGCGTTCAACACACGTACGGTTGGGAGACGTATCCTCCTTCTTGATCCAGCAAGGTGAGAGGAGAAGTTGAGGGAAAACTCCGACAGCACGACGGCGTGGTGGTGATGGAGCTCGTGGTTCTCCGGCAGGGCTTCACCAAGCACTACGGAGGAGGATGAGGTGTTGGAGGAGGAAGAGGGTTGCGCCAGCGGAAGGGTGCGGCTGCCCTCTCTCTCCCTCACTATATATAGGGGGAAGGGAGGAGGGGGAGGCGCCCTAGGTTTCCCTAGGGGAGGGGCGGCGGCCATAGGGGAAACCCTAGATGGGTTTGGGCGCCCCCACCCCCTAGGAAACTTGCCCCCCAAGCCGGGAGGGGCGGCTGCCCTAGGGGTGGCGCCCCCACCTCTCCTGGTTACGTGAGATGGGGTGGGAGGGGCGCTCAGCCCCTTAGTGGGCTGATGTGCCCTCTCCCCTTGGCCCATAAGGCCCCCCAACGCTTGCCGGGGCCTCCGAAACCCCTTTCGGACACGCTGGTCATCACCTGGTACCCCCGAAACAATTCCGGACTCCAATACCCTTCATCCAATCTACCGATCTTCACCTCCGGACCATTCCAGAGCTCCTCATCATGTCCGGGATCTCATCCGGGACTCCGAACAACCTTCGGTAACCACATACTATTTCCCATAACAACTCTAGCATCACCAAACCTTAAGTGTGTAGACCCTACGGGTTCGGGAACCATGCAGACATGACCGAGACAACTCTCCGGCCAATAACCAACAGCGGGATCTGGATACCCATGATGGATCCCACATGTTCCACGATGATCTCATCGGATGAACCACGATGTCGAGGATTTAATCAATCCCGTATACAATTCCCTTTGTCCAGCGGTATTGTACTTGCCCGAGATTCGATCGTCGGTATCTGATACTTTGTTCAATCTCGTTACCGGCAAGTCTCTTTACTCTTTCCGTAACACATCATCCCGTGATCAACTCCTTGGTCACATTGTGCACATTATGATGATGTCCTACCGAGTGGGCCCAGAGATACCTCTCCGTTTACACGGAGTGACAAATCCCAGTCTCGATTCGTGCCAACCCAACATACACTTTCGGAGATACTTGTAGTGTACCTTTATAGCCACCCAGTTACGTTGTGACGTTTGGCACACCCAAAGCACTCCTATGGTATCCGGGAGTTGCACAATCTCATGGTCTAAGGAAATGATACTTGACATTAGAAAGCTTTAGCAAACGAACTACACGATCTTGTGCTAGGCTTAGGATTGGGTCTTTTCCATCACATCATTCTCCTAATGATGTGATCCCGTTATCAACGACATCCAATGTCCATGGTCAGGAAACCGTAACCATCTTATTGATCAACGAGCTAGTCGACTAGAGGCTTACTAGGGACATGGTGTTGTCTATGTATCCACACATGTATCTGAGTTTCCTATCAATACAATTCTAGCATGGATAATAAACGATTATCATAAACAAGGAAATATAATAATAACCAATTTATTATTGCCTCTAGGGCATATTTCCAACAGTCTGCCACTTGCACTAGAGTCAATAATCTAGTTCACATCGCCATGTGATTAACACTCGCAGGTCACATCGTCATGTGACCAACATCCAAGAGTCTACTAGACTCAATGATCTAGTTCACATCACTATGTGATAAACACTCAAAGAGTTCTGGGTTTGATCATGTTATGCTTGTGAGAGAGGTTGTAGTCAACGGGTCTTGCCATATTCAGATCCCTATGTATTTCGCAAAACTTTATGTCATGTCGTAGATGCTGCTACCACGTTCCACTTGGAGCTATTCCAAATTGTTGCTCCATTATACGTATCCGGTATCTCTACTCAGAGCTATCCGGATAGGTGTTAAGCTTGCATCGATGTAACCCTCTACGTCGAACTCTTTATCACCACCATAACCAAGAAACATTTCCTTATTCCTCTAAGGATAATTTTTGACCGCTATCCGGTGATCTACTCCTAGATCACCTTTGTACCCTCTTGCCAGACATGTGGCAAGGCACACATCAGGTGCGGTACTTCAGCATGGCATACCGTATAGAGCCTATGACAAAAGCATAGGGGACGAATTTTGTCCTTCCTCTTTCTTCTGCCGTGGTCAAGCTTTGAGTCTTACTCAACTTCACACCTTACAACTCAGGCAAGAACCCCTTCTTTGACTGATCTATTTTGAACTCCTTCAAAAACATGTCAAGGTGTGCGTTCTTTGAAAGTATCATCAGGCGTCTTGATCTATCTCTATAGATCTTGATGCCCAATTTGTAAGCAGCTTTATCCAGGTCTTCCTTTGAAAAACACTCTTCAAACAATCGTTTATGCTTTCCAGAAATTCTACATTATTTCGGATCTACAATATGTCATCCACATATACTTATCAGAAATGTTGTAGTGCTCCCACTCACTTTCTTGTAAATACAAGTTTCTAGCAAACATTGTATAAACCTAAAAGCTTTGATCACTCCATCAAAACATATATTCCGATTCCGAGATGTCTGCTCTAGTCCATAGAAGGATTGCTGGAGCTAGCATACCTTTTAGCATTCTTAGGATCGTCAAAACCTTTTATTGTATCACATACAACTTTTGAAAGTGCAACTATCCCTAGGTGGTTTTGGTAATTCATAACAACATATAGCTCATTGAGCTAATGCTATTCCAAGATGATTATTTCAGGAAAGCTCAATGATTGGCATGGCATGGATGTGAAAGTGGAACCCTCAAAATGCTAAGCACAAAGGATTGGCTCAAGCTCAAAAGCTCAAGACTCTTCATTTTATATTTTAGTGATCCAAGATCACATTGAGTCCATAGGAAAAGCCAATACTATTAAGGAGGGATGAGGTGTTGCTTAATGAGACTCTTGCTTCATGTGCTTAGTGATATGCTCCAAAACCCTCAACTACTTTCCCATATCCACATATGACCTAAACCCTAAGCCAAACTCGGTCCTACCGACTCTTCCTATCCGGCGCCACCGAGTTTCACTTGTCATTAGCCACTGCCAAACCCTAGTAATTCGGTTCTACCGATAAGGATCTCGGTCTCACCGAGATGGGGTTGCAAACTCTATGTTTCCCTTTCGTAACTTTTCGGTCTTACCAAAAGAGCGAATCGGTCCCACCGAGATTGCAATGTAAACTCAGTGTTTCCCCTTTGTAACTTTTCGGTCTCACCGAGTTCCACTCGGTCTCACCGAAAGAGCAAATCGGTCCCACCGAGTTTGCCTGACCAACTCTCTGGTTAGCTAATTACCAAATTCGGTCTCACCGAGTTTGTGTAATCGGTCTCACCGAGATTACGTTATGCCCAAACCCTAACCATATCGGTCCTACCGAGTTGCATGTCAGTCCCACCGAAAATCACTAACGGTCACTAGGTTTACATTTTCGGTCCGACCGAGCTTATTGATTCGGTCCCACCGAGATTGGAAAACTGTGTAACGGTTGGATTTTGTGTGGAGGCTATATATACCCCTCCACCTCCTTCTCATTCGAAGAGAGAGCCATCAGAACACACACACCATTCCAACTCATATGTTCTGAGAAAGAACCACCTACTCATGTGTTGAGACCAAGACATTCCATTCCTACCATATGAATCTTGATCTCTAGCCTTCCCAAGTTGCTTTCCACTCAAACCCTCTTTCCACCAAATCCAAATCCTATGAGAGAGAGTTGAGTGTTGGGGAGACTATCATTTGAAGCACAAGAGCAAGGAGTTCATTACCTACACACCATTTGTTACTTCTTGGAGAGTGGTGTCTCCTAGATTGGCTAGGTGTCACTTGGGAGCCTCCGACAAGATTGTGGAGTTGAACCAAGGAGTTTGTAAGGGCAAGGAGATCGCCTACTTCGTGAAGATCTACCGCTAGTGAGGCAAGTCCTGTGTGGGCGATGGCCATGGTGGGATAGACAAGGTTGCTTCTTCGTGGACCCTTTGTGGGTGGTTGCTTCTTCGTGGACCCTTCGTGGGTGGAGCCCTGTGTGGACTCGCGCAACCGTTGCCCTTGGGTGGAGCCCTGTGTGGACTCGCGCAACCGTTACCCTTCGTGGGTTGAAGTCTCCATCAACGTGGATGTAGGATAGCACCACCTATCCGAACCACGGGAAAAACATCCGTGTCTCCAATAGCGTTTGAATTCTCCAAACCCTTCCCTTTACATTCTCGCAAGTTGCATGCTTTACTTTCCGCTGCCTATATACTCTTTGCATGCTTGCTTGAATTATGTGACGATTGCTTGACTTGTCCTAAATTAGCTAAAATCTGCCAAGAACTAAAATTGGGAAAAGGTTAAGTTTTTATTTGGTCAAGTAGTCTAATCACCCCCCCTCTAGACATACTTCCGATCCTACAAGTGGTATCAGAGCTTTGGTCTCCATTTGCTTTGATCTCCATAGCTTTTGGTGGTCATAGCCTTGGTTTCACAACCTAGGAGAGTATGGCGTCTAGCGAGGGAAATTATCACCGTAGAGGTCCTTACTTTGATGGTACTAACTTTGCTAGTTGGAAGCATAAAATGAAAATGCATATTCTTGGACATAACCCCGCCGTTTGGGCTATTGTGTGTGTTGGTTTGCAAGGTGACTTCTTTGACGGGAGAGAACCAAACCGTGAAGCTACCGCGGATGAGTTGAAGATGTTGCAATACAATGCTCAAGCTTGTGATATTCTCTTCAACGGATTGTGCCCCGAAGAATTCAACAAAATCAGCCGCCTTGAGAATGCAAAGGAAATTTGGGACACTTTGATTGATATGCACGAAGGTACCGACTCCGTCAAGGAATCCAAGTTGGATGTACTTCAAAGCCAACTTGACAAGTTCAAGATGAAGGATGGTGAAGGTGTCGCTGAGATGTACTCTAGGCTTGCTCTCATCACAAATGAGATTGCCGGCTTAGGAAGTGAAGAGATGACCGATAGATTCATCATCAAGAAGATTCTAAGAGCCTTGGATGGAAAATATGATACCGTGTGCACATTGATCCAAATGATGCCCAACTACAAAGATCTCAAGCCAACGGAGGTGATTGGAAGAATTGTTGCTCATGAGATGTCACTTAAGGATAAAGAGGAACTTCACAACAAATCAAGTGGTGCCTATAAAGCCTCATGTGAAGCCCCTACATCATCGAGTGAGAAACAAGACTTCAATGAAGAATTGAGCTTAATGGTGAGGAACTTCAACAAGTTCTACAAGAGTAGAAGCAAAGATAGAAGCTCCAAGTCAAGGTCCTACAATGACAAAAGATCTTCTAGTCGAGAGCGAAACTGTTACAATTGTGGAAGACCCGGACACTATTCCAATGAGTGTACGGCTCCCTACAAGAGAAGAGAAGATTCTCCAAAAAGAAGAAGCAAAGAATCATCACCAAGAGAGAGAAGGAGTAGAGATGATCATTATGAACGAAGATACTCACGGAGAAGCAAGGATTCGGAAAGGAAGGAAAAATCATCAAGGAGCTACACAAGACGAAGACATCAAGCTCATGTTGGTGAATGGGTATCCGGCTCCGACTCCGACAGCCACTCCGAGAAAAGTTATCACTCCGACTCCGAAGATACTCAAGATGAAGGTGTTGCCGGTCTAGCACTTGTGTCAACCAACTCCTACGACATATTTGACTCACCAAATGAAGGAATTGGAAGATGCTTCATGGCCAAAGGTCCTAAGGTAACACACCCCGAGTATGTTGATTTCAATAGTGATGAAGATGACTTGTTAGGTGATGATTTGCTTGTTGACAACTCTAGTGATGAATACTATGATGAAGTGTCAATTAAACATGCTAATCAAGATAAAACGAATGACAATGATAAGGAGAAGATTGAGGCTCTAACTAAAGAACTAAAAACTCTTAAGTTAGCTCATGACACTATCTTCGAAGATCATCGAGAACTTTTAAGAGCTCATGAGAAATTACGCTTTGAAAAGCTCAATCTTGAGCAAGAGCATGAGTTCTTAAAAGCAATCAATGATGATCTCCGCAAGAAAAGTTCTTCTTACATTGCCAAGCGTTTACTCTTATCCACTTACATGCCTCAAGTCAAGTCTAACAAGAAAGATTCTTCCTCTAGCAGTAACAATGATCATGTTAAATCCAATATTGTTGCTTCTAGTAGTTCTCTTGATTCCACTAATGATTCTCTTAGCCAAGTTACACTTGAGCAAGAAAATAGTTTATTGAAGGGAATTATAGAGAAAGGAGTGTACAAAAGCCTTGCCGGGAGTAAGCAATTCGAGGAAATTGTGCGCAAGCAAGGAATGCACCGGAAGAATCAAGGTGTTGGTTTTGAACAAAAGTTCAATGCCAATGGAGTTGAGTGGGAAGAAGATCAATACCCCAAGACAAAGTTTGTCCCTCAACAAGAGAAGTATGATACTTCTTTCAAGGGGACACAAGCTCAAGATGATCTTCCACCACAAGACTACAAGCAAAAAGGCAAGGACAAGCTTCAAGAGGAAATTGATGCATTTGAAGAAGCTCCGAAGACCTTAGTCAAGTGGATTCCCAAGACTACTTCAAGCTCCACTTCATCAAGTACGACTACAACTCCAAGGATTCCCATCAAGATGATGTGGATCCAAAAGAAGAAGAACTAGAGAGTTCTTGAGGGTGACTCCGCCAACATACTTCACTCTTATCATTTTGGCAAGAACAAGTGCAATCAACTTCCACATCTTGCACTAGTTCAAGGAGTCACAAACCCTCTTGTTGGTAAGACAAGGGACAAGGTAACCTAAAAGTTTTCATGGACATCATCTTTTGTGTGCATCACTCTATGTCTATGGATATCCTTGTTTGTTCCTTGTGGGACTAACCCATGTAGGTATTGAAAGTGCAATTCACTCAAATGGATAGCTCCAAGAGATCTACATCAACATTGAGCATCCACATCTTCAATATCTACATGAAGTCATCATCGACAAAACCCAAGGTTAGTTCATCCCTCTTAGGGGGGGATATCACATCTAGGGGGAGCTTTACTCTAAGACTTGAGCTAAAGCAACTCTAAAGATGTGAACACAACAATGCTTTATGTAAAAGTGGTAACCCCACTTGGGCTTAAACGATGAGTATGACCTATGATCAAGTGTTCTCACTTGACTCCTAAGTCAATATACTCATACATAGATGACCTAGTCATCGCAAATTGCTTGATAGATGCTAGTATTGGTTGTGCATGCCTTGCCACATATTTCATTTGCCATCTTATTGTGTGAGCATGCTGGTTGCATATTTTACTCGTTCGAGGACATCCACTTGTTGTTTTGATTGTTCGGTTTTATTTCTTTTTGCCAAGTGGATGGACAAGAATGCCTAAGAACCTCCTCTAGCTATCTATGCTTTTCTCGTCTCAAACTCTATTCATGCTGCATCACAAAATTTGATCAAGTCAGATTCGAACCACTCTGTGTGAGGAGCGCTCGGAGTCCCCGATTCGTCATAGACTTAAACTTCCAAAACCTCTTTATGATTCTCGGTCTGACCGATACTCCACTTTCGGTCCTACCGAGATCATTAAGTTGATCTAGGTTTTCGATCTCGGTGCAACCGATTTGAACTTTTCGGTCACACCGAGTTTCAGTAACTGCACGCAGTTATGAATCTCGGTGCCACCGAGTCGTTCCACTCGGTCACACCGACAGGGTCGGGCTATATATAGTCACGGGCAAAATTTGGAAATTTCTCCGAACCCCTTCGCCCGCGCGATAGCCTGCTCTGCCCTCGAGGTCTCCGGATCGTCTTCTCGCCGCCAGCAGCCTCCAGTCGCTGGTATCCGTCGCCGTCAACGGGAATTCTGCCCCGCCGTTGCCGCCGTAGCAAGTCCCCGCCGAACTAGGGTATGGACTTGATCTCTGTGCTATTCCTCAATCTGATTCCTAGCACATTGTGATCATATTGATTCTTGCCACGTTTGAGAAACTTCTATCCAGTCAAAACGCCCGTAGATTAGGTTTGATTCGAAAATTCTAGGTTTAGGTTTCCGCCAAAACCATCTCGGACCCACCGAGTTGAAAAACTCGGTCCCACCGATTTGGCTTATGCCATTGCACAAGTGAGACTCGGTCTGACCGAGAATTACTTATCGGTGTGACTGATTTTTGAAATCAGTGAAACCCTAGCAGTATCGGTGCCATCGAACTGTGACTCGGTCCTACCGAGTTCACTAGTTTAGGTTCCAAAACTGCTTCGGTATCACCGAGTTTGAAAATCGGTAGATCCGAGATGATTTCAGTAGGAAACTAAAACTAAGTTTTTGGATCATTCTTTTTGCAAAAATCTCTGCATTTTGTGATGCTCATCCTTTCTACCTCATCTATAATCTATTCACAGGGTCAGCAGTCAGTGCAGCATATCTGATCAAAGTGATAGCCAAAATATGTCAGAGCAGCAAGTGGTGATGAGTGAGGGCACTAGTCCCTCCAGTTCATCTGATGAAGGCAGCAGGAGCACTCCTAGCAATTTGCCAAAGGCTGCCACGAGACAAAGGAAGAAGAAAACTTCAGACTCTGAAGATGAGGACTATGTGGCAGAGGAAGAGGCCACTTCCAAGAGAATTGAGCCAGCTCAAGGCACTAAGCCAGGTCTGAAAATCAAAAGGCCAGCAGGCAGGCAGCCCATGTCAAAGGCTAGAGCCTCAACTGAGAAGCCCACTCCCCAAGAGCCAGTTGCAGCTGAGGGCAAGAAAAGAAAGGAAAGGGTAAAGAAGACTGTTGCTAGAGTGCTTGGCAAAGCTTCCATCATGGAAGAAGAAGAGGAAGAAGAGGTAGCTGCACCAGCGCCCAAGGCACCCAAGCTAATGGGTGATGCCATAAGGTCAGGGGCTACTGCATCTAAGCCCAAAGCTGCCTCCAAGCCAAAACCAAAGAGGAATACAAGGAGCATTCCTGCAGCTGAAAAGAACAAGGCCCCAGTGCCTGAGACTGTTGCTGAAGAAGAAGAAGAAAATGTCCTGAGAAAGCTAAAGCCCAAGATCCCAGACCACAACGATGCTCATCCTGTGGCTGAGGACATGAAGCTCAGGAGAGATTCAGGGCTGAGAAAGTGGAGAGAAGCAGACCCGTATGCTTCAAGGAGAAGGACTGCCGTGGACTACAGGTTTCACACCAAGGAGCAGCAGGATTTCTATGAGACTGTGCTGTTAGATAAGAAGCCCATTGTCTGTGATATGCGTTGGGTTGATTGGACATACATCAAGGACAATGAGGAGCACTATCCTGGAGTGCAAGACAGCTTCATAGCTTGTGGAGTAGCCGACTTTGTTGGGCAGAAGCTCACAAAGTGGAACGAGGAGCTTATCATGCAGTTCTACTCCACGGCTCACTTTTATCCAGATGGGAGGATCACATGGATGTCTGAGGGTACAAGGTACCAATCTACAGTGGCTGAGTGGGCACAGATCATTAATGCCCCAGAGGAGCAAGATGAAGACTTGGATATCTATGCCAAGAAGAAGATGGACCACAACTCCATGTCCAATATGTACAAGGAAATTCCCAATGAAGCTCTTGACACCTTCAAGTTTGGCTCTGTGCATTACCTTCTGTCAGGACTCCCGACGATCAATTGGATACTAAGGCACACCTTACTGCCCAAGTCTGGAGATCACAAGATGATCAGAGGCCATGCTATCAACTTGCTACATGTGTTTGATGTGCCTCAGAAGTTCAAGGTGATGAGCCTCATAGTGGAAACTATCAAGAGGACTGCAGCAGACCAGAAGAGGAGCTGCGGATATGCCCCTCAGATTCAGGAGCTCATCAACTCCAAGATGGGCACGGGCATATATTTATTGGACAAGGAACATTTGCCCATCCGTCCAGATTTCGAGGACAATCAAGTTGTCATGACTGAGAACGAGCCATCATCTGCCCAAGCATTTGCAAAGAAGGAGAAGGCAAGGAAGGAGAAAGCTGCCAAGATGCCTACCCAAGAGGAGGCATCTGAATACTTCTTGAAGACTAAACAAGAGCAGCTTGGTTACTTGATTGCATCCACGCTGAGGATTGAGCAAAGTCTGGCCACTCTCACTCAGAATCAGCAGAGCCTAGAGAGAATCATGGAACAGAAGTTCTATGACTTGGATGTCAAGGTAACAGAAGTTCAGTCTGCAGTGGAGCAGCTCCAGGAGGACATGCAGGAGAGGAGAGGCAGGACTACCACTCATACCTTTGCCAGAGTGCCACGAGGCCCGAGGTCATCTGCCGTGCCAGTTGCTGACACCAGAGCCACCACTTCAGCACCAGCTACAGCCTCAATTCCACCAGCTCCAGCATCTACTTCAGCTCCAACTCCAGCGACTACTTCAGCATCTACCGAAGCCTTCGTCCTTGGAGTGATCCGGACTCCACCACCACCTGAAGATCAAGCCTGAGCGTCGATCTAGTGCTATGCATTTTCTAGGAACTTTTTGGTAACTTGTTGCCAAAGGGGGAGAAGATGTATAGATCATAGGCTTCGAGAGAGAGAGTGTTGCTTTTCTCTCTTGCTTTATTTGGTGGTTTTTCGAACTTGTTTGCTTTTGAGTGCTTGAGATACTACGTTATTTGTGAGACATTGATGATCATGTGTTTGATCATAAGCTACACTTAATGCTTGCTTAATGCTATTATCTTATCTATCTTGTGATCATTCATTATTCTTGGTGATGAGTGCATGTATTTCATTCTTATCATTTTGAGCGCTCCACCAAGATGTATGTGACATGGAAGAGTAACCCATGACTCTAACTCTTTGTGCATTTGCAGTCCAAAGCAAATTTTAAATATGCACAAATTTAGGGGGAGCTCTTACTTATCACATACTTCTCAAAGCGACGATATATTTCATGCTTATTATCATTTGTCGAAGCTTTGATCTATATGTTGTCATCAATTACCAAAAAGGGGGAGATTGAAAGTGCAACTATCCCTAGGTGGTTTTGGTAATTCATAACAACATATAGCTCATTGAGCTAATGCTATTCCAAGATGATTATTTCAGGAAAGCTCAATGATTGGCATGGCATGGATGTGAAAGTGGAACCCTCAAAATGCTAAGGACAAAGGATTGGCTCAAGCTCAAAAGCTCAAGACTCTTCATTTTATATTTTAGTGATCCAAGATCACATTGAGTCCATAGGAAAAGCCAATACTATCAAGGAGGGATGAGGTGTTGCTTAATGAGCCTCTTGCTTCATGTGCTTAGTGATATGCTCCAAAACCCTCAACTACTTTCCCATATCCACATATGACCTAAACCCTAAGCCAAACTCGGTCCTACCGATTCTTCCTATCCGGCGCCACCGAGTTTCACTTGTCATTAGCCACTGCCAAACCCTAGCAATTCGGTTCTACCGATAAGGATCTCGGTCTCACCGAGATGGGGTTGCAAACTCTCTGTTTCCCTTTCGTAACTTTTCGGTCTTACCGAAAGAGCGAATCGGTCCCACCGAGATTGCAATGTAAACTCAGTGTTTCCCCTTTGTAACTTTTCGGTCTCACCGAGTTCCACTCGGTCTCACCGAAAGAGCAAATCGGTCCCACCGAGTTTGCCTGACCAACTCTCTGGTTAGCTAATTACCAAATTCGGTCTCACCGAGTTTGTGTAATCGGTCTCACCGAGATTACGTTATGCCCAAACCCTAACCATATCGGTCCTACCGAGTTGCATGTCAGTCCCACCGAAAATCACTAACGGTCACTAGGTTTACATTTTCGGTCCGACCGAGCTTATTGATTCGGTCCCACCGAGATTGGAAAACTGTGTAACGGTTGGATTTTGTGTGGAGGCTATATATACCCCTCCACCTCCTTCTCATTCGAAGAGAGAGCCATCAGAACACACACACCATTCCAACTCATATGTTCTGAGAAAGAACCACCTACTCATGTGTTGAGACCAAGACATTCCATTCCTACCATATGAATCTTGATCTCTAGCCTTCCCAAGTTGCTTTCCACTCAAACCCTCTTTCCACCAAATCCAAATCCTATGAGAGAGAGTTGAGTGTTGGGGAGACTATCATTTGAAGCACAAGAGCAAGGAGTTCATTACCTACACACCATTTGTTACTTCTTGGAGAGTGGTGTCTCCTAGATTGGCTAGGTGTCACTTGGGAGCCTCCGACAAGATTGTGGAGTTGAACCAAGGAGTTTGTAAGGGCAAGGAGATCGCCTACTTCGTGAAGATCTACCGCTAGTGAGGCAAGTCCTGTGTGGGCGATGGCCATGGTGGGATAGACAAGGTTGCTTCTTCGTGGACCCTTTGTGGGTGGTTGCTTCTTCGTGGACCCTTCGTGGGTGGAGCCCTGTGTGGACTCGCGCAACCGTTGCCCTTGGGTGGAGCCCTGTGTGGACTTGCGCAACCGTTACCCTTCGTGGGTTGAAGTCTCCATCAACGTGGATGTAGGATAGCACCACCTATCCGAACCACGGGAAAAACATCCGTGTCTCCAATAGCGTTTGAATTCTCCAAACCCTTCCCTTTACATTCTCGCAAGTTGCATGCTTTACTTTCCGCTGCCTATATACTCTTTGCATGCTTGCTTGAATTATGTGACGATTGCTTGACTTGTCCTAAATTAGCTAAAATCTGCCAAGAACTAAAATTGGGAAAAGGTTAAGTTTTTATTTGGTCAAGTAGTCTAATCACCCCCCCTCTAGACATACTTCCGATCCTACAACTTTTCTTACGAAAACTGGTAAGAAAACTTGTTTTGACATCCATCTGTAAGATTTCATAATCGAAAAATACAGCTAATGCTAACATGATTCCGACGGACTTAAGCATCGCTACAGGTGAGAAATTCTCATCGTAGTCAACTCCTTGAACTTGTGAAAAGACTCTTTCCCACAAGTCGAGCTTCATAGACGGTAACATTACCGCCCACGTCCGTCTTCTTCTTAAAGACCCATTTATCTCAATGGCTTGCCGATCATCGGGCAAGTCCACCAAAGTCCATACTTTGTTATGATATATGGATCCTATCTCGGATTTGATGGCTTCTAACCATTTGTCGGAATACGGGCCCACCATCGCTTCTCTATAGCTCGTAGGTTCATTGTTGTCTAACAACATGATATCTAAGACATGATTACCGTACCACTTAGGAGTAGTGCATATCCTTGTCGACCTACGAGGTTCGATAGCAACTTGATCCGAAGCTTCATGATCACTATCATTAACTTCCTATTCAACAGACGTAGGCGCCACAGAAAACATCTTTCTGTGTTGCGTCACTCTCTGGTTGAAGTAAAGGTTCGACAACCTCATCAAGTTCTATCTTCCTCCCACTCAATTCTTTCGAGAGAAACTCCTTCTCGAGAAAGGACCCGTTCTTAGCGACAAACAATTTTCCCTCGGATCTGAGATAGAAGGTATACCCAACTGTCACCCTTGGGTATCCTATGAAGATGTGTTTGTCCGCTTTGGGTTCGAGCTTCTCCGGCTGAAGCCTTAAGCATCACAGCCCCAAACATTAAGAAACGACAACTTTGGTTTCTTGCCAAACCATATTCTTACGACGTCATCTCAACGGACTTAGATGGTGTCCTATCTAAAGTGAATGCAGCTGTCTCTAACGCATAACCTCAAAATGAAAACGGTAGATCGGTAAGAGACATCATAGATCGCACCATATCTCATAAGGTTCGTTTATGACGTCTGGACACACCATTACCTTGTGGTGTTCCAGGTGGCTTCAACTGTGAAACAATTCCACAATGTCTTAAGTGATTGCCAAACTCATAACTCAGAAAATCCCCTTTTGATCAGATCGTAGGAACATGATCTTTTTGTTATGATGATTCTTAACTTCACTCTGAAATCGCTTGAACTTTTCAAACGTTTCAGACTTGTGCTTCATTAAGTAAATATACCTATATCTACTCAAATCGTCAGTGAAGATGAGAAAATAGCGATATCCACCGCACGCTTCAATTCTCATTGGATCACACACATCTGCATGTATGATTTCCAACAAGTCACTTGGCCGTTTCATTGTACCTGAAAACGGAGTCTTAGTCATCCTGCCCATGAGGCATGGCTCGCATGTGTCAAGCGATTCAAAATCAAGTGACTCCAAACATCCATTGATATGGAGTTTCTTCATGCATCTTACGCCAATATGACCTAAGCGGCAGTGCCACAAGAAAGTGGTACTATCATTATTAACTCTACATCGTTTGGCGTGAACATGTGTATCACCATGACCAAGATTCAATGAACCATTCACATAGGGTGCATGACCATGAAAGGTATCATTCATGTAAACAGAATAACCATTATTCTCTAACTTAAATGAATGACCGTATTGCAATGAACATGATCTAATCATATTCATGCTCAACGTAGACACCTGATAACATTTATCTGGGTTCAATACTAATCCCAAAGGCAGATGGAGCGTACGATGGTGATCTCATCAACTTTGGAAACACTTCCAACACACATTGTCACCTCGCCCTCAGCCATTCTCTGTTTAGTCCGTAGCTTTTGCTTCAAGTCACCAATAATAGTAACTGAACCGGTATCCAATACCCAGGTGCTACCAGGAGTACTAGTGAGGTACACATTAATAACACGTATAAATTTTGTTGAAGTTGCCAGCCTTCTTATCTACCATGCATTTGGGGTAATTCCGCTCCTAGTGACCGTTCCCTTTACAATAGAAGCACTTAGTATCGGGTTTGGCTTCAACCTTGGGTCCCTTCACTTGAGCAGCAACTGGTTTGCCATCCATGAAGTTTCCCTTCTAGCCCTTGCCCTTCTTGAAACCAGTGGTCTTGTTAAACCATCAACACTTGATGCTCCTTCTTGATTTCTACCTTTTGTGGTCTTAAGCACCGCAAACAGCTCCGGGATCAACTCCATCCCTTGCATGTCATAGTTCATCACGAAGATCTAGTAGCTTAGTGATAGTGGCTAGAGAACTCTATCAATCACTATCTTGTCCAGAAGTTTAACTCCCACTTGATTTAAGTGATTGTAGCACCCAGACATTCTGAGCACATGCTCACTAGCTGAGCTATTCTCCTCCATCTTGTTGGCTAAAGAACTTGTCAGAGGTCTCACACCTCTCAACACGGGCATGAGCCTGAAATCCCAATTTCAGCTCTTGGAACATCTCATATGTTCTATGGCGTTTAAAACGTCATTGGAATCCCGATTCTAAGCCGTAAAGTATGGTGCACTAAACTATCAAGTAGTCATCAGGACGTGTCTGTCAGGTGTTCACAACATCCACAGACGACGTTGTAGGGGTTTGCACATCAAGCGGTGCATCAAAGACGTAAGCCTTCTGTGTAGCAGTGAGGACACTCCTCGGACTACGGACCTAGTACGCATCATTGCTTACAATATCTTTTAACTTAATCTTTCTCTAGGAACGTATTGAAACAGGGAGCTACAACGTGAGTTATTTATCTACAACATATTTGCGAAGACAATTTAGACTATGTTCATGATAATTGAGTTCATCTAATCAAATTATTTAATGAACTCCCACTCAGATAGACATCCCTCTAGTCATCTAGGTGAAACATGATCCGAGTCAACTAGGCCGTGTCCGATCATCACGTGAGACGGACTAGTCAACATCGGTGAACATCTTCATGTTGATCGTATGTTCTATACGACTCATGCTCGACCTTTCGGTCTTCCGTGTTCCGAGGCCATGTCTGTACATGCTAGGCTCGTCAAGTCAACCTAAGTGCATTGCGTGTGTAAATCTGGCTTACACCCGTTGTATTCGAACGTTAGAATCTATCACACCCGATCATCACGTGGTGCTTCAAAACGACGAACCTTCACAACGGTGCACAGTTAGGGGGAACACTTTTCTTGAAATTTTAGTGAGGGATCATCTTATTTAAGCTACCGTCGTTCTAAGCAAATAAGATGTAAAACATGATAAACATCACATGCAATCAAATAGTGACATGATATGGCCAATATCATTTTGCTCCTTTTGATCTCCATCTTCGGGGCTCCATGATCATCGTTGTCACCGGCATGACACCATGATCTCCATCATCATGATCTCCATCATCGTGTCTTCTTGAAGTTGTCTCTTCATCTATTACTTCTACTACTATGGCTAATGCTTTAGCAATAAAGTAAAGTAATTACATGACGTTTATGTTGACACGCAGGTCATAAATAAATTAAGACAACTCCTATGGCTCCTGCCGATTGTCATACTCATCGACATGCAAGTCGTGATTCCTATTACAAGAACGATCAATCTCATACATCACATATATCATTCATCACATCCTTTTGGCCATATCACATCACAAGGCATATGCTGCAAAAACAAGTTAGACGTCCTCTAATTGTTGTTGCAAGTTTTTATGTGGCTGCTATAGGTTTCTAGCAAGAACATTTCTTACCTACGCCAAAACCACAACGTGATATGCCAATTTCTATTTACCCTTCATAAGGACCCTTTTCATCGAATCCGATCCGACTAAAGTGGGAGAGACAGTCACCCGCTAGCCACCTTATGTAACTAGTGCATGTCAGTCGGTGGAACCAGTCTCACGTAAGAGTACGTGTAAGGTCGGTCCGGGCTGCTTCATCCCACGATGCCGCCGAATCAAGATAAGACTAGTAACGGCAAGTAAATTGACAATATCGACGCCCACAACTGCTTTGTGTTCTACTCATGCATAGAAACTACGCATAGACCTAGCTCATGATGCCACTGTTGGGGATCGTAGCAGAAATTCAAAATTTTCTACGCATCACCAAGATCAATCTATGGAGTAATCTAGCAACGAGGGGAAGGATAGTGCATCTACATACCCTTGTAGATCGCTAAGTGGAAGCGTTCAAGTGAACGGGGTTGATGGAGTCGTACTCGTCGTGATCCAAATCACCGATGATCCTAGCGCCGAACGGACGGAACCTCCGCGTTCAACACACGTACGGTTGGGAGACGTCTCCTCCTTCTTGATCTAGCAAGGTGAGAGGAGAAGTTGAGGGAAAACTCCGACAGCACGACGGCGTGGTGGTGATGGAGCTCGTGGTTCTCCGGCAGGGCTTCGCCAAGCACTACGGAGGAGGATGAGGCGTTGGAGGAGGAAGAGGGTTGCGCCAGCGGAAGGGTGCGGCTGCCCTCTCTCTCCCTCACTATATATAGGGGGAAGGGAGGAGGGGGAGGCGCCCTAGGTTTCCCTAGGGGAGGGGCGGCGGCCACAGGGGAAACCCTAGATGGGTTTGGGCGCCCCCACCCCCTAGAAAACTTGCCCCCCAAGCCGGGAGGGGCGGCTGCCCTAGGGGTGGCGCCCCCACCTCTCCTGGTTACATGAGATGGGGTGGGAGGGGCGCTCAGCCCCCTAGTGGGCTGATGTGCCCTCTCCCCTTGGCCCATAAGGCCCCCCAACGCTTGTCAGGGCCTCCGAAACCCCTTTCGGACACGCTGGTCATCACCTGGTACCCCCGGAACAATTCCGGACTCCAATACCCTTCGTCCAATATACCGATCTTCACCTCCGGACCATTTCGGAGCTCCTCGTCATGTCCGGGATCTCATCCGGGACTGCGAACAACCTTCAGTAACCACATACTATTTCCCATAACAACTCTAGCGTCACTGAACCTTAAGTGTGTAGACCCTACGGGTTCGGGAACCATGCAGACATGACCGAGACAACTCTCCGGCCAATAACCAACAGCGGGATCTGGATATCCATGATGGCTCCCACATGTTCCACGATGATCTCATCGGATGAACCACGATGTCGAGGATTTAATCAATCCCGTATACAATTCCCTTTGTCCAGCGGTATTGTACTTGCCCGAGATTCGATCGTCGGTATCCGATACTTTGTTCAATCTCGTTACCGGGAAGTCTCTTTACTCTTTCCGTAACACATCATCCCATGATCAACTCCTTGGTCACATTGTGCACATTATGATGATGTCCTACCGAGTGGGCCCAGAGATACCTCTTCGTTTACACGGAGTGACAAATCCCAGTTTCGATTCGTGCCAACCCAATAGACACTTTCGGAGATACCTGTAGTGTACCTTTATAGCCACCCAGTTACGTTGTGACGTTTGGCACACCCAAAGCACTCCTACGGTATCCGGGAATTGCACAATCTCATGGTCTAAGGAAATGATACTTGACATTAGAAAGCTTTAGCAAACGAACTACACGATCTTGTGCTAGGCTTAGGATTGGGTCTTGTCCATCACATCATTCTCCTAATGATGTGATCCCGTTATCAACGACATCCAATGTCCATGGACAGGAAACCGTAACCATCTTATTGATCAACGAGCTAGTCAACTAGAGGCTTACTAGGGACATGGTGTTGTCTATGTATCCACACATGTATCTGAGTTTCCTATCAATACAATTCTAGCATGGATAATAAACGATTATCATGAACAAGGAAATATAATAATAACCAATTTATTATTGCCTCTAGGGCATATTTCCAAGAGAAAGATTATGGTATCAACTACACGGACCGGGTCCGTAACTTGAGGATTATCCTCATTGCTGCACAGAAGAATTACGTCCTGGAAGCACCGCTAGGTGCAAAGCCCGCTGCAGGAGCAACACCAGATGTTATGAACGTCTGGCAGAGCAAAGCTGATGACTACTCGATAGTTCAATGTGCCATGCTATACGGCTCAGAATCGGGACTTCAACGACATTTTGAACGTCATGGAGCATATGAGATGTTCCAGGAGTTGAAGTTAATATTTCAAGAAAATGCCCGGATTGAGAGATATGAAGTCTCCAATAAGTTCTACAGCTGCAAGATGGAGGAGAATAGTTCTGTCAGTGAACATATACTCAGAATGTCTGGGTACCACAACCACTTGACTCAACTGGGAGTTAATCTTCCTGATGATAGTGTCATTGACAGAGTTCTTCAATCACTTCCACCAAGCTACAAAAGCTTCGTGATGAACTATAATGTGCAAGGGATGGATAAGACAATTCCCGAGCTCTTCGCAATGCTAAAAGCTGCGGAGGTAGAAATCAAGAAGGAGCATCATATCAAGTGTTGACGGTCAGCAAGACCACTAGTTTCAAGAAGAAGGGCAAAGGGAAGAAAGGGAACTTAAAAGAGAATGACAAGCAAGTTGCTGCTCAAGTGAAGAAGCCCAAGTCTGAACCTAAGCCAGAGACTGAGTCCTTCTACCACAAAGGGACTGGTCACTGGAAGTGGAACTGCCCCAAGTATTTGGCGGATAAGAAGGATGGCAAAGTGAAAGGTATATTTGATATACATGTTATTGATGTGTACCTTACTAATGCTCGTAGTAGCGCCTGGGTATTTGATACTGGTTCTGTTGCTAATATTTCCAACTCGAAACAGGGGCTATGGATTAAGCAAAGATTGGCTAAGGACGAGGTGATGATGCACGTGGGAAATGGTTCCAAAGTCGATGTGATCACCGTCAGCACGCTACCTCTACATCTACCTTCGGGATTAGTTTTAGACCAGAATAATTGTTATTTGGTGACAGCGTTAAGCATGAACATTATATTTGGATCTTGTTTGATGCGAGATGGTTATTCATTTAAATCAGAGAATAATGGTTGTTCTATTTATATGAGTAATATCTTTTATGGTCATGCACCCTTGATGAGTGGTCTATTTTTACTAACTCTTGATAGTAGTGATACACATATTCATAGTATTGATGCCAAAAGATATAAGTTTAATAATGATAGTGCAACTTATTTGTGGCACTGCCGTTTAGGTCATATTGGTGTAAAGCGCATGAAGAAACTCCATGCTGATGGACTTTTGTAATCACTTGATGCTTGCGAACCATGCCTCATGGGCAAGATGACTAAGACTCTATTCTCCGAAACAATGGAACAAGCAACAGACTTATTGGAAATAATACATACTGATGTATGCGGTCCGATGAGTGTTGATGCTCGTGGCGGGTATCGTTATTTTTCTGACCTTCTCAAATGATTTGAGTAGATATGGGTATGTCTACTTGATGAAACATAAGTCTGAAATATTTGAAAAGTTCAAAGAATTTCAGAGTGAAGTGGGAAATCATCATAACAAGAAAATTAAGTTTCTATGATCTGATCATGGAGGTGAATATTTAAGTTATGAGTTTGGTCTTTATTTGAAACAATGCGGAATAGTTTCGCAACTCACGTCACCTGGAACACCCAGCGTAATGGTGTGTCCGAACATCGTAACCGCACTTTATTAGATATGGTGCGATCTATGATGTCTCTTACTGATTTACCGCTATCGTTTTGGGGTTATTCTTTAGAGATGGCTGCATTCATGTTAAATAGGGCACCATCGAAATCCATTGAGATGGCACCATATGAACTGTGGTTTGGCAAGAAACCCAAGTTGTCATTTCTTAAAGTTTGGGGCTGCGATGCTTATTGAAAAAGCTTCAACCTGATAAGCTCGAACCCAAATCGGAGAAATGTGTCTTCATGGGATACCTAAAGGAGACTATTGGGTACACCTTCTATCACAGATCTGAAGGCAAGATATTTGTTGCTAAGAATGGATCCTTTCTAGAGAAGGAGTTTCTTTCGAAAGAAGTGAGTGGGAGGAAAGTAGAACTTGATGAGGTAACTGTACCTTCTCCCTTATTGGAAAGTAGTTCATCACAGAAATTAGTTCCAGTGATTCCTACACCAATTAGTGAGGAAGCTAATGATGATGATCATGAAACTTCTGATCAAGTTACTATCGAACCTCGTAGGTCAACCAGAGTAAGATCTGCACCAAAGTGGTACGGTAATCCTGTTCTGGAAGTCATGTTACTTGACCATGACGAACCTATGAACTATGAGGAAGCGATGATGAGCCCGGATTCCGCAAAATAGCTTGAGGCCATGAAATCTGAGATGGGATCCATGTATGAGAACAAAGTGTGGACTTTGGTTGACTTGCCCAATGATCGGCAAGCCATAGAGAATAAACGGATCTTCAAGAAGAAGACTGACGTTGATGGTAATGTTACTGTCTATAATGCTCGACTTGTTGCGAAAGGTTTTCGATAAGTTCAAGGAGTTGACTATGATGAGACCTTCTCACCTGTAGCGATGCTTAAGTCCGTCCAAATTATGTTAGCAATTACCGCATTTTATGATTATGAAATTTGGCAAATGGATGTCAAAACTGCATTCCTTAATGGATATCTTAAAGAAGAGTTGTATATGATGCAACCAGAAGATTTTGTCGATCCAAAAGGTGCTAACAAAGTGTGTAAGCTCCAGCAATCCATTTATGGACTGGTGCAAGCATCTCGGAGTTGGAATATATGCTTTGATAGTGCGATCAAAGCATATGGTTTTATACAGACTTTTGAAGAAGCCTGTATTTACAAGAAAGTGAATGGGAGCTCTGTAGCATTTCTGATATTATATGTGGATGACATATTGTTAATCGGAAATGATACTGAATTTCTGAATAGCATAAAAGGATACTTGAATAAGAATTTTTCAATGAAAGACCTCAATGAAGTTGCTTATATATTGGGCATCAAGATCTATAGAGATAGATCTAAGACGCTTAATTGGAGTTTCACAAAGCACATACCTTGATAAAGTTTTGAAGAAGTTCAAAATGGATCAAGCAAAGAAAGGGTTCTTGCCTGTGTTACAATGTGTGAAGTTGAGTCGAACTCAATGCCCGACCACCGCAGAAGATAGAGAGAAAATGAAAGTCATTCCCTATTCCTTAGCCATAGGTTCTATCATGTATGCAATGTTGTATACCAGACCTGATGTGTGCCTTGCTATTAGTTTAGCAGGGAGGTACCAAAGTAATCTGGGAGTGGATCACTGGACAGCGGTCAAGAACATTCTAAAATACCTGAAAAGGACTAAGGATATATTTATCGTTTATGGAGGTGACAAAGAGCTCGTCATAAATGGTTACGTCGATGCGAGTTTTGACACTGATCTGGATGACTCTAAGTCACAAACCGGATACATTTATTGAATGGTGGAGCTGTCAGTTGGTGCAGTTCTAAGAAGAGCGTCATGGCGGGATCTACGTGTGAAGCGGAATACATAGCTGCTTCGGAAGCAGCAAAAGAAGGAGTTCATATCCGATCTAGGTGTAATACCTAGTGCATCGGCTCCATTGAAAATCTTTTGTGACGATACTGGTGCAATTGCCTTGGCAAAGGAATCCAGATTTCACAAGAGAACCAAGCACATCAAGAGACGCTTCAATTCCATCCGCGATCAAGTCAAGGAAGGAGACATAGAGATTTCCATGATACATATAGATCTGAATGTTGCAGACCCGTTGACTAAGCCTCTCTCACAAGAAAAACATGACCATCACCAAGACTCCATGGGTGTTAGAATCATTATTGTGTAATCTAGATTATTGACTCTAGTGCAAGTGGGAGACTGAAGGAAATATGCCCTAAAGGCAATAATAAAGTTGTTATTTATATTTCCTTATATCATGATAAATTTTTATTATTCACGCTAGAATTGTATTAACCGAAAACTTAGTACATGTGTGAATACATAGACAAACAGAGTGTCCCTAGTATGCCTCTACTAGACTAGCTCGTTAATCAAAGATGGTTAAGTTTCCTAGCCATAGACATGTGTTTTCATTTGATGAACGGGATCACATCATTAGAGAATGATGTGATGGACTAGACCCATCCGTTAGCTTAGCACTATGATCATTTAGTTTATTGCTATTGCTTTCTCCATAACTTATACATGTTCCTATGACTATGATATTATGCAACTCCCGAATACCGGAGGAACACTTAGTGTGCTATCAAACGTCACAATGTAACTGGGTGATTATAAAGATGCTCTACAGGTGTCTCTGATGGTGTTTGTTGAGTTGGCATAGATCGTGATTAGGATTTGTCACTCCGATTGTCGGAGAGGTATCTCTAGGCCCTCTCGGTAATGCACATCACTATGAGCCTTGCAAGCAATGTGACTAATGAGTTAGTTACGGGATGATGCATTATGTAACGAGTAAAGAGACTTGCCGGTGACGAGATTGAACTAGGTATGATGATACCAACGATCGAATCTCGGGCAAGTAACATACCGATGACAAAGGGAACAACGTATGTTGCTATGCAGTTTGACCGATAAAGATCTTCGTAGAATATGTAGGAACCAATATGAGCATCCAGGTTCCGCTATTGGTTATTGGCTAGAGATGAGTCTCGGCCATGTCTACATAGTTCTCGAACCCGTAGGGTCCGCACGCTTAACGTTCGATGACGATATGTATTGTGAGTTATGTGATTTGATGTACCGAAGGTTGTTCGGAGTCCCGGATGTGATCATGGACATGACGATAAGTCTCAAAATGGTTGAGACATAAAGATTGATACATTGGAAGGTTATGTTTGGACACCGGAAAGGTTTCAGATAGGTTCGGGCATTTTTCGGAGTACCAGAGGGTTACCGGAACCCCCGGAGGGTTAATGGGCCTTCATGGGCTTTAGTGGAAGAGAGGAGGAGGCGGCCAGGTGAAGGCGCGCGCCCCCCAAGCCCAATCCGAATTGGGCGGGGGGGCTTTCCCTCTCTCACTCTTCCTCTTTCCTTCCCCTCCTAGTTGGACTAGGAAAGGGGGGAACCTACTCCTGGTAGGAGTAGGATTCCCTCCCTTGGGGCGCGCCCCATGAGGCCGGCCGGCCCCTCCTCCCCTCCTTTATATACGGGGGAGGGGGCACCCCATAGGCACACAAGTTGATTTCTTAGTCGTGTGCGGTGCCCCCCTCCACAGATTTCCACCTCGGTTATATTGTCGTAGTGCTTAGGCGAAGCCTTGCGTCGGTAACTTCATCATCACCATCAACACGCCGTTGTGCTGAAAAAACTCTTCCTCGGCCTCAGCTAGATCTAGAGTTCGAGGGACGTCACCGATCTGAACATGTGCAGATCGCGGAGGTGTCGTGCGTTCGGTACTTGATCGGTTGGATCGCGAAGACATTCGACTACATCAACCGCGTTACTCAACGCTTCCACTTTCGGTCTACGAGGGTACGTAGACACACTCTCCCCTCTCGTTGCTATGCATCTCCTAGATAGATCTTGCGTGATCGTAGGAATTTTTTTGAAATACTACGTTCCCCAACAGGGGTAACCCCAAGCTTAGGCTCTTCTTACTCATTATTCCTCCATCCATCGTGATCTCACCCAAAACTTGAAAACTTCAATCACACAAAACTCAACAAAATCTTTAGGAGATCCGTTAGTATAACAAAGCAAATCACTACTATAAGTAATGTTGCAAACCCATTCATATTTTATTCTTTCATTATATCTACTATATTCCAACTCTGCTATGGCTCATACCCCCCGATAGAGTCCATAGATTCATCAAAATAAGCACACAACGCAAAGAAAACAGAATCTGTCAAAAACAGAACAGTGTGTAGTAATTCGGAAACTTCGAATACTTCTGTAACTCCAAAAAATTCCGAAACATTAGGACAACATGGGAAATTTGTATATAAATCTTGTGTACAAAAATCAGGATTTTATCGTGTTTCTGTTAAAAAATTAAAAAAATTACTGGACGCAAAAGTTTCTGTTTTTCAACAAGAACAAATCAACTATCACCCAATATGATCCCAAAGGCTTTGCTTAGCACAAACACTAATTAAAACATAAAAAACACAATCATAGCAGTAGCATAATTGTGCAAACACTCAAAAAAAGAGAAAGGGACAAAAATAAATTTTATTCATTGGGTTGCCTCCCAACAAGCGCTATCTTTTATGCCCCTAGCTAGGCATAATGCAAAGATCTAAGTATTGTCATTTTTATTTTCCAACTCCTTACAGGTGCTTTTGTCAGGAGGTTTTGCAAAAACGACATAGAACACATTATCCATAGAAACCTTAGCACTATCAAGTTGCTTATCATCATATCCCCTTTGATTTCCGGCAATAATCCAAGAATAGCGTTGGTTAACATCATTGAAAACTTGTTGGATTATATCTAAAACAGGGACTTCCTTTTTAAGATTTTCATCAAAGATTTGATTATCCTCAAGCAAATGTCTTAGCACATAATCACTATTATAAAGAATCCCATCTATCACTGGTTTTTCATGATTCATACCATAGAAATCAAAAATTCCCCTAGCTTCTCGTATTATGTAATCAAATTCAATCAAGGGCAAGTTGTTCCCCTGCATCAGTATCATGTCACGATTCGGATGTCCTCTTCAACTTCGGCCAGTTCTTTTCTGCTTTCTGCAGTTTATGCACCTTGTGTGAGCATTGAAAGGGTTTGATTTTTTGAGGCTTTTAATAGTGTTGCAGCAGAGGCACACACTCCGTGGATAGTTTTGGGGGATTTTAACATGTACCGTTTTGCGCATGAAAAGTCACGTGGATGGATCAACTGGAATCTCATGGAAGTGTTCAATGCTTGGATGAGAGAGCACGAGCTGGATGATATCCATGTTGACAACAGAATGTTTACTTGGTCCAATCAGCGATCTTCCCCCATGTTGGTCAAGCTGGACCGTGTGCTGGTTAATGCAGCCTGGGGTTTACGTTTCCTACAAACCTCGGCCTCTGCTGTTCCTGCCACCACCTCAAATCACACCCCCCTACTTGTCCAGTTCCAGGTTGATACGGCTAGAAGCAGTTTATTCAGGATGGAGAATCACTGGCTTCATATGGAGGAGCCCAGAAATATCATACATGATTGTTGGTTCAGGGGCTGCCCTGCATCCCTTTCCTCTGCATCACTCATTAACTTCAAAATGAGACGGATTCGGGCTGCTCTACGACAATGGTGTAGACGTCAGCCTAGCCTTAAGATGCTCATTGATAATAACAAGCATGTTGTCAGCTTTGTCAATGCAGTTGAGGAAAGAAGACCTTTGTCTTTGATGGAGGCGGTTCTAAGGGAGTTTGCTGCTGCAAAGGCTGAGCAACTTATTTTGTGGCAGGCTGCCATGTGGAGGCGGAGGGCCAAATTAAGATGGTGTGTATCAGGTGACGAGAATTGCAAGTTCTTCCATGTAGCTGCCAACTGTCAAGCAAGACGTAACAAAATCCGGGTTCTTGTTGATGACAGTGTACATTTTTACCAGAACAGTCACAAGCTTAGATTGGTAACTGCTTACTTTGCCAATATCTTGGGCCAGCCTGCTCCTTCATTGCCAACAGTGTCACTCTATGAGTTATACAATCCTGTTGACTTGACTGAGTTAGCCAACGTCTTCTCCTGGGCTGAGGTGGTCCAGGCTATTGACATGTCACCTAATAATAGAAGCCCAGGGCCTGATGGGTTTACAAACGAATTCTATAAAGCTTTTAAGCTGCTGATCAAGGATGACATACTCAAGTTCTTTGGGGATTTCCATGCAAACCAAGCTGCTTTGGACAGCATTAATATTGCATATATAACCTTGCTGCCTAAGGTTGATGCACCTACAGAGATGAGGGATTTCAGGCCAATCTCCCTCGTGCACAGTGCTCCTAAACTAGTGTCAAAGGTTCTAACATGTCGTTTGCAGGGAAGAATTCCTGAGCTGGTGCATTCCTTGCAGTCGGGCTTCCTAAAAGGCCGCTCGATTGTGGAAAATTTTGCTCTGGCTGCTGAAATGATACAAGCAGCGCATAAAAGGAGGCTGTCGGTGATTGCCTTGAAGCTGGACTTTCGGAAAGCGTTCGACTCTGTTAGTTGGGACTGCCTTACACAGGTTTTGCACGCAAGGGGCTTCCCTTTGCGGTGGACGCAGTGGATCCATACGCTCCTCTCTACCGGACGCTCCAGGGTGCTCATCAACAGTGAACCGGGCAGTCCCATCTTGGCAAAGAAAGGTTTTCGGCAGGGGGATTCCTTGTCGACGTATCTCTTCATCATCGTTGCTGATGTGCTCCAACGCTTATGCTGCTGGCATTTTCAGAATGGCAGACTGGTGCACCCTCTTGGCTCAGATGGTTTCTTCCCAGTCCTGCAATATTGGGACGACACTCTGATTCTTTTTCAAGGGGAAGTGGAGCAAGCTAGAGTTATCAAGAGCATCCTCACGGCGTTCTTGGAGTTCTCAGGACTGACTATTAATTACCGAAAGAGCGCCTTGGTGCCTGTCTGTGTGCCCGAGGATGTGGCCATGGAAATCGCCCAAATTTTTGGATGCCCGATCTCTTCCTTTCCATGTACATATTTGGGGCTGCCTCTCTAGTTGCATAAGATCAAGCATGGTATGCTGCTCCCGGTTATTCAGAAGGTTGATCGTTGTCTCTCCGGTTGGTTGGCTACTTTCCTTTCTTGGGGTGGTCGGCTAACTCTCATCAATTCTGTCCTGGCTGGCATACCAAGTTACTTCATGACTTGTTTTCCATGGCCCAAGGAGTCTCTCAATAAGTTAGAAGCCCTCCTTAGGGCTTTCTTCTGGCAGGGCAAAAATAAAGCCAAGGGAGGTCACTGCCTCCTGGCTTGGGATGTGGTTACTCTGCCTCGTGTCAATAGTGGTCTGGGCGTAAGGAACCTGGAAGCCCGCAATCAAGCCTTGCTATGTAAGTTTGTGGCCAAAATTCTTCAGTCTTCTGATATCCCTTGTTTTAGTTGGTTTGCCTCTCAATACTGCAAGGATTCCCTGCCGCTAAAGGGACATCACAAGGATACTGCTATATGGAAGGGTTTCAAGAGTTGCATCCCTATGGTTATATCTTCCTCATGATGCTCTGTTGGCAGTGGCCGGCATGTTTCTTTCTGGCATGACCATTAGCTGATTGATGGAAGTTTGAGGCAAGCCCTCCCGGTTCTGTTCTCCTTTGCTCGTAACCAGGACTGCTCTGTTCAATCTCAGTTTATCAATGGGAGCTGGAATGTGCATTTGCACCCCAACCTCTCTCAGACCGCTACTCAAGAGTTGCAGCTACTTAATGAGCTTATTGTTCACCTCACCCCGGATGTTTCAAGTTTGGATACACGGGTCCCCGCGCTTGGAGGAAACAGCTTAAGTATGAGCTACTTTTATAAGTTGCTTACCTTCCGTGGTATTCTTTGGGCTCCTGCTTCATGGGTTTGGGACACTATTATTCCCATCAAGTACAAAGTTTTCTTGTGGCTAGCTTGCTGGGGGCGTCTGAACACCAAGGCCAACATGGTTCGAAAAGGATGGTCAGGTATCGCTCCAACTGCTGGCTGTGACTCTTGCCCGACTGTAGAGACAGCTGATCATTTGTTTCTCCGTTGTCGTCCCGTTCATGCCCTTTGGCGCAGGCTATCGCTGGAGTCGTTGGCATGCGACTCACCCAACATTCAGCACTTTGTTTCTCAGGCGACAAATCATCTTCAGTTCAAGGTCAAATGGAATGTTGCGTTCGTGGCATGCGCTGTCACTCTTTGGCAGGCTAGAAACGACCGGGTTTATAATGACAAGAGTTGGTCAAAGCCATATATCAGATTCTACACAGTTAATCTGATTCGTCTATGGAAACACAGGGCCACCAAGCAGCAGGACAGAGATGATTTGCAGACCTAGGTTAGCTTGCTCTCTGAGGTTTTAGGTCCTGTTATCCTCCTTTTTTCTTTCCTCCCTCCTCCTCTCTCTTTTTATCCTAGGCTGCTTGTGGCCTTGCACCTGGGTGCACATCACAAGTTTTGTAACCAAACCATTTGGGCTCATGCCCTTTTTGAAATATAAGGTCGCACACGCGCCACCTTTTTACTTTCAAAAAAAAGTTCACTCATAAGAACAAGGGTGCTAACTTTTTAGCTTTGGGGTTCTTTATAACGGGTAGCTCAAAAAACAATCTTTGCAAGGTAGGATGGGTATAGATAAATTTATTTTCAAGTTTCAGAACTAGTGCTGATATGGCTTCTACATAAGATTTAGTCCTGTTAAGTACAGGAATATTGTCAAGACTTAAATTTCCTACACAATTGAAAAATTCTTGGATACGTTCTTTTCCTATAACATTCCCTTGCCCTAAAACAAAAGTTTTAGCATCAAGATTGCCAGTTCGTCCAATTTTAGGAGTTAGGCCATTATCTATTTCTGCCATATCAAAGTCACTTATGGTCACAAATTCAAGCAAATAAGAGATCCGACAAGAATTACACATTTTCGTCACAAATCTGCCTAGGGCAAAAATAAATAAGAACCACAGCCAAGATGATGGAAACTCGATCGAACTTCCATTATGCACTCTCATATTTGAAAATAGAAGTAATCCATGTTTAATAAATTTACAACACTGTCAAACAACATTAAAATGGACGGGCGCGGCAACACACCTCATCAACGATCTAGTACACTTGTAAAATCCGCCTCTCAGGATTAGAGTTGATGTAACGAGCGATCGCGCTAGGTCTATGCAATGTTAGCATATTTTTTAAACATGTTGACATACTTTTATGTGTATGACAATTTATGAAACTAATTATGTATTCTTTTTAATAAAATGTTTGCACATTTTAAACATATGTGCATGAAATTAAAGCTCGCAAAATTTTAGAAGTGTTCACGGAAATCTTGAAAAGGGTTCATGTATTGCAAAAAAATTATGACATTAAGTGTCTCCATAGATTTGTTAATTCAAAATTTTAATTATTGTTTGCAAAATAAAAAGATAGAAAAATATTCATGTAATTTATAAAATTGGCCATGCAATTTTAGAAAGTGTATCATGTAGTTGATAAAATATTTATGTAATTTTGAAAAACTACTCTACAAATAAAAATATGTTTTAGTTTTTTAAAATATTCAACTTTTCAAAAACTGTTTTGACTCATTTTAGAAAAAGTGTTGAGATTAAATTATCAAAAATATATATTTATATACTTTGAACAAAAAGCTAAACCAAAAACGGAGAAATAAAAAGACAAGAGAGATAATGAATAGAATATCAGCAAACAAACTGACAAGAAAAAAGGAAACAGGAAAATATCCCAAAGAAAAACAGAGGAGAAGAAAAAAAACACTAAGAAAAGGGTAAATCCAGTTTTTTCTGAGGGAAAGGATCAGCGAACTATTAGAAACCCTAAATCATTGTTACGGGTTACCCGCTGCAAAGATGACTCCCCACATTCTCGGGTTTGACAAGTGGCGAACTGTATGTCCGATTTGCGCCACTTGTCATAACATGTGAGTTTTCCCTTTTTTTTAGGTTAGTTTATTCAAAATGTTTTACATCTTGAACCGTTCATCCAACATCGAAACCGCTTTCACTGTTAACCTTTTCACGTCAAGATCTTTGAAACTAGATCTCGTGTATATGTTTCAAAAAATAAAAAATAATAAAAAAGAGAAGCCGAAAAACCAGAAAAAATACAAAGAAAGCAAAGGAAACAGGCAATTGAAGAGAAAATGAATACCAAAAAAGTGGAAGAAAAAAATTGGAGCTTGAAAGGACAATTGAGGTCTTCACTTTTTTCCTTTTCAGGAGAGCACAACTGTGTGCTTCTGCGAAAACAAATATGTGCTTCCACGAGAAGCAAATCGTGCTTCTCGTGAATGCACAAATTGTTTCTTCTAAAAAACGTAGGTGTGTGTTTCTCGCAGAAACAAATATGTCCTCACACGAGAAGTAAAAACGAGCTTCTTGTGCAAGCAACGATTTTTTTCCTGTTTGAGAAGCATGTTATTTTTGTGCTTTTGCGGAAGCAAATCGATGGTTCTCCAGAAGCAAACCTGTGTTTTTCTTGGAATCGCATTTTTTTCCTTTTCAAAAAGCACAGTTTGCTTCGTAAAAACAAACAATTTTTTCCTCCAAAACAAAGAAAAAACCAGGCGAAAACTGAAAAGCAAAAAAAACCAAAACAAACATCCAAATACTGAAAACGCGTACGGAAAAAGTAAAAATAAAAATGAGTGACCAACACGCGACAGGTAGGTGCGTCCGGATGCACCAGTTTGCACGCTTCCAAGCCCAAAAAGTAAAACTTGCACAATGGGCCGACCCATCGCGCTGGTCGTCCACAGGCCTTAAGCGCTCGTTTTTTCTTCATATTTTTTGTGTGTTTCTGCTTTCCTTTTTTACATCTATTTATATTTATAAATATTTAAAACATATATAATAAAAATAACTTTACATAAAATTTTATATCTCTACTCCTAATGAAGCAGTTGGTAGGATTGTGTCTAGGTTTTTTTCGTCCCACCACTTTCATCCGATTTTATTTTGATTGGTTTTTTCTGTCCCCCCCTCCCACCACCCCCTCTCACTGGTTTATTTTCGCCTCATTTCTCAAACAATGAAAAAAATCTGAATGGATCAGAACTTTTTCATGTGAGGGCAAGTTATTTAGTAATGTCTTTATGTGAAAGAATCAATCACGATCAAACTCTAAAAATCAAATCTAAATTAATTAATCTTACCATAAACCGCTCGATCACATAAATTAATCTTTTCGTACATCACCAAAATTACAGTTAACATTACCATATGTTACCTAATCACATTAATGTCGCATGACACATCTCGCAAATCTATTCCTAACAAAGTCGTACCCCTGGCATCCACCGATCGATAGCCTACGAGGGACACATCACGCATCTCTCCTCCCCCTTCATCTCCCCACCAGATCCCGTTCCCATCAGCCGCGTCCCTCCCGCCCTGCGGCGGCACCGGCAACCGGCGACGATCGGAGACCTAGAAGACGGCATCGCGCCCGTGGTACTTCCATTCCCAGTCTGCTAACTCTCTACCCTCCCTCTATCGAGGCCCTTGGGCCCTGTCCGCCCGACCTCCAGGCGACGCCACGACGACAAAGGATGGTTGTGCATCCCAGCGCCTCTCTTCTCCATCGATCCACCAACTCCTTAAGGTGAATCTTCTCCAAAAGTACCCCTCTTCTCTCCTATCCGTCAATCCACCATCTCCTCTGCTCTTTTTTTCTATCACTCATTGTTAACCCTGGAACTTGACGGCTCTAGACTGAGATGTAGAGTTCCCGGTAGAACTGCGATGATCATTTACTCCCATTAGCAGCGGCACATCTCTTGCCCCACTAGGTACATTCATTTTAACCTTCATTAGTTGAGCAAACCATCTCAACAACACTATCAAATGTTGTGCATCCATCAGCGATATCCCAATCACAAATATATTTTTTACATTTTTTGCGGGCGATTTGTTTAGGTTTCTTGGTCTATGTGTGTGTGGATGTGGCATTAGAAGGGTCTTGGGGATGCCACAACTGACTGCCACAATGTTATAGTTAGTTGTTCGTTAAGAGGACTGTCACAATGATTTGCACAGTAGCGCTCTTGGAAATAATTATGAATGTTGGTGAAAACTGCAGATGTTATAGTGTCAGGGGGGCCTCGGATAGAACAACGGACGCATGCGCCTACTCTAAGGCGACCTCCTCTTCTGAAGTCGTCAGATGTGGAGCTCAATGCACCTACCCCGATGCACACGCATCAGGGTCCAAAATCATTTTTGGTAGTCCCTATTGTCACTTTGAACCCAATGCATCACCCAAGCCCACGTCTTGTGCATCACGGCGGCCAGCTATTTCTTAGATATTTTGGCGTACAGCTAGCCCATTAGGTGTAGATGGTAGGTACCAGGAATAGGTTTAATTCGGCTGATCAAATAGATAAGCCGTTGATTTTTGGGTTACCCTGAGTGCTAGATAAGATGAATCTATCATTCTTGTGCTGCTTTGCCGGAACTGCTCAAGTGAGATATTTAAGCTTGTGGTCATTTGCTTTATATAATACATATGCATCATATTTTTTTGAAATCGATTTGCTTCATATAGTTGAATACTCCATCACAATTGCTTTACATTTTTATAATAGATGCATAAATTTATTTAAGGAGTACAAACCCAAATTAATTATATTATTTTTACTTTTTCTTCATAATGCTTAGCAAACTTCTATGTTGCTTATTAGACCGGAGTTAATTTGGATTCATAATGATCTACTTGACACCAAGTATCTTCTAATGTATGTATTCATGTGTCTTTTATCAAATGTACATACATTATAGACAAGTATCTTCTGAAAAAAGCGCAGTGGCAAGAACAAAATGATACAATAACAGAAAATGAATTGGAAAGAAGAAATCCTATATGATTATAAAAAAATGGTAACAACAAAGTGATACAACATTATGAATATGTAGTCTCAAAGTTCAGGAGTAAGTTTTACATGCGCGTCCTGAATCGTTTCTCCCCTCCAATCCGTTTTCTGCAAAATAAATGAGATGCGAGAATGAAAAGAGAGTCGAACTGATACTACACGTGCTTGAGAAAAATGAGAACCTCTACTATACCATATGTGCTCATACCAGTTTATTATATTTACACCTTCTTATTTATGTGTAACTATCATAAAACTAGCTGGACCAATTTTGTCTTGTTTTGTCAGGATGAATGATAGCAGAAGGAGTAGCTTAGGGCCAGTCATTTTTATACAACTCTTTTCACTCATAGAAGTGTAGCACCTAGGAACTACAACCTTTTGTTTAATAGGCCCGAAGCTTTATTCATTAGAAATAACCAGTAAAGTTAAGAATTATAGCCCTTCTTGTACTGTGGACGAAGTTTCTACAAAAAAATAGCACATAATGAAAGATAGATTAGCATTAATTCAATCTTAATGTAGCTATTTTCTGGAAAAATAGTATTGCCATTGAGCTGAAGGAGCAAGGTGCGTGTCGCACCCTAGCTAGTTCAAGCATTAGAGTGTGCATCATGTTTAAATTTCTCTTAAATTTAAAATGGGGAAGGCAGAAACCCCCAACACCCCCCCCCCGGAAACAACTAGGGTTTACTAAAATTATTTTCAATGAACCTGAAATGCCCTTCTAAAAAGTTCACCCTCTTTGTCTTGGGTTAGAACCTCTGGCAAAATTGGTGCACAATTTTCTAGGTCAACAGAAGGTCATTGAATTAAACCATAAGTATTTGAATTTGGGCATTTAAATGCTATAAAATAATTTAAATGCTCAAATAATTCTGGAAATAAATGTTTGCTGTTGGAAATAATCTAAACAGAGCCCACAATTATTTTCAGGATTTTTGGAAACGTTTTAGTATTTTGATTAAAGCCCAACAGTTGTAGTTAGATAGAAAAACAAAAACAAATAAAAAGAGAGAGAGAGGGAAGCTACATGGGCCTTACCTGTGCTGGCCCAGCCCACCTGGCTCGGCCCAGCCGACTGGCTGCCAGTCGTCGTCCTCCTCCCGCCAGAAGGACGCGGAGCGCGTGGCCGGCGCCCGCGGCCACACGCCGGCCACCTCCTGCTTCCGCCGACGCCTTGGAGACGTCCAGGGATGCCACGCGACCCCCACGTCCCCCTCTCATCCTCTCGCACTCTCCCCCTCGTCTCTCTCACTCTCCCCCGTGATGGCCGAGCGCGAACCTCGCCACCGATCGCCGTAGTTGCCACCAGAGCCACCCCCTCGCCCCTCCGACGAGCCCAATAGCTCTGCCTCGTCGCCCTGCACCTCCCCGCCGACCCACGTGATTCCAACCGCCGCCGAACGCCGTATTCGCCCTCGTCTTCAACCTCGGTACCCGCCGGACGCCGTTCATCGATTCGCCTCGCTCCGGTCGCCCCCGAGCCCACCGATCTGCTCATCGACCTCCCTGTGAGCTCCTCTTCCTTTTCCCCTAGCTCCCGTGCTCGTTTGGCCCCTGTAGCCGCCACCTCCACCGCACCCGAGAGCTCCCCGCCGCCGGCCATAGCGCCATCGTGGCCAGAGCCACAATGGCTCGAAGCCAAGCCCACCGTTGAGCTCAGCGCAGCACCAGGAACCCGTAGCCACCACCAGCTCCTTCTCCCGTGCACCGTAGCCTCGAAACCAACCCCGCCCGAACTCCGGCCGCCGCCACGAGCTCGATTCCGGCGAGCTCGCTCCACCCCAGCTCCTCCCACTTGCCCCACTAGATGCGCGCAAGCCCCAGCTACGCGTAGCACGTCTCCGCCGTCGATTTGGTCACCAGGGGACCAAATCCGAAGCCCTCCGCCGTCTCGGCCTCGCCGGCGGCTCAACGCCGGCGGGATTAGCCCCGCCGACCAGGGGTTTGACCCCAGTTTGACTCCCCTGAGTCAATGACAAGTGGGCCCCCTCTGTTAACTAAATCAGATTAGTTTTAACTAAAAATAATTAGCTTAATTAACTACTGACATGCGGGACCCACCAGTCAGGTTTGACCTGGACGTCCCCGTTGACTACCGACGTCACCCTGACGTAATGCTGACGCAGTAATTAAATTACTGGAATTATTTTTATATAGGAAATTCCAGAAAATAGTCAAAACTTCTAAAAATCATAGAAAATCAACCATAGCTCCAAATGCAAAGATTTATGTATGAAAAATGATCCGAAAAATTCAATCTATCCATCTGTAATGGTTTCATGCATGACAAAACAAGTTTACCTTGCTGATTAAGCAGAATAAGGAAATGCACTATTAAGGCCATGTTTAATGAGCTAATAATTGAATCTTTGATTCAAATAAGTTCAATCCTTTCTGTTATAGCTTGAATTAGGCCAAGACACATTCATATTGCCATATCATAGCATGCATCATATTGTTGCATATCGTCATGTGTTGATTGTGTTCCGATGTGTTCTTCGTGGTAGGTTCTGCCTCCGAGGATATTCACGAGTATCCAACTGAAGGGCAGTATCCCACTACCACTCCATTAGGCAAGCAACCATTGATCATTCTGATACAACCCATGTTCTCGCTTCTACTCTTGATTACTGCATTAAGACAACGCGTTTCAATCTGTTGTGTGCTACGGTAGTTGAACCCTTATCCTCTGCATGACCTGTCATTGCCACAGTAACTAGATGAAACCCACTAGCATGTGTAGGAGTTGATTGAGCCATGTATGTGATTCCTACCTTGCTATGCCTGCTATGCTAGAGTTGTGTCAGGTCTGGTCCATCTGGGTGATGGGCTAGAGTGAAATGCTTATGTCGGTAATGTGAGGGATGTGTTGAACATGTTTTGGTAAAGGTATCGATGAGAGGCCATGTAGGAGTACATGGTGGGTTGTTTCATTGAGGCCGTCCCTAAGAACTGAGATCTGTATGTGTGATTTAAGATGCACTTACTACCGTACATTGGGCCCGAAACCAATGGACCCTTTCGGCTTCTTAATCACCCTAGTACTCTGTCCAGGAGTTGCAAATAGTTTCTGGTGTTTGTAGGTTATGTGTTGGCGGCCGTGCGTAGCGCTGACCCTAGGGGTGGGCTATGTTGCGGTAGATACACCATGGACGGGTATGCCGGGCGCCCGTTAGGCCTCTCGGGACCCTGTTCATATCGTTTGGGGGCGTATGTGGAAACCTCGGCCGGACTCCCTGTGGATGGAACCTGGATAGGCGATAAACCTGGACTAGAGACTTAAGTGTTTAGGTAGGCCGTGGCCGACACCCTCGCTGGGCTTCCGCTTGAAGGTTGTCGAGTACATGTCGTGTAAGCGGCGGTAAGTGGTGAAAGCGTGTATGAAGAAGTACACCCTGCAGGGTATAAAACTATTCGAAAAGCCATGTCCGCGATAAAGGACTACTTGGTTGCCTATACAGTTCATAGACAAGTTAATGGATACTACTAAAAGACTGAAGATAAGTGTGAGTACCGAGGATGGCCCTCTCGTAGGATGACGAGGGAGGATCCCCGGTGGAGTATTGTGTTGGTGAGTAGTGGACTCGTGTGCGAAAACTATTTTACTGGTGGAGTTCCGTAGGATAGCTTAGCCAAGAGTCAAAGCTGGCTTGCTGCATTAACCCCACCACCCTCTTGAGAATAAGCATGTTTAGTAGGTTCTGATGTAAGACTTGCTGAGTACCTTTGTACTCATGTTTGCTTAATTACTGTTTTCAGACGACAACACCGCCCCCTCCGATGGGTTCTACGTAGACCTTGACGTCGACGAGTGACCCCTATCTGTATGAACTTGTTATGTATGGCTCTCTGGAGCCTTTAAATAAAGTACTTGAGTTGTAGAGTTTTGTTGTGATGCCATGTTGTATGTACTCATATCGGGCATATTGTGTGTATGATTGAAATGCTTGGTATGAGTGGGATCCGACAATCTAGTTGTTTATCCTTGGCAGCCTTTCTTATGGGGAAATGTAGTCTAGTGTACCTCGAGCCATAGTAGTCCGCTACAGCCCGGTTCACCGGAGTCCTGCTAGCCCAGCACTACTGCTCAGGACACTTGACTGGCCGGCATGTGTTTCACTTCATTCCTATGTCTGTCCCTTCGGGGAAATGTCACGCGGTGATATCCGGAGTCCTGCCTAGCCTGCTATAGCCCGGGTTCCCCGGAGTCCTGTTAGCCCAGTGTTACAGCTCGGAATCACTCGCTGATGACCGACATGCTCGATGTGATTCACGTATGCCTGTCTTCATAGGTCTGTGCCGCTTTGGGTTCACGACTAGCCATGTCGGCCCGGGTTCTCTGTCATATGGATGCTAGCGACACTATCATATACGTGAGCCAAAAGGCGCAAACGGTCCCGGGCCATGGTAAGGCGACACCCGTGGGATACCGTGCGTGAGGCCGCAAAGTGATATGAGGTGTTACTGGCTAGATCGATGTGACTTGGAATCGGGGTCCTGACAGCGTTGGTATCAGAGCCAGACTGCCTGTAGGTTCGTTGAGCCAAACTGGTCGATGTCGAGTCTAGAAATGCTTTAGTTATATTTAGGGGAATTGATTGTGGGAGGGAACGTAAGGCTCTTTTACTCCTTTACCCTATGCCTCTTATCTGAGTCATTCTCTTCTCATTCAACGTGGGTTAAGGACTAGGCTCTCTTCTTCTATCAGGTTCACGTGTTACTAATCCGTAGTAGCTTATAGGATTGTTGTTACAAGTCCCAGTTCAGTTTCTACTATTCTTAGTATGTTGCTAATTGGATCAGAACCTTGATATGATGTTGTTGAGTGGTATTGTGAATTATTGTGGATGTCTCAAATCTTTTTCTGAGCATTTACAGCTGTTATGCTGTCCAATTTTCCCTAGAAATTCTGATGTCTTTGCCTTGTGGTTGTGCTTTCAGATGGCCAATCGTGTTCAAAACCAAGTGGTCCGCCTGACCCGGTGCCTCGATGTGCCCGGTCATACTGCTATGTTAGTCCGGGTAATGATCGAGACGGGTTACCGTTGGTATCTCGAATACACCGTCGAAGAGCAATTCCGAGACTTTAATCAAAGCCAATATTTCTGCACCGTCAGGATATTTCCTTCTTATCCTGGATCTACCGAGCCCCTTCACTGTTCCTATGGACTGGGGGTTACTGTTGAGATGGCTGTGCAGGATGCTGCCTATTCCATGATGACCATTATGCGAGTTCGGACTGGCCTGCTTCGGAACACCGACTTCCGTTACATGCCAGCTTCACTTCCGAGAGCGCAAGGGTATCTTCGGGCTATCTATGCTGACTCCACTCAGGAGGACTCATTAACTCGTACCACTGCTGAGATGCTCGAAGATAAGGACCGAGAGAATCGGGCCTTGAGGCTGGAGCTTTTCAATACCCGTGTTGATCATTGGGCCACATTGACTCGGTTTGCACCTGCGATGCAAGCTGGATGTATGGATACAAGGGATCTGTATCCTGTGAGATCAGCTCTGCCAGACATGATGGATTGGCGTGATGTGGGAGGCATCACCCCGCCCCGTGGTCCCCGCAGGCCACCGTTTGTTGGTCCAAGACCTCATCCTAGCCCCTATGGTCCACAGGCTCCTCAGGACTGTCTGTTTCCGGATGGTCACGTTGAACTTCCAGGCTACGGAGGTGACTTCTATGAGGACTACTACGGAGCTGTCTGAGTTAGTAGTAGTACCACTAGTATTGTAGTAGTTGTATCTCCACTGTCCTGCGTGACTTGTGGAATACGACTTAGTGTGTAGTCAATTTCGGAGGTGTAGACAATAATGTATAGGAGCTTGGAATGCCTCCGATGAGATGTAACGTCTTTCATCATAGTTGTACTGTAGCCTGGGCTTGTACTAAACTATGTATGATGTGTATGACCGTTGGTATATATATGGCAGTTTTATATTACCATGACATACGGATGAACATCTCTGCATTCCGTGTTATCCATTACATACTGCACTTCCTTGCTAAGTTTGAGCCATCCTTATCTAAACCATTGTCTTGTTTTCTCCTAGGATGGTCAACACCCGCAGCAACCCTGCTGCCTTGGAGCAGGGGGAAGCCAGTGCAGCTAGGGGTGAAAATCTGCCTCACCCGCCTTCTCTGGCCGAAGTAATGCTGGAGGCGGAAAGAAACAAGCGTGAGACTAACCGCCTGCTAGAGCGGATTGAGCAGAACACTGCACGCCACCCACGAAATGACTTGGTGTCGATCAATGACTTTATCAAGCTGTACCCACCAAAGTTTAACCATTCCGTCGAACCCCTCGACGCGGATGACTGGCTTCGCAGCATTACCCACAAGCTACGTTCTGCCAACGTAGCTGAAGCCGACAAGGTTACCTATGCTGCCTATCACCTCGAAGGCCCTGCTAGCCTTTGGTGGGAAAACTTCGAAGCTATGCGCCTGGTCGGCCAAATCACTACTTGGGCTGAATTCAGTGAGGCTTTCCGTGAGCATCACATTTCGGAAGGTCTCATGGATCGCAAGAGGGAGGAGTTCTGCAATTTCACCCAGGGAAGACTGACTGTGGATGCATATAGTCGTGAATTTGGAAATCTGGCACGCTATGCTCCCGAAGAGGTATCTACTGACGCTAAGAAGCAAGCAAGGTTCCGCAAGGGACTTAGCCCTGAGCTTCGCCACGATCTTCGTCTGCACGAGTGCACCTCCTTTCAGAAGTTGGTCAATAAAGTCATCAGTGCTGAGACGGGCCAGACTGATTATGACGCTTCACGCAAGCACTCCCGTGATTTTGGCTCTTCATCCGGCTCCGGAATTCAGAAACGCCGGGTGTGGATTCCAAGCACAGCACTGCCACCCAGGTTCATTCTGAGGCCATCCTTTGAGGTGCCTCGTCCCAACCAGCAATTTGCACCACCCAAGCCCTATGGTGGCCCCGCTGCTAATGCTGCTCCACGCCCCAATATGGTGACATGCTTTAAGTGTGGAGAGCCGGGTCACTATAGTCGAGAGTGTCCCCAGAACAACAACCCCATTCAGACTGGGAAGTCCGTTGGCCGTGGTAAGCCCGCGGGAAAGACATTCTACACCAAGCCGGTCACCACTGCCCGTGGCCATGTCAACTATGTTTCAGCCGAGGAGGCTCATGAGGATCCCAACGTTGCTCTTGGTACGCTCCTTGTTAACTGCCATCCGGCATCTGTTCTTTTCGATACTGGAGCATCTCATTCATTCATATCCGAGAACTATGCTCGATTGCACAACACGACATTTTGTGACATGCCCTCTACCATGGAAATTCAAACTCTTGGCTCTAGATGGCAAACTTCTAGAGTAAGCCATGGGAACGGAATCCTTGTCGATAGACTTGTCTTCCTTGCATCCTTAATAGCTCTCAAGTCCTTGGACATAAACATCATCTTGGGTATGGATTGGATGTCAGCTCATTATGATAAGATCGATTGTGCCACTAGAACCGTTCAACTTACTCACCCATCGGGCAAGACAGTCAATGTCTTAACTCGAGTGGCCAAGCGCTAGCTTTACTCCTTAAATGCCAACCCCCTTCCAGACCTTGAGGATGTTCCGGTAGTCCGAGACTTTCCGGATGTCTTTCCAGAAGAACTGCCAGGTGTTCCACGTGACAGGGATGTCGAGTTTGTGATAGACGTTGTTCCAGGAACCGTTCCAATCTCTAGAAGACCCTACAAGATGGCACCCTTAGAACTAGCCGAGCTTAAGAACCAACTCGATGAGTCCTTGAAAAAGGGTTTCATCCGTCCTAGTTCCTCTCCTTGGGCTTGCCCCGTCCTCTTCGTTAAGAAGAAGGATGAAACGGATCGAATGGTTGTGGATTACTGACAAATCAACTTGGTCACCATCAAGAACAAATATCCGCTTCCCAGGATCAACGATCTGTATGATCAGCTCGCTGGATCCTCAGTCTTTTCCAAGATGGATTTGAGGTTGGGCTACCATCAAATCAAAATCAGAAACGGGGACATTCCCAAAACGGCCTTTGTTACTCGTTATGGCCAATACGAGTACACCGTGATGTCCTTCGGTTTAACCAATGCCCCAGCCACCTTCTCCCGGTTAATGAACTCGGTTTTCATGGAGTACTTGGACAAATTTGTCGTAGTATACCTCGATGACATACTCATCTACTCCAAGAATGAAGAGGAACATGCCGAACATCTAAGGCTGGTATTGATGAAACTTCGAGAGCATCGCCTTTACGCCAAATTCTCCAAGTGTGAATTTTGGTTGCCAGAAGTGACCTATCTAGGCCATGTAATCTCTGGTAAGGGTATTGCTGTCAATCCCGAGCGAGTTCAAGCCGTCCTTGATTGGACTCCACCTGAGACGGTTAAGCAAGTTCGGAGCTTCCTTGGCTTAGCGAGCTATTGCCGCCGCTTCGTCGAGAATTTCTCCAAGGTTGCTAAACCTCTGACTGAACTCCTCAAGAAAGATAAAAAGTTCGAGTGGACTCCACAGTGCGAGTTCAGTTTTCAGGAACTGAAAAGACGCCTGACATCTGCTCCCGTACTGGTACCACCAGATTTCTCCAAGGACTTTATTATCTATTGCGACGCCTCGCGACAAGGACTAGGTTGCATACTCATGCAAGATCGTCAGGTAATTGCCTATGCTTCACGGCAATTACACCCACATGAGGAAAATTATCCCACACATGATCTAGAGCTTGCAGCTGTAGTCCATGCACTTAAAACTTGGCGACATTACCTTCTCGGTAATCGTTGCGAGATCTTCACCGATCACCAAAGTTTGAAATATATCTTCACCCAACCAGATTTGAATCTCAGGCAAAGACGTTGGGTTGAGTTGATCTCGGATTACGACTTAGGAATAACTTACACCCCGGGCAAAGCCAATGTCATGGCTGATGCGCTAAGCCGTAAGTCCTATTGTAACAACCTGATGTTACAACAAAGTCAACCACTTCTCCATGAGGAATTTCGTAAGCTTAATCTTCACATTGTTCCTCGAGGATTCCTATCCACCCTGGTGGCGAAACCTACCCTTACGGATCAGATCATCAAGGCACAGAAGGTAGATCCGGAAATCTCCCGTATTAAGAGAAACATTAAGAAAGGAGTCGTGAATTGTTTCTCCATTGATGATCAAGGTGTTGTATACTTTGGAAATTGCCTAGTGGTTCCAAAGGCACGAAACCTGAGGCGGCTGATCCTTAAGAAAGCTCATGAATCCCCTCTCACCATTCATCCCGGTAGTACCAAAATGTATCAAGACCTACGCCAGAGGTTTTGGTGGACTAGGATGAAGAGAGAAATCGCTCAATACATTGCTAATTGCGACGTTTGTCGTCGTGTTAAAGCAGAGCATCAACGGCCTGCTGGCACCCTTCAACCTTTGGCTATTCCCGAGTGGAAATGGGATAAAATCAGTATGGACTTCATCACTGGGTTTCCCAGGACCAAGAGAGGGAATAATGCCATCTTCGTCGTGATCGACCGACTTTCCAAAGTAGCCCACTTTCTACCTGTTCGTGAGAGTATCACCGCTAGCCAGCTAGCCGATTTATACATCTCCCGAATAGTGTCTCTTCATGGTGTTCCATTGGAAATTAATTCACACCGTGGGAGCCTCTTCACCTCTCGATTTTGGGAAAGTTTCCAAAATGCTATGGGAACTCGTCTCTCTTTTAGTACCGCCTTCCATCCTCAATCAAGTGGTCAAGTAGAGCGAGTCAATCAAATTCTGGAAGATATGCTCCGAGCCTCTGTCATCTCGTTCGGAATGGGTTGGGAGAACTGCCTCCCATTCGCGGAGTTTGCTTATAACAATAGTTATCAAGCCAGCTTGGGCAAGGCTCCTTTCGAAGTTCTCTATGGACGAAAATGTCGAACGCCTCTTAACTGTTCAGAAACCGGGGAAAGACAACTCTTTGGCCCGGATATGATTCAGGAAGCAGAAGAGCAGGTTCGCGTTATTCATGAGAAATTGAAAACAGCCCAATCTCGTCAAAGAGTCAATATGATCGTAAACATAAGCTTATGACTTATGAAGTCGACGAGAAGGCTTACCTTCGGGTTACTCCGTTAAAGGGAACCCATCGTTTCGGTATCAAAGGCAAATTGGCTCCTCGTTACATTGGACCCTTTCGCATTCTTGCCAAACGAGGAGAAGTTGTCTATCAATTGGAACTACCTTCGCATCTTTCTAGAGTTCATGATGTCTTCCACGTTTCTCAACTCAGGCGTTGCTTCGCGGATCCCATCCGTGGAGTGGACCACGAAACGCTTGATCTACAAGATAACCTCTCATATCGGGAATATCCCGTTCGTATCCTTGATCAAGCCGAGCGTACCACTCGACATCATAATATCAAGTTTCTCAAGGTTCAATGGTCACACCATTCCGAGAAAGAAGCCACTTGGGAAAGGGAGGATCGTCTTCGACTCGAGTACCCCACCTTCTTCCCGGAGGATCCTAAATCTCGGGACGAGATTCTTTTGAGTGGGGGTGAGTTGTCACACCCTAGCTAGTTCAAGCATTAGAGTGTGCATCATGTTTAAATTTCTCTTAAATTTGAAATGGGGAAGGCAGAAACCCCCAACACCCCCCCTGGAAACAACTAGGGTTTACTAAAATTATTTTCAATGAACCTAAAATGCCCTTCTAAAAAGTTCACCCTCTTTGTCTTGGGTTAGAACCTCTGGCAAAATTGGTGCACAATTTTCTAGGTCAACAGAAGGTCATTGAATTAAACCATAAGTATTTGAATTTGGGCATTTAAATGCTATAAAATAATTTAAATGCTCAAATAATTCTGGAAATAAATGTTTGCTGTTGGAAATAATCTAAACAGAGCCCACAATTATTTTCAGGATTTTTGGAAATGTTTTAGTATTTTAATTAAAGCCCAACAGTTGTAGTTAAATAGAAAAACAGAAACAAATAAAAAAAGAGAGAGAGAGGGAAGCTACCTGGGCCTTACCTGTGCTGGCCCAGCCCACCTGGCTCGGCCCAGCCGACTGGCTGCTAGTCGTCGCCCTCCTCCCGCCAGAAGGACGCGGAGCGCGTGGCCGGCGCCCGCGGCCACACGCCGGCCACCTCCTGCTTCCGCCGACGCCTTGGAGACGTCCAGGGATGCCACGCGACCCCCACGTCCCCCTCTCATCCTCTCGCACTCTCCCCCTCGTCTCTCTCACTCTCCCCCGTGATGGCCGAGCGCGAACCTCGCCGCCGATCGCCGTAGTTGCCACCAGAGCCACCCCCTCGCCCCTCCGACGAGCCCAATAGCTCTGCCTCGTCGCCCTGCACCTCCCCGCCAACCCACGCGACTCCAACCGCCGCCAAACGCCGTATTCGCCCTCGTCTTCAACCTCGGTACCCGTCGGACGCCGTTCATCGATTCGCCTCGCTTCGGTCGCTCCCGAGCCCACTGAGCTGCTCATCGACCTCCCTGTGAGCTCCTCTTCCTTTTCCCCTAGCTCCCGTGCTCGTTTGGCCCCTATAGCCGCCACCTCCACCGCACCCGAGAGCTCCCCGCCACCGGCCATGGCGCCATCGTGGCCAGAGCCACAGTGGCTCGAAGCCAAGCCCACCGTTGAGCTCAGCGCAGCACCAGGAACCCGTAGCCACCACCAGCTCCTTCTCCCGTGCACCGTAGCCTCGAAACCAACCCCGCCCGAACTCCGGACGCCGCCACGAGCTCGATTCCGGGGAGCTCACTCCACCCCAGCTCCTCCCAATTGCCCCACTAGATGCCCGCGAGCCCCAGCTACGCGTAGCACGTCTCCGCCGTCGATTTGGTCACCAGGGGACCAAATCCGAAGCCCTCCGCCGTCTCGGCCTCGCCGGCGCCTCAACGCCGGCGGGATTAGCCCCGCCGACCAGGGGTTTGACCCCAGTTTGACTCCCCTGAGTCAATGACAAGTGGGCCCCCTCTGTTAACTAAATCAGATTAGATTTAACTAAAAAAATTAGCTTAATTAACTACTGACATGCGGGACCCACCAGTCAGGTTTGACCTGGACGTCCGCTTTGACCACTGATGTCACCCTGACGTAATGCTGACGCAGTAATTAAATTACTGGAATTATTCTTATACAAGAAATTCTAGAAAATAGTCAAAACTTCTAAAAATCATAGAAAATCAACCATAGCTCCAAATGCAAAGATTTATATATGAAAAATGATCAGAAAAATTCAATCTATCCATCTGTAATGGTTTCATGCATGACAAAACAAGTTTACCTTGCTGATTAAGCAGAATAAGGAAATGCACTATTAAGGCCATGTTTAATGAGCTAATAATTGAATCTTTGATTCAAATAAGTTCAACCCTTTCTGTTATAGCTTGCATTAGGCCAAGACACATTCATATTTCCATATCATAGCATGCATCATATTGTTGCATATCATCATGTGTTGATTGTGTTCCGATGTGTTCTTCGTGGTAGGTTCTGCCTCCGAGGATATTCACGAGTATCCAACTGAAGGGCAGTATCCCACTACCACTCCATCAGGCAAGCAACCATTGATCATTCCGATACAACCCATGTTCTCGCTTCTGCTCTGGATTACTGCATTAAGACAACGCGTTTCAATCTGCTGTGTGCTATGGTAGTTGAACCCTTATCCTGTGAATGACCTGTCATTGCCACAGTAACTAGATAAAACCCACTAGCATGTGTAGAAGTTGATTGAGCCATGTATGTGATTCCTACCTTGCTATGCCTGCTATGCTTAGAGTTGTGTCAGGTCTGGTCCATCTGGGTGATGGGCTAGAGTGAAATGCTTATGTCGGTAATGTGAGGGATGTGTTGAACATGTTTTGGTAAAGGTATCGATGAGAGGCCATGTAGGAGTACATGGTGGGTTGTTTCATTGAGGCCGTCCTAAGAACTGAGATCTGTATGTGGGATTTAAGATGCAGTTACTACCGTACATTGGGCCCGAAACCAATGGACCCTCTAGGCTTCTTAATCACCCTAGTACTCTGTCCAGGAGTTGCAAATAGTTTCTGGTGTTTGTAGGTTATGTGTTGGCGGCCGTGCGTAGCGCTGACCCTAGGGTGGGCTATGTTGTGGTAGATACACCGTGGCCGGGTATGCCGGGCGCCCGTTAGGCGTCTCGGGACCCTGTTCACATCGTTCGGGCCGTATGTGGAAACCTCGGCCGGACTCCCTGCGGATGGAACCTGGATAGGCGATAAACCTGGACTAGAGACTTAAGTGTTTAGGTAGGCCGTGGCCGACACCCTCGCTGGGCTTCTGCTTGAAGGTTGCCGAGTACATGTCGTGTAAGCGGCGGTAAGTGGTGAAAGCGTGTATGAAGAAGTACACCCTGCAGGGTATAAAACTATTCGAATAGCTGTGTCCGCATAAAGGACTACTTGGTTGCCTATACAGTTCATAGACAAGTTAATGGATACGACTAAAAGACTCAAGATAAGTGTGAGTACCGAGGATGGCCCTCTCATAGGATGACGAGGGAGGATCCCCGGTGGAGTATTGTGTTGGTGAGTAGTGGACTCGTGTGCGAAAACTATTTTACTGGTGGAGTTCCGTAGGATAGCTTAGCCAAGAGTCAAAACTGGCTTGCTGCATTAACCCCACCACCCTCTTGAGAATAAGCATGTTTAGTAGGTTCTGATGTAAGACTTGCTGAGTACCTTTGTACTCATGTTTGCTTAATTACTGTTTTCAGACGACAACACCGCCCCCTCCGATGGGTTCTACGTAGACCTTGACGTCGACGAGTGACTAGCCACCCAGGTGGTGATTGATAGAGGCAAAGGTGTCCCGTCTTTCGATGAGATGATGGATATCGCTTTGGTGGCAGTCGACTTTGACGATCCGACTACGAACGTGCGAGGACGTCGCGCCTTAGCAATTGCTAAACCAACTCCGAGAGGATATTGACCACGCCGGAGCACGATCAACCTAACCACGAGGGTCTGTTTCCTGCGAGCAAACGAAGAACAAGCAAGAAACTGAGATTGCAATCTGGATATTGCGAATATAAGATGAAAGCTTTATTGATCAAGGTGGGGTTCTGTGACGCCTTTGTCTGGTCGTTGAACACAAACGAAGTACGCGAAGTTGCAGCTATGGCGAACTTTTAATCTAAACAAAACCCCAAAGTCTAAACGGTGCCCTAAGGGCTGTATATATGGAGGAAGAGAGGGGGAATTTCGTGGCCCTTGGTGGAGGGGTCCGAAATCAACCCTATCTCTTGTTTCCCCACACATACGGACTCTAAAAATAGCCTATACTTATGTATTTCGAAATTACATGGGCCTGGCCCAATAAAAAGGTGACGCAACACCTATAATAGCCTCGGGACGAAATTTATGAAGTGGCATCTTGTATATTTTGTCCAAGGCTTCATGCACCCATTATGGTGGCTTCAAAGTCATGAAATCATCACTTGTAACTCCGTTCTTGTTCCCCTTGCGCATGGCATCATCTCCATGCTTGTTCTTGCTCCAATGTTCATCCTTCTCCAAGCTAGGCCCTTCATTTGTAAGCAAAACAAATGTATCCAATTTAGGCAGCATCATATTCTCATGAACATTAGAATCATTACTAAGAAACGAAAGTACCTGATAATTTAATTGGCGTGCGCAAGCTCTAGTAATTGGTCCCGTATATGTAGCAGTAGGGCTGTGGGTGTAACAATGGTATTGATGTCCTCATCATCCTCCCCTTCTTGAAATGAAGTCGTCCTCGACGGAAACTCATCTTCCTCACCCAAATAAGGCTTCAAATCTGCAATGTTAAAAGTGGGACTAACCCCAAAATCTGCAGGCAACTCAAGTTTATATGCATTATCATTTATTTTCTCTAACACCTTAAAGGGACCATCAGCACGTGGCATTAGCTTTGATTTGCGCAAATCAGGAAATCTATCCTTACGCAAATGTAACCAAACAAGATCTCCAGGTGCAAACACAACATGTTTTCTACCCTTATCTCCAGCAAGTTTATATTTAGCATTCATACGCTCAATGTTTTCCTTAGTTAACTCATGCATTTTTAAAATCAATTCAGCACGTTGTTTAGCATCAAAATTAACCTTCTCCGAAGATGGAAGAGGTAACAAATCAATAGGTGCACGAGGTAGGAAACCATACACAACTTCAAAAGGGCACATCTTAGTAGTAGAATGCAATGAATGATTATAAGCAAATTCAATATGAGGCAAGCATTCCTCCCACATTTTCTTATTATTCTTCAAAACAGCCCTAAGCATAGTAGACAACGTTCTATTGACTACTTCAGTTTGTCCATCAGTTTGGGGGTGACAAGTAGTACTAAAAAGCAGTTTAATCCCCAACTTAGCCCATAAACATCTCCAAAAGTGGCTAAGAAATTTAGTATCACGATCTGAAACAATAGTATTTGGCACACCATGCAAGCGAATAATTTCACGAAAGAACAAATCAGCAACATTAACAGCATCATCGCTTTTATGACATGGTATAAAGTGTGCCATTTTCGAGAATCTATCCACGACAACAAATATGCTATCCCTCCCCTTCTTTGTTCGAGGTAAACCTAAAACAAAGTCCATAGATATATCCTCCCAAGGAACACTAGGTACAGGCAAAGGCATATATAAACCATGAGGATTGAGTCGTGACTTAGCTTTTTGACATGTAGTGCATCGAGCAATAAAATGCTCAACATCCCGTCTCATCTTTGGCCAAAAGAAATGTGTAGCAAGTACGTCCTCCGTCTTCTTCACGCCAAAGTGTCCCATTAATCCTCCTCCATGCGCCTCCTGCAACAACAAAAGACGAACGGAGCTAGCTGGAATGCATAGCTTGTTAGCACGAAACACAAATCCATCGTTAACGACGAACTTGTTCCATATTCTTCCTTCTTTACAATTCTGCATTACATCTTTAAAATCAGCATCATGCACATATTGATCTTTGATGGTCTCCAAACCAAATATTTTGAAGTCAAGTTGTGAAAGCATAGTATAGCGGCGAGACAATGCATCAGCAATAACATTTTCTTTTCCCTTCTTGTGTTTAATGACATAAGGAAAAGTCTCAATGAATTCAACCCATTTAGCATGTCTATGATTCAGTTTAGCTTGACTTTTAATATGTTTCAAAGATTCATGATCAGAATGTATAACAAATTCTTTGGGCCATAAATAATGTTGCCATGTTTCTAAAGTCCGAACAAGAGCATATAATTCTTTATCATAAGTAGAATAATTCAGACTAGGCCCACTCAATTTTTCAGAAAAGTATGCAACAGGTTTGCCATCTTGTAATAACACACCGCCTAATCCAATTCCACTAGCATCACATTCAAGCTCAAAAGTCTTATTAAAATCAGGAAGTTGGAGTAAAGGAGCATGTGTCAACTTATCTTTCAATACCGAGAAGGCTTCTTCCTGTGCGGTACCCCAAAGAAAAGGCACATCTTTCTTTGTAAGCTCATTGAGAGGTGCAGCAATGGTGCTGAAATCTCTCACAAAACGCCTATAGAATCCAGCGAGGCCAAGAAAACTCCTCACTTGTGTGACCGTTTTGGGTTGCGGCCAACTCTCAATAGCTTCAATCTTGGCTTTATCACCTTCAATTCCCTGTGGAGTAACAACATAGCCAAGAAAAGATACTCGGTCGGTGCAAAAGGTGCACTTCCCAAGGTTACCAAACAAACGTGCATCACGTAGAGCAATAAAAACAGCACGTAAATGTTCCAAATGTTCTTCCAAAGATCTGCTATAAATCAATATGTCATCAAAGTAAACTACCACAAATCGTCCAATGAAAGCACGTAAAACTTTGTTCATTAATCTCATGAAAGTACTAGGTGCATTAGTTAACCCAAAAGGCATGACTAACCACTCATATAATCCAAACTTACTTTTGAATGCTGTTTTCCATTCATCTCCCAATTTCATACGAATTTGATGGTATCCACTATGCAAATCAACTTTGGAGAATATTGTAGAGGCACTCAATTCATCAAGCATATCATCTAGCCTAGGAATAGGATGACGATAACGAATAGTAATATTATTAATGCCTCTACAATCAACACACATACGTGATGTACCATCCTTTTTCGGCACTAGAATAATAGGAACAGCACAAGGACTAAGGGATTCGCGTATATAACCTTTGTCGAGAAGCTCTTGTACTTGACGCATAATCTCCTTTGTCTCCTCTGGATTGGTACGGTATGGTGCACGGTTTGGCAGTGAAGCACCGGGAATTAAGTCAATCTCATGCTCAATCCCTCGAATAGGCGGTAATCCCGGTGGCACATCTTGTGGAAAGGCGTCAGCGAACTCCTGCAAAATGTTAGTGACAACAGGAGGCAAAGAGGAAGGCGCGTCCTCGAATGAAAATAATGCCTCTTTGCACACAAAAGCATAGCAAACAGATTTGCTGAAATCCAGCTCATCAATATCAGATTTGGTGGCAAATAAACATGCACTTTTCAATTTAATTTCAGAAGCAACACTAGATGGTTTATTATTAGGCTTCATTTGTTGCTCAAATTCTTTTGCCACAATCTGATTTTCACTCTTATTCGTCTCCTGTTTTGCTTTATTAGCTCTATTAATATCATCTTTCAAAATGGAATCAGGAGTCATAGGAAGCAAAGTAATATTTTTATCCTTATGAACAAGAGTATAGTGATTGTTTCTACCATGGTGTACAGAATTTTTATCAAATTGCCATGGTCTACCAAGTAATAAGGAACATGCTTGCATAGGTACCACATCACAATCAACATAATCAGCATATGTAGAGATACTAAAATGCACACGAACAGTACGTGTTACCTTAACCTTGCCGATGTTGTTGAACCATTGGATGTAGTAAGGATGTGGATGTGGTCTTGTGGTGAGAGAAAGCTTCTCCACCATCTCCATGCTAGCCAAGTTGTTGCAGCTCCCTCCGTCTATGATGACGCGCACAGAACGTTCCTTCACAACTCCCTTGGTATGAAACAAATTGTGCCTCTGATTTTGCTCAGCTTGTGTGACCTGCACACTCAAAACACGTTGAGCAACTAAACATTCATACCTGTCAGCGTCTTCAGGAGCCATGTATTGCGTCTCATGATCAGAATCATCTCCACCATGTTCTTCACGTGTAATAAGAGCCAAAGTCTCCTCATCATAGTCACTAGCGGACTCATATCCACCATCCGCGGTAGCAATCATCACACGCGGAGATTTGCATTCTCTCGCATAATGACCTTCTCCCTTACAACGACGACAAATAATATCACTTGTGTGCCCTGTTGATGCCATGGAAGAAGAAGAACTCTGTGCAGGCCCAGCAGGTGCGCTCTTGGCAGATAATGGTGGTTGTGCCTGTTTTCTTGTATCACGACTGGAGGAGGCACGTGATTGAGGTGCTGGTGTAGTTGAAGTAGAAGATGCACGCGGTGTCCATGATGAAGGTCGTGAAGGAAATATGCCCTAGAGGCAATAATAAAGTTATTATTTATTTCCTTATTTCATGATAAATGTTTATTATTCATGCTAGAATTGTATTTACCGGAAACATAATACATGTGTGAATATATAGACAAACAAAGTGTCACTAGTATGCCTCTACTTGACTAGCTCGTTAATCAAAGATGGTTATGTTTCCTAACCATGAACAATGAGTTGTTATTTGATTAACGAGGTCACATCATTAGTTGAATGATCTGATTGACATGACCCATTCCATTAGCTTAGCACCCGATCGTTTAGTATGTTGCTATTGCTTTCTTCATAACTTATACATGTTCCTATGACTATGAGATTATGCAACTCCCGTTTACCGGAGGAACACTTTGGGTACTACCAAACGTCACAACGTAACTGGGTGATTATGAAGGAGTACTACAGGTGTCTCCAATGGTCGATGTTGGGTTGGCGTATTTCGAGATTAGGATTTGTCACTCCGATTGTCGGAGAGGTATCTCTGGGCCCTCTCGGTAATACACATCACATAAGCCTTGCAAGCATTACAACTAATATGTTAGTTGTGAGATGATGTATTACGGAACGAGTAAAGAGACTTGCCGGTAACGATATTGAACTAGGTATTGGATACCGACGATCGAATCTCGGGCAAGTAACATACCGATGACAAAGGGAACAACGTATGTTGTTATGCGGTCTGACCGATAAAGATCTTCGTAGAATATGTAGGAGCCAATATGGGCATCCAGGTCCCGCTATTGGTTATTGACCGGAGACGTGTCTCGATCATGTCTACATTGTTCTCGAACCCGTAGGGTCCGCACGCTTAAGGTTACGATGACAGTTATATCATGAGTTTACATGTTTTGATGTACCGAAGGAGTTTGGAGTCCCGGATGAGATCGGGGACATGACGAGGAGTCTCGAAATGGTCGAGACGTAAAGATTCATATATTGGATGATATGGTTAGGCCAAGGGGTCAAGCCCATGAGGCTTTAGGTCGGTGCAAAAGGAGTTTTGCGGAGGCCAGGGGGCCAAACGCCGGAGACCCTGGCGTCTGGCCCTGGGCTAGACGCCGAGGCCCATGGCGTCTGGGCCAGACGCCAAGGATTGTGGCGTTTGGTCCTGGAGTCCGAGTGGGACTCTTGCCTTTCGGGCAAAACCGATTTTGAGGAGGCTTTTGCTCCAAGTTTCGACCCCGGGGCTCAACATATAAATAGAGGGGCAGGGCTAGCACCAAAGGGACAACAAGTTGATCCACGTGATCTATCCCTTAGCCGTGTGCGGCGCCCCCAGCCACCATATTCCTCGATAATACTGTAGCGGAGTTTAGGCAAAGCCCTGCTGCTGTAGTTCATCAAGATCGTCACCACGCCATCGTGCTGACGGAACTCTTCCCCGACACTTTGCTGGATCGGAGTCCGGGGATCGTCATCGAGCTGAACGTGTGCTCGAACACGGAGGTGCCGTAGTTTCGGTGCTTGATCGGTTGGATCGAGAAGACGTACGACTACTTCCTCTACGTCGTGTCATCGCTTCCGCAGTCGGTCTGCGTTGGGTACGTAGACAATACTCTCCCCTCGTTGCTATGCATCACATGATCTTGCGTGTGCGTAGGAAAATTTTGAAATTACTACGAAACCCAACAGTGGCATCCGAGCCTAGGTTATTTATGTTGATGTTATATGCACGAGTAGAACACAAGTGAGTTGTGGACGATACAAGTCATACTGCCTACCAGCATGTCATACTTTGGTTTGGCGGTATTTTTGGACGAGACGACCCGGACCAACCTTACGCGTACGCTTACGCGAGACCGGTTCCCTCGACGTGCTTTGCACATAGATGGCTTGCGGGCATCTGTCTCTCCAACTTTAGTTGAACCGAGTGTGGCTACGCCCGGTCCTTGCGAAGGTTAAAACGGAGTCTATTTGACAAACTATCGTTGTGGTTTTGATGCGTAGGTGAGATTGGTTCTTACTTAAGCCCGTAGCAGCCACGTAAAACATGCAACAACAAAGTAGAGGACGTCTAACTTGTTTTTGCAGGGCATGTTGTGATGTGATATGGTCAAGGCATGATGCTGAATTTTATTGTATGAGATGATCATGTTTTGTAACCAAGTTATCGGCAACTGGCAGGAGCCATATGGTTGTTGCTTTATTGTATGCAATGCAATCGCGATGTAATGCTTTACTTTATCACTAAGCAGTAGCGATAGTCGTGGAAGCATAAGATTGGCGAGACGACAATGATGCTACGATGGAGATCAAGGTGTCGCGCCGGTGACGATGGTGATCATGACGGTGCTTCGGAGATGGAGATCACAAGCACAAGATGATGATGGCCATATCATATCACTTATATTGATTGCATGTGATGTTTATCTTTTTATGCATCTTATCTTGCTTTGATTGACGGTAGCATTATAAGATGATCTCTCACTAAATTATCAAGAAGTGTTCTCCCTGAGTATGCACCATTGCGAAAGTTCTTCGTGCTGAGACACCACGTGATGATCGGGTGTGATAGGCTCTACGTTCAAATACAACGGGTGCAAAACAGTTGCGCACGCAGAATACTCAGGTTAAACTTGACGAGCCTAGCATATGCAGATATGGCCTCGGAACACGGAGACCGAAAGGTCGAGCGTGAATCATATAGTAGATATGATCAACATAGTGATGTTCACCATTGAAACTACTCCATCTCACGTGATGATCGGACATGGTTTAGTTGATTTGGATCACGTGATCACTTAGAGGATTAGAGGGATGTCTGTCTAAGTGGGAGTTCTTAAGTAATATGATTAATTGAACTTAAATTTATCATGAACTTAGTCCTGGTAGTATTTTGCAAATTATAGATCAATAGCTCGCGTTGTTGCTTCCCTGTGTTTATTTTGATATGTTCCTAGAGAAAATTGTGTTGAAAGATGTTAGTAGCAATGATGCGGATTGGATCCGTGATCTGAGGATTATCCTCATTGCTGCACAGAAGAATTATGTCCTTGATGCACCGCTAGGTGACAGACCTATTGCAGGAGCAGATGCAAACGTTATGAACGTTTAGCTAGCTCAATATGATGACTACTTGATAGTTTAAGTGCACCATGCTTAACGGCTTAGAATCGGGACTTCAAAGACGTTTTGAACGTCATGGACCATATGAGATGTTCCAGGAGTTGAAGTTAATATTTCAAGCAAATACCCGAGTTGTGAGATATGAAGTCTCCAACAAGTTCTATAGCTAAAAGATGGAGGAGAATCGCTCAACTAGTGAGCATGTGCTCAGATTGTCTGGGTACTACAATCGCTTGAATCAAGTGGGAGTTAATCTTCCAGATAAGATAGTGATTGACAGAATTCTCTAGTCACCATCACCAAGTTAGTAGAACTTCGTGATGAACTATAATATGCAAGGGATAACGGAAACAACTCCCAAGCTCTTCGTGATGATGAAATCAATGAAGGTAGAAATCAAGAAAAACATCAAGTGTTGATGGTTGATAAGACCACTAGTTTCAAGAAAAGGGCAAAGGGAAGAAGGGGAACTTCAAGAAGAACGGCAAGCAAGTTGCTGCTCAAGTGAAGAAGCCCAAGTCTGGTCCTAAGCCTGAGACTAAGTGCTTCTACTGCAAAGGGACTGGTCACCGGAAACGGAATCACCCCAAGTGATTGGCGGATAAGAAGGATGGCAAAGTGAACATAAGTATATTTGATATACATGTTATTGATGTGTACTTTACTAGTGTTTATAGCAAACCCTAAGTATTTGATACTAGTTCAGTTGCTAAGATTAGTAACTCGAAACGGGAGTTGCAGAATAAACAGAGACTAGTTAAGGGTGAAGTGACGATGTGTGTTGGAAGTGGTTCCAAGATTGATATGATCATCATCGCACACTCCCTATAATTTCGGGATTAGTGTTGAAACTAAATAAGTGTTATTTGGTGAGCATGAATATGATTTGATCATGTTTATTGTAATACGGTTATTCATTTAAGTAAAAGAATAAATTGTTGTTCGTTTACATAAAACTTTATATGGTTACACACCCAATGAAAATAGTTCATTGGATCTCGATCTTAGTGATACACATATTCATAATATTGAAACCAAAAGATGTAAAGTTAATAATGATAGTGCAACTTATTTATGGCACTGCCGTTTAGGTCATATTGGTGTAAAGCGCATGAAGAAACTCCATGCTGATGGGATTTTGGAATCACTTGATTATGAATCACTTGATGCTTGCGAACCATGCCTTATGGGCAAGATGACTAAAATGCCGTTCTCCGGAACAATGAAGCAAGCAACAGATTTGTTGGAAATCATACATACCGATGTATGTGGTCCGATGAAAGGCTTACAGCAGGTATCATTATTTTCTGACCTTCACAAGATGATTTGAGCAGATATGGGGATATCTACTTGATGAAACATAAGTCTGAAATAATTGAAAGGTTCAAAGAATTTCAGAGTGAAGTGGAAAAATCATCATAACAAGAAAAATAAAGTTTCTGCGATCTGATCACGGAGACGAATATTTGAGTTACGAGTTTGGTCTTCAATTAAAACAATGTGGAATAGTTTCATAGCTCACGCCACCTGGAACACCACAATGTTATGGTGTGTCCGAACGTTGTAACCGCGCTTTATTGGATATGGTGCGATCTATGATGTCTCTTATTGATTTACCATTGTCGTTTTGGGGTTATGCATTAGAGACAGCTGCATTCACGTTAAAAGGGCACCATCTAAATCCGTTGAGACGACACTATATGAACTGTGGTTTAGCAAGAAACCCAAGTTGTCGTTTCTTAAAGTTTGGGGCTGCGATACTTATGTGAAAAAGTTTCATCCTGATAAGCTCGAACCCAAATCGGAGAAGTGCGTCTTCATAGAATACCCAAAGGAAATTGTTGGGTACACCTTCTATCACAGATCCGGAGGCAAGATATTCGTTGCTAAAAATGGATCCTTTCTGGAGAAGGAGTTTCTCTCGAAAGAAGTGAGTGGGAGGAAAGTAGAACTTGATGAGGTAACTGTACCTGCTCCCTTATTGGAAAGTAGTTCATCACAGAAATTAGTTCCTGTGACAAATACACCAATTAGTGAGGAAGCTAATGATATTGATCATAAAACTTCAGATCAAGTTACTACAGAACCTCGTAGGTCTTCCAGAGTAAGATCTGCACCAGAGTGGTGTAGTAATCATGTTCTGGAAGTCATGTTACTAGACCATGATGAACCTACGAACTATGAGGAAGCGATGATGAGCCCAGGTTCCGCGAGATGGCTTGAGGCCATAAAATCTGAGATATGATCCATGTATGACAACAAAGTATGGACTTTGATTGACTTGCTCGATGATCAGCAAAGCCATGTTAAATAAATGGATCTTCAAGAGGAAGACGGACACTGATAGTAGTGTTACTATCTACCAAGCTCGACTTGTTGCAAAAGTTTTTCAACAAGTTCAAGGTGTTGAATACGATGAGGTTTTCTCACTCGTATCGATGCTTAAGTCTATCTGAATCATGTTAGCAATTGCCACATTTTATGAAATCTGGCAAATGGATGTCAAAACTGCATTCCTTAATGGATTTATTAAAGAAGAGTTGTATATGATGCAACCATAAGGTTTTGTCAATCCTAAAGGTGCTAACAAAATGTGCAAGCTCCAGCGATCCATCTATGGACTGGTGCAAGCATCTTGGAGTTGGAATATACGCTTTGATAAGTTGATCAAAGCATATAGTTTTATATGGACTTACGATGAAGCTTGTATTTACAATAAAGTGAGTGGGAGCACTACAGCCTTTCTGATTAGTATATGTGAGTGACATATTGTTGATCAGAAATGATGTAGAATTTTTCTGCAAAGCATAAAGGAGTGTTTTAAAGGAGTTCTTTAAAAGCAAAAGACCTCAGTAAAAAGCTACTTATATATTGAGCATCAAGATCTATTGAGATAGATCAAGACGCTTGATAAGATTTTCAATGAGTACATACCTTGGCAAGATTTTGAAATAGTTCAAAATGGAACAGTTAAAGAAAGAGTTCTTGCCTGTGTTGCAAAGGTATGAAATTGAGTAAGACTCAAATCCCGACCACAGCAGAAAATAGAAAGAGAATGAAAAGTCATTCCCTATGCCTCAGTCATAGGTTCTATAAAGTATGCTATGCTTTGTACCAGACCTATTGTATACCTTGCTCTGTATTTGGCAAGGGAGTACAATAGTGATCTAGGAGTAGATCACTGGACATTGGTCAAGAATATCCTTAGTAAGGACTAAGGAGATGTTTCTCGATTATGGAGGTGATAAAAGAGTTTGTTGTAAAAGTTACATCAGTGCAAACTTTTACACTGATCCAGATGACTCTAAGTCTCAATCTGGATACATATTGAAAGTGGGAGCGATTAGCTAGAGTAGCTCCGTACAGAGCATTGTAGACATAGAATATTTGCAAAATACATACGGCTCTGAATGTGACAGACCCGTTGACTAAGCTTCTCTCACGAGCAAAACATGATCACACCTTAGTACTCTTTGGGTGTTAATCACATAAGCGATGTGAACTAGATTATTGACTCTAGTAAACCCTTTGGGTGTTGGTCACATGACGATGTGAACTATGGGTGTTAATCATATACAAATATGAATATTGGTGTTAAATCACATGGCGATGTGAACTAGATTATTGACTCTAGTGCAAGTGGGAGACTGAAGGAAATATGCCCTAGAGGCAATAATAAAGTTATTATTTATTTCCTTATTTCATGATAAATGTTTATTATTCATGCTAGAATTGTATTTACCGGAAACATAATACATGTGTGAATATATAGACAAACAAAGTGTCACTAGTATGCCTCTACTTGACTAGCTCATTAATCAAAGATGGTTATGTTTCCTAACCATGAACAATGAGTTGTTATTTGATTAACGAGGTCACATCATTAGTTGAATGATCTGATTGACATGACCCATTCCATTAGCTTAGCACCCGATCGTTTAGTATGTTGCTATTGCTTTCTTCATAACTTATACATGTTCCTATGACTATGAGATTATGCAACTCCCGTTTACCGGAGGAACACTTTGGGTACTACCAAACGTCACAACGTAACTAGGTGATTATAAAGGAGTACTACAGGTGTCTCCAATGGTCGATGTTGGGTTGGCGTATTTCGAGATTAGGATTTGTCACTCCGATTGTCGGAGAGGTATCTCTGGGCCCTCTCGGTAATACACATCACATAAGCCTTGCAAGCATTACAACTAATATGTTAGTTGTGAGATGATGTATTACGGAACGAGTAAAGAGACTTGCCGGTAACGATATTGAACTAGGTATTGGATACCGACGATCGAATCTCGGGCAAGTAACATACCGATGACAAAGGGAACAACGTATGTTGTTATGCGGTCTGACCGATAAAGATCTTCGTAGAATATGTAGGAGCCAATATGGGCATCCAGGTCCCGCTATTGGTTATTGACCGGAGACGTGTCTCGATCATGTCTACATTGTTCTCGAACCCGTAGGGTCCGCACGCTTAAGGTTACGATGACAGTTATATCATGAGTTTACATGTTTTGATGTACCGAAGGAGTTCGGAGTCCCGGATGAGATCGGGGACATGACGAGGAGTCTCGAAATGGTCGAGACGTAAAGATTCATATATTGGATGATATGGTTAGGCCAAGGGGTCAAGCCCATGAGGCTTTAGGTCGGTGCAAAAGGAGTTTTGCGGAGGCCAGGGGGCCAAACGCCGGAGACCCTGGCGTCTGGCCCTGGGCCAGACGCCGAGGCCCATGGCGTCTGGGCCAGACGCCAAGGATTGTGGCGTTTGGTCCTGGAGTCCGAGTGGGACTCTTGCCTTTCGGGCAAAACCGATTTTGAGGAGGCTTTTGCTCCAAGTTTCGACCCCGGGGCTCAACATATAAATAGAGGGGCAGGGCTAGCACCAAAGGGACAACAAGTTGATCCACGTGATCTATCCCTTAGCCGTGCGCGGCGCCCCCAGCCACCATATTCCTCGATAATACTGTAGCGGAGTTTAGGCGAAGCCCTGCTGCTGTAGTTCATCAAGATCGTCACCACGCCGTCGTGCTGACGGAACTCTTCCCCGACACTTTGCTGGATCGGAGTCCGGGGATCGTCATCGAGTTGAACGTGTGCTCGAACACGGAGGTGCCGTAGTTTCGGTGCTTGATCGGTTGGATCGAGAAGACGTACGACTACTTCCTCTACGTCGTGTCATCGCTTTCGCAGTCGGTCTGTGTTGGGTACGTAGACAATACTCTCCCCTCGTTGCTATGCATCACATGATCTTGCGTGTGCGTAGGAAAATTTTGAAATTACTACGAAACCCAACAGGTCGGCCTGCAGAAAAGTTAGTTCGCGCCAATGCTTGTCGATCCTGCACTTCACGTTCAGCTTTACAAGCAAGATGGAATAAACGAGTGATATTAGTATACTCCTTATAGTCTAGAATGGTCTGAATCTCTCTATTTAATCCACCCAGAAAACGTGCAAGCATAGCTTCATTCTCCTCAACAATACCACATCTAATCATGCCAGTTTGTAATTCCTGATAATATTCTTCTACAGAATTTTTTCCTTGTCTTAAGCGCTGTAATTTTTGAAGCAATTCACGTTGATAATATGGTGGAACCCAACGAGTACGCATAGCAGTTTTCAAAGCAGCCCAAGTAGTTGGAATAGGATATAATCTACAATGTTCAGACCACCATATACATGCAAAACTAGTGAAAGCACAAACAGCAGCAGCAACTCGTCTCTCCTTAGGATATTGTAAACATGTAAATTGTTGTTCAGTTTCTAACTCCCAAGTAAGATATATATCAGGAACATATCTACCCTCAAATGGTGGAATATTCAATTTCAGTTTAGGAATATGGACATCATCTCGTACCTGAGGTGGTGGTGCAGGCCTACCATTACGAATATATACCTGAGGTCGACCTGCTGGTGGTGGTGCAGGTGGCTGCACGTAGTGCTGATTTTGATCGACCTCATCCTCATAATCTCCCACATAATCATCCTCCTCCAAATCAGCAGCAGGAGCCACAGAAGTATCAATAGCAGCACCAACAGTTTGGCCAAACGCAAGAGGAACACGGCTCGCTCGGCGAAGGTCTGTTTCGCGACGTGGAGGTAGTCGTTGTTGTTGTTGTTGGAGAGGTGCGTTAGATGCAGCGGGTGGTGGTGGTGGAAGACGCGTGAGCAATTCATTAAACTTGTTATCGAGCTTTGTTTCGAACGTCTTCTCCATGCCATCTATCTTCTCCATTGCCTCTTCAAATCTGTTTAGCACATCTTGCACCTGTCCACTCATCATTTGCTGAAATTTATCATGCAAATCCTTATTTGTCATGTTCTCCCAGTCAGTCTCGTCGGCTTGTGATCCTGGCATGGTTAGCAGCAATAGAAACACACAAGAATATGATCCTACAGACTACTAACAAGAGGTGGTGGTGGGTGTCACAAATCCGTCAAGCAAATCTCAAATTCTTACCAGTTCTTACCCAGCAGCAGGCGGTGATCGGCAACCGTTGTAGTCAAAAACTCTCAAAGCTTGGATAGAGCGATTACCAGGGAGAGTCAAACGCACGACGTAGATGTATGTGGAGCTGGGAAGGCTTATAATATGGTAGCAAAAAGGGTCAGCAATAATCAATTCAGAGATGCAAAGTTGAATAAACGCTCAACGACGGTACTGTGCTGATCCTAGGTTAGACTGTGCTAGAGACGCGAGCCTAGAACACCAACAAAATCACGGCGCGGCACGTAAACAAGGGAGGAGCACACTCTGAATTTTTTTCTCTTTTTTTTTGCACTTTTTTTCCTCTTTTTTTTTGCTCCGCAACAATTTTTTTTCGAAAAAGTCTACAAATGGTCTAAAAACTGCCTAGCCAGAATTTTCCAGACATAGTTTTTTTTTGAAATTGGAACTATTTTTCTTCTGCGGATGACTCGGAAGTTGAGGAGTCCTTCTCTGTCACGACTCGGAGTATCGCGTGATCTGGAAATCGAGAACAAAGCAACAATTACTGGATTCGGACTAGGACTGGTGGCGGAGATGAATCTGGTGGAACTCGGACTGGTGGCGGAGATGAATCTGGTGGAACACGGACAGGTGGCGGATATATGTTGCAGGTGAACTCGGATTGGCGTGATGGCGGCGTATATGGATTCGGATTGGCGGTGAATATGTGGTGGTGGTATATGGCAACAGCGACGATGATGATGCGGTGGTGATATATGGCAGCGGCGACGTGACAACCTGTGAACAGAACTCGAAACTCTAAAAGACTAGACGCTAAGACCAGCAACTTGACACGATGATGCAACCGCAAATTCAACAAAGCAAATACAGAAAAGGTTATGCAAAGGCTCAGATTGGTTCAGATGGGATGAACTAACCCTAATTTTTTTGGCTTTTTCGTGGACTATAGGTATGAAGAACAGACTCGATCTAAACTACGAAAAACTGTAAAATCTCACCGAGCAACCTGAAAATCTGATACCACTTGATAGAGGCAAAGGTGTCCCGTCTTTCGATGAGATGATGGATATCGCTTTGGTGGCAGTCGACTTTGACGATCCGACTACGAACGTGCGAGGACGTCGCGCCTTAGCAATCGCTAAACCAACTCCGAGAGGATATTGACCACGCCGGAGCACGATCAACCTGACCACGAGGGTCTGTTTCCTGCGAGCAAACGAAGAACAAGCAAGAAACCGAGATTGCAATCTAGATATTGCGAATATAAGATGAAAGCTTTATTGATCAAGGTGGGGTTCTGTGACGCCTTTGTATGGTCGTTGAATACAAACGAAGTAAGCGAAGTTGCAGCTATGGCGAACTTTTAATCTAAACAAAACCCCAAAGTCTAAACGGTGCCCTAAGGGCTGTATATATGGAAGAAGAGAGGGGGAATTTCGTGGCCCTTGGTGGAGGGGTCCGAAATCAACCCTATCTCTTGTTTCCCCACACATACGGACTCTAAAAATAGCCTATACTTATGTATTTCGAAATTACATGGGCCTGGCCCAATAAAAAGGTGACGCAGCACCTATAATAGCCTCGGGACGAAATTTATGAAGTGGCATCTTGTATATTTCGTCCAAGGCTTCATGCACCCATTATGGTGGCTTCAAAGTCCTTAAATCATCACTTGTAACTCCGTTCTTGTTCCCCTTGCGCATGGCATCATCTCCATGCTTGTTCTTGCTCCAATGTTCATCCTTCTCCAAGCTAGGCCCTTCATTTGTAAGCAAAACAAATGTATCCAATTTAGGCAGCATCATATTCTCATGAACATTAGAATCATTACCAAGAAACGAAAGTACCTGATAATTTAATTGGCGTGCGCAAGCTCTAGTAATTGGTCCCGTATATGTAGCAGTAGGGGCTGTGGGTGTAAAAATGGTATTGATGTCCTCATCAGTGATCCTGGCCATGGAGGGCCCTATGTAGATAGACAGGCTTCGAGAAGCCTTCTTTCTTTCTAGAGTCTGTACTCAGACTAGTTGCTTCCGCATGTGCCTGCATGATTGTATGACTTGAGTGTCGGGTCATGTGACCCCTATCTGTATGAACTTGTTATGTATGGCTCTCTGGAGCCTTTAAATAAAGTACTTGAGTTGTAGAGTTTTGTTGTGATGCCATGTTGTATGTCCTCATATCGGGCATATTGTGTGTATGATTGAAATGCTTGGTATGAGTGGGATCCGACAATCTAGTTGTTTATCCTTGGTAGCCTTTCTTATGGGGAAATATAGTCTAGTGTTCCTCAAGCCATAGTAGTCCGCTACAGCCCGGTTCACCGGAGTCCTGCTAGCCCAGCACTACTGCTCAAGACACTTGACTGGCCGGCATGTGTTTCACTTCGTTCCTATGTCTGTCCCTTCGGGGAAATGTCACGCGGTGATATCCGGAGTCCTGCCTAGCCTGCTACAGCCCGGGTTCCCCGGAGTCCTGTTAGCCCAGTGCTACAGCCCGGAATCACTCGCTGATGACCGACATGCTCGATGTGATTCATGTATGCCTGTCTCCATAGGTTTGTGCCGCTTTGGGTTCACGACTAGCCATGTCGGCCCGGGTTCTCTGTCATATGGATGCTAGCGACACTATCATATACGTGAGCCAAAAGGCGCAAACGGTCCCGGGCCATGGTAAGGCGACACCCGTGGGATACCGTGCGTGAGGCCGCAAAGTGATATGAGGTGTTACCGGCTAGATCGATGTGACTTGGAATCGAGGTCCTGACAGTGCGGGGGTTCATTGGGATATTTTCAGTAGCCCCACAGCCAAAGAGTTGAAGTGGGTGGTGCGTGACAGGGTACGGCGGGTGATGCAAGCTAGACAATGGGGCCGAATATGTTGCCACTATAGGTTGGTAGTAGAAAAACTGCAAATATGCACTCGAAGGCCATTACCTTCAGGTTTAGTAGGGCGGAACAATTTTGTAGAATGACTTGTCATTTGATGTGATTTATGGCGAAGAGTTTAGGAGTCCACTATAAGAATATGTGTCAATTCTTAATCTAAAAGCAAACAAGGCGTGAAGTATAGGAGAAGCTTCACCTTTCGACCACCAAGGATATGTCATTGACTACATTGTTCATCAGGCTGCTTAGAAGAGATATGACCAAAAAGTATTATCATTTGTAAATACTCTTTTTGAGTGTGATGAGCAGCAGTAGCAAGATAGATAACAAAGTTGATGTTTATTTTGATTTTTTAATTTCTTTGTTTTTTAGAGTTGGCATTTATCTGAATAAGATTTATCGGTTAATAAGATTTTTTTTGACTTCAAACATTTTGGTAGAATTCACTCATTTTATTATGAAGTTAATAACTATGGATCATGCTTTGGCCTGTAATTTCTAATCAATATTTCTAAATTATGATGAAGGTGTGCCATAGAGCTGATTTTTAGTGCTTATGAAATGTGCAACACATGTACAATGAAGGGGCACTTAATTTGATTTGCTCGGCTATAGTTTACCCCCACCCCACCCCACCCAAATCCATAATATAAGTTGTACTTTGATTGTCTAAATTATTACTTTGTCTATGGATCTCCGTTGAAAAAAATAGTTGATGGTTACAAATCATAATCATATGAAAGCGAGCTTGAGTACAAAAACGAGATAATGCTCAACTGATTAATCACCAAAAATGGGATAGAAAATATATTTCAAATCGCTAAAAAATTATAATATGTGAAAGTACATGATTTTTGAAAATAGTGATTGGACATGGTGGCAAAAATGAAGGCGGATGTGGGGAGAGGATAAAGATATAGATGCCACTTTGTATTCTTGCAATGAAAGGGTGGTTAAGTAGACACAATGATCACCAAGGAGGAAATGAATGGGAGAGATGAGGGTCCCAAGACAATGTCATTGAAAGAGGCCAAAAATTCATCGAGTTTTATACACCAATTAGGAAAAAATTACAAGGCCCGTCACCCGTGGCAACGCACGGGCGTTCTACTAGTAAACTTAATTCGTGCATTTGAAAAGTGTGAATCATGTATGGGAAAATGTTTCCGATGTATACGAAAAATGGAGAAACTGTTTGAGAAAAGCAGATATAAAAATGTATATTTGAAACAATTGATAAACTTGTATAAAATATTGTTTTTGATGTATAAAAAATGTACATGGCGTATGGGAAAAAATAGACATCAAAATATTTATTTCACGAAAATGTTAATCATGTACTTCCTCCATTCTAGAAAGTGTCTCATTTAGTATAACCTTCGTAGAACCTTGTACTAAATCAGTGACACTTCTTTTGGGATGGAGGGGTTATTGGAAAATATTGAATGTGTACAAAAAAATATTCCTGATGTAAAAGAAATATGTACTATATTTATGAGCAAAAATGTCAATCATGCACATGAAACATGTTAAACCTGTATAATAAAAATGGTTCTTATGTTACGTAAAATGTACAATTTGTATGAAAAAAGTAGACATAAAAACGTTATCTGAAAATATGTTACTCATGTGCTCAAAAATGTTAAACATGTATAAGATAAATATTTCTTATGTATACAAAAAGTGTACAACTTGTATGGACAAAGTAGACAACAAATCATATCTAAATAAAGTTTAATCATCTTTTCGGAAAATGTTTAACAAGTATAAAAAATGCTTCCACTTTATTCAGAAAAATATATAACTTGTATGGAAAAAGTGTACCTAAAAATATTCTAAAAAATAGTAATCTTGTATTTTAAAATCATAATTGTGTAAAAATATTTTATTTGTATAAACATGTAATGTGTGTGAATAGAAAATAGGCATAAAATGATATTTGAAGAAATGTTAGTTATTTATTTGGAAAAGGTTAAACATGTATAAAACAAATCTAATGTATCTGAAAACACAGACTTGTGTTAAAAGCCCAATGAAAACCAGAAAAAGAAATATCAGAGAAAAGTAGGATAGCAAAAGGAAGAAAAAAATAAAACACCAAAAATAAAAGCTGGAAGGAAACAAATAAAACCAAAATAAAAATAAAAATAAAAACTGGAAAAATCCATCGCAAAGTCAATATCCTTGCTACAGTACTGGGATGGCCCTGAATTGTAGCTACGTGCGAGGGGTGCTTACTTTTTGCTTGGTTGTTTGGATACAGGGGATTAGATGTGAGATTTTAGAAAACAAGTTTTGGAAGGATTTTTAGAAAAATCAGTTTTGGTTAGTTATTCTGTTAAGATAAGTATACACAATACCTTGTTTGGATGGGAAAATTAGAAAAACACGATTTTGAGTTCCTCCGAAAACAATTCATGGAGGAGCGGTGCTTTGGCTTGCTCTTGGCACCTACACGCATACCGGCGGACAACCACACCGTAAACGACACTATCTCGCGAGGGTGCGCGGCGCTGAGAGCCGCCAGGGTAGTCGCGCTGCTCGCCTGATCATGCTCTGCTTCGTTCGCCGGTGTCATCCATGTTGGCTGTTCTCATCTCATTCATGTTGACTCAGGTTCCCACGGAGATACACGTACATGCAGTTAACATACGGCAAGACACGAGTACACGGCGTATTGATTGATTCTTCAGGCCGGGCACACATGTAGCACCCTAGCTAGCTGTTGGGTTGATTCGCCGGTAACACCAGAGGCCAGAGCACAACACACATGCTAGGGAGCGCGGCGACGACGGCGTACAAGCTGAAGCATATGGACGACGACGGTGGTTGTGAAGCGGCTGATGGACACGACGGCAGCCGGCCGAAGTCCGCATCCGCCATGGAGGATTGGAGGCTCTGGGCTAGGTGGAGCGTCCCAACCTGCTTCGGCTGCCTGGTCGAGATCGGCAACGACGTCTTTTGACTTTGTCAAGCTTTTGTCGTGGCCGGCGGGGTTTACCATGATCATCGCGTGACTTCGTTGACCTTTTGATGCATATAGAAAACGCGTTTGTATAAAAACGTCTATTAATCGTTTTTGTATAAACTGGGTTTTTGAGCTTTTGGAAAACTCAGTTTAGTATATCCACGAGTTAGTTAGATGATCCAAACAATATTTTAGGTTGTTACACCAGAAATCAGGTTCAAGGAAAACTATTTCTCTATAATATATGAGTATTTGTTAGTTGTGGGCGGGTCCGTCCCAAGGGGTGACGGTAGCGTTTTGGAGAGCGGCGATTGCGGAGGCGATTAGGGTTTCCGTCTACGTTCTCGTCTAGTGCCTTGGCTCGCCGCCCTGATTCAGATCTCTACGGGAGTGCGGCCAACAACAGTTCTGTTCTCGATCCAGCGCATTGCTGGGTGGTAGACACACCAAACCAATCCACAAAGAGGCCTTTCGCGCGTGCTAGGGCGGGCGATTGTAAACCACCAAAACCCTAGTAGTCAAGTCCTGGAGATCGGAGGCCGGGAAGATGGAGAAGATGGCGGGGTTGATGGAGAACTAGAGGCTGTCGGAGGAGGAAAGAAGGGGAGTGAAGATAAGGAGGACGGAGAAGGAGAAGGGCAAACAGGTAGAGATCAGGGCGGTCGGCAAGGTCCTGTCGGAGAGGCCGGCGCATCCAGATGCAATTTGCAACTCGCTGGGGAAGGTGTGGAGTCCAATTCGGGGGGTCGAGTGCAAGGAGCTAGGAGACAACGTGTTCCTGTTTACCTTCAATCAGGAGAGGGAGAGGAGGAAAGCACTGGATGATGGCCTGTGGATGTTTGACAATGATCTGATTGTGATGGAGGAGTTCGTGCCGAGGAAGCGGATTGAAGACTATGAATTCAAGGAGATTCCGGTCTAGATCAGGGTATTTGGGATGCCACTAGGGTACAAGGATGAGGATACCGGAGAGATGATCGGGAATATGGTGGGTGAATTTGTAGAAGCTGATACTGGTGCAGATGGTGCAGCCATAGGAAAGTATCTGAGGGTGAAGGTACGGATCCAAATAGCTGATGAGAGGGTTCAGGCTTGACACAAAACAGGAGGAGGATGAGGGAAGTGAAGGTGAGGAGGACCAGGCAGAGAAAGAAGGGGAGTCACAGCAGAGGAAGGAGGAGGAGGATCCATGGTGCAGGTTTGAATACGAGTATCTTCCGGACTTTTGTTATATCTGCGGGAGGCTGGGACATGTCGATCGGGATTGCTCGATCAAGCTGAAGAAGGGGGAGCGGGCACAATATGGCAGATGGATGAAGGCGGACGTGGGGATGCGGAGGGGAGGGGGACTGATGGATCAGGGAAGAGCTCATCACGTATTAGTGGGGGGAATCGTGGGTATGGCTTTGGAAAATCGTTATCTCATTCGGGCAGTGATAGCCTGACATGGAAGAAAGAAGGAAGTAAAGCAACAGGTGGAGGGATGGCTGCTGAGAGAGATCTGGAAGTAACGGGCCCGTACAAGGAACGCCCACCAGGAGGGAAAGGAGGGAACGCAAGGAGGCTCACTTTTAGTGAAAATGGAACAGAAATACGGAAGGCCCAGGACATAACCAGTACACTTGTGATCAAGGAGAAAGTGATGGTAGAGGAGACAGGGAAGCATATGGACATGGATGCAAGTGCGAATGGTAGTAAGGAGGAGGAGAAGAGTAAAGGACGCAAGGATGCAGTGGTCCATGGAAAGAATGGGGGTAAAGAGGGGAAGAGTAGATAGCAAGGAACATTTAGGAGGAGGGCGAGAGAAAGTAAGGTGGTGGTAGGAGAAGGATCTAAAGGAGGCGGCAGGGATGGCAAGAAGAGAGCTCTCGAGGAGAAGGAAGTGGAGGAGGAGGATAGTAGGGCAGCAAAGAAGGAGTGGAGGTGGAGGAGCAGCTGGGTGGGGACAAATGCGAAGAGAACAACCTTATCAACCTATCGGCCGGGTTGCAGGAGCAGTCGCGCCGGTCGCAATGAAAATAATAAGTTGGAACTGTCGGGAACTCGGGAACGGCCCGGCAGTTCACGCCCTCCTAGAGCTTGGGAGGAAGGAGGACCCCGATGTTCTGTTTTTAGCAGAAACGAGATGACGGCGGAGGAGATGGATTGGCTGAGGTGGAAGCTAGGGCTCGCTGGCATGGTGGCTTGGGACCCGGAGGGGCGGAGTAGGGGCGTGGCAATGTTCTGGAGGAGAGGGGTGGAAGTGATGCTGAGATCGATGGGGAGGAGATACATTGATGCAGATGTGACAGATGAGAAGGGTGTATGGAGTCTTACCGGAGTGTATGGGGAATCACAGTGGGACAGGAATGTAACGCCCACGATGCGGCTATATCTCCCACGTGTCGAAGCACGACTTAGAGGCATAACCGCATTGTAAGCAATGTCGCAAGTGAGGTAATCTTCACAACCCATGTAATACATAAGGGAAAGAGATACATAGTTGGCTTACAATCGCCACTTCACACGATACATGAATAAAGCATTACATCATCCAGATACAATCAAGGTCTGACTACGGAACCAAAATAAAAGAAGACTACCCCAAATGCTACACAGATCCCCGATCGTCCCAACTGGGCTCCACTATTGATCAACTGAAACGAAACAACACAACGAACAAGGTCTTCATCGAGCTCCTCCTTGAGCTTGGTTGCGTCACCTGCACGGTATCATCGGCACCTGCAAACTGGTTTTGGAAGTAATTTGTGAGTCACGGGGACTCAGCAATCTCACACCCTCGCGATCAAGACTATTTAAGCTTATGGGTAGGGAAAAGGTATGAGGTGGAGCTGCAGCAAGCGACTAGCATATTTGGTGGCTAACATACGCAAATGAGAGCGAGAAGAGAAGGCAAAAGCACGATCGATGAACTATGATCAAGAAGTGATCCTAGAACAACCTACGTTCAAGCATAACTCCAACACCGTGTTCACTTCCCGGACACCACCGGAAAGAGACCATCACGGCTAGGCACGCGGTTGATGCATTTTAATTAAGATAATTTTCAGGTTTTCTACAATCGGACATTAACAAATTCCCATCTGCCCATAATCGCGGGCACGGCTTTCGAAAGTTCAAATCTCTGCAGGGGTGTCCCAACTTAGCCCATCACAAGCTCTCACGACCAACGAAGGACATTCCTTCTCCGAAGACAATCTGATCAGACTCGGCATCCCGGTTACAAGACATTTCAACAATGGTAAAACAAGAACAGCAAAGCCACCCAGATGTGCCGACAAATCCCGATAGGAGCTGCACATATCTCGTTCTCAGGGCACACCGGATGAGCAAGACGTCGGGTAGGCCAGCCCAGAGTTGCCCCTGGTAGCCCCGAACATCGCTCAGTTGGACCAACACTTAGAGAAGCACTGGCCCGGGGGGTTAAAATAAAGATGACCCTCAGGGTGCGCGACTCTCAAGGGAAAAAGGCTAGATGGCGAATGGTAAAACCAAAGTTGGGCCTTGCTGGAGGAGTTTTATTCAAGGCGAACTGTCAAGGGGTTCCCATTATAACCCAACCGTGTAAGGAACGCAAAATCAAGGAACATAACATCGGTATGATGGAAACTAGGACGACAAGAGTGGAACAAAACACCAGGCATAAGGCCGAGCCTTCCACCCTTTACCAAGTATATAGATGCATTAAGTAAATAAGATATATTGTGATATCCCAACAAATATCCATGTTCCAAACATGGAACAAACTCCAATCTTCACCTGCAACTAACAACGCTATAAGAGGGGCTGAGCAAAGTGGTAACATAGCCAAACAACGGTTTGCTAGGACAAGGTGGGTTAGAGGTTTGACATGGCAATATGGGAGGCATGATAAGCAAGTGGTAGGTATCGCAGCATAGGCATAGCAAAAGAGCGAGCATCTAGCAAGCAAAGATAGAAGTGATTTTTCGAGGGTATGGTCATCTTGCCTGAGATCCCGCAAGGAAGAAGAACGAGTCCATGAAGAAGGCAAATGGACGTAGTCGAACGAATCCTCACAAACGCGGCGTTATCGGAACCAACCCGAAGAAGCACACCGGAAAGAAGCAAACAATATGGTAAACAACCATCACATGAACATGGCATGATGCACAATCAAGTATGATGCATGTCCGTTTTAATGAAGCATGGCATGGCAAAGTGCACAAACAATCCTCCAAATTAAGTGGAGCTCAATATGCAACGAGTTGCATATTGACGAAACACCACGTCAATTATTTAGTTCCTCTTGTTTATGTACCCAACAATATTAAATGTTGTTAAACATGGCAATAGGGTGAAGCAAAGAAAACTACCTATCTAGTCAAGTTTAAATGAGGCCGGAACAACAAAACGACAAGTCTGAAAACTCCTCATGTGCATATTTTAGGTTTGGCACTGTTCTGCCCTAAACCATATTTTATAGTTGTTAAACATGCAAAGTGATGCCACCATGTTAAACTAGGCATTTTTCTACCCCATTTATATATAAAGTTTGTTATGTTTGGAGCTACGGTTATTTAGTTATGAAATAAATCATTTTAGCATGGCATATGGACAAAATTACACAAACATCATTTTAAACATTTTAAACATAGATGAAAGTGACATATTATGAAACTAGACACAATTTTAAGCATTTTTCATATATAAATTGTTTTAATCCGATGCACGGTTGAAAAGTTATTATATGCATGATGTTGGAGGGTTTTTCTGTAAAACTGCAGTCTCTGGAAAAAAGATAAATTCGCAAAACAAAAAAAACAGAAACGGGCCGAAACAGGGACAAGCCCAACAGCGCATAGAAGGCTGGAAGGGTCTGCTCACATCTCTCCAGGGAGCTGGGCCTTAGCGCCTGTGCTGGGCCGGCCTTGGTGGATCGAACGAGGAGATGGTGGGGGCGCGGTCAACACAGGCGCTGACGAGGCATCGTCCTGCATCGAGCCCGAGCAAGGCAATGGTGGCGGTGGCGGCTTGGCAAGGAGGGTCGTCGGGTGGTCGAGGAGGCAAGGAGAAGGCCGAGGACAAGCTCCAGGGGCCGGATCTGGTGGTTGTCTCTCCGTTCCCGGCGTCGGCAGCGAACTTCGGTGACAATTTGGCATCCTGCAGAACGGGAGGGAGAGAGAGGTGAGCTCGGGAGAGAGAGCGGGAAAAGGAGAGGAGGAGACGAGGAGCGGTGGCATGACCTGGTTGCCGGAGTGGCGAGGCGACGGGAGGAAGGAGGAGGAGCTCGAGCGGCTCGGTGGCGGCCATGGGAGCTCGTGCTCCTTATTGCTGCTCGGGATGGTCTGCTGGTTGCTGCTGCTCGCCGGCAGCGGCTGGGTCGACGACGGGGTCGAGGTGCACCTCGGCGCCATGGGTGCTACGGGAGAGGTAGGCGCACGGGCAGAGGAGCTCTGGCTCCTGTAGGATTCGGGCGACGGTGGTGGTTGGACGGGACGGGAAAACGAGGAGAAGGTGGAGGTTGTGATTCGTCTCGGGTGGAACTGGATCGGGATGATCCCGAGGGGGGTTGTGAGTGGGTGGCGGCGGCGCGATGGGACAAGGGGGAGGATTTTTAGGGTTGGTCTAGAATTAGACTAGGGAGTATATATATATAAGGAAAGAGGGAGAGTTTAGGGGCTAATACGTCCCTCCAAATAAAATCGAGCGGTCGATAAAAATAGACTAGGAAGTCCAAATGAGAAAACGGTGATGTTTTGTAGATGTTTGGGGATGATCCGGATCCAACGGTGACGACTGTCCGGGTCGGGTCCGGGATAGCTTTTTGGACGCGGAGGCGAGGAGGGCCGCGGCCTGACGAGAGAGGTTAGGTTGGTCCTGGTGGTGGGTAGAGGACTGTGCAGAAGGCCTCAGGCTGAGAGAAGAGAAGAGAGGCCCGGCGACTGTTTCCGGAGACCGAAAACGTCCGACTATTTGACCGACTATAATGTCGCTATAGTTATCCGTTGGGGTGTCAAACGGACTCCGAATGCGATGAAACTTGGCAGGCGGCCTACTGACAACATAACAAGACCGCATGCCAACTCTCATCCCATTCCAAGAACCTTTTTCGGCCACTTATAAAATACTATTTCGGACATGCCGCGGGCGCGTGCAAGTGTGTCTGGGCTCGACACGGACAACGGACGGAACTGGGGAAGAAACCCGGACGAATGCAATTTTTGAAAACATGCAGATGCAATGCGGATGATGACATGGCAAGATGCAACACGCAAGCGAATGACATGGCAACGCCGGCGAATAACTGGAAGACACCTGGCGCAACGATCTCGGGGCGTCACAAGGAAGGTGGAGACTTGGAGGGTTCTACGTACACTAAAGCAACAACACCAAGATGGAAGGCCCTGGATGTGTTTGGGAGATTTCAATGAAATCTTGAGCAATGACGAAAATATGGGAGGGGCACCAAGGGGGCAAGGATATATGGACCGGTTCCGGGAGGCTCTCAACTACTGTGAGCTCCAAGACATTGGTTTTGAGGGCGATATGTTTACATGGAGGAATCACAGCAAGGAGAGTGCAACTTATATATGTGAGAGGTTAGACAGAGCAATAGTAAATGAGGAATGGTGTGCACAGTTCTCGGACTTTCGGGTGATCAACGGCGATCCGAGGCACTCTGATCACAGGCCTGTAGTGGTGACAACGGAACAAGCAGCAACGGCAGGAGCACGGGACACAACCTTTCGGTTTGAAGCTCGATGGATGCAGGAGGAAGGTTATGATGAGATGATTAAGAAGGCGTGGGAGGAGAGATGTCTCGGGCTTTGGAGGGAGTGGCCAGAAGGTTGGAAAAATGGAATAAAGAGGTGGTGGGGGAGCTAGGAATGAGATTGAAAAAGGCGAATTGTGAGCTGGAGAAATGGAGGAGGCGGGACATAACGGAGGAGAAGGTGAAGGAGGAGGCCCGGTGGAGAGCGGAGGTCTCATGCCTAGAAGAACTACTTCATATCAAGTGGAGGCAAAGAGCGCATGTTTGGTGGCTGAAGGAGTGGGGGAGGAATACAAAATTCTTACATAAATGTGCTACAGCAAGGAAGAAGAACAATAAGTTGAAGGAGTTGAGGAGGGAGGATGGCTCGGTGGTGGCGGAGAGACCCGAGATGACTAACTATGTCTGCTCTTTTTTTCAGGATTTGTTTAAAACCAAACAAAGTAGCAGAATGGAGGAACTAACGCAGAAAGTTCAACCACGGGTCACACCACAAATGAATATAGCCTCATGAAGGAGTTCACAAAGGAAGAAATTAAGGTGGCTCTTGATCATATTGGTGACTTGAAGGCGCCAGGACCGGATGGCATGTCGTCTCTGGTGTATAAGAAACATTGGAACATGATGGGAGAGAGAATTGTTGACGAGGTTTTGAAGGTGCTGAATGGAGGTCCAATGCCGCACGGGTGGAATGATACATATGTTGTTCTCATACCGAAGGTGAAGAATCCAAGCAGGATAAATGACTTGAGACCCATAAGCTTTTGCAACGTGTTGTACAAACTGGTTTCAAAGGTCCTTGCAAACAGGCTAAAACTCATCTTACCTGAGGTGATCTCCGAGAACTAGAGTGCATTTGTGCCAGGTCGCCTGATCACGGACAATGTCCTCATTGCTTATGAGCTATCGCATATGTTACTGAATAAACGAAAAGGGAAGGAAGGATACGCAGCAATCAAAGCAGACATGAGCAAAGCGTATGACCGTGTCGAATGGAGCTTCCTCAAGGCGATGATGGAGAAGCTGGGGTTTTGTGATGCTTGGGTCAGGTTGATAATGAAGTGCATTACCACAGTAAGATATCGAATCAAAGTCAATGGCAGCCTTATAGAGCAGTTTGAGCCGACCCGGGGCTTGCGCCAAGGGGACCCGCTCTCGCCGTACCTCTTTGTCATTTGCGCCGAGGGGCTGTCTGCATTGCTACACGTGGTGGAGAGGGAGGGGAGACTAGGAGGTGTCAAAGTGTGCCATGGTGCACCAGCAATCACCCACCTCTTCTTCGCTGACGATTCAGTTTTGATGATTAAGGCGAATAACAATGAGGCCAGCGAACTGAAGAAGATCCTGGATTTGTACAAGGACTGCTCAGGGAAATGCATCAATAAGGAGAAGAGCGCCATAATGTTCAGTGCTAACTCGAGGGCAGCGCGGAAGGAGGATGTGAAGCGGTGCATTGGTATTTCATGTGAAACTTGGAATGAACGGTATCTTGGTTTACCGGTGTATGTCGGACGATCAAGGAAACAAGTTTTTGCTTACGTCAAAGATGCTATCTGGAGGCGAGTTCAGGGGTGGAAGGAGAGGCTTTTGGACAAGGTAGGCAAGGAGGTGCTCGTCAAAGCCGTGGCACAAGCCATTCCAACATATGTGATGTTATGCTTTTACCTTACAAAAACCCTTTGTGAGGAGATAAGTTCGCTCATTGCAAAGTTTTGGTGGAGCCATCAGGATAATGAGTCCAAGATACACTGGATAGGATGGCCCAAACTGACAAAGTCCAAGGCACATGGGGGTTTAGGGTTCAGAGACATCCATTGTTTCAATATTGCCATGTTATCGAGGCAGATTTGGCGACTCATTCAAAGACCCGACAACTTGTGTGCCCAGGTACTGCAGGACAAGTACTATCCTGACGGTAACATCCCCAATGTAGCACCTAGAGAGGGTATATCCTACACTTGGAGAAGCCTGCTTCACGGCCTGGATCTGTTCAAGTAAGGCTACATTTGGAGAATTGGAGACGGGCAGAATGTGAGTATTTGGGATGACCCCTGGCTGCCAAAAGCTTGGACTCGACGGGTGCAAATGCCTAGGAACGGAACCCTGCTAAGCAAGGTGCACGAGCTCATAAACCCGATCACAGGAGCTTGGGATGAACCCCTAGTTCAGGATATCTTTGTTCCGGAAGATGCCAACCTTATACTTGCGATTCCACTACGGGACGGTATGCAAGATTTTATCGCCTGACATTATGATGAGAAAGGGCTGCATTCCGTTAAGTAGGCGTATAAGCTGCAGGTTAAGATGCAGGAAATAGCGAGTGGGGCTGAGGCAGGAATGAGTGTCGAGATCCAAGGTTCGCTCGATGCCTGTGAGAGCACCTTTTGGAGCAGAATTTGGAAGATGTCGTGCCAACACAAAATTAGAATCTTCACCTGGAGGGTGGCTCATAACTCCCTAGCTACGCGGGCTAATTTGCTGGCCCGAGGGATGGAACTAGACGACACCCGCTGCCTATTCTGCAATAGAAACAATGAGGATGGTGGCCACCTATTTATCCGTTGCAAGGCTGTGAAGGAGGTGTGGCGAGCTCTGGGAAAGGAAGGAATCAGAATGGCTATGCAGAATTTTGGCAATGTGGGAGAGGTCATGGATCACCTGTGGTCGCTCCCAATGGAAGACAGAGTGCAGATCTTGTATTTCTGGTGGGAGTGGTGGAATGAGAGGAATAGGCTAAGGAAGAATGAAGGAAGAACCCGGCCGGAGGAGTTAGTGCACCGGACTCGGACGACCACCATGGAATACTGGGATATCGTGGGTAAGTAGACCCATAGCAAGCCGAAGAAGAAATTGCAGTGGCGACCGCCGGGAGTGGACATGCTGAAATTCAACTTTGATGGTGCCTTTGTGCCAGGGAGCAACCAATCTGCATGGGGAGTGGTTGCGCGGGATCACACAGGTGACGTCGTCGCATGCATGGCGGGAAAGTGCGAGCACATCAACGATCCCTTCGTGGCTGAATTACAAGCGGCGGCTGGCGCAATGGAGCTGGCAACCCACCTGGGAGCGATCCGGATCTGCGTGGAGACGGACTCGCAGCTGCTGCAGTCGGCGCTTCTACAGAAGGAGCCTAGCTTCTTGGCGTACGCCTCTGCTCTGGACGACCTAAAGACTCAAATGAGCCTATGGTTCTCAAAGTGTGATGTTATGGTATGTAGGAGGGAAGCCAACGCTGCTGCCCATGAGCTTGCTAAGCTAGGGTACGAGTGCAATGTGAATGAACCCACTCTTTGGGATGTTAAGGTTCCGCCGTCCGTGGCTGGACTGGTTGTAGGCAACATGCCTAACCTGGTTACGTAATAAAGCTATTTGCTTTGACCCTCAAAAAAAGTTCTTTATAATATATCTCGGGCGTTAGAAACGGGAGCTCCTGTTCGGAAAATCCTGTTTGACGCTCTTTGCGTCAAACTGCAGGCGCTTCGCATAGGCCAGCGGTCGAGCAGCGACGCAATGGGCTGGCCCAGTTTTTTATGTACAATCGCAGCAACTAGCCAGCCGGTTTTGGGAACCTCTAGAACGTTTCCATTTTTTACTGGTTTTTCTGTTTTCTTTTTTCCTGTTTTTTCCCTTATTCTTTTCTTTCATGTTTTTCGTTTTCTATTATTTTTTTTCTTTTCAAGGTTATTTTATCTTTTGTAAACTAAGTTCGTGTTTGAAAATTGTTCTTAAATTTAGAAAAATGTTCTTGCCTTTAAGAAATGTTTAAAATTAAAAACATTGCCGTTTTAAAAAAATGTTCATAAATTCGGAAGATTTTCACGATTTAAAAAAAATCTTGTTTTTGATAAAATTTTGCGAATGATTTTGTTCAAAATTTAACAACTTTTCAGAAAATGTTCGGGTGTTAAAAAAAGTTCATCATTTCCAAAAAATGTCCTTGCTTCAAAAAAACGATAGAAATTCAAAGACGATCATTTTTCCAAAAATAATTCAAAAATGTTCGCATACATTTTTCATAAAAAGTTTGGAATGTTTCTGCTCCAGAATTTAGTTTCAATAAATGTTTATGTTTTCAGTTTTTGAAGTTTCAAAAAAATTTCCCATGTCAAAAATTGTTCAGAAATTTCAAAAAAATGTTCATGTTGGCAAATTTTAGTGGGGACTTTAAAATGTTCGCATTTGCCCAATTTTGTTTTGGAATTTTAAAAATTGTTCCTGTTTAAAAAATTAGCTTCCTGGTTTCGAATTTTTTTGTTATTTTCGAAAAAATTCAGTTTATAAAACCATTCTGAAATTTGAAAGGTATTTGTGTTTCAGAAAACAATCAATTTTTCGTAAAAAATGCATTTGATATTCCAAAAATAATTCGGATCTGCCCTGTTGGTTGGTTCTTAAAGATTGACGCTGCTATCTAACAAGAATCGCTCACGCGACACTTTGCCGCAAATTGTGGCCTATAGGAGGGGAGCTCTTATCTGCCGCTCTTTGCGGCAAATAGCAGCTGGAAGCACACACAAACGGCCACCTGGGCTGGCCCAACAGCTGGACCGCGGTATGCAAAATTCCAAAAGTTAGTGCTGTTGAAGGGAGTCGAACAAAGGATCTTATGCTCTTAGAGACAGCGGCATACACATTATCGGGGCGCTGCAGGCGCCTGTCTGCAGAATACACATTATCGGGAGCCTGCAGCGTCAAATAGGATTCGTTGTTAGAAATTCTAAAGAATAGTCTCTCTTATAGCTGGGCAAACCACAAACGACTGACCCGGCTGTATAAGAATAGTCTCTCTTATAGGTGTGCAGAATGGGCCGACCCACTAAGTGGAAGGTGCAGGTACTTTCTTCCGTTTATCACTTCTCTTCCCTGGTTACTTTTGTCTAAAAAAGAAACTTGCATGGTTAGCTAAAAAAATAAATTGTTTTATTACTTCCCCGGGTTTACACCGGCTGTTGTTTTTCCACGTTTCCGTTCTCCTGCATTTTAGTTGCGGTTTCCAGTTTTTACCTTTTATTTTTTATTTTCTTTTGTGTCGTTTGATGATTTCTTTTTATTTTATTTTTTGAAAACGTCAAACAACTATTGAAAATATAATAATGTTTTCTTATAATATGTGAATATTTTATAATTCTATGAACTTTTTTGAAAATGCATTAGTTATTTTTAAATTATATGATATTTTTTAAAATACAAGAACATTGTTCCTACATCAATATTTTTAAAATCTGGGAACAGTTTCAAAAAATTACATGAGCATGTTTTAAAAAGGCAAAGCACATTTTTATGCTAATACATGAAGTGTTTTTTTACTGTACTAGTTTATGAAAAAAGTGCGTAAGCAGTTGTTTTAAAAATATGTCCATATTGTTTAAATGCACGATCAAATTTTCAAACTATGTGCTGATTAAAAAAATGTGAGACCACTTCTTCAAATTACATGGACATCTTAGAAAGGCATGAACCAGAAATTTCTTTTGGGTCCTAGGCTCCGTGGAGCACGGATTGTGGAAAATACAAAATTCCAGAAAAATACATTACACATGAACCTGGGATGTATACTACATCTCTATATTTTCGTGATGAAATATGTTGTGTTCAAGCTGCACACACAAAAACATAATGTGATGCCTTTCTACCACATGCTGTTCACTATAAAAGTCTGTGATTTTATTTTATTAAATACAATGCACACCAAAACGTATTTGATCACGAAACCTTACATAAATGGGAGTATACATGTGAATGTTCATGTGTATTTTGTCTGGGAATTTTTGGCAGTTTAAAATATACATGTTGAATTTTTTGCACTTCTTTTTTATGTGTGTACACTTTTGAATTTATATGATTTCCGTTAAAATAATACGTAAGCAGTTTTCCAGAACAAACGAATAATTTTAAACTATATGAAAATCTCTATAATACGCAAATAAGTTTTGAATCTGTGAATACCTTAAAGAAGATTTATACGAATAATATGTAAGCATATGAACACTTTTTAACCGTATAAAGATTTTAGAAAAATTATGCAAATTTCTGTATGGATTGATAAAATAATATGTGTTTCCAAGTAATTTTTTGGATCAGGTAAAATGATAAGAAAAAATGTGAAAAGAAACTAAATGGGAGAAAACGGCTATTTTTAGAAACATAAGGAAAAGGTTTGTTTATGCATTTTTTAGAAACACATGTAGTTTCAATTCGTACGCGCAACCATTAAGGTGCATTTTTTAAAATCTAATATCCCTAAAGATACAAACTAAATCCTCTTGGAGACTTCTGCTTCGTGGTATCAATCTCCGCAAGACGAAATACTCCCAAGACTTCAATAAACAGATTGCACAATTAGATTGAGACAACTATACTACTACTCGTTCACCGGCACGAACATGATTGCCAATAAAGATATCTAAAGGCTCCTTTTCCCGTCCATCCAAAAGGATGGAAGGCCTTGAGCAAAGAACATAATTGGTCCGGAGATATACCCCTAGAAGTGCAGGCTATCAAAACACAAAATCTTCACTGTAATATGAAAGAAAGATGCCAACTCCACAAAGAACCAAACCAACAAAAACTGTAGCATGACACAATAACATAAAGTCATCGGTTTTGAACAAACGGATCTACGAGGATACAAACATATATGTCTTCATGGTATCGCTGAAGAAGGAACATGTTTTTTTTTTGGAAAACGCTATGACCAGCACTAGACGCGGGCAAAGAACATGAAACTCCTAAAAATCCGAGCCCACATACATAAAATCCTGTGCCAACCCTCAAGGATTGGATTAACTCCAATTGGGAAGATGATAGTTCTCTATTGATTTAATCCATGGTGATACCCACAACATGGTGATCCATGGTGATTCCCTAAGCACGACTCCAACGTTCGTTACCTGCCTTCAGAACCACCGCAACGACCATCAAAGGAAAGTGCAACGAATCACCTCGTCATCCGAGCTGGATGCTTGTGCAGACCTTCAAACTTGCTTACCAAAGGTGAAGTCATTGTCGTTGAAAGAATATGATTGGGGCAGCACACGGACACGCTATTAAACTATAGATATGGCACCACCGCACGACTAAGATGCCGAAGGAGGAAACCATAACTGACAGCCACCAACTACGAACCCAGCACACGATCTGTCTTTCAGATGTCGTCGATATAGACCACTACTTGTAACAGTTCTTGGACTACCTCCCAAGCTCCATGACGACGCTGAAGCGGGCATCGTGGCAACGGCGGAGCGTGAGGACTCAAGGCCGTCGCAAGGATGTCGCCACCGCCGAGACATCCCTGCTGGAACAGAGCAGTTCCCAAATCCATCACCGACCATATAGCCGATCACCTCGTCGGGAAAGGATCTATAGCTTCTTTATTCAGCTTCGTCGTCGCCGTTGTCGAACAACCCAAAATCGAAGCTACTAGTCCCTAAAACCTGAAACTACACGATGCACATGCGTTGGATTCAATCGCTGGTCACAAGAAGAAACGCTTCGAAAAAATATTTGTTTTCATTCTTGGAAGCCGCAGTGTTGCGGCTAAGGTCTCTTCCAATGCAAAGATGCTTAGATAAGGTGTTAAGTGCATTAAATAGCTTAGCAACTCAAGTCCCTGATGCATAGGAGCTTTCTACCTCCGTCCTAGTTTATTGGTCCCTTCGTATTTTGTGTCAAAGTTTAACCATATATTTAACTAAGAAAATACTAATGCATGTCATAACAAATTATATTGTTTAATTTGTATTTGAATATAGTTTTTGATGATACTATTTTTGTTATGTATAATTTATATTTTATTAGTTAGAATCATGGCCAAAGTATGACACTAAATACGAGGGGGCTAATAAATCAGGACGGAGTAGCTTTTTTTTCTTTTGAACGGGGAAAGGTGCCCTCAGCGCCAAATTCATTCAACTCAAAAACAGTGTACAACATGGAGTACAAAACCCTGTAAATTTAAGGTAGAAAGAGTAGAAATGGCAGGGCATATTTTGTTCCTGTGAGCTGAACCGAAACAACTATGGACAGGTTCCAAAGAGCGACTAAGAACCTGATGAGCTACACTGTGTGCAATTCCATTTATTTCTCTAGATATATGGAACACCTGCAGGTGTAGATTTTGGATAGTCCTATAGAAATCAGCAAGAGATTCTCTAATCACCCAAGGAGTGGAATCTGTTGTTACATTCCTGTTCGCCGCCGCCTTGGCAAGAGAAATATTGTTGGTGAGAAACGTGGGCTGCTCGACTTGTAAGATCTGCGCTGCTTTGGCAGCAAGAAGAAGAGCTTGTGCTTCTGCTTGTAGAGGTGACGAAGTTAGTGGTGCGGATGCTTGAATCTGAACTTGGATACTTCTATTGTCCTGTAAAAAATTAAGAAAAACTCCAATGCCTGTAGCTGCATCTCCATTTGATAAACTTGAAATTTTTGAACATTTGAAAGAAGCGTCAGAGAATATTTTGGCTCCTGAGATTAGAAGATCAGACTTAATGGTGCAGCCCTATTGTAGCACCAAATTGTTGTCCCTGTTAATATGAGCATGGATAGTAGAATTAGGATTGTCAGGAGGAACCTCTTGGACAGTGTTGCATTCAGCCATGGCCAGCGCAACAAGATGTACCTGATGAGGGAAAGTACATTTCCTAGCAAAAAGACAATCATTTCTTGATTTCCAAATGCACCATAAGAAGTTGAAAACGTTTGGGATCGATGCATAAGGATGATTCACATTGAGCAAAGCATAAATAATATTTTGCATAGAATGATGATTCTCTGTAAGAAGATCTGTCCTAAGATACCAAGGATGAGCAAACCAAGATGCTCTCACAAACGGACATAGGAAAAAGAGATGCATTTCATCCTCATCTTGCGAACAACGACAACATGCTTTAGTAATATGCCTAGAAAAACGGCTAGCTCTGCAACCTGTAGGAAGGGCTTTTCCAAGAAGTCTCCATGCAAATGTTTGGACCCTTGGCACCATATGCTTTTGCTTCCAAACTTGATTAAGAAAATCTTTCACAAGGTGAGAAATCTATGTAGGCTGACTTCTTGGTTGGCTTTGAATGTCCTGCAAGCATAGTTTGTAAGTACTTTTGGTGTTACACTTACCATTAGGCATGAGATCCCAGCAAAGAATATCACCACAGTCATCTTGAATGATCTTGGTTTGAGTAATAACAGAGGTTGTGGGTTCTTGAAAAATAGAATAGATGAGAACATTGTTCCAGGCTTTCTGTTCTTGGAGCCAAAGATCTTTGACTTGAGCAGGATAAGTAAAGTTTGTAGGTTGAATAATGAGATGATTGTAGATATCAGTCCAAGCTGGGCACCAGGGAGTACTCCAAATGGAATTTTTTCCTTGAGTGATCTGATAGAAGGAGTGAGCTTTGAGTTTAGGGAGCATCTTGAGAATGGAGGACCAGAAGGCCAATTTTGGAGCGCTAGAGGTGGCAGTCCAAAAAGAAGAGTCCCAAAAATATTTGGACTTAAGAACAAGATGCAGATGTGAGCTGGGAGAGTTGGCAATTCTCCAAGCAGAGGCTAGGATAAGACCTTGATTCATGGCTTGAAGGTTTTTTTTATTCCGAAGCCACCCTCTTTTTTTGACATGCAGATGTCTTTCCAGGCCCTCAGACAAAGACTTCTAGTAGGATTATCTTCTCTGATTCCTGTCCACCAAAAAGTTCTAATGATAGCAGAAAGTTTGGCAATAAATTTCTTGGTGAAGAAAATATTAGACATATAATAAACCGGAATGACCGAAAAAACAGATCTAATGAGCTCCAGTCTAGCCGCATGAGAAAGCATATTAGCCTTATAACAAGGAAGCTTATGTTGGGCTTCGTAGTAATTTCAAAAATATTCCTACGCACACGCAATATCATGGTGATGCACAGCAATGAGAGGCGAGAGTGCTGTCTACGTACCCACGCAGACCGACTGCGGAAGCGTTGACACAACATAGAGGAAGTAGTTGTACGTCTTCATGATCCAACCAATCAAGCACCGAAACTACGGCACCTTCGAGTTCGAGTACACGTTCAGCTCGATGACGATCCCCGGACTCCGATCCAGCAAAGTGTCGGAGAAGAGTTCCGTCAGCACAACGGCGTGGTGACGATCTTGATGCACTACAGCAGCAGGGCTTGCCTAAACTCTGCTACAGTATTATCGAGGATTATGGTGGCAGGGGGCACCGCACACGGCTAAGGAATAGATCACGTGGATCAACTTGTGTGTTTCTGGGGTGCCTCTGCCTCAGTATATAAAGGACCAAAGGGGGGAGGTTGGCCGGCCACCTTGGGCGCGCCAGGAGAGTCCTACTCCCTCTGGGAGTAGGATCCCCCCCCCAATCCTAGTTGGAATAGGACTCCTTGAGGGGGGAAAGAGAGAGAGGGGGCCGGCCACCTCTCCTAGTCCTAATAGGACTAGGGGAAGGGGGGAGGCGCACAGCCACCTTGGGCTGCCCCTTTCTCCTTTCCACTAAAGCCCACTAAGGCCCATATAGCTCCCGGGGGGTTCTGGTAACCTTCCGGTACTCCGGTAAAATCCCGATTTCACCCGAAACACTTCCGATATCCAAACATAGCCTTCCAATATATCAATCTTTACGTCTCAACCATTTCGAGACTCCTCGTCATGTCCGTGATCACATCCGGGACTCCGAACAACCTTCGGTACATCAAAATGCATAAACTCATAATATAACTGTCATCGTAACCTTAAGCGTGCGGACCCTACGGGTTCGAGAACAATGCAGACATGACCGAGACATGTCTCCGGTCAATAACCAATAGCGGGACCTGGATGCCCATATTGGCTCCTACATATTCTACGAAGATCTTTATCGGTCAGACCGCATAACAACATACGTTGTTCCCTTTGGCATCGGTATGTTACTTGCCCGAGATTCTATCGTCGGTATCCCATACCTAGTTCAATCTCGTTGCCGGCAAGTCTCTTTACTCGTTCCGTAATACAACATCTCGCAACTAACTCATTAGTTGCAATGCTTGCAAGGCTTATGTGATGTGCATTACCGAGAGGGCCCAGAGATACCTCTCCGACAATCGAAGTGACAAAACCTAATCTCGAAATACGCCAACCCAACATGTACCTTTGGAGACACCTGTAGTACTCCTTTATAATCACCCAGTTACGTTGTGACGTTTGGTAGTACCCAAAGTGTTCCTCCGGTAAACGGGAGTTGCATAATCTCATAGTTACAGGAACATGTATAAGTCATGAAGAAAGCAATAGCAATATACTAAACGATCGGGTGCTAAGCTAATGGAATGGGTCATGTCAATTAGATCATTCTCTTAATGATGTGATCCCGTTAATCAAATAACAACTCATTGTTCATGGTTAGGAAACATAACCATCTTTGATTAACGAGCTAGTCAAGTAGAGGCATACTAGTGACACTCTGTTTGTCTATGTATTCACACATGTATTATGTTTCCGGTTAATACAATTCTAGCATGAATAATAAACATTTATCATGATATAAGGAAATAAATAATAACTTTATTATTGCCTCTAGGGCATATTTCCTTCAGTCTCCCACTTGCACTAGAGTCAATAATCTAGATCACATCACCATGTGATTAACATCAATAGTTCACATCATCATGTGATTAACACCCATAGTTCACATCGCCATGTGACCAACACCCAAAGGGTTTACTAGATTCAGTAATCTAGTTCACATCACTATGTGATTAACACCCAAGGAGTACTAAGTTGTGATCATGTTTTGCTTGTGAGAGAATCTTAGTCAACGGGTCTGCCACATTCAGATCCGCATGTATTTTGCAAATTTCTATGTCAACAATGCTCTGCATGGAGATACTCTAGCTAATTGCTCCCACTTTTAATATGTATCTAGACTGAGACTTAGAGTCATCTAGATTAGTGTCAAAACTTGCATCGGCGTAACCCTTTACGACGAACCTTTTTTTTTCACTTCCATAATCGAGAAACATATCCTTATTCCACTAAGGATAATTTTGACCGCTGTCCAGTGATCTACTCTTAGATCACTATTGTACTCCCTTGCTTAAAACAGTGTAGGGTATACAATAGATCTGGTACACAGCATGGCATACTTTATAGAACCTATGTCTGAGGCATAGGGAATGACTTTCATTCTCTTTCTATCTTCTGCCGTGGTCGGGCTTTGAGTCTTACTCAATTTCACACCTTGTAATACAGGCAAGAACTCTTTCTCTGACTGCTCCATTTTGAACTACTTCAAAATTTTGTCAAGGTATGTACTTATTGAAAAAACTTATCAAGCGTCTTGATCTATCTCTATAGATCTTGATACTCAATATGTAAGCAGCTTCACCGAGGTCTTTCTTTGAAAAACTCCTTTCAAACACTCCTTTATGCTTTGCAGAATAATTCTACATTATTTCCGATCAACAATATGTCATTCACATATACTTATCAGAAATGTTGTAGTGCTCCCACTCACTTTCTTGTAAATACAGGCTTCACCGCAAGTCTGTATAAAACTATATGCTTTGATCAACTTATCAAAACGTATATTCCAACTCCGAGATGCTTGCACCAGTCCATAGATGGATCGCTGGAGCTTGCATATTTTGTTAGCACCTTTGGGATTGACAAAACCTTCTGGTTGTATCATATACAACTCTTCTTTAATAAATCTATTAAAGAATGCAGTTTTGTTTATCCATTTGCCAGATTTCATAAAATGCGGCAATTGCTAACATGATTCGGACAGACTTAAGCATAGATACGAGTGAGAAAATCTCATCATAGTCAATACCTTGAACTTGTCGAAAAACCCTTTGCGACAATTCTAGCTTTGTAGATAGTAACACTACTATCAGCATCCGTCTTCCTCTTGAAGATCCATTTATTTTCTATGGCTTCCCGATCATCGGGCAAGTCAACCAAAGTCTATACTTTGTTCTCATACATGGATCCCATCTCAAATTTCATGGCCTCAAGCCATTTTGCGGAATCTGGGCTCATCATCGCTTCCTCACAGTTCGCAAGTTCGTCATGGTCTAGTAACATGACTTCCAGAACAGGATTACCGTACCACTCTGGTGCGGATCTCACTCTGGTTTACCTGCGAGATTCGGTAGTAACTTGATCTGAAGTTACATGATCATCATCATTAGCTTCCTCACTAATTGGTGTAGTAGTCACAGGAACATATTTCTGTGATGAACTACTTTCCAATAAGGGAGAAGGTACAATTACCTTATCAAATTTTTACTTTCCTCCCACTCACTTCTTTCGAGAGAAACTCCTTCTCTAGAAAGTTTCCGAATTTAGCAACAAAAGTCTTGCCTTCGGATCTGTGATAGAAGGTGTACCCAACAATCTCCTTTGGGTATCCTATGAAGACATATTTCTCCGATTTGGGTTTAAGCTTATCAGGTTGAAACTTTTTCACATAAGCATTGCAACCTCAAACTTTAAGAAACGACAGCTTAGGTTTCTTGCTAAACCATAGTTCATACGGTGTCGTCTCAACGGATTTAGATGGTGCCCTATTTAATGTGAATGCAGCTGTCTCTAATGCATAACCCCAAAACGATAGTGGTAGATCGGTAAGATACATCATAGATTGCACTATATCCAATAAAGTATGGTTATGACGTTCGGACACACCATTACATTGTGGTGTTCCAGGTGGCATGAGTAGTGAAACTATTTCACATTGTTTTTAACTGAAGGCCAAACTCGTAACTCAAATACTCTTCTCTACGATCAGATCATAGAAACTTTATTTTCTTGTTACGATGATTTTTCACTTCACTCTGAAATTCTTTGAAATTTTCAAATGTTTCAGACTTATGTTTCATCAAGTAGATATACTCATATCTGCTCAAATCATCTGTGAAGATCAGAAAATAATGATACTTGTCGCGAGCCTCAATATTCATCGGACCATATACATCAGTATGTATGATTTCCAACAAATCCGTTGCTCGCTCCATTGTTCCGAAGGACAGAATCTTAGTCATCTTGCCCATGAGGCATGGTTCGCAAGCATCAACTGATTCATAATCAAGTAATTCCAAAAGCCCATCAGCATGGAGTTTCTTCATGCGCTTTACACCAATATGACCTAAACGGCAGTGCTACAAATAAGTTGCACTATCATTATTAACTTCGCATCTTTTGGTTTCAATATTATGAATATGTGTATCACTACGATCGAGATCCAATGAACTTGTTTCATTGGGTGTATGACCATCGAAGGTTTTATTCATGTAAACAGAACAACAATTATTCTCTGACTTTAATGAATAACCGAATTGCAATAAACATGATCAAATCATATTCATGCTCAACGCAAAAACCAAATAACACTTATTTAGGTTCAACACTAATCTCGAAATTATAGGGAGTGTACGATGATGATCATATCAATCTTGGAACCACTTCCAACACACATCGTCACTTCACCCTTAACTAGTCTCTGTTTATTCTGCAACTCCCGTTTCGAGTTACTAATCATGGCAACTGAACTAGTATCAAATACTGAGGGTTTGCTATAAACACTAGTAAAGTACACATCAATAACATGTATATCAAATATACTTATGTTCACTTTGCCATCCTTCTTATCCGCCAATCACTTGGGGTAGTTCCGCTTCCAGTGACCAGTCCCTTTGCAGTAGAAGCACTTAGTCTCAGGCTTAGGACCAGACTTGGGCTTCTTCACTTGAGCAGCAACTTGCTTGTTGTTTTTCTTGAAGTTCCCCTTCTTCCCTCTGCCCTTTTCTTGAAACTAGTGATCTTGTCAACCATCAACACTTGATGTTTTTCTTGATTTCTACCTTCGTTGATTTCAGCATCACGAAGAGCTTGGGAGTTGTTTCCGTTATCCCTTGCATATTATAGTTCATCACGAAGTTCTACTAACTTGGTGATGGTGACTAGAGAATTCTTTCAATCACTATCTTATCTGGAAGATTAACTCCCACTTGATTCAAGCGATTGTAGTACCCAGACAATCTGAGCACATGCTCACTAGTTGAGCGATTCTCCTCCATCTTTTAGCTATAGAACTTGTTGGAGACTTCATATCTCTCAACTCGGGTATTTGCTTGAAATATTAACTTCAACTCCTGGAACATCTCATATGGTCCATGACGTTCAAAACGTCTTTGAAGTCCCGATTCTAAGCCGTTAAGCATGGTGCACTTAAACTATCAAGTAGTCATCATATTTGAGCTAGCCAAACGTTCATAACGTCTGCATCTGCTCCTGCAATAGGTCTGTCACCTAGCGGTGCATCAAGGACATAATTCTTCTGTGCAGCAATGAGGATAAACCTCAGATCACGGATCCAATCCGCATCATTGCTACTAACATCTTTCAACACAATTTTCTCTAGGAACATATCAATAATGAAAGCAACAACGCGAGCTATTGATCTACAACATAGATATGCTAATACTACCAGGACTAAGTTCATGATAAATTAAAGTTCAATTAATCAGATTACTCAAGAACTCCCACTTAGATAGACATCTCTCTAGTCATCTAAGTGATCACGTGATCCAAATCAACTAAACCATAACCGATCATCACGTGAGATGGAGTAGTTTTCAATGGTGAACATCGTTATGTTGATCATATCTACTATATGATTCACGCTCGACCTTTCGGTCTCCGTGTTCCGAGGCCATATCTGCATATGCTAGGCTCGTCAAGTTTAACCTGAGTATTCTGCGTGTGCAAAACTGGCTTGCACCCGTTGTAGATGGACGTAGAGCTTATCACACCCGATCATCACGTGGTGTCTGGGCACGACGAACTTTGGCAACGGTGCATACTCAGGGAGAACACTTCTTGATAATTTAGTGAGAGATCATCTTATAATGCTACCATCAATCAAAGCAAGATAAGATGCATAAAAAGATAAACATCACATGCAATCAATATAAGTGATATGATATGGCCATCATCATCTTGTGCTTGTGATCTCCATCTCCGAAGCACCGTTATGATCACCATCGTCACCGGCGCGACACCTTGATCTCCATCGTAGCATCGTTGTCGTCTCGCCAATCTTATGCTTCCACGACTATCACTACCGTTTAGTAATAAAGTAAAGCATTACATCGCGATTGCATTGCATACAATAAAGCGACAACCATATGGCTCCTGCCAGTTGCCGATAACTCGGTTACAAAACATGATCATCTCATACAATAAAATTCAGCATCATGCCTTGACCATATCACATCACAACATGCCCTGCAAAAACAAGTTAGACGTCCTCTACTTTGTTGTTGCAAGTTTTACGTGGCTGCTACGGGCTTAAGCAAGAACCAATCTCACCTACGCATCAAAACCACAATGATAGTTTGTCAAATAGACTCTGTTTTAACCTTCGCAAGGACCGGGCGTAGCCACACTTGGTTCAACTAAAGTTGGAGAGACAGTCGCCCGCAAGCCACCTATGTGCAAAGCACGTCGGGGGAACCGGTCTCGCGTAAGCGTACGCGTAATGTTGGTCCGGGTCGTCTCGTCCAACAATGCCGCCGAACCAAAGTATGACATGCTGGTAGGCAGTATGACTTATATCGCCCACAACTCACTTGTGTTCTACTCGTGCATATAACATCAACATAAATAACCTAGGCTCGGATGCCACTGTTGGGTTTCGTAGTAATTTCAAAAATATTCCTACGCACACGCAAGATCATGGTGATGCACAGCAACGAGAGGGGAGAGTGATGTCTACGTACCCACGCAGACCGACTGCGGAAGCGTTGACACAACGTAGAGGAAGTAGTTGTACGTCTTCACGATCCAACCGATCAAGCACCGAAACTACGGCACCTCCGAGTTCGAGTACACGTTCAGCTCGATGACGATCCCCGGACTCCGATCCAGCAAAGTGTCGGAGAAGAGTCCCGTCAGCACAACGGCGTGGTGACGATCTTGATGCACTACAGCAGCAGGGCTTCGCCTAAACTCCGCTACAGTATTATCGAGGATTATGGTGGCAGGGGGCACCGCACACGGCTAAGGAATAGATCACGTGGATCAACTTGTGTGTTTCTGGGGTGCCTCTGCCTCAGTATATAAAGGACCAAAGGGGGGGGGAGGTTGGCCGGCCACCTTGGGCGCGCCAGGAGAGTCCTACTCCCTCTGGGAGTAGGATCCCCCCCCCCCCAATCCTAGTTGGAATAGGACTCCTTGAGGGGGGAAAGAGAGAGAGGAGGCCGGCTGTCATGGGAACGATTCCGACAATAATAAGGTATAGGGTAACGGAGCATGATCTATCAAGATGCATATGGGTGACACGGTGGTTTTAGCGAGTTCGGGCCTCTCACGGTGGAGATAACAACCCTACGTCTCGTGCTCCGGAGAGGCTTTGTTTTATCTTAGTATGTATCCGGAGATTACAATGTGTATGAGAGAGAGAGAGGAACGGATCCCCATGCCTGAGTTAAGTCCTGAGACTAATGGTGAAGAGAGAGAGGTGGAGAAAAAGTCCCCCAAGTCTAGTGGTGGGGGGTGGCTTATATAGAGTGCGCCACCCCCTCACCTCCTATGTTACAAAGTGGGGTATGAATGCCATAATGCCAGCCCGCTATTAAGCCCTCACTATTAGAAAGATGTCGACTGCCTTGCTGCCTGCTGGTCTTCGTATATCCGAGTGAGTCATACGGTCGAGTGGTGAACCATCATCCGAGTGGATGGTATGTTGCTTGGTCGAGTGGATAGTATGCTGCTTGTCCGAGTGGATAGTGTGTCTGTATGAAATTGACCTGGACCCACATGTTGTGTGGACCCCATGCTTCATGATATTTCGACCCTTCGTGGGCCTACCTGTTATGTATATCCCCAACATTAGCCCCCGAATCGATTGCGATTTTGCAGAACGAGTTGGTGTAAGACACAGTTTGGTCCGAGTGATTACAGAAATACTCGGTACATGTCGCCGTGCTTTCAGACAACCAAGGTTTGAACAAAATCTCAATGGATTCCGGCACCATGCTTCCCGACTAATCGAGGTAAGTGTCTGTGAGGAGCAACTTGGTGACATTCGTTCATCTCTCGGGAGAGGTTTAACTCGTGATCTGAGTATGGGCGTGTCATTAAATCCGTGCAACCAGATTGACACATGGACTGCTCTTTTAGAGAGATGCCATTCTTATCCCGGAGGAACGTCAATACGAGTCGGTTTCAGATCCACACTTGTGAGTTTCACACTTTGAGTCCTAGAAGAAGGCTCAAAACAGGTCCATGGAGGAGCGTTAAACTCGCCTTATAGAATATTTTTTTGGAGTGATTTGGAGCTGGGCCTACATCGAGTAACTGATTACTCGGAATTTCTTCACGCCTGGAACGTGTCTTTTTTGTTGTTTGGCCGTCACTCGGGTTGGGCGGACCGTTCCGAGTGGATACCATTCCAGTGGGGGCACGCTGAGTGCACCCACTGGGTGTAGTCCCCGAGACTGCCGTCGACTGCGGGCAGTCGGCGGGAGTCTTAGAGCCTGTCTTTTTGTTGTTGTTCATCACTCGGACTGGTCAGGCCGTACCGAGTGGAGATTACTCCAGTGGGGGCACGCTGAGTGCACCCACTGGGTGTAGTTCCCGAGACCGCCGTCGACTGCGGGCAGTCGGCGGGGGTATGAGAGAACTAAAACTCTTCTTAGCTGGTACTGATCGAACTTGTTCTTCTCTGACTCGGAGGTCGAGTAATACTGGAGATGGGTTTGCATCGAGCAAAATGTTTCTTTCTGAGTTCTCTTCCAGTGGGGGCACGCTGAGTGCACCCACTGGGTGTAGTCCCCGAGCCTCTGTCGGACTAGATGAGTCTGGCAGAGGGTTTAAGTCTCTCGGTAAACCTCCAGGCAGTTGGCACAGCAAATATCTTTGTCTGGAATTGAATCAATCGGATGGATGCGTAACGAGGTGGTTGTACGAACGATGTTCGACGAGTAAGGTAGCATGTACGATTCAGTGATGGTGCTTCATTTTTACCCTTTTGCATGAAAGGGGTATTTATCCAAGTGGACGTGCTTCACTTATAGATCTTCGGCGAACCGAGCATGTATGGTCAGAAGAATATTCCTGATGTGATCAACAGGTTGACCAAATGGGCGTAACCTCTGAGGGTGACATGGCCAACTGCCGTGCGTAGCCCCCGAGTGATGCTCGAAGGAGGTAAACTTGCTACAGAGTGTGATATGAGGTTTGACCATATGAGTAACTTAGCCGTTCCCGTGTTGGGGGTGTAGAGGTAAAGACATGTCCAACTGATGGTGACGCGCGAGGCGGCAGAGGGGCGATGATGTGTACAACCGAGTGACGATGCACGGAGCGGTCGAGTGGTGAAGACGCGCGCAACCGAGTGGCGACGCGTGGGGCGGCCGAATGGTGATGACGTGTGAAGTGGTCGAATGTAGGACTACATATCTAGCCAAGTGAAGATGCACGGGGCAGCCGAGTGGTGAAGACGTGCACAACCGAGTGGCGGCGCGCGAAGCGGCTAAGGCGAAGTCGTGTGTCACCGGACGGTGAAAATGGTCCTCGGAGGACTTAGTCGAATGCTTTCGAAGCTTATGTAGTGACGAGTTTGGTGTGTGGTTGCGACGCAACAAGACCGGCGTGACAACTGAGTCTGAGTAGGAAAGAAGATGGTGTGCAGAGCATCTGGGTGATTATAAAACTTGTCCAAGTGGCGGATCGAATGCACTTGTTGAAGTGAAGGATCTGACTGGTGATGAAGTACTCGACCACTCAGGCGAGTGTCATTTCAAATGAGGTGCAGCCCCCGAGTGCGGCGTAGCCCCCGAGCATACTACAGGCTTCGACAACGGACATGCCGGAATATGAGAAATATAGTCTTGAATGGATGATTTGCAATTCATCGAGTCGGATTTGGGTAAAGATAAGGAGAAGCTTCCGAGTGATGCTCGAAAGAGGCAAACTCGCAAAAGAGTGAAGTGTGAAGTTTAATTATGAAAGGGACTTATCTGTCTCATGCCCGACGAGGTCTATATCATTGATACAATGAAGAGAATTTCATAGAGGGGTTGGTCGGACGTGTTTGAAGTCAACAGAGGGACAAGGTCAGTGTTGTGGTGCGCTAGGATCAGTATGGTGACCGAGTCCGAGCAGCGATGAAGTTGGCGCGTAAGGCTGTCGAGTGATCGCGTAACTTGTGTAAAAAATGGCACAAGTCAACACAATAATTTCTTGAGGAAATTTGATGTGTGCTGAAATGATTTGTGTGAATAACACCCATAGACACCCGCTGGGAGTGCAAGGGGCTTGCTGGTTAACCAGCAAGAGTCTGAAAGACCGAAGGATCCGTTCGAACTTGTCGAAGCGGCGGATCCGACTGAACTCATTGGGATACTAGCTCAAATAAAACGGAAGTGTAGTGTTTCGACTGAGTTGCAGCCCAGGAGGACCGATGCAAACTCGAAATGAAGAACGATACCTGGTGTTCGTAAATGATGTATGCGAAAAAATGGAAGTTGGACTTGGGAGTCACATAACCAGTACTAAGCAAGTATGTGAAAATAAGCAACCGAGCGTAGAGGTACACTTGGTGGCGTGGCCTCCGAGTGAACGTGATGTGTGAATTATTGAATACTCGGGAAGACGAAAATAACAGAATGTAAAATGACTTAGCTGTCTGAAGGCGCGCGGGGCGGCCGAGTGGTGATGAGGTGACCAACCGAGTGGCGATGCACGGGACGGCCGAGTGGTGATGAGGTGACCAACCTTAGTGGCGACGCGCGGGGCGGCCGAGTGGTGATGAGGTGACCAACCGAGTGGCGACGCACGGGACGGCCGAGTGGTTATGAGGCGACCAACCTGAGTGGCGACGCGCGGGGCGGCCGAGTGGTGATGAGGTGACCAACCGAGTGGCGACGCACGGGGCGGCCGAGTGGTGATGAGGTGACCAACCGAGCGGCAACGCACGGGGCGGCCGAGTGGTGATGAGGTGACCAACCGAGTGGCGACGCATGGGGCGGCCGAGTGGTTATGAGGTGACCAACCTGTTGGCGACGCACGGGGCGGCCGAGTGGTGATGAGGTGACCAACCGAGTGGCGACGCACGGGGGCGGCCGAGTGGTGATGAGGTGACCAACCGAGCGGCAACGCACGGGGCGGCCGAGTGGTTATGAGGTGACCAACCTGTTGGCGACGCACGGGCGGCCGAGTGGTTAGAGTGACAACTGGGGACGCACGGGCGGCGAGTGGTTATGAGGTAACCAACCTGTGGCGACGCACTGGGCGGCCGAGTGGTTATGAGGTGACCAACCTGGTGGCGACGCACGGGGCGGCCGAGTGGTTATGAGGTGACCAACCTATTGGCGACGCACGGGGCGGCCGAGTGGTTATGAGGTGACCAACCTGTGGCGACGCGCTGGGCGGCCGAGTGGTGATGAGGTGACCATCCGAGTGGCGACGCACGGGGCGGCCGAGTGGTTATGAGGTGACCAACCTGGTGGCGACGCACGGGGCGGCCGAGTGGTTATGAGGTGACCAACCTGGTGGCGACGCACGGGGCGGCCGAGTGGTTATGAGGTGACCAACCTGGTGGCGACGCACGGGGCGGCCGAGTGGTTATGAGGTGACCAACCTGGTGGCGACGCACGGGGCGGCCGAGTGGTTATGAGGTGACCAACCTGTATCGTGTTTTTAAACTTAGGCGAGTACTGGACTGCATCTAAGCCCCCGAGTGGGAGGGTTGCTCTCCACTCGGCAGGATTTTTTTTTTGAAACTTAGGCGAGTACTGGACTGCAGCTAAGCCCCCGAGTGGGAGGGTTGCTCTCCACTCGGTAGGATTTTTTGAAACTTAGGCGAGTACTGGACTGCAGCTAAGCCCCCGAGTGGGAGGGTTGCTCTCCACTCGGCAGGATTTTTTGAAACTTAGGCGAGTACTGGACTGCAGCTAAGCCCCCGAGTGGGAGGGTTGCTCTCCACTCGGCAGGATTTTTTTTGAAACTTAGGCGAGTACTGGACTGCAGCTAAGCCCCCGAGTGGGAGGTTTGCTCTCCACTCGGTAGGATTTTTTTAAAACTTAGGCGAGTACTGGACTGCAGCTAAGCCCCCGAGTGGGAGGTTTGCTCTCCACTCGGTAGGATTTTTTTTGAAACTTAGGCGAGTACTGGACTGCAGCTAAGCCCCCGAGTGGGAGGTTTGCTCTCCACTCGGTAGGATTTTTTTGAAACTTAGGCGAGTACTGGACTGCAGCTAAGCCCCCGAGTGGGAGGGTTGCTCTCCACTCGGTAGGATTTTTTTTAACTTAGGCGAGACGGATTCGCAACTAAGTCACCCACTGGGGGATTGAGAGCATATAAAAAGAATAACAATCATTTATGAGATTGTAAAAACTGTGTCGCAGGGTTACCGAGTGGTGATGAGGTGACCAACCGATTGACGAGGCCCGGAGCGGTCGAGTGGTGATGAGGTGACCAACCGATGCGAGGCGTCCGGATGATGTAGACGTGTGCCGCGGAGTGACGATGCGCGGGGCATCCTGGTGAAGTAGAGGCGCGTGCTGCAGTGGCGACGAGCGAGGCGTCCGAGTGACGTAGACGCGTCCCGCAGAGTGGCGACGCGCGGAGCGTCCGGATGATGTAGATGCGTGGCCCGGAGTGACGATGCGCGGGGCGTCCTGGTGAAGTAGAGGCGCGTGCCGCAGTGGCGACGAGCGAGGCGTCCGAGTGACGTAGACGCGTCCCGCAGAGTGGCGACGCGCGGAGCTTCTGGATGATGTAGACGCGTGGCCCGGAGTGACGATGCGCGGGGCGTCCTAGTAAAGTAGAGGCGCGTGCCGCAGTGGCGACGAGCGAGGCATCCGAGTGACGTAGACGCGTCCCGCAGAGTGGCGACGCGCGGAGCGTCCGGATGATGTAGACGTGTGGCACGGAGTGACGATGCGTGGGGCGTCCTGGTGAAGTAGAGGCGTGTGCCGCAGTGGCGACGAGCGAGGCGTCCGAGTGACGTAGACGTGTCCCACAGAGTGGCGACGCGCGGAGCGTCCGGATGATGTAGACGCGTGGCCCGGAGTGACGATGCGCGGGGTGTCTGAGTGATGTAGACGCGTCCCGCGGAGTGATGACGCGTGGAGCGTCCGTGCGAAGTAGATGTGTCCCATGGAGTGACGACGCGTGGGTGGCCGAGTGTCGAGGACGGGTCCAACCGAGTGGCACGGCATGGGACGGTCGAGTTGAGCATGTCGTCAAGGAAGCGTCCGACCGAGTGAGAACACACGAATGATCAAGTGCCTGCACGTTAGTCGTCTGAATGCAGATTTCATGAAAAATGTATCTGGATGAACCTGGACGTGTCTCCAAGTAAACGAGGCATGCCGAGTGTAGCATCTATCCGAATGAACGAATCCGCCCGAGTAAGTCAGAGGCGTACCTGTCCGAGTAAACAGAGCCATACCTGTTCGAGTGTACACTTATGCCTGTCCGACTGAACAAGAGTACCGGCTCGGAGTAGCGGAGCGTCTGGACTGGCTTGTAAGCAATGCAGGGTGTGTGTGCGCTGGAGCCTGGTGCCTGTGGCTTTCCAAAACATGGACCAAAGCCAGATTAATTGCAAAGCTTGCATGGTGCAGCTAATTAATCCGGTGTTGAAGATGTCCTCACGTTAGCTTGCATGGCGCAGCTAATTAATCCGGTGTTGAAGACGTCCTTCTGTTTCCTGTACTGGGCGCATTTATATGCATGCACGTAATCAAGGAGGAGGCAGCCCACTCACCTTGCATGGCTGAAGGGAAAAAGAAAACCATGGCCAGCAGCCGGCGACGGAGGGAAGAATCGCCGCGCCCGGAGGAGCGACGGGCTTCCTACTGCCGCGCCGCGCCTGACCCGCGCGCACGCCGCGGCGACCACGCTGGAGAAGCTGATGAGGGAGGAGTGCAGCGCGCCTGCAACGCCGGCGGTAGGTGCGCCTCCATCATCGAGACCACATCGGCATCAGGCCGGAGGCGGGATCCGGGAACATCGCTGGAGGTATGGTTCCGGCGCGGATGGATGCGCCAGAGGTCAGCGAAGCCGGACGGGCGGCGGTTGACTTGGCGGAGGCGTCGGTGGTCGACGACGAAGAAGACGGGCGACGGCGGACTGGCCATGAGCTCGGCCTCCATGGCGCTCGTCAGAACGATGCTTGGTGGCACGGCCACGCTGCAGCTATTGCCCGTGCTCGCGCATGTACATACAGAAGGAAAAACAACCATTGTTAAATTAAAGATCGATTGTAAAGAACAAAATAGAATGGAATGGGACTCCCTGATCTTTTTATTTGTACGAATGGAGCGATGACCAGAGCTCTAGCGGCCAATTTCTCTCGCGATGTTAATTGATTCGCTGTTGAAGTTTGAAGGAAAAACCATTTGCATCATGGCTCGATAGACGCCATGCCCCAAGGTGGGCGCCAACTGTCGTGGAAACGATTCCGACAATAATAAGGTATAGGGTAACGGAGCATGATCTATCAAGATGCATATGGGTGACACGGTGGTTTTAGCGAGTTCGGGCCTCTCACAGTGGAGATAACAACCCTACGTCTCGTGCTCCGGAGAGGCTTTATTTTATCTTAGTATGTATCCGGAGATTACAATGTGTATGAGAGAGAGAGGAACGGATCCCCATGCCTGAGTTAAGTCCTGAGACTAATGGTGAAGAGAGAGAGGTGGAGAAAGGTCCCCCAAGTCTAGTGGTGGGGGGTGGCTTATATAGAGTGCGCCACCCCCTCACCTCCTATGTTACAAAGTGGGGTATGAATGCCATAATGCCAGCCCGCTATTAAGCCCTCACTATTAGAAAGATGCCGACTGCCTTGCTGCCTGCTGGTCTTCGTATATCCGAGTGAGTCATACGGTCGAGTGGTGAACTGTCATCCGAGTGGATGGTATGTTGCTTGGTCGAGTGGATAGTATGCTGCTTGTCCGAGTGGATAGTGTGTCTGTATGAAATTGACCTGGACCCACATGTTGTGTGGACCCCATGCTTCATGATATTTCGACCCTTCGTGGGCCTACCTGTTATGTATATCCCCAACACCGGCCACCTCTCCTAGTCCTAATAGGACTAGGGGAAGGGGGGAGGCGCACAGCCACCTTGGGCTGCCCCTTTCTCCTTTCCACTAAAGCCCACTAAGGCCCATATAGCTCCCGGGGGGTTCCGGTAACCTTCCGGTACTCCGGTAAAATCCCGATTTCACCCGGAACACTTCCGATATCCAAACATAGCCTTCCAATATATCAATCTTTACGTCTCGACCATTTCAAGACTCCTCCTCATGTCCGTGATCACATCCGGGACTCCGAACAACCTTCGGTACATCAAAATGCATAAACTCATAATATAATTGTCATCGTAACCTTAAGCGTGCGGACCCTACGGGTTCGAGAACAATATAGACATGACCGAGACATGTCTCCGGTCAATAACCAATAGCGGGACCTGGATGCCCATATTGGCTCCTACATATTCTACGAAGATCTTTATCGGTCAGACCGCATAACAACATATGTTGTTCCCTTTGTCATCGGTATGTTACTTGCCCGAGATTCGATCGTCGGTATCCCATACCTAGTTCAATCTCGTTGCCGGCAAGTCTCTTTACTCGTTCCGTAATACATCATCTCGCAACTAACTCATTAGTTGCAATGCTTGCAAGGCTTATGTGATGTGCATTACCGAGAGGGCCCAAAGATACCTCTCCGACAATTGAAGTGACAAAACCTAATCTCAAAATACGCCAACCCAACATGTACCTTTGGAGACACCTGTAGTACTCCTTTATAATCACCCAGTTACGTTGTGACGTTTGGTAGTACCCAAAGTGTTCCTCCGGTAAACGGGAGTTGCATAATCTCATAGTTACAGGAACATGTATAAGTCATGAAGAAAGCAATAGCAATATACTAAACGATCGGGTGCTAAGCTAATGGAATGGGTCATGTCAATCAGATCATTCTCTTAATGATGTGATCCCGTTAATCAAATAACAACTCATTGTTCATGGTTAGGAAACATAACCATCTTTGATTAACGAGCTAGTCAAGTAGAGGCATACTAGTGACACTCTGTTTGTCTATGTATTCACACATGTATTATGTTTCCGGTTAATACAATTCTAGCATGAATAATAAACATTTATCATGATATAAGGAAATAAATAATAACTTTATTATTGCCTCTAGGGCATATTTCCTTCAGCTTATCCATAAATTTATCTAGAACACAATTGTAAGCAATAGTTCTATTCTTGGCAGGGAGAATCAAAGGGTGTCCCAGGTGGGTGAAGTTCTCATCCATGGCAGGAACAGGAAAGATGCTTTTAATATCTGAGACAACACACTGGTTAACCTGAGCACTGAAAAGTATAGAAGACTTGGACCAGTTTGGAGTCTGACCTGAAGAAGCGCAAAAACGGTGAATGATATGAGCCATGGTACGAGCTTCCTGCAAGCTAGCTTTTCCACACACTAGTAGATCATCTGCAGAAAGTAAGGAGTGGACTAAAGGGCAATTTGGTCCAAGCATGATGCCTTCAAGGTTGTTAGCAGCCATAGCATCATTAAGAGCCAGAGAAAGTTCATTGATGGCAAGCACAAAAAGATAGGGAGAAAGAGGACAACCCTGTCTTATACCCCTATCACTTTTGAATCTTTGAGTGGCTTGGCCATTAATGATGACAGAAAAAATTGGAGTAGAAATGCACGCATAGATAAGATTAATGAAGTAAGCATGCAACCCTCTACGTGAGAGAGCCGAAACGATGAAATTCCATTCAATACGATCGAAAGCTTTAGCAAGATCAATTTTAAGCATCAAGGCCTGTTGTTTTCAAGAATTAAGGGCAAATGAATGAGTGATTTCTTGCGCAATTATAATGTTATCACTAATTCTACGCCCTTCGATAAAAGCTTGCTGAGAGGGATCAATATAATCAGGCAAGTGAGGTTTGAGCCTATTAGCCAAAGATTTAGCAATAATTTTATAGATGACATTATAAAGGCTAATGGGTCTATAGTTAGTAGGAACTTGAGGAACCAGCTTTTTAGGAATGAGAGCAATATTCGTGTCACTAATATGTGGGGGTAAGATACCTGTACGATAGAACATGGTAACCAAGGCAGCAACGTCATCCCCAATCCAATCCCAGGTTGCAAGGTAAAACTCCACATTGAAACCATCAGGGCCACATGATGCATTTAGCTTCATATTCTTCAGAATCTGCAAGATTTCCTGCTTATCTGGTATGAAATAAGTGAAATCATCTGATTGTATTAGAGGCTGAGTTGCAAGAAAAGGTCTACCCATATTGATATTAGCACCTAAACTCTTCCATGCACCAATGAGCTTCCTTCATTTAAGTATTTACTTAGGTTGACGTGCTTGGCATTGGTTTTTCCTCGGATCATCAAAGTGCTCTTCTCCTCCTTGTAGTGTCATGCCATTTTTTTAATGTGGCATGCTTAGCACCTGTACACCGTGGAGCACTAGGAAGAGCCAAAAGCTTCACCATGTATTGACGAGTTACCAGTAAAAGACTGTATTTATATCTTGGGAATTGATGTACACACGATGTTCTGTGCACGACATCCACCCGATAATTGCTCTGCACCGTCATATGTTTTAGGCTGGTCGTAATGGTAGTATCATAGAACAAGATAATTTTGATGAGGTGTCATAGAATTAAATGAAGAAAGAGAGTGTTGAGTATCATATCATGATACCGTATCATAATAAATGATATACTAATATGTGTCATGCATGGCAATAAATAAAGTACCACACGATACTAAGATATGATACTATGCATTAGGGAGGTGGTATCATACACTAGCATCATATGCATCATACTAGTACTCCCTCCGTTTTTATTTACTCTGCATATTAGGTTTGATTGAAGTCAAACTTCATAAAATTTGACCAAATTTATAGAAAAAATATGAACATTTACTATAGCAAATCTATATGATAGGAAAGTATATTCGACAATGAATCTAATGGTATTGATTTGTTATTGTATACTCCCTCTGTTCCGAAATAATTATGGTTTTAGAATCTTAGTACAATTTCAATCACGTAGCAAGTTTTCTTTGCTTTCCCAAATTACCCTTCCACTCGCATGCACTCTCGCTCTGTCGCTCGCTCCCCACTCACTCGCTCTCTCCCGGCCCAGTCGCCCTCCCCGCCGACCACTCGCTCACCGGCCAGTCGCCGTCCTCTCACTCTCGTCGGTGTCTTCCTCACCCCGCCTTGCTCCTTACCACCCCGATTCGTACCCCTAACCCTAGCAACCCGCCTGCTAGCTCTTGGTTAAAGGTGACATTTTTACAGCCGCGCTGCTCGATCTGTGGACGGAGGTGCTCGATCTGTGGGCCGCGGTGGTCGATCCGTGGGTGGCGGTGCTTGATCCATGCTGGAGCAGCGGGAGGAGGACAGCGGTGCTGGATTGGAGACTGGAGCAGCGGGATGAGGAGAACGGCGGTGCTGGATTGGAGACCGAAGCAGCGGGCTTCTTCTGCTCGTCTTGGCCGTGGCCGCTACCTGAGCTGCCGCGAGGCGGCGCAGCATGTCGGGATGTGCTCTGGCCTTGGCTCGCTTGTCTCTGGTGCCGCTGCTTTGCCTGACGGTGTGGCGCGGGAGGTGCGCCTGGCTCCGGAAGAAGGAGGCGTGCATCTGACCGAAGCAGATGGAGGACACGACCTGCCTGGAGCACCAGAGAAGCGGCACCGTCGTCCTCCCCATGACTTGTGTCAGGTATAAAGCTGATCTTATCTACTCCTATGAAGATGATCTTGTCCTCTCCATGCCCTGCGTTAGGATGACTGAATTTACAATAGTCAATTATTTGTTGTACTCCTGATAACTGAACTTACAGTACTAGCTGATCTTGACTACTCCTGATAAGATGGCACTCCTCTCCTGATTTGTTGTAAATTTACAGTAGAAGGTGATAACTGAATTTAGGAGTAGAAGCTGATGTACTGTAGTCAGCTTCAAGTGATGGTAGAAGCTGGTGTAGTCAATTCTTTGGAGTATTTTCTTTGATCATCTTTAAAGTGATGGTACAAGTTGATGTCAGGAAGCTGATGTAGCCAGCTTCAAGTGATGGTCAGCTTTGATCCTTTGACAGGGATTCAGGCAAGCCGCTGATACGTTTCCGTCGTATTTATAATTTTTGATTGTTCCATACCAATATTCTACAATTTTCATATACTTTTGGCAACTTTTTATATTATTTTTGGGACTAACATATTGATCCAGTGCCCAGTGCCAGTTTCTGTTTGTTGCATGTTTTTTGTTTCGCAGAATATCCATATCAAACGGAGTCCAAACGGGATAAAACCTGACGGAGATTTTTTTGAAATATGTATGATTTTTGGAAGAAAAATCCACGCGAGATGATGCCCGAGGGGGCCACGAGGCAGGGGGCAGGCGCGCCCCTGACCCTCATGGCCACCCCGTAAGGTAGTTGATAGCCTTCTTTCGCCGCAAGAAAGCTAATATCCAGATAGAGACCGTGTTAAAATTTCAGCCCAATCGGAGTTACGGATCTCCGGGAATATAAGAAAGGGTGAAAGGGTAAAATCTGAGAACGCGGAAACAGAGAGAGACAGAAAGACAGATCCAATCTGGGAGGAGATCAAGGAAGAAAAAGAAGGAGGGGGGCTCTCTCTCCCTCGCTTCTGGTGGCACCGGAGTGTCACTGGGGGCCATCATCATCACCACAATCTTCACCAACAACTTCACCGTCATCATCACCAACTCTTCCCCCCTCTATGCAGCAGTGTAACCTCTCTCTTACTCGTTGTAATCTCTACTTAAACATGGTGCTCAACGCTATATATTATTTAGGGATAATTAGATTTATGCTCCTAGTTGTGTCCCACTCGTCTGTTTTACCCCTAATTTCCAAAAGTCACCGTTTCTGTCCAAGTCACTTTGCTCCTCATATGCTTTTGCCCTTTGACCGTTTGACTGCCAATTTGAAAACTTCATAACTAATTCATACTGAATCAGAAAAATACAAATAAGATACCAAAATGTTCAAAAAAACATCACCTATATGTCAGTGTCATTTGCATTCATGAAAAATTGTTGGAAAGTGCACATCCGAGTTTTAACTCTTTTGATACCACCATGAATAGTAAAATCTAAATTTTTTTAAAAAAAATCAAAAAAAATATGGTGGCAAAGAACGACAAATGTTCTAAGTGCTTGCCAAGTTTCATCAGGGAACGACTTTCGTGGAAGTCGTGGCAAACAAACAATCTATTTTGGAGTGTTGATTGTTTTTTCTCCTAGGGCACCCATGAATGTCATTCCCTGACGAAACTTGGCGAGCACTTCAAAAATTTCTCATTCTTTGCCACCATTTTTTTTGAATTTTTTTGAATTTTTTTTAGATTTTACTATTCATGGTGGTAGCATAAGAGCTAAAACTCGGATGGGCACTTTCGAACACTTTTTTCATGAATGCAAATGACACTGACATATAGGTGATGTTTTTCCGAACATTTTGGTATCTTATTTGCATTTTTCTGATTTAGTATGAATTAGTTATGAAGTTTTCAAACTGACGGTCAAACGGTCAAAGGGCAAAAGCATAAGAGGAGCGAAGTGACTTGGACAGAAGCGGTGACTTTTGGAAATTAGGGGTAAAACAGCCGAGTGGGACACAACTAGGGGCATAAATCTAATTATCCCTATTATTTCTCAATGATGTATGGCTATCCTATGATGTTTGAGTAGATCCGTTTTGTCCTACGGGTTATTTGATGATCAAGATTGGTTTGAGTTGCATGTTTTATTATTGATGCTGTCCTATGGTGCTCTCCGTGTCGCGCAAGCGTGAGGGATCCCCGCTGTAGGGTGTTGCAATACGTTCATGATTCGTTTATAGTGGGTTGCGTGAGTGACTGAAACACAAACCCGAGTAAGGGGGTTGTTGCGTATGGGATAAAGAGGACTTGATGCTTTAATGCTATGGTTGGGTTTTACCTTAATGATCTTTAGTAGTTGCGGATGCTTGCTAGAGTTCCAATCATAAGTGCATATGATCCAAATAGAGAAAGTATGTTAGCTTATGCCTCTCCCTCATATAAAATTGCAATAATGATTATTGGTCTAGTTATCGATTGCCTAGAGACAAATAACTTTCTCGTAACAACAAGCTCTCTACTAAACCTAACTTAGTTGTGTTTTTATCTAAATAGCCCCTACTTTTTATTTACGTAATCTTTATTATCTTGCAAACCTATCCAACAACACCTACAAAGTACTTCTAGTTTCATACTCGTTCTAGGTAAAGCGAACGTCAAGCGTGCGTAGAGTTGTATCGGTGGTCGATAGAACTTGAGGGAATATTTGTTCTGCCTTTAGCTCCTCGTTGGGTTCGACACTCTTACTTATCGAAAACTGTTCTGATCCCCTATACTTGTGGGTTATCAAGACCTTTTTCTGGCGCCGTTGCCGGGGAGTCATAGCGTGGGGTGAATATTCTCATGTGTGCTTGTTTGCTTTATCATTAAGTAATTTTTATTTGTTGTTCTTAGTTGTTCTTTATCTTTAGTTATGGATATGAAACACGAAATACCAAAAAAATTAGGTGTACTTGCTGCTCATGGAGATGAGGAACCTCTTAAAACCCTTGATGTTGGTTATGTGAAAGATATCATGTACTATTTTAATAATCCTGAGAAAACCCCATTCAATTATGTAATGAGAGTAACGTTGGATCAACGCGAATACTTCAGGGATTATCGCTTGACAGAAAAAGGGAAACTACTATGGGATCAAATTCATATATTGAATTGGTATGCTAGGCAACTATGCTTGAGATATGATTATACTTGTTGCTCTAGGATGAAGACTCCACACCTTCCCTTTTTATGCGAATTTAATGATAATAAAACCTTAGCTTCTTATGCTAATGGTATATATGATTAGTATGATGTGGAATAAATAGAAGAATTTATTGCTTTTATGGGTGCTTATGAAATTGAATCTATGTTTAAAGAGTTTGAAGATTTTGATGATTCGGTTTTTAGACCTGAAAATTTAGCTATCCTTAAATATTGCTATGAGAATTATGAATACAATTCCGATATTAATGCACTTATTGAGAAAGTCTTCGCTGTCCAAGAAGAGACTAATATTTTGCAGGAATCTATGGAAAAAGAAGTTGATGAAACTGTGAGCTCATTGGATGAAAAAGATGAGAAGGAGAGCGAAAAACAAAAGGAGGAAGAGCGGATTGATCACCCATGCCCACCTTCTAATGAGAGTAACTCTTCAACTCATACATTGTTTAATTTCTCTTCGTGCTTACCGAAGGATGAATGCTATGATAATTGCTATGATCCCGTTGATTCTTTTGAAATATCCCTTTTTGATGATGCTTGCTATGCTTGTGACCAAGATGCCAATATGAATTATGCTTATGGAGATGAACTTGCTATAGTTCCTTATGTTAAACATGAAATTGTTGCTATTGCACCCATGCATGATAGCCCTATTATCTTTTTGAATTCTCCCGACTACACTATATCGGAGAAGTTTGCACTTATTAAGGATTACATTGATGGGTTGAGTTTTACTATTACACATGATGATTTTGATAGATATAATATGCATGTGCTTGCTGCTCCTACTTGCAATTATTATGAGAGAGGAACTATATCTCCACCTCTCTATGTTTGCCACATGATAAAATTGCAAGAAACTGTTTATACTATGCATTGGCCTTTACTTTGTGTGCATGAATTGTTTTTTATGACATGCCGATGCATAGGAAGAGAGTTAGACTTCGTTGTTGCATGATTTTGTTACTTTGTGCTCACTACTAAATTATAAATCATTGTTAATTAAAATTGGTTTTGATATACCTTGGGATCCGGGTGGATTCACTACTTGAGCACTATATGCCTAGCTTAATGACTTTAAAGAAAGCGCTACCAGGGAGACAACCCGAAAGTTTTGGAGAGTCATTTATTTCTGTTGAGTGCTTTTATATAGTTTAAAAACAACAAAAATAAAGAGGGGAACCCAAAACTTTTTCAAAAAGGAAAGTGAAAGTGAGAAAGACAAGCATTGTTGAAGTGGGAGAGCTCCTTGAACTTTGTTCATGCTCACGGCAACTTTGTGAATCTTGATTACAGAAACTTTTCAACAAAAATAATTATCCCCTTGTACAATTCCATTGTATTATAAAAATAATGTGCCAAGGTTTGTCTTTAGGATGTTTACATTTGCTTGATGGTTTGTACGATGCAGGACAGAAACTTTGGCTGTAGTGCGCGATTTTACATTTTTAGTTGGAACGTCAAACGGTTCTGATTCTTTTTGCAATGTCTTCCTATACAAATTTTGTATTTTTCCTAATTTTGGTAGAATTTTTCAAGTATCAAAAGTATGGTGAATGTTCAAATTATTACAGACTGTTCTGTTTTAGACAGATTCTGTTTTTTGATGCATAGTTTGCTTGTTTTGATGAAACTATCGATTTATATCAATGGATTAAGCCATGAAAAATTTATAATACAGTAGACACAATTCCAAAACAAAATATGAATTATTTTGCAATAGTACTTAGAGTAGTAATTTGCTTTGTTATACTAACGGATCTTACCGAGTTTTCTGTTGAAGTTTTGTGTGGATGAAGTGTTCGATGATCGAGAAGGTCTTGATGTGAGAAGAAGGAAGAGAGGCAAGAGCTCAAGCTTGGGGATGCCCGAGGCACCCCAAGTAAATATTCAAGGAGACTCAAGCGTCTAAGCTTAGGGATGCCCCGGAAGGCATTCCCTTTTTCTTCAACAAGTATCGGTATGTTTTCGGATTCGTTTCGTTCATGCGATATGTGCAATCTTGGAGCGTCTTTTGCATTCAGTTTCATTTTTCTTTTATGCACCATGCTGATATGAGATAGTCCTTGGTTGATTTATAGAATGCTCATTGCACTTCACTTATACCTTTTAAGTATGGCTTTATAGAATGCTTCATGTGCTTCACTTATATCATTTGAAGTTTGGATTGCCTGTTTCTCTTTACATAGAAAACCGTCATTTGTAGAATGCTCTTTTGCTTCACTTATATTTGTTAGAGCGTGGGCATATCTTTTGTAGAAAGAATTAAACTCTCTTGCTTCACTTATATCTATTTAGAGAGATGACAGGAACTGGTCATTCACATGGTTAGTCATAAAATCCTACATAAAACTTGTAGATTACTGAATATGATATGTTTGATTCCTTGCAATAGTTTTGCGATATAAAGATGGTGATATTAGAGTCATGCTAATGGGTAGTTGTGGATTAGTAGAAATACTTGTGTTGAGATTTGTGATTCCCGTAGCATGCACGTATGGTGAACCGTTATGTAACGAAGTCGGAGCATGATTTATTTATTGATTATCTTCCTTATGAGTGGCGGTCGGGGACGAGCGATGGTCTTTTCTTACCAATCTATCCCCCTAGAAGCATGCGCGTAGTACTTTGTTTCGATAGCTAGTAGACTTTTGCAATAAGTAAGTGAGTTCTTTATGACTAATGTTGAGTCCATGGATTATACGCACTCTCACCCTTCCACCATTGCTAACCTCTCTAGTACCGCACAACTTTCGCAGGTACCATAAACCCACCATATACCTTCCTCAAAACAGCCATCATACCTATCTATCATGGCATTTCCATAGCCATTCTAAGATATATTGCCATGCAACTTCCATCATTATCATATACATGACTTGAGCATTCATTGTCATATTGCTTTGCATGATCGTAATATAGCTAGCATGATGTTTTCATGGCTTGTTTTTTTTATGTCATTGCTACGCTAGATCGTTGCACATCCCGGTACACCGTCGGAGGCATTCATATAGAGTCATATCTTTGTTCTAGTATCGAGTTGTAATATCGAGTTGTAAGTAAATAAAAGTGTGATGTTCATCATTTTTTAGAGCATTGCCCCAGTGAGGAAAGGATGATGGAGACTATGATTCCCCCACAAGTCGGGATGAGACTCCGGACGAAAAAATAAAAAAAAATAAAAAAAGAAAGGCCAAAAAAAGAGAAGGCCCAATTTAAAAAAAAATGAGAGAAAAAGAAAGAAGGGGCAATGTTACTATCCTTTTTCCACACTTGTGCTTCAAAGTAGCACCATGTTCTTCATATAGAGAGTCTCTTGAGTTATCACTTTTATATACTAGTGGAAATTTTCATTATAGAACTTGGCTTGTATATTCCGATGATGGGCTTCCTCAAATGCCTGAGGTCTTCATGAGCAAGCAAGTTGGATGCACACCCCCTTAGTTTCAGTTTGAGCTTTCATACACTTATAGCTCTAGTGCATCCGTTGCATGGCAATCCCTACTCACTCACATTGATATCTATTGATGGGCATCTCCATAGCCCGTTGATACGCCTAGTTCATGTGAGATTATCTTCTCCTTTTTGTCTTCTCCACAACCACCATTCTATTCCACCTATAGTGCTATGTCCATGGCTCACGCTCATGTATTGCGTGAAAGTTGAAAAGGTTTGAGAATGTCAAAAGTATGAAACAATTGCTTGGCTTGTCATCGGGGTTGTGCATGATGTGAATATTTTGTGTGGTGAAGATGGAGCATAGCCAGACTATATGATTTTGTAGGGATAACTTTCTTTGGCCATGTTATTTTGAAAAGACATGATTGCTTTATTAGTAGGCTTGAAGTATTATTGTTTTTATGTCAAATGATAGACTATTGCTTTGAATCACTAGTGTCTTAATATTCATGCCATGATTAGATATGTGATCAATATTATTCTAGGTAGCATTCCACATAAAAATTATATTTTTTATCATTTACCTACTCGAGGACGAGCAGGAATTAAGCTTGGGGATGCTGATACGTCTCCGTCGTATCTATAAGTTTTGATTGTTCCATGCCAATATTCTACAACTTTCATATACTTTTGGCAACTTTTTATACTATTTTTGGGACTAACAAATTGATCCAGTGCCCAGTGCCAGTTCCTGTTTGTTGCATGTTTTTTGTTTCGCAGAATATCCATATCAAACGGAGTCCAAACGGGATAAAAACTGACGGATATTTTTTTGGAATATATATGGTTTTTGGGAAGAAAAATCCACGTGAGACGATGCCCGAGGGGGCCATGAGGCAGGGGGGCGCGCCCCTGACCCTCGTGTCCACCCCGTAAGGCGGTTGATGCCCTTCTTTCGCGCAAGAAAGCTAATATCCGAATAGAGATCGTGTTAAAATTTCAACCCAATCAGAGTTAAGGATCTCCGGAAATATAAGAAATGGTGAAAGGATAGAATCTAAAAACACAGAAACAGAGAGAGACAGAGAGACATATCCAATCTCAGAGGGGCTCTCGCCCCTCCCACGCCATGGAGGTCATGAACCAGAGGGGAAACCCTTCTCCCATCTAGGGAGGAGGTCAAGGAAGAAGAAGGAGGGGGATCTCTCCCCTTCGCTTCCGGTGGCACCGGAGTGCCACCGGGGGCCATCGTCATCACCATAATCTTCACCAACAACTTCACCGCCATCATCACCAACTCTCCCCCCTCTATGCAGCGGTGTAACCTCTCTCTTACCCGATGTAATCTACTTAAACATGGTGCTCAATGCTATATATTATTTCCCAATGATGTATGGCTATCCTATGATGTTTGAGTAGATCCGTTTTGTCCTATGAGTTATTTGATGATCAAGGTTGGTTTCAGTTGCATGTTTTATTATTGGTGTTGTCCTATGGTGCTCTCCGTGTCGCGCAAGCGTGAAGGATCCCCGATGTAGGGTGTTGCAATACGTTCATGACTTATAGTGGGTTGCGTGAGTGACTTAAACACAAACCCGAGTAAGGGGGTTGTTGCGTATGGGATAAAAAGGATTTGATGCTTTAATGCTATGGTTGGGTTTTACCTTAATGATCTTTAGTAGTTGCGGATGCTTGCTAGAGTTCCAATCATAAGTGCATATGATCCAAATAGAGAAAGTATGTTAGCTTATGCCTCTCCCTCATATAAAATTGCAATAATGATTATTGGTCTAGTTATCGATTGCCTAGGGACAAATAACTTTCTCGTAACAACAAGCTCTCTACTAAACCTAACTTAGTTGTGTCTTTATCTAAATAGCCCCTACTTTTTATTTACGTAATCTTTATTATCTTGCAAACCTATTCAACAACACCTATAAAGTATTTCTAGTTTCATACTCGTTCTAGGTAAAGCGAACGTCAAGCGTGCGTAGAGTTGTATCGGAGGTCGATAGAACTTGAGGAAATATTTGTTTTGCCTTTAGCTCCTCGTTGGCTTCGACATTCTTACTTATCGAAAACTGTTGCGATCCCCTATACTTGTGGGTTATCAACCGCCATCCATTGCAAATATAGCTCTTCATCAGCAGAATAATGAATGTACTTACTCAAGAATTACCACCACTTAGACCAAAGGACTAGTTGGTATTAATTTCAGAGATAGATGTAATTTCAGTTAAATTCAGTTATGCACACAAATTTCAATTAATAGCTTAATGTTTTGGACTGATGATGTTGCTGGAATTTGTACTACTGAAAATTAAGAAAATGTACTCCTTTAATTAACATTAATTCATTGAGATGGTGGTATGATCAAATTAAGAAAATTCAGTACCTTTTCTGTTACTGTAGAGTACTTAAAATTAGGAGTAGGTAGGAGCAAAATTAAAATTAGGATTAGGAGTAGGATTAATAGGATTAGTAGGAGTAGGAGTAAAATTAAAAGTTTCTCTTCTTCTCTCTTCTTGCTCTCTTTTTCTCTTCTCTTCTCTTTCTCTTCTCTTTCATTTAAACGGAGTACTCCACACAAGCAAATGAAACTTTTGAAACAAAAATGATTTCTCTTTGGTTGATTCACCGAGTAAGTCTTGACAAATTGAATGTACTCCTGCTTGCTCTTCTCTGAACAATGATCCACTGTTTTCAGTAGTTAAAACTAAATGAATATTTCGTATTAATTAAATCTAAATGAAACCTTTTCAGTTAATTTTAACTAACTGAAACTTGTTCTTTAATTAAAACTAAATGATTTTTTTTCAGTAAATGAACTTTTGAGTTAACTAAAATTAAATGAATTGCAGCAGGAGTACGCTCCTTCTCTTGACTTCTCTTCTCTTTTCAGCAAGTGCAGCAACAGTAGCATTGCTTGCTCTGCTATTCTCTTCTCTTCTTTTATTCTAATTAAAATTAACTCAACCTTTTCCTTTAATAAAATTAGCTGAAACTTTCCCCAGTTAATTAAAATAACTGAAACAATTCCTTTAATGCTTGCATAAACTTTTTATACTCTAATGAAGGTTTTGTGTACTCTGCTGCTTGCATCAGCACTTTTAAAAATAAATGAATTTTTTCTCTCTTCTCCTTCTCTTTGTCTGCTGGAGTGAACTTTAAGAAATAAGGAATATGTCAATACTTTAAGAAAATGATCTCTGAACAATATTGCTTGTTGTGAACAATACTGTTACTGAAAAATACTGCTTGGAGTACTGTTACTGATATTAAAGTTCATAATGATCTCTGAACAATTGTACTAAATGAAGTATTACAAGCATGAGTAGAAATATACACATACAAATTGAGTATGGACAACTCAAACAGCAATTGATATGCATCAAAATTGGGATCAACAGTAGCATGGGGCCTTATCATTCTGGTTTTTGGATGATTTAGTTAATCAAATTCCTCAATTGAGGAACACCTGGACTTGTCATTCCGGTCTTGGGATCAACAGTAGCATATGGACTTATCATTCTGGTTTTTGGATGATTTAGTTAATCAAATTGACATCAATTGACCTGTTTTTTGGATCAATTGCAGATTCTCTTGATTGGAGTGGAGAGGAGCAGAGACGAGAGGAGCAACAGAAGTGGACAGCGCAGCGCCTGACCTCGAGCTCTTGATTGGAGTGGGGGGAGGCGGCCGTCGAAGGATCTGTGAACAGCAGCGAAGGATCCGAAGTTGTGGCTGAGCAGGCAGCCGGCGGGAAGGGCGGTCGGCAAGGGAGCTGCGGACCGCGGCGGGGAAGGGCGGCCGATGAGGGAGCTGCGGACCACGGCGGTGAAGGGCAGCCGGCCCGCGAGGGAGCTGCGGACCGCGGCGGGGAATGACGCCAGAGATGCGGACGACGGAGGAGCCCGGCGAAAGGGAGCAGCGACGGCGGAGAAGCCTGGCGAAGGGGAGGAGCGACGGAGGAAGACGCCTTCCGATCGATTTCAAATCAGGGTAGTATTGTACTTTCACACTGTTTCACCTGGTCGGAACGATGCCCCCAACGACAATTATTTCGGAACGGAGGGAGTATGTTATTATTTTTGTTTATAAACTTTGTCAAAGTTTACAAAATTTGACTTTAAGCAAAGCTAAAATGCGGAGTAAATAAAAACAGAGGGAATATATGATACTCCCCATTACAACCAGGCTTAGAAACACAAGTACAAATGGCAGTTTTATGCATGTTGTTAAAAAATGTCGGCTGTATAGAAGTGCTCTTATATCTTAGATTAAAAAAAACCTCTTTTCCATTGAGACAAAACAAATCAAGCGGGTGGTTAATTAGGTTAGGGGTTTAAATTACTGGAAAAAGTCACTTGGTATAGTTTGGGATGGTAAACATACTTATCACCTTTACCGCAAGAAGAAAACATACTCATCACTTTTCTTTTTGAGACAAACATACTTATCACCTAATGCGACGGAACTGGGGACTGGAAGCCCACTTCAATTGCCTCAATCTTATCACACGGGGTCATATAACGCGGTACGAGTAAGTACACGACGGTCGTTTCGTGCAAAAAACAGAAATAGTGCACTGATCTTGTCTCCCACGCCCTATATCGTAGCTATCCTATTCTTTTGGGGGCAACGATCTGACTGCATCCATATGTCGGTCTATCCAAATCGGTCAATCTATCATGTTCTACTCAATTGTCAAATCTTGCTTCTGCTGCATGCTGTTCTGCACGACCATTTGTTCACCCAAATAGTCCCATCTTTATCTTGATTAGATTTGTGTAGCTATGCTAGCTAGCTGCATCTACTACCTAAGAAGCTCACTTCATGTCTCTGATCACCACCTCTCAGTGTTGCTCTGTGGAGATTGATCTATGAGCCTGAGGTGGAGCCAATGACAGTAATGGAGTACTGTCAAAAGAATACAACATCCAGCTAGCGTTGATAAATGTTACTCCCTTCGTTTCTTTTTAGTCTACATATAAGATTTGGTCAAAGTCAAATTTTATTAATTTTAACTAAGTTAATAGAAAAAATAGATCAAGATTTACAATATGAAATTAATATTATTAGATGCATCATGAAATTGTTTTTCATATCATATAGCTTTAAAATTATGGATGTTGATTTTTTTTTCTACAAAGTTGGTCAAGCTTTTTTTTTTTGAAAGATCCGGGTTTGCCGGCTTCATTGATTTAGGAAAAAGCAACAGGAAATACATGAAGGATCACGTGATCATGGGCACAGAAGATGTGCAAAACGAAAGAAAAGCAAGAAAAGGGTTTTATCTCACAGAAAAAACCTCAAACGGGGTCAAGCTTTATAATGTTTGACTTTAACCAAATCTTATATGCAGATTAAAAAAACAAAGTACCTATCTAGTTAAAGCAAATGACATTATATCACTATCACAACGACATGGCAAACAAGTACGATAAACTAGCGTGAATAGCTTAACGTATACCTTTCTATGCAAGTGCAAGCTAGCCAAGCAAGCTAATCAGCTCCATGACTTCTTGTCGACAGAGATGGATTACTGACCATCCACACAAGGATAAAGGCATCTCCCACGTACATCATTTTTTTTGCGGATATGCGTACATCAAATTCGACACACTAAACGTCCGTGGACGTGTCGAACGCATTCCTGAACACGGATATGAAAAGGCCGGCCAGCTAACTATCTGCACAAAACGTCTGCCACATTTCTAACTCAAATTGAACAAAACGAACGAAATTTGAGGAAGCTCGATATATTACATGCAAATCGAACGAAATTGGACACCTACATTAAAAATGCTAAACTAAACTATGTGAGGTACCGGGCGGTGACCTCGTACGCATGGCTTCCCTCTAGTGGCGGAGCTTGACAAGAATCTATAGAGGGCCAGGCCAGTGACGAGAGTAAATTGCACAGAAGTACCACAATTAGGGCATTGGAAGCAGATTGGTACCAGGTTTGGTAATTTTTACATGTCAGTACCAAGTCTGGGGCTATACGTTACAAAAAGGTCTAAATCGCGTATAAACGCGTATTGACAGTGTATCTGACCGGCGGGGCCCGCCTGTCAGCTGCCGACGTGGCATTTTTTTGCAGAAAACCCCCGCATGGCGGTGCCCGGTCTGGATCGAGGGGAGGATCCCCTCGAGCCCGAGCTCCTCTCGCATCACCGCCGCCCCCGCTCGCGCCGGAGCTGCCCCTGGTCGCGCCGCCGCGGCCTCTGCTCGCGGCCCAAGATCGGCGACAGGGCGACGAGCGACGTGGTGGTGCGACTGCGGATGCCGGACTCGGGCCGGGACGAATGGCTCTACTGCCACTCCGGCGTGCTCGCCGCCGGGAGCGGCTACTTCGCCGACCGCCTCTCCGACGCCTGGCCGACGTGCCAGATCCTGCTTGAGGCCGCCGACCCCGTCTCCCGCTTCGGATTCAGCGGCGCGCTCGCCTTGCTCGAGGCCGCCGCGCACCTCGGCTGCGCCCGCACCGCCGCCGCCTGCGCCGACTACCTCGAGTCCGCCCCCTGGGATGAGGCCGACGAGGAGGAGATCCTCGCCGCCAGCCACGCGCTCGCCTTCTTGCTGCCGGGATACCCGTGCATGCCGTCCTCCACGGGACGCGGCTCCCTTGCCACTCGGCGTCCCGCTGGTGAGCCCACCGTCGAGCAGCCGCTCCGGCCGTGCCGAGGCGCTCGGGCTCGCGAGTCCTCCCTGGTGACTCATTCGAGGATGAGCGCGACGGGATCTCTTCTTGCCGTCGGTGATGCGGCCGGTCGGCCAGCGCTGGGGTCTCCGCCGTGCTCTCCTCCCCTCGATCCAGATCGAGCGCCGCCGCGCGTGAGGACGAAGGAGGTGCGGGGGGTTTTCTGCAAAAAAAATGCCACGTCGGCAGCTGACAGGCGGGCCCCGCCGCTCAGATACACTGTCAATACGCGTTTATACGCGATTTAGACCTTTTTGTAACGTATAGCCCCAGACTTGGTACTGACATGTAAAAATTACCAAACTTGGTATCAATCTACTTCCAATGCTCCAATTGTGGTATTTCTGTGCAATTTACTCCAGTGGCGAAGAGGCGAAGACAACGGTCCTAGGCGCGTCCTTGTTCCCCCTCCTCGGCGCCGGGATGTTCGCACGCCACGCGTGCCGATCAGAGCGAGCTTCTCGTCAGCGTCGGGGTCAAGGGAGTGCGGCGGCAGGGCGGCTAGTTGCCTAGTTCGTGGATAGAGACAAGCAGACGTGCGCGAGCATGGCTGGAGAATAGAGGCGAAGCAGCCGAGCTTGAATTGTGTGCGTGTGTGATGAACTGACGATGCAAAGATGTGCTTGGATGTGCTGCATGCATGTGGATGGCATGCTGGGTCTTTCCCAAAGCTGCACGGAGTAAACCTGCATGTGTATTGTTTGCAGACTACTACCAGGTAAAAAATAAATCTCATTTGGGCTGGGAGGCCACGGCCCCCCTCAGCATTGTACATAGCTCCGCCGCTGCCTCCCTCGCCATCGGAATCGTCCTTGTCAGAGTCATTGTGGCCCTTCCAGCTAGTCGCTGAGGCGGCGCCGGCACCGGCGGATGTTTTGGCCGTGGTCCTCGACCGATCCTCGGCCCAGGCTAACGCGAGGTCCAAGTCGGTGATGACCCAGTCCGGTGCGACGTCGGACATGGCGAACGCCGCCCCACAAGTCGCGTTTCGGCATCCCGATGCGCCTAGTCGGTATCAACCCTATTGGCCGCCGTAATGTACGTGTGTGAGGATGATGAGTATTCATCGCATCCGAGGTAGTGGATGATGCACCCGCCTGTGTTGGCTACGGCATTGCCAGGCTCCTTCTCCTTATTCAGCGGGCAGTTCCTCCTTCACCTCATCTTTTATGTGGCTTCCTATTTGGTGACTGTGGTTGTGTGGTGGAGACGGGGATCCTTCTTGACACAATCGTCCAATTTGAATGTCGATGTCGCGGTTTGCACGGAGGGTAAGCATGACTACCCGTGACGCGGCAGCAGGGCGGCTAGGGTACCGCCGAGCAACAATCATGGCCCAACCTCTCGATTGTGAGCTCCATCATCCGCTGGAACTCCGTGCTGGTCTGCGCCGCCTCGTCAAGGAAGGACGACGACTACTTCTGCTCATCGTCGGCGGAGGAAAGCACGACCTCCTGCACTAACGGAGCGATCGAGGATGATGGGCATGGAAACTGTGTGCGATGATGCCAGGATCCGGAGCTCATCCGAATCCACCATCTTTTTTTTTAATCAAGACAAAATATTTGCCATTTTCATTAATTAAGGAAGAAGGTTTTAGACAAATAGCCGCAAAGCGGGGAACAAAAAACTACTCTCGCGGCATTACAATACTTAAGTGGATGGCACTTGCCATAGCCCAAAGATGGGCCTCCTCTTTGATCTTCGCGACGACCATCATCGTTGTAGCGACAGTGTTGCGAAAGACCCTTGCATTACGCTTTTTCCAAATCTCCCAAGACATAAGCATGAATAAGGAGGCGATAACCTTTCTCCGCACCATCTTGCATCGAGAACAAGACGTTCCTGGCGAACTTGGACTTCTTGGTGAGTGATGATGTGCGCAGAGGACAGAAGACTGGAGGAAGGGTTTGGTCGGCGCGGCCTGCCAGCTTAAATAGATTGGATAGCACTAAAAAAAAAGACATATCTATGATATCTCTACTCCTAATGGAGCAGTTGGTAGTCTCCGCCGGTCAATTTTCGTCCCATCAGATACGGTTTCTTTCGTCCTGGATCCCACCTCCGGCATCCCTTCGATTCCCCCCTCCGCTCTTGAACCACGAAATAAAAATCGGTATGCTTCTATGATGTCAGTTGTGAAACACTACGGTTCATCGACAGAAAATCGTCCTAAAAAAATTTACGATGGTTAACCTACGAAATTAAACCTACGCCCCGACCGCCGCCGCCCCTGGCGCGTGGCAGGGGAGAGAAGGGGGGCAAGATCGGCGGGGCAGAGTTCTTTCGGAAGGACGGCGTGGTGGGCGACATGGACGGATACCTCAACTACCTGTCCCTCGAGTATGACTTCGTCTCGGACACCAATCCTGCTTGGTAAGACTTCCCGGCTCTTTCCTCCCTTCTATCCGTTTAGAAACTGAAAAGGTTGTGATGCAAATTCGATTTGTTGCTACCTGTATTCAGACTGATCTGCTATGGGTGCGGTTCCTTGTGGCAGAGTTCTTTATATTCCAATTAATTTCAAAGCAGATGATAAACTGAGATCTACTTGTCAATTTATACTGTATCTCAGATCTCATTTTGTGCCTTGAATATTAGCTTCTTCACGGCAATTTCAAAGTTACATGTACCATAGCCAATCAAAATCTGCACCATATTAGTCTGATGCTTTCTTACCCGCTCATCCTGAATTAGTAGGCACTTTCCAATAGGATCAGCTTTGTTGTACAAACTCACTTGTATTTTCCATGTTATTTGCAGGGTATCTTCATTTTGGAAGCAGGAATCCTTTCCTCATAAGATGGATGAGCTGTAGGATTTGATTCTGTTCAGCTTGAATTAGTTTTTCATCATCATGTTCTTTGTATTAGGAATTCATGCCTTCCAGCTCTAATTTTTTCGCATTGTTGGTGTATGCTGGGAGTCACATTATTATGCTGCTAGCAAACAGTAGGATTGGAAGTCTTACTCTATAGGTTAGTAATATCTTTTCCACTATACCGAGGTTCAGCAATTTGATTCGTATTAAGGTCACACAAGCAGTTTGGTTTTCAGATTTGTCTTGACAAACATATTTGGTTCAGCAATTTAATTCATATTAAAGTCACACAAGCAGTTTGGTTTTTAGATTTGTCTTGACAAACATATTTTGCAGATTATCCTCGCATATGAAATTGATTTCTGCAAGTTCCTTTCACTTCTTATTTATTTCTTCACTTGGTTATGATGTACTGCTATTCGTTTTCATGATGATTCATGCGTTTTGTAGTTTTCACTGACAGAATCTTGTCTTGAAACAAGATTGGTTCCCATTGTTACAGTGAAGTAGCTACCAAGCAGCGAGGCCATCGAGTGACACGAGACCGCGGGACGGCGTGAGAAGAAGCAGGGGGTGTCTGGCGGGATGGAGAAGACCACAGGGAAGTGTGGCAACGGAGTGCAATCCCGAAGAAGAACATTGCAAAGAAAGACCCTGGCCAAGCGCCACCCAGTTCTCTTTCACCGGCCCATCTAATGGCCATCAATTCAATTGGTCCAAGCTGTTGTGTTGACCTTCCCATTGATCCACTACATCCTCGCTCAGCTGGTTCTGCTATGTTTCTTCTCCATGGCATTGCTGGTTGCCGGCGTGCCTGACATCGCGCCTTATGTGACCTGACATGATGCTCCTCTACGTGTTCTTCTCACCCCGGTTTCCATGACGAGAGATGTTGTTCTGTGGTTCCGTAGTTCTACTCCATAGCAATGATGGAGTCGCCTCCATATGGATAGCAATTATCTCGGGATCATGGTGAGGTTACTAACTCGACCCTTTGTTTGGCTCTGTTCGTGTGGATCTATTCATGTGCATCTGTAAACTTTATTTAGGTACAAGTATTGTTCTAGTGCTTGTGTTTATTATTTTTGTAAAAATAAGATTTATTGATCTCATTAAATTGAGGTTTTATGTTCACATGAAATTCTAACTGAATTTGCTATTCAGCTGACAATTCCAACAATTTTTTGTATTGTATTTGCATGTAGAGAGCTGTCTACGCAACGGCCAGGGGGCATATGCTTCTCCTAGCACTAACACCTTCATCCTATTTGAGCCAGAATGGCTTTGGTGCCCTCTCTCGCTCATGGTGAGGCCGTGCATGCTTGCCATGGTTGTGGCTACGAAATCTCAGACTGAGTCGCTTCGGTCGGGCACTATTCAGGTACAACTCACTTTCCTCCACCATTGTTGGTTGCTGTGCATCACAGGCTTGACGAAATTTCATTGATGGTGTCCATCTTGCTCTTGCTAGACCCTCCTTGTTATAAATTATTATTGGATTCTAGCTAGGGTCTTAGGAATTGATAATTTCTCGATTGTATCGCTGAAAATGTAGTTCTTACAAGATTCTCATTGCCAAATTGTTATGGCAGCATGAGTGAAAATATGTTCCTTTTAAATGCTTAGATTCTATAGAAACCTCTGATCTATATCCTAAATTACTGTATTGTGTGCTTTTGTAAAATAAACTGTATTAATTCAATTTATATATGTAGTACATTGGTTTTGCTCACATCACAAATATCTAACAACAAGAGTGATTACTGAAAGCATAAAATATATTGGCGACCAAACATCAGAGGCCCAATTAGTTACAAGACTGACTCATTGGGGTTTCGCTTGGAGCATTCTTGAGATGTTCAGTGGCGTTCAGACTTGGTGTGCCAAATCACCAGATGAGATTTATCAGTCAGTTGTCCTGAAGAAATAGAAACCGATGTTCCTGTACAATTTACCTACGAAGGTCGCTAATGTCCTCTCTGGCTGCTATGAGTATGACTTTCGGGATCACTCCTTGATGTTAGATATCTTACAGTCATTTGAAAGGTAACATGCTAAAACTCTGTTTCTGCTTCTGCCTTGTTAACTTACATAATTTGCTTAAACTGCCATGGATGGGTGATTTTACCATATTTCATTTTCATATTTGCTTATATTATATTGTACAAACTACTAAGCATTATTGAAGTTTGTCACATGAAAGCATGGAACTGCTTTCTTAGTTGTGTCGTTTATAGTCATATATGGTCAATGCACGTTTATTTTCCTCCAGAGTTTACTTTTACTATGTCCTGGTACTGGTTTTCTCTGCAGGTTTCTCTACATTAGCTTTGTGTATTCAATTTTTTTGTTCCTGACAAGAAGTGCATTGCACATGCACACTTATATGAATCAAGCCTTACATGATTTGCTCTTTTACTGATGGACTGAGGAGGTCAGAGATGTATAACAGCCGTATTGATCCAAATGACAAGTACGGCAGTGCTAACCTGCTTACCTAGAATTTTACCACATCCTAAGACTTGCAAATCTGTATAATAGGAATGGCTAGCTGTTTTCTGGTTTACAACCGTGACATGTGGTGGCATCTCTCATCATGTCTGCACATAGTGTTTAGGCATGATTCTTGCATACTGTCGAGACTCGAGAAGGGCGCAACATTTTTCCTGAACTGATTTTTAATTTTTTTTGCTTACCGGTTGAGCTCGGTTTCAACTCTTACCTAAGTAGTTGATAGGCAAGCCCGATGCAGGTGTATGGAAATTATGCAATTCCATGAGGTTTGGAGTTGTCCAGTATACTACTGAGGCCTACATATTTTGCTGATGCAGGTTGGAGGTGACACATGAATGCTGGCAATGCAAAATAGCAGATATAAAATAACTGCAGCTCAGGCCATGTAGTTCTACAACAACCAAGGAAGAAGTCCGTTTTTTAAGCCGACCTTGGCCAAGCATTTAAGCTTATATGGATGCTCTCTATTTTTCAGAGGTGCGTGTACTGAGGACGCCCATGATTTAGGGCCAAAAATCTAGACAAAGTGACAAAACTTTGTACGAGACTTACTTGAAGCCAAGGAGGTCAGGGGAGGAGGGCAACAAGGCTGGGGAGCGGAGGCAGAGGCCGACGGGGAAGAGAATGATCAAGCATGTAAATCTAGAGCACAAGCTCGTGATTTATCAAGGGAGTGGCGCTGCCGCCGGATTAGAAAATCATATCTCACGTTAAGGTGTTTTTGTCTTTTGTTTTTGTACAAATTTGGTGAAGGCAATTTTTTGATGATATATATAAGATGACTAGCATTATCTTTTTATTGAGTGCATGTTCGGGTAGCATTATCTACTTAGAAAAAATTGCTATATGCGTGTAGTGAATAACATCTGTAGGCGGTTTCCCACCTTGTCCCTTGCTAACCGTCATGCCGGTGTCGAAAACTGGCTCACTTAGAATGCGAGTCAGTGGACTTTGTGATCAAAGTGGGGGTTGAGAATGAGCGCGGGTTGGGGTTGGGATTTGCAACAGTTGCAACACAGGTACTATGGATTATGGTCACTTCTGTAAGTACTCTCAACAATGCTAGAAGCACTACTCCATGATTACAGCAGCATATTTATTATGATATAAAGTAAGATTAAAATGTAGCTGACCAATGTAGGCCCAGGAAGAAGTTTTTATTATACTTGCTTAAATATCGTGTGAATGAAGCTAAAAGCACCATTTTCTAATATTGTGTGAGAATTGCGTAAACACAACAACAAGGAACAATAGATATTAATTTGTAATAGAATTTTAATTGAATCATCGCTCTATATGTATACATTGTTAATTTATCTCTTTTATCAATTTTACATTGCAAGTGAATTGGACTTCAACAAATATCCCGATTGTGCCCGTGCTATCTTGTCTCTGCATGTAAAATTTGACATGCGTTGTGTTTACATAATTTTAGCAAAATATTTTCGTAGCACGTGACAAAGCACCGACATTCCCGTACTGTCTTATCTCTATATGTGAAAATTTACATCCATTATGTTTATACAACTCAACAAAAATATTTCAAAAGTCCGTGGCAACGCACGGGCGTTCTACTAGTTTTAGATAGGTTTCAGGCCTTAATCAATCGACGCGAGTCTTTCGCTACCCTGCAATTGTGCGCAAAAATGCTACATCTACATAGGCTATTACTCCCTCCATTCCAAAATATAATGCGCCCACGCTTTCCGAGGTCCAACTTTGACCATAAATTTAACCAACGAGACCAACCGCGGCGGGAGAAAAACTTATATAATTAAAAACTTTTTTCGAATACAAATTCACTGATATAATTTTTGCTCCCGCCGCAATCGATTTTGGTAGTTAAATTTACGGTCAAAGTTGAAGCACGTAGATAGAGAAAGCACTACATTGTGGAATGGAGGGAGTACTTGAGACTTTTTACGTGGATGTAGCAAAGCTCAGTTGTGCGTGTAGTGCGAGAAGCCCGCATATGCGTCTGGTGCCGGAAGTCTGCATGCGCTCGACTTAGGCTAGTCATAGTGGGAGTAACTTAGATAGTAACATAGCGCATTTCGAGAAATTTTTGCTTATGTGGCAAATAGTTAATGAGAGATGGTAACATAATATGTTACTGTAACATAGCGTTTCCCAAGACAAGATGAGTCTATAAGCTATTAAATGAAATCTCCTATGACACTACTACTCCCTCCGTCCAGGTGTATTGGGCGCCTAAGGAGCTGCACCATGATCTAGGTATGATGGGATTGGCCGTAATATTAAATATAATTAGCATTAAAAATCTTGTAAGTAGAGCTAATTGATTGCAATTTCTTCGCCTTACCAATCAACATGCAGCACGAAACGCATGCAACCAGAGTTATTGCCCATAAGATTGAAAACTTGTGCATAAGGGTGAAGCGAACGAGGCACGGGAGTGATACGAGGCTGATTTAATTCCTTCGCGTCTTACTTATTTGGAAATTATAAAATCGCTAAGATGCCCAGTACACCTGGACGGAGGTAGTATGTTACTCCCTCCATTCCACAATGTAGTGCTTTCTCTATCCACGTGTTTTAACTTTGACCGTAAATTTAACTAACAAAACTGATTGCGGCGGGAGCAAAAATTATGTCAGTGAATTCGTATTCGAAAGAAGTTTTCAGTTATATAATTTTTTCTCCCGCCACAGTTGGTCTCGTTGGTTAAATTTATGATCAAAGTTAAACCTCGGAAAGCGCGTGCGCACTATATTTTGAAATGGAGGGAGTACTTTACACTATAAAAATAGTAATTTAAACTAATGTCATATGTATGACACTAGTCTAAGTTACTATGCACTATGACCAGCCTTACGCATTGAGAACCAGATTGATGCGAGTCTAGTCTGTAGCTTTGCATGGTGCGCGAGTCGGCCAGTGATTTCGGCATGCTCCGGATTGCGGGCGACGGACGCGCAGACATGGAGATGGGCGGAGTCGTCCTCGAGAAGCGCGGCAGGTGGTGGCCCGCGCCTCCGGCCGGCACGGGAGGAGCTACTGGGCCAGCATGGTCGGCGCTGGGACCCATCCAGCAGTGACGCCGTCAACCTCTCTTATCAGAGCTTCCCGGCCTATCAGAGCAAGACAAGACTGCCGGACTGGATAAGGCTGGTCATAGTGGGGAGTAACTTAGACTAGTAACATGTATATGTTACTAGGCTATGTTACTACCTTTATAGTGGGTAGTAACATATATGTAGTGTCATGCATCACTTCATTTATTACTTCATAGACTCATTTAGCATTGGGAACCGCTAGGTGATGGTAACATATTATGTTACTCTATTTGTCTCTCTCCTCATTAACTACTTGCCACATCACCAATTTTGCTTATGTGGCATCTATGTTACTACCTATGTTACTCCCACTATGACCAGCCTAACACATGGCCATGCAGCCCTGCAGCATGCGTCTCGTCTTTCGCACTGTGGCGCGTACCACGAGGCACTCGCCGCTCTTCACGTTGCCCTCACTCGTCACCCTCCCCCTGCAAACGCGTTTGATTGCACGATTTCTCCGTCCACCTTCTACGGGTGGCACGATTTCTTTCTTTCTTCTCGGAATGAATTACGGCCGGCACGCCTCGCGAGGAGCTGTACTCATTTGTCAGCAGTGTCGGTCCACTTGTCATCCGAGCGGCCAAGGCATTAATGGCGATTGTCCTCCGGTTCAAGCCAATGACACTCGGCCGCGCTGACGCTGGTGACACCTTTATCGAGCATTTCTTATTTTTCCATCGCGATAAATGGAACATTTCGTACGTACTCGGGTTAAAACCTAGGCATGCAGTGTATGCATGCTTCCCTGTCGTCCGTTTGAATGGTACTACTACTCCCATTCCATGTGTATCGATGTTAAAGAAATACTATGTTAGGGCATCTTTAATAATTTATATGTTAGCTCGTTGGTAAATTATACCATGTCATTAACCAACGCCTTAACATACAACAACTTCAATAAATTGTATCTAATTTGCCCAATAAGATGTGAGATAATAAATGGGGTGCTCTCTCATTCTACATTGAAGCTTGTGCAATGAGTGTTGGTTCATGTATATACAATCTTCCTCTCTTTCCTCATTTATTGTATAACACATCATCAAAAATCCTATGTGACAAATTCTATCAACAACTATCTTACAACCATTGAAGATGCTTTTATTGAATTTACTAGCAACGCGTTGCAGTAGAATAATACATGTTCACAAACATGAAAGAAGAACACTCAAGTAGTACTATATTTTTCTCTAGGATAAAGCTAGATTTTATTGCTCAAATTTCCGCATGTAGCGGGATACAAAACGGATCGTGGGTTGGATCAACCACAAGTGTCTCCCCTGATTTAAAGAATGAGAAAATATAGCTAGACTATGAGCTTTATAATTTGCCGCTCTTTCTTCAAACATGAACTTGCAGTTGAAACTCGCAGCTCTGTCTCTAATCTCGCCGATTATAGGTCCATAAGCTCCATGTGCGCCTATAGAGATATCGTTAACCACTTGTTTTGCATCCGAAGAGACCACAAAACAAGTGGTTACCGATAACTCAAAATATATTTCTCATGGTTGCTTTGATGAGGTGAGGAAGGGATATGGTTGGTTAGTACTAAGGGGTTTTCTGCAAATTGGAGCAGAGAAGTGGGGCCTTGTTGCAAAAATGCTAAAACTTATCTCACAGTCGTTGGATGCAAATCTGATGGTCAGAAATGACAGAAGAAAGGCACATCATCATCATCATCATCATCATCATCATCATCATCAAATGAGTCTTTTATAGGAGTAGAGATACCAAGATCACTGCAAAAAAAGAGGATTTATATCAGGATGAATTTTTGGGAATTGCGTTGGGCTCCTGGGCTTCATGGAGCTTGGTTTTGGAAAATTCAAAATATATTTTTTAGGCTTCAACCTATGGATGTATACTGCTTGTCTATAAAGTTTCATTGCCAAATACATTTTTATGTGAGCAAAACAAAAAGGGATTTTTATTTCTGTGCCCTGGTTCCTTAGCTCTACTCATTCATCCATACTCTGTTAACTTTTGCTCACTTTTCCCCACTCCCTTGGCCGAAACCCTCAGAACATGTTATAACGGACGTTGTCGTCGGGTCAATGCCTTTGACCGTTAACTCTGACGAGTGGGGCCGCGTATACATGGGCGCATGCAAGGCCGCGGTCGTGGGGTAGCACGTGTCCATGGACATGCCCGAAATGTCCCATCATATAAAGAGGGACAACCACCTCCATCGCCCTATCATTTTCCCCCAAATCTCCTCCCTGCCGCATCGTCTTCCTCTCCTCCACCGGCGTCCTCTCGCTCTCCTCCAATGCCTCCACCAAACCGTCTCGCTCTCCCCCACCGCATCCTCTTCCTCACCTTCATCGCCTCCATCTGTCAGATGGCCGGTGCTCGTGGCGACGCCGGCGCAGCGGCCGGAGATGTGGTGGAGCTGCAGGGTCAGGGCGCGGTGACCGCGGATGTCGGCAGCGTCCATGGCGGTGCGGGGAAACTCGCAACCGTTGCGGATGTGGCGGGCTCCGCCTCATCGGTGCAAAAGGTGACGGCATCGAGCGGCGCAGTCCATCCCGATGCTCCCGATGCGCCGCCTGCCGTGGAGCAGCAGGTATTTGCACTTGCTTAGCTTGTAGAGTTAGTTGCTCCCTAGTTGCATTGGTTAAATTGTGATTCATACGGTAGTTCAAATGGTTGGAGTAGTTGGTTTGACGGATGGGCTGAGGTTTTTTGTACGGGTTGGGGGCGGGGGTTTTTGGACTAGGGTTTGTTGGATAAATTCATTGCAAAAATGCTGGATGTTGTGAACTATGATTTTAGGTGCTGCAATGATTAGAGTTTTAGATTTGTTTTCAGATTTGGATAAAATCGTTGCAAAAATGCTAGATGTGGTGAACAGATGCATGCTTATTAGATTTGTTTTTAGTGCTCACAGATTGGGGTTTTTAATACTACTCAGATTCGTTGCCTTAGATTGGGTCCCTATTAGATTTGTTTTTGAATGCTACTCAGATTGGGGTTTTGAATGTCATATGCCCAAATGGAATCCATTGATTAAGAAATTATTTATGTTTAGAATCACAATCCTACCGTAGGAATCACAATACAAATTTGAGTGTCAAAACCAAAAGTAACCCTTGATTCATTAGTATATAAATTTGTCCACAATATGTAGTTATATTAGCTATGTTCAATTTGTGTGCATGACAATGGAAAATGCAAAACAATGATCATAGTATATTGGGAGTATATTAGCCCTATGATCAATGTGTAATGTGTGCATATCTAAATTTTCAATTGGCTTCCGTATTTACTAGTGATGGATAAAATTGTATGTTCAGGAGGATGATGGTTGGGGGGGGGGGAGAAAGAGGAAGCTGGCCCAGTACGACCCGTATGATCCATAGGAAAGTGATGATGAAGAATATGAGGTAAGCCTACTTGAAATTTAGATTGTTCATTTAGTTCCTTTGACATAGTGTGACGCCCCCGATTCAATCGTACACTAATCATACACGCAACCATGTACGATCAAGATCAGGGACTCACGGGAAGATATCACAACACAACTCTACAAATAAAATAAGTCATACAAGCATCATATTACAAGCCAGGGGCCTCGAGGGCTCGAATACAAGAGCTCGATCATAGACGAGTCAGCGGAAGCAACAATATCTGAGTACAGACATAAGTTAAACAAGTTGCCATAAGATCGCTAGCACAAACTGGGATACAGATCGAAAGAGGCGCATGCCTCCTGCCTGGGATCCTCCTAAACTACTCCTGGTCGTCGTTAGCGGGCTGCACGTAGTAGTAGGCACCTCCCTAGTAGTAGTAGTCGTCATTGACAGTGGCGTCTGGCTCCTGGGCTCCATCGTCTAGTCGCAGCAATCGGGTATAGAAAGAGGGAAAAGAGGGAGCAAAGCAACCGTGAGTACTCATCCAAAGTACTCGCAAGCAAGGAACTACACTACATATGTATGCATTGGTATCAAATGGAATGAGGGTATCATATGTGGACTGAACTGCAGAATGCCGGAATAAGAGGGGGATAGCTAGTCCTTATCGAAGACTACGCTTCTGGCCACCTCCATCTTGCAGCATGTAGAAGAGAGTAGATGGTAAGTTCACCAGGTAGCATCGTGTAGCATAATCCTAACCGATGATCCTCCCCTCGTCGCCCTGCGAGAGAGCGACCACCAGTTGTATCTGGCACTTGGAAGGGTGTGTTTTATTAAGTATCAGGTTCTAGTTGTCATAAGGTCAAGGTACAACTCCAAGTCGTCCTGTTACCGAAGATCACGGCTATTCGAATAGATTAACTTCCCTGCAGGGGTGCACCACATAACCCAACACGCTCGATCCCATTTGGCCGGACACACTTTCCTGGGTCATGCCCGGCCTCGGAAGATCAACACGTCACAGCCCTACCTAGGCACAACAGAGAGGTCAGCACGCCGGTCTAAATCCTATGGCGCAGGGGTCTGAGCCCATCGCCCATTGCATACCTGCACGTTGCGTACGCGGCCGGTGAGCAGACCTAGCAACCTCCATTACAAAGGAAGTTGCGTTACGCGGTCCAACCCGGCAAGTGCCGCTCAGTCGCTGACGTCATGAAGGCTTCGGCTGATACCACGACGTCGAGTGCCCATAACTGTCCCCACGTAGATGGTTAGTGCATATAGGCCAGTAGCCAGACTCAGATCAAATACCAAGATCTCGTTAAGCGTGTTATTTTGAAATAACCATGGACGCCGACCAGGGCCAGGCCCACCTCTCTCCTAGGTGGTCTCAACCTGCCCCGTCGCTCCACCACAAAGTAACATTCGGGGGCCTTCGGGAACTCATGCCCACCTCTACCGGGATGGAGCCACCTGCCCCTTCAGCCCCCAACATCGGAATCACTCGCGGGTACTCCTACGAGCCGACCCAACTTTAATCACCACAAGTATCATATATTATGTATAAGTATATACCCATGACCACCTCCCAAGTGATCACGGCCCGATAGTATAGCATGGAAGACAGACAAGAATGTAGGGCCACTGATGGTAAACTAGCATCCTATACTAAGCATTTAGGATTGCAGGTAAGGTATCAACAGCTGGAGCAACAATGACAAGCTATGCATCGGAATAGGATTAACGGAAAGCAGTAACATGTTACACTACTCTAATGCAAGCAGTAGAGAGAAGAGTAGGCGATATCTGGTGATCAAAAGGGGGGGCTTGCCTGGTTGCTCTGGCAAGAGAGAGGGGTCGTCAACACCGTAGTCATACTGGGTAGCAGCGGCGTCGGTCTCGATGTCTAGCGAGAGAAGAGGGGGAAGAAACAATAAATATAATGCAAACAAATGCATGATGATGCATGACATGGCAAGTAGCGGTGCTAGGGGTGCCCTAACGTGGTATGAGGTGATATCGGTGAAGGGGGGAAAACATCCGGGAAAATATCCCCGGTGTTTTGCGTTTTCGGACAGATGAATCGGAGGGGGAAAGTTGCGTGTTCGCTATGCTAGGGATGCGTGGCGGATGAACGGGCCACGTATCCGGATTCGTCTCGTCGTTCTGAGCAACTTTCATGTTGAAAATAATTTGATCCGAGTTACGGATTAAAAGATATGATTTTATAAAGATTTTATTAATTTCTGGAATTTAATTAATTATTTAAATTAATTCGAAAATGGATTAATGACATCAGCATGAGGTCATGCTGACGTCAGCAGTCAACAGGGTTGACTGGTCAATCTGACCAGTGGGTCCCACTGGTCACACACACATTTTAATTAAACAATTTAATTACCCTAATTAGTATTAATTAGGGTGTGGGCCCCACTGTCATACTAATTAATTAGCTAATTAGATAAGTAATGTTTAATTAGATTAATTAGTTGTTTAGTTTAGTTAAGCAAAATTAGTTAAGTTAATTATTTCTTTAATTAATTAATTATTTTTATTTTTATTTTATATATTATTATTTTTCAATTCTCTTTTTTTAAATCGTTCAAGGGGGGCGTGGGCCCTGGCTGTCATAGGGCCAGGGGGCCAATCGGGTTTGGGCGCTAGCGGGCGCCGGGGAACGTGCGCCTGGGCGGGCGCTCGCCCGCAAGGAGTGCGACGAGGCGAGGCCGGTCTCCAGGGCGGCCTCGAGGAGCAGGGGGCAGGGCGGCGCGCCGGCGTGGAGCCGCGACAGGGTCACCGCAGGGCGGAGGCAGGGGGGTACGGCGGCGCGATAGTTGAAGGAGGGCAACGGTGGTAGAGGCGGTTTGGCCGGGAGCCGCGAGGCGTGCGTAGTTGCGCGGCGGCTGGCGAGTGTGGCGCGCGGGCGGCTTGGTGAAGGCCGGCGCTGGCCAGGGGGCAAGTAGCGGTGGCCAAGGCGAAGACGAGCAAGGCGAGCACGGGGATGCGGTGGGCGAGGCCACGACAAGGGACTGCGGGCTGCGGGCTACGTGCGTGCGTGCATGGCGGGGCAGTGCAAGCAGAGAGGGAGGAGGGGAGTCGGCGGCTCACAGGGGGCCGGTCGAGGAGGGCAGCGGGCTCGGGGTGGCCGGCGAGGCAGATCCACGTCAGGGGCGAGGTGGCGGCGACGGGGTCGACGACGGGGTGGTCGCGGCGGAGGCGCTCCGGGCGGCGGCGGGGTGACTTCGGGGCGAGGTGGCTCCGGTGCACAGCGGCGGGGAGGCGACGGCAAGCGGTGCTGGGCAGCCCTGAGTGGCGGGGTGCGGCCGTCGAGGCGGCGTCATGGGAGCGGTCTCGGGCGCGGCGGGGTTAGAGGCCGATCCCGATTGGATCGGGGGAGATGGAGAGTGGGGGGTACGAGTGGGGAGAGTGGGGAGGAGTGGATCGATCTGGGGTTTGCCACGGTGGGGGGGTTGAGCAGGGGAGTGAGGGGCCGGTTGGGCCTTTGCCCAGTTCGGCCGGTGGCCTGCTGGGCTGGAGCCCAGTGAGGGGGGGGGGTTCTCCTTTTTTTCTCTTTTGTATTTTGTTTCTTTATTTCTTTACTTTTCTGTTTTCTTTTATTGTTTTATTTTAGTTTCTCTCTTACTTTAGTTTTACAAATTATAAAAGTAGCCCCTAAACTAGTGTTAACAAATATGCTATGACCCCAAACATTTTGGCACCTTAAATAAAGTATACTTCATTTATTATTATTTTAAATGCATTTTAAATAATTGATTTATCGTTGTTATAATTAATTTAGTGCATTGGAACATTTTATAAATAGATGGTTTCTCCACCAACATTACTTCCGATTTATTTGCCACGTTTCGAACACTTTAGTTTTGACTTTTGAAAACTTTAATTGTTTGACTTGATTTTAAATTTGAAATTTGACGGGATTTGAATCATTGCAAGATTAACAGCAGTAATCGTGGTGACGTGGCATCATTAGCGAAGGGTTACTGTAGCTTGAATATCCGGGCGTCACAATTCTCCTGCACTACAAGAAATCTCGTCCCGAGATTTAAGAGGTGTGTAAGGGGGAAAGATCCGGTTATGAAATTCTAACGAATCTTCTCGATCTTGGTTGCTCTTCTCGAAGAGGTCGATCCATTACGTGGATGTCTTCATTACTTTGCTCAGGTCATCATGATGAAGTCGGCATCCTTTCTTTGAGAATTCCATCATACTTACGAAAAGGATAAGGGGTAGTTTTGGAAGAACAGAACTCTACAAGGTGGCTATCTTGGTTTATAACCCAAGGAATGTGGTAGAAAGTAACTCTCGAATGGAAACTTAAGACAATATCAAGATCAAGGTAAGTAGGTACCATGAGAAGTTTCAAGCGGGTAGGCAATCATTCGATGCCTGAAACAAAATGTGAAAGGGGTCTAGACCAACGAGAATAAGTATTGCGTGTGATACCAGAATAGTTCACTTGGCAGGTGGCCCGTGAATTACATATGAAGTCAAGCGCGAGGAATAACTTTGACAACAGGGTGTACAGGAGAGTCAGGTTTCGATCCTGTGGAACTGTGGGTTATGGGCCCACCAGGTGGGATAAAAGTAGGAGTGGTGACATCTTGCATGGTCATGATAGCAAGGCATGTCAGCGGCTAGCCTGTCAGTTATGTCGGCAACAACATCGATACCAAGGGCGAGGGACGAAGAGAACCATTTTCCTGCTCGTTGTACGAGGCGGACTAATAGGCAAAGTTTTCGTCCATCGGTGGTTACTGGGATGCTATCAACAATGGTAACATGGTCTTACTGTCAGAGTTGTACAACGAGGTGCTTACTAAGCAGGGAATTATCACTGCTCAGTTAAGTCAGATTACAAGAAAGCTTAACAAGACAATGGAAAGGAAAATGTGATTATCAGGTTAAACAGAACAATGGAAAGGGAAATGTGTTTAAACACATATTCCACGGGTATATCTTTCCCAAGGACGAGCAGAGCATGATATCCATGACATGATAGAAAGCGGAAAAACCTGTAGGTAAGGGGAGAGAAATTTCATGACATTATAAGATTCTCGGGAATTGCACTATAGAAGCAAGTTCCAAAACAAAAGTTCATCATTAACCAAGGAGAGGGTGAGGACGTGGCTGATGGACTCAGCGCAATTCCTCAAGATTTTCAAAAGTTGGATTTCCACACTTATGTGAACAAGGAGATAACATTTGTCAAATCAAATGATATAACGTTGTATGCTCGAGGAGAACATCCATGAGTAAACATTGGTTCAAAGTAATAGGGTTGCTAGAAGTTTTGAATTCACACATCATAGTTCATTTGTCGGTATTCCGGTTAGGATCAACACGAGGACCAAGAAGGAATGGTGATGGTGATAAGTATTACTTGTATCAATAATTCTTAAGAGGTGGTGAGATTCTCACGACATTCTTGACATAAAAGATGGTAATACTCCAAGGTAAAGAAGAACAAATGATGGGTAGCAAGGAACTCAAGGTATAACACAAAACACGAACAAGTTTGTGTTGGAGGGAAGGCAATAAAGTTGTCGATGATAACACAAATCATCAAGGGCAAGGATGGTCTTTCTCATCATGAATTCAATTGATATTCTGGAAGAGCTCAGAATGCTGATGATGATCATGACACATTTGTCGAGAGATTTCCTGAAGATGTAATCGATCGGCGATGACATCAAGTCAAAGGAACGATGAAGCGAAAGGTTATTGGAACCACGAGTACGACACAAACTCGAAATCAAGCTTGATGATCAAGGCGAAATGATATGATGAGGAAGATCGACGTAAGCTTAGCTCATCGTCGAAAGTTGTACTCCGGGAATAAGGACCAGGTAGCACAGTTAAAATCAGCACGATAATGATATAGCCAATCAGGCTAGGAATGACTTGAAGGATTATTAAACTCGTAAGCAACAAGAATTACTTAGAGTTATTGAATCGTAGTGCGGAATCAATTCACTTATCGGTGTTCTCGAGTGACTAATAACTCAGAACCCGGGGAAAATCTGAAAATGACGAGAAGCAATACTAGATGAAGACTCATAGGAAGCAACACAGTTCTTTGATATTCTTGAGATATCAGGGGGGTAATGCTCGATGACAGATCAAAGTAGAGGTTGGACTAGGGTATTGCTCTGCAGAAGACAAGTGCTTAAACTTGCACGAGAAATGATATTTAAAGGAGAACATGGCCGGAACCACGATTGCAAAAGGCCAGATCCCAGAGATAAGATGAACTTATACCAAGGGAATAATTAATTTAAGAAAAGCTTTAATGATAAGATCTACATCGTGTCCATGGGCATGAACACAAAGTTCAAGGTCGACTCCCACTTCTCCAATGCATAACCTTTCATTCACTGCTCTACTAAAAATGATTTGAGTGCGAAGATCTACCTGGTGAATTACTAGAGTATGAACCTTGGAAAACTTTCGGGTTCACACAGATTAAGGAAAGCATAGGTTCAACCCATCAGGGCTTCTTAGAGCATATACCATGAACTTCAGGAGTAAATAACACAAGCTCAAAAGTAGAGCATGGTTGACAAAGTAGAGGATATAATTTACCACAGGCATTATGTATCAGGTAAAGAACTCACAAGAATTTTGGTTGTGAAGGACACTGTCGGATAATAACCCTATAAAGGATCTGACGGTCCATAGCGGAGCTGATGTGAGCACGGTACTCAACCAGAGGAAGAAAGAAGGCAAGGAGATCAGACTATAGAAACAACTGACTAACTCAAAGCTCAAATGCAAAGGAGTTATGAATTCCAAGACAAGGTATCAGGAGCAATACTCTGATTAGGGATGGATAAATGGAATAGCCTTAGTGTTACAATCGATGGCAACTTGATTGGTCGAGATCCAGCTCATGTTTAAAACTATGTCTGAGCCAGAATGATGACTTCTAGGATCTAATTGAGGATTGCGAGCATTCGCAACATATTGAATCAACGGACTCAAAATGATAATGGCAAGGGATGCCAATATGATTACGAGACTTATGGGATTATCCATAATGCAAGCAAGAATTTCAAGAGCCAAAGGCTGCTAAGGATTTTCGGAAGGTCAAATAGTATTTCGAAGACTTTGGTGAAACACATGAACCACTGGGGAGAAACAAATCCTCAGTGTGTGTGAGGATTAATTTATAGGTGTATCCAGGTGACAAGGAACTGCAAGGCAGTAGGCACAAGGATTCTCGGAACAACAACGAGTATTTCGGGGTATCTTCTAATAACAAGAGCAACTAGGGACTAAGGTAAGAATGGCAAGTGCATGTAGTTATCTATAGGGTTTGACGGTGGAAGGGAATTGCAAACACAATGAGCACAAGCTCTCGGGATAACATCGGAGAGTATCTTCTGAATCTACTGGTGCAGCAGGCGATCATCTATAATAAGGGGCTCTCCGGAAGGAAGTAATTACGAGAACCTAGAGTTAGAGTTAGCAAATTCATTTAACCCGAGTAGAAGAGAGTTTAGAGTCCCCGAGTAAAGATCGAGGAGTAAAATATCCTAATACCACCCAAATGGCGAGGTGGGCCCGCAAGGCACACAACCATGTTAGTAAAAGTTTTTTAATGCCTAGACTCGGCTTCGGCCAAGGAGTGTGGAAGGGGGATTCCTATAGGCAGTCGGCTCTGATACCAACTTGTGATGCCCCCGATTCAATCGTACACTAATCATACACGCAAACGTGTACGATCAAGATCAGGGACTCACGGGAAGATATCGCAACACAACTCTACAAATAAAATAAGTCATACAAGCATCATATTACAAGCCAGGGGCCTCGAGGGCTCGAATACAAGAGCTCGATCATAGACGAGTCAATGGAAGCAACAATATCTGAGTACAGACATAAGTTAAACAAGTTGCCATAAGATGGCTAGCACAAACTGGGATACAGATTGAAAGAGGCGCATGCCTCCTGCCTGGGATCCTCCTAAACTACTCTTGGTCGTCGTTAGCGGGCTGCACGTAGTAGTAGGCACCTCCCTAGTAGTAGTAGTCGTCATCGACAGTGGCATTTGGCTCCTGGGCTCCATCGTCTGGTCGCAGCAATCGGGTATAGAAAGAGGGAAAAGAGGGAGCAAAGCAACCATGAGTACTCATCCAAAGTACTCGCAAGCAAGGAGCTACACTACATATGTATGCATTGGTATCAAATGGAATGAGGGTATCATATGTGGAATGAACTATAGAATGCCGGAATAAGAGGGGGATAGCTAGTCCTTATCAAAGACTATGCTTCTGGCCACCTCCATCTTGCAGCATGTAGAAGAGAGTAGATGGTAAGTTCACCATGTAGCATCGTGTAGCATAATTCTAACTGATGATCCTCCCCTCGTCGCCCTGTGAGAGAGCGACCACCGGTTGTATCTGGCACTTGGAAGGGTGCGTTTTATTAAGTATCCGGTTCTAGTTGTCATAAGGTCAAGGTACAACTCCAAGTTGTCCTGTTACCGAAGATCACGGCTATTGGAATAGATTAACTTCCCTGCAGGGGTGCACCACATAACCCAACACGCTCGATCCCATTTGGCCGGACACACTTTCCTGGGTCATGCCCGGCCTCGGAAGATCAACACGTCACAACCCTACCTAGGCACAATAGAGAGGTCAGCACGCCGGTCTAAATCCTATGGCGCAGGGGTCTGGGCCCATCGCCCATTACAGACCTGCAGATTGCGTATGTGACCGGTGAGCAGACCTAGCAACCTCCATTACAAAGGAAGTTGCGTTACGCGGTCCAACCCGGCGCGCGCCGCTCAGTCGCTGGCATCACGAAGGCTTCGGCTGATACCACGACGTCGAGTGCCCATAACTGTCCCCGCGTAGATGGTTAGTGTGTATAGGCCAGTAGCCAGACTCAGATCAAATACCAAGATCTCGTTAAGCGTGTTATTTTGAAATAACCACGGACGCCGACCAGGGCCAGGCCCACCTCTCTCCTAGGTGGTCTCAACCTGACCTGTCGCTCTGCCACAAAGTAACAGTCGGGGGCCTTCGGGAACTCAGGCCCACCTCTACCGGGATGGAGCCACCTGCCCCTTCAGCCCCCAACATTGGAATCACTCGCGGGTACTCCTACGAGTCGACCCGACTTTAATCACCACAAGTATCATATATTATGTAGAAGTATATACCGTGACCACCTCCCAAGTGATCATGACCCGATAGTATAGCATGGTAGACAGACAAGAATGTAGGGCCACTGATGGTAAACTAGCATCCTATACTAAGCATTTAGGATTGCAGGTAAGGTATCAATAGCTGGAGCAACAATGATAGGCTATGCATCGGAATAGGATTAACGGAAAGCAGTAACATGCTACACTAATCTAATGCAAGCAGTAGAGAGAAGAGTAGGCGATATCTGGTGATCAAAGGGGGGGGGGCTTGCCTGGTTGCTCTGGCAAGAGAGAGGGGTCGTCAACACCGTAGTCGTACTGGGTAGCAGCGGCGTCGGTCTCGATGTCTAGCGAGAGAAGAGGGGGAAGAAACAATAAATATAATGCAAACAAATGCATGACATGGCAAGTAGCGGTGCTAGGGGTGCCCTAACGTGGTATGAGGTGATACCAGTGAAGGGGGGAAAACATCCGAGAAAATATCCCCGGTGTTTTGCGTTTTCGGACAGATGAATCGGAGAGGGAAAGTTGCATGTTCGCTATGCTAGGGATGCGTGGCGGATGAACGGGCTACATATCCGGATTTGTCTCGTCGTTCTGAGCAACTTTCATGTTGAAAATAATTTAATCCGAGTTACAGATTAAAAGATATGATTTTCTAAAGATTTTATTAATTTCTAGAATTTAATTAATTATTTAAATTAATTCGAAAATGGATTAATGACATCAGCATGAGGTCATGCTGACGTCAGTAGTCACCAGGGTTGACTGGTCAATCTGACCAGTGGGTCCCACTGGTCACAGACACAATTTAATTAAACAATTTAATTACCCTAATTAGTATTAATTAGGGTGTGGGCCCCACTGTCATACTAATTAATTAGCTAATTAGATAACTAATGTTTAATTAGGTTAATTAGTTTTTTAGTTTAGTTATGCAAAATTAATGAAGTTAATTATTTCTTTAATTAATTAATTAATTATTTTTATTTTTATTTTATATATTATTATTTTTCAATTCCCTTTTTTTAAATCGTTCAAGGGGGGCGTGGGCCCTAGCTGTCATAGGGCCAGGGGGCCAATCGGGTTTGGGCGCTAGCGGGCTCCGGGGAACGTGCGCCTGGGCGGGCGCTCGCCCGCAAGGAGTGCGACGAGGCGAGGCCGGTGTCCAGGGCAGCCTCGAGGAGCAAGGGGGCAGGGCGGCGCGCCGGCGTGGAGCCGCGGCAGGGTCACCGCAGGGCGGAGGCAGGGGGGTACGACGGCGCGGCAGTTGAAGGAGGGCAACGGCGGCAGAGGCGGTTCGACTGGGAGCCGCGAGGCGTGCGAAGTTGCATGGCGGCCGGCGAGTGTGGCGCGCGGGCGGCTTGGTGAAGGCCGGCGCTGGCCAGGGGGCAAGTAGCGGTGGCCAAGGCGAAGACGAGCGAGGCGAGCGCGGGGATGCGGTGGGCGAGGCCACGACAAGGGACTGCGGGCTGCGGGCTACGTGCGTGCGTGCATGGCGGGGCAGCGCAAGCAGAGAGGGAGGAGGGGAGTCGGCGGCTCACAGGGGGCCGGTCGAGGAGGGCAGCGGGCTCAGGGTGGCCGGCGAGGCAGATCCACGTCGGGGGTGAGGTGGCGGCGACGGGGTCGACGACGGGGTGGTCGAGGCGGCGGCGGGGTGACTTCGGGGCGGGGTGGCTCCGGTGCACAGTGGCGGGAAGGCGACGGCAAGCGGCGCTGGGCAGCCCCGAGTGGCGGGGTGCGGCCGTCGAGGCGGCGTCAGGGGAGCGGTCTCGGGCGCGGCCGGGTTAGAGGCCGATCCCGATTGGATCGGGGGAGATGGAGAGTGGGGGGGGGGGCGAGTGAGGGGGGGGGAGTGGGGAGGAGTGGATCGATCTAGGGTTTGCCACGGTGGGGGAGGGGGGTTAAGCAGGGGGGTGAGGGGCCGGTTGGGCCTTTGCCCAGTTCGGCCGGTGGCCTGCTGGGCTGGAGCCCAGTGAGGGGGGGAGGGGGTTCTCCTTTTTTTCTCTTTTGTATTTTGTTTCTTTATTTCTTTAATTTTTTGTTTTCTTTTATTGTTTTCTTTTGGTTTCTCTCTTAGTTTAGTTTTACAAATTATAAAGGTAGCCCCTAAACTAGTGTTAATAAATATGCTATGACCCCAAACATTTTGGCACCTTAAATAAAGTATACTTCATTTATTATTATTTTAAATGCATTTTAAATAATTGGTTTATCGTTGTTATAATTAATTTAGTGCATTGGAACATTTTATAAATAGATGGTTTCTCCACCAACATTACTTCCGATTTATTTGCCACGTCTCGAACACTTTAGTTTTGACTGTTGAAAACTTTAATTGTTTGACTTGATTTTAAATTTGAAATTCGATGGGATTTGAATCATCGCAAGATTAACAACAGTAATCGTGGTGATGTGGCATCATTAGCGAAGGGTTACTGTAGCTTGAATATCCGAGCGTCACACATAGTGTATCCATGAATCTATAATGTATTAATGTAACTCATTCATGTGTACTGTATGATTCTGGAGATGAAGTGTACAAGGAAAACGTCGCATCCTTCACAGCCAAGGAGGTGGTGAAGATCAAGGCCAAGGGAGTTGCTTCCTTCTACAACCGCAAGACCAAGAAGTGGCACTGTCCCTACTGCACCACCAAGCCAAAGCCAAGGGATGGCCGCTTCGATCACCTTTTGTCTCATGCGGAGGATGTAGCGATTCGTGGGGAGGACTACATGATCAGGGGGCAGCATGCTGCCTTCCCGAAGCCCTGACTCCGGCATGATGTGATCGATGATGTGATGCTGTGAACTGAATCTTTAAGTTTATCTGTTGGGTTACTTTTGGTTTGTTGAACCGAATCTTGTTGGTTATGGTTTGTTGAACTGAATTTAGTTTTCATGAATTTGGTTATGGTTGGCTATGTTGATGCTAGTAATCTGGTTGCTATCTATATTTGTCTGTTCTTAAATTTCCCGGTGGTATATTTGTTTGTTCTGAATCTATGGTTAGTTATGTTTACATGTTGTGAACTATCATTTTAGGTGCTGCAATGATCACACATGTTGTGTAGAAAATCAAATGCATGCTCCAAATGAGATCATGTAAACCTTGCCAAACCTGGACAATATAGATTCAAGAAAATGCAAAAACAAGTAAAACCTTGGCAAACTATCTATGTTTGTGTAGGAGATCATGTGTGCAAAATTTGAAGTGATTTAGAGGAGGTCAAATAAATTTGAATTTAAGAAATGTGCTCCAAATGAGCTCCCAGGCTAGGGTAAACAGCCCATTGTAATCAAGTTTTTTCGACCTACTCTAAATGAGCCAAATGTTTTTTATTAACACATATTCACTTTTCATAGTGTAGATTCGAAGTCTCACTATTTTTTGAATTAATCTTCATATTTTTACATTTTATTTTGAAAACATATGCTTTAATATAAAAACTATTAAAAACACGTTTGAAATATAAAAATGGAAAATTAACTTCAGATCCTTCTTATTCACTTTGAAATAAAGCTTTGTTGATTTTTTTTATTTTTCACAAACAGAAGGTAACCCACCTCCTCTCCTTGAACTCTATGAAATCATGTACATGATAACTCATATGTGTGAAGGTTTTCTCATGAAAATGACCATAAACCAAGTTCATGATTTTTGATTGGTAACATGTCACATAAAACAACATTGTGCGCATGTTTTATATTTTTTCGACTTTTTTAAATTAATGGTGCTCATTTGACCTCGATCGTGCCAGCTAGGGTTTTTTCATGAAAATGACCATAGACCAAGTTCAATATTTTTCCTCGTTAGTTCGTCTTATAAAACGACGAACGGTGAAGCTTTGATATTTTTTCGATTTTTTTAATTAGTTATGCTCAGTCAAAGCCTTCGAAACCTCGTTGACCAGCTCAAAACCCCTCCAAACCCCGCGAGGTTTCGCCTAACCCTAGCTCCCAACGGCAGCCGTCTGATCATACCCTCGCGCCAAGCGACAACCCTCAGATCTAGTCTTCTAGAAGGAATTAGGTGGGCTGGCTACGTGCAGGCTCCGCGCCGTTGGATCACAAGCACGGCTCCGCATCATTGGATCATGGGGCGATCCGCGATGGGCGATCCTATTGGTTGTGCTCGGCTGCTCGCCCACCACTGACTCCGTGAAAAAAACGTTGTTATTGGGCCCAAAAGAAAACCAAGCTCTGGTTGGGCCGTCGAATTGTGTCGTTTTTTTGCATCGTTTGCTCCGTTTTTTGTGAACGTGCCGGCTCTGTATTTTTTTGCATCGTTTGAAATCAATTGACATTGCATAGCAAAACTTAGTTCTTTTTGTTCTATACAAATGCAAAATGACCAAATTTTTAAGGGCCAAATTTATTTTTATCATGCAAAATGGCCACAAACTATTCAAAAATTGTCTCTTTTTGTTCATATAATATATATTACCATGGATTCCCACGCGTGCCATTAGCTTCCTTTTCTTCTTCTTTTTCAAACCACCGTTTCCCACGCGTGTACACTCCCGATGCTGCGGTGGATTTGAAAACGAACTACTTCATATTTGACCCCGTTATTGCCATGGCTAAATAACACGTAGCACTATGACTATTTAAGCCACCCTCTGCCTCTGCCATCCCTCATCCATCTCCCATCCTCTCTGCCATCTTCCCTTCTTGCTCTTGGACCACTTCTCCTTCTTATAGCACATCCTCAACCATGCAGTACACCGGATCAACCTACCACTTCCCACCCACCGTGCTGGAGAGGTTCTACCCTCTTGGCGTGTACGTTGAGCGCACACTACGTGTGTGGGCGATATCAAGGTGGAGGACCGCAAGGAACTTCACCGAGTTCTTCCTCATGTCCGGCTACCACCACCTCCCGCAGGGATCTCCAAGGATGTTCCGTGTCGAGGAGGTCATTCAAAACGGGGTGGTGGTTTCTCTCCTTGCCCACTTCACCAACACATTCGACGCCTTCTACCTCCTCGGTCGGGTGTTTTGGTGTGGCTGCGAGTTCATCGTTTTCACCACCCACAACATGTTCAGGATTACGCCAACATCTTCCCCACCGCGTCGCGCATGCACGCTCTTCTGTACCCCATCGACAACGCCACGGAGGAGCAGTGAAGGGCGCCCGAAGGAGGAGCGAGGTGGAGACGGCGGCGTCTAGGGTTCTAAACCCTCTAATTTTTTTGAGTCTTTGTTATGTTAAGTTGTAATTGAACTATGTTGGAGATGTTATGGGCTTGTTGGCCCTTTTATCAAGTTCTGTTATTAAGTTTTCTATCCATTCTATTATGAAGTTCTTCCTAGTTTCAACTATGTGATCGTGCTATGGGCTTGTTGGCCCTATCTACATGTATGTTGATTGTTTTCTTAGAGAGCTCGCTTTGTTAGTAACCACCTAGTGCATGTAGCCACAACGAACCCTTCCTTTTGTACACAAGACACAAATATGTAGCCACCTAGCTAGTGCATACAACCACAATATATTTGTTCAATTTATTTGTCGTAGCAAAACGGGTGCAGATGCGAGTGGATCGAAAAGGCTGCAACTGATCGTAAAAAAACGATGCTCTAAATCGAGGAGACAAGTGTGCGAGAAGAGAGGAACCAGCGGCAGCGACCGTCGCTGCATCCGTGGCGGCTGGCGTGCACGAAAATGGCTCGGTCAGTACATCGTGGCGGCACGCATCAGCGCATGCAGGCTCGGTCGGCGCATCGTGGCAGCGCGCATCGACGCATGCAGGCATGCTTGTTGGGTGCATGAATAGCAGGCTTCTGTCGTGGCGGCGCGTGCAGGCGTTTAATGCAAGGGACGGCCCAACAAAACCATGACCTAACGGTCGAACAACTACACCGCCCAACGCGGCCCCACTCGTCAGAGTCAAAGCACTGAACCGACGGCGACGTCCGTTGTGACCTCTTCTGAGGGTTTCGAACAAGGGAGTGGGGAAAACTGAGCAAAAGTTAAGAGCGTGGGGATGAATGAGTAGAGCTAAGGAACCAGGGGCACACATGCAAAAAACCCAAACAAAAATAATAGAATCATATATTTCTAGCACATGTACTATTCACTGTAAAAGCACATGGTTTTTTATAGCTCACGTTAAAACTTATTTCATAATGAAATTTTACACACATATAGTATACATCTCTAAATACATGTGTATTTATTTTCAGCCTTTTAAAAACCTATAAAAGTCTGCATTTGGATTCTTGAAAAAATTGGGCTCAAGGGAGCCCGAGAGACAAAATACCTAATTTTCTCATCATCAACTTAGTGAAATCCAGAAATATGTTTTCCACCCTAACTAACCCATAAATATGTTGACAACCAAATCAGAAGACAAAAGAGAGTACATGTTTTCTGCGCGAAATAGCCCAGAAATATGTTGGTAACCAAATCGGAAGACTACCAGATTTCCTTTTGCAGCCTCCTTACCATCCAATTTAGTCCGTTAATTTTTTATCATCAAGCAAAAGATGAGAAAAGTCAAAGGCTTGGTTTACCTCTACACGATAAATTAGAGTTGATATGATGAATCAAATACGGGTAAACAATATGGTCTGCCAAACATTCGTTCCCTATTCCAACCTAAAACTCTATTTAAGGAGTGGATAATTTTTAATTTAAAAAATTTGTGTGACATGCAGACTAAGAGCAACTCTAGCAGAGTCGTCATATTAGCGGCCTCCATATGTGATGCGTAGACTCATAATCCCCATATTGGATGCCTCTATATGTGGGCCCACTTGATAATGGGACATCTTTTTTTGAATCTTTCTGTTTGAATTGTAGGTGCATGGAATGGAACAAATCTTTTCTCTTTGGTAGATTTTTTAAATCTGAACCGTAGAACAATAGTTATACGGTAAATTTTATAACTTTAAATATGTCCACATAAATACAAAGTAAGACAATCATCCAATGCCAGTTCTAGGATACACAGAAAACAATTATGAATGATTATCTATCTAGGTCTATATCTTCTGGGCCTTTGCTGGCTTACCATTGATAATGGTCACTTTCAAGTCCTCCATCAAATAGTAGGCGGCGTGTCTAAAGATTTTATCATTTCTGATGGACCAAATACCCCAGCAACCCATAATGACAATGTCCATACCAATCTATGAAGGAAGTCCGACCAAAGAAAAGCAAATTTCATCATAGCTTGAGATGCCTCTATTCTTGGAAGGGATGATTGTGGTCCAGCATGTTCTTGCAAATTCACAGTCCCAGGGGAGGTGGGTGAGGGTTTCTTTAGTTTTATCAAGGCAGGGGGTAGTTATAATCAGGCAGATACATAGATTTCCTGTGGAGCAAATTCCTGGTGTTGATTCTATCATGGAGCAAGAGCCAAAAGAACATTTTGTGTGTGAGTTTAGCTGAGCTTTTCAAAATGAGTTTGAAGATCATGTGTGCTTGGCTGGGTCCCATCATAGCTTTATACATTTCGAGAGAAGAATACTGGCCAGAGCTCCAGGAGTAAGTCCATTTGTCACTCACATACAAATTATCTCTGTTTAGGAAAGTTGTGCCGGGAGTGAGAAATTGCTGGTGAGCCTAAATGGATAATGGTCGATGCAAAAGATCCTCTAAATTATCCAAAGTCTGAACTTGAAGTAGAGAGACATATGTGTTGTTGTAGTAAGAGTATAGCTCAGGGTAGGCTTGTTGTAGTTGAGTGTCAGACCATTTATCATGCCAGAATTGAATAGAGTTGCCAATACCAGGGGTATAGATAGCATGTTGTTTATATGAAGGCATGAGCTTGAGTATTGCTTTCCACCAAAATAAGCCCATATGTATGGTACTAGGAGCATGGTTGGGATAATATGATTCCCAAATAATATTGACCCAAGGAATATCTTCTTTGTTCAGGAACTTGTGAAGATATTTCATAAGTAGAGCTTGATTATGTGTGCTGATGTCATGAATACCCAGGCCGCCATGGGATTTAGGCAAAGAGGCTTTCTCCCAAGAAATCTATGCAACAACTTTTTCCTCAGAGCGATATTTCCTCCAAAAGCAATGTTTGAGGTAGTAGTTAATCTATTGGACCACTGTTTTGGGCATGGAGAGGCTGCACATGAAGAAGATAGGCTTGCTGGAGAAGACATATTTGATCAGAGTGAGCCTGTCCCTATATGATAGTAAGGTGGTACAACCAGTAAGCCTATTAGCAATTCTATTGAGCATAGGTGCATAGTCCTTCACCTTGGGTCTAGAGAAAGTGAAGGGGAGGCCCAAGTAAGCAAGTGGTAGCTGACCAATCTAGCATTCCATGATAGTGGAGAGGTGGGTCACCAGGGGCAGAGGAGAGTTGATGGATATAAAAGTGGATTTGGAGTTGTTGACCTTTAGACCAGTGTATGCTACAAAAACAGAAGAAGGTTTTTGATGTGCCACAATTGAGTTGGGTCAGCTGGTATAACAAGGATAGTATCATTAACATATTGAATCACAGGAAACTTAGGGAAAGAAGCATGATGAATGGGAGGCTTGATTTAGGAGTTCCTCATAACTTCATTATGCATATATTGTAGGAGGTCAACAACCAACACAAATATCAAAGGTGACAGAGGGTCACCTTGTCTTACTTCTTTTTTACACAAAAATTGCTTCCCTAGGACCCCATTGAATAAAACAGATGAGAACCCAGTGCCATAGATCTGTTTAATCCACTTAATCCATCTGTGTCCAAAGCCTCTTGCCCTAAGAATGTGCATAATGGTATTATGGCTGATCATATCAAATGCCTTTTCAAAGTCTAATTTTTAGAAGAACAATTTGTTTGTTGGATTGTTTGCATTGGTGGACGTATTCATATGACCAGGCCAAGCAATCATGAATGCACTTGTTGTTGAGACATCCATATTGGATCTTGTGGGTCATTTTTCAAGATGTGCTTCTGTAATCTGTTGGCCACAAGTTTAGTCAAGACTTTGATGGCGCAATTCAGCAAAGATATGGGTCTAAAGTCTCATGGGGAAACAACTGCATCTTTCTTGGGGATCAAGGTGATGAAGGACTAGTTAATGCTCTGTAAATTGATTGTACCCTCATAAAAATCCTCTGTCGGTCTATAGAAATCTTAAGCAAGGATGTCCCAACAAGCTTTCATGAAATCAACATTGAAACCACGAGGGCTAGGAGATTTTCCATTTGGCAAGTTCTTGACTACCTCATCAATTTCTTCCTTAGATAAGGGGCTTCAAATTCCTATAATGCAGCATGAGGATCCGGAAGATTATAAAGCAACAGAGGGTTAACAGTGTCTGTGGTGCGACCTAGTCTATTTTTGAATGCTCTGAATAGAATAGCTTCCTTAGCATGTTGGTATTGAAATTTAGTGTTAGTTTCATCTCCCAAAATGGCAATATGATTGTTTCTATGCTGGATGGTTGCTTTTGCCTAATTTTTTCATATTAGCTTCACCAAATTGGATAGCTCTAATTATGGCTCTTTGTTTCCAATAAATTGTCCAAATGACTCTGAGGAGTAGTCCGCAATCCATTTCTTCAATGGCGAGATCTCTAAATTCTTCCAAAGTATCAAACAAGAGGATAACAACACTTGAATTTGAAATGATAGTCTTGAAATCAGATAGGTTGTGTGCCCAATTCTTGAGTCCTTTCCCGAGCCTTTTAAATTTGGTAGAGATGGTCTTGGCACTATCCAAACCATGCATCAGTTGTTCCCAAATGGATTTGACAACTTCTTTAAATTGTGGGTGTTGTAACCAGTAATTCTCAAATCTGAAAATTCTGGATTTAGGGATGGAAGTGTCGATTATGATAACACAAGGAACATGATCTGAAGTACTTTTGGCTAATGGAGTGTTAATGGCATTAGGGTATGTTAAAGTCCACGCTTTTGATGTAAAGAACCAATCTAGTGTTTCCAAAAGTGGTGCTTCTTGCATGTTGCTCCAAGTGAAATTTATACCTTTAGTGGAATCTGAATTAATGCCAACTTGCTAATTGCTTCATTAAATTGCGCATGTTGATAACCCACAAGTATAGGGGATCACAATAGCTTTCGAGGGTAGAGTATTCAACCCAAATTTATTGATTTGACACAAGGGGAGCCAAAGAATATTCTCAAGTATTAGCAGCTGAGTTGTCAATTCAACCACACCTGGAAACTTAATACCTGCAGCAAAGTGTTTAGTAGCAAAGTAATATGATAGTGATGGTAACAGTAACAAAAGCAAAGTAATGTTTTTGGTATTTTGTAGTGATTGTAACAATAGCAACGGGAAAGTAAATAAGCGTAAACCAGTATATGGAAAGCTCGTAGGCATCGGATCAATGATGGATAATTATGCCGGATGTGGTTCATCATGTAATAGTCATAACCTAGGGTGACACAGAACTAGCTCCAGTTCATCAATGTAATGTAGGCATGTATTTCGAATATAGTCATACGTGCTTATGGAAAAGAACTTGCATGACATCTTTTGTCCTACCCTCCCGTGGCAGTGGGGTCCTAATGGATACTAAGGGATATTAAGGCCTCCTTTTAATAGAGAATCGGAACAAAGCATTAGCACATAGTGAATACATGAACTCCTCAAACTACGGTCATCACCGGTAAGTATCCCGATTATTGTCACTTCGGGGTTAACGGATCATAACACATAATAGGTGACTATAGACTTGCAAGATAGGATCAAGAACTCTCATATATTGATGAAAACATAATAGGTTAAGATCTGAAATCATGGCACTCGGGCCCTAGTGACAAGCATTAAGCATAGCAAAGTCATAGCAACATCAATCTCAGAACACAGTGGATACTAGGGATCAAACCCTAACAAAACTAACTCGATTACATGATAAATCTCATCCAACCCATCACCGTCCAGCAAGCCTACGATGGAATTACTCACGCACGGCCGTGAGCATCATGAAATTGGTGATGGAGGATGGTTGATGATGACGACGGCGATGAATCCCCCTCTCCGGAGCCCCGAACGGACTCCAGATCAGCCCACCCGAGAGGTTTTAGGGCTTGGCGGCGGCTCCGTATCGTAAAACGCGATGAAATCTTCTCTCCTATTTTTTCTCCCTGAAACTCAATATATGGAGGTGGAGTTGGAGTCGGAGACGCAACAGGGGGCCCACGAGGTAGGGGGCGCGCCCTGGGGGGGGCACCCTTGTGAGAAGGGTGTGGGCCCCCCTAGTCTTCATCTTTGGCGAGGATTTTTTATTATTTATTGTAATGTATTCCATGGAGTTTCAGGTCATTCCGAGAACTTTTGTTTTCTACACATTAAACAACATCATGGCAATTCTGCTGAAAACAACGTCAGTCCGGGTTAGTTCCATTCAAATCATACAAGTTAGAGTCCAAAACAAGGGCAAAAGTGTTTGAAAAAGTAGATACGACGGAGACGTATCACATGTCCTGAATACTTCCTACATCTTTGTTTCTGTTGCTGGGGTATCTAATATAGTTAAAAAAACCCAAAACAAGTCAGTTATCATCATCTTCCATCTGAATATTCTAGAACCAGTTGAGGAAGATAATTCTGCTTGCAGCTTGACAAGGGCCATAAATGTTAGTCAGAGTCCACCGTTCCCCAAAGCTTAGAAGTGAATACAATAGTAACTGAGTAGTCATTCTTGCAAATTGATTTGCTAGAGAAACATTGTTCATTCCAAACAACGAGGATCCCACCTGAGGTACCATTGGAGGATAGGTAGTTGATACGTCTCCAACATATCTATAATTTTTTATTGTTCCATGCTACTATATTATCAATTTTGGATGTTTCATATACACTTTCAAGCAATTATATATATATATATATATATATATATGTATATATATATATATCATTTTTTGGGACTAACCTATTTACTTAGTGCCCAGTGCCAGTTGTTGTTTTTTTTGCTTGTTTTTGGTTTCGCAGAATATTAGTACCAAATGAAGTCCGAAAGCCACGAAACTTTTTGAATTTTTTTTGGATAAAAGAGACACTAGAAGCTTCGGGAGAAGACCAGACGATGGGCTGTGGGCCCACAAGACAATAGGGCGTGCCTAGGGAGGTAGGCGTGCCATGGTATGTTGTGGGGCCCATGTGGCTCCGTTTGACCTAACTCCGCCTCTATAAATTCTCTAAAATCATGAAACCAACATAGGAATCCACAAAATACTTTTTTCGCCGCCACAAGTTCCAAATCCATGACATCCCATCCGGAGGCCTTTTTCGGCACTCTGCCGAAGGGGGATTCGATCACGAAGGGGGCTCTTCATCATCCTTCCTGCCCTCCGATGATGCGTGAGTAGTTGACCACGGTGAAAGGATCGAGAAGAGGTGTCTAGAGGGGGGGGTGATTAGACACTAGGTGCTAAAAGTTGCAGTATTCTTTAGGTTGAAGTGGATTTTCGGCACAAGTTTAACAAACACAATACATATCAAGTGACACGTCTCCAACGTATCTATAATTTTTGATTGCTCCATGCTATATTATCTACTGTTTTGGGCAATATTGGGCTTTATTATCCACTTTTATATTATTTTTGGGACTAACCTATTAACCGGAGGCCTAGCCCAGATTTGCTGTTTTATGCCTATTTCAGTGTTTTGAAGAAAAGGAATATCAGAGGAGTCGAAACGGAACGAAATCAACTGGAGAAGTTATTTTTGGAAGGAAACACACCTGATGGACTTGGACCTCACGTCATAAGATACGGGAGCTACCCACGAGGGTGGGGGGCGCGCCCACCCCCCTAGGGCGCGCCCCCTGCCTCGTGGGGCCCCCGTGGCTCCCCTGACGTGCTTCTTCTTCCTATATAACTCCATATACCCTAAAACTTCCAGAACGGAGATTAGATCGGGAGTTCCGCTGCCGCAAGCCTCTATAGCCACCAAAAGTCAATTGGGACCCTGTTCTGGCACCCTGCCAGATGGGGGAACCCTCACCGGTGGCCATTTTCATCATCCCGGCGCTCTCCATGATGAGGAGGGAGTAGTTTACCGTTGGGACTGAGGGTATGTACTAGTAGCTATGTGTTTGATCTCTCTCTCTCTCTCTCTCTCTCTCGTGTTCTTGATTTGGCACGATCTTGATGTATCGCGAGCTTTGCTATTATAGTTGGATCCTATGTTTCTCCTCCCCCTCTTCTCTCTTGTAATGAATTGAGTTTCCCCTTCGGAGTTATCTTATCGGATTGAGTCTTTAAAGATTTGAGAACACTTGATGTATGTCTTGCGTGGGATACCCGTGGTGACAATGGGGTATTCTATTGATCCACTTGATGTATGTTTTGGTGATCAACTTGCGGGTTTCGTGACATTGGGAACCTATGCATATGGGTTGGCACACGTTTTCGTCGTGATTCTCCGGTAGAAACTATGGGCGCTCTTTGAGGTTCTATGTGTTGGTTGAGTAGATGAATTGAGATTTTGTGATGCATATCGTATAATCATACCCACAGATACTTGAGGTGACATTGGAGTATCTAGGTGACATTAGGGTTTTGGTTGATTTGTATCTTAAGGTGTTATTCTAGTACGAACTCTAGGGATGTTTGTGACACCTATAGGAATAGCCCAACGGATTGATTGGAAAGAATAACTTTGAGGTGGTTTCATACCCTACCATAATCTCTTCATTCGTTCTCCGCTATTAGTGACTTTGGAGTGACTCTTTGTTGCATGTTGAGGGATAGTTATGTGATCCAATTATGTTAGTATTGTTGAGAGGACTTACACTAGTGAAAGTATGAACCCTAGGCCTTGTTTCCTAGCATAGCAATACCGTTTACGCTCACTTTTATCACTTGCTACCTTGCTGTTTTTATTATTCCAGATTACAAATACCTTTATCTACTATCCATATACCACTTGTTTCACCATCTCTTCGCAGAACTAGTGCACCTATACAATTTACCATTGTATTGGGTGTGTTGGGGACACAAGAGACTCTTTGTTATTTGGTTGCAGGGTTGCTTGAGAGAGACCATCTTCATCCTACGCCTCCTACGGATTGATAAACCTTAGGTCATCCACTTGAGGGAAATTTGCTACTGTCCTACAAACCTCTGCACTTGGAGGCCCAACAACGTCTACAAGAAGAAGGTTGTGTAGTAGACATCAAGCTCTTTTCTGGCGCCGTTGCCGGGGAGGCGAGGAAAGCGGCACTAACACCCCGTCAACTAAGCTCTTTTCTGGCGCCGTTGCCGGGGAGGTGAGTGCTTGAAGGTATATCTTTAGATCTTGCAATCGAGTCTTTTAGTTTCTTGTTTTATCACTAGTTTAGTTTATAAAAGAAAACTATAAAAAAATGGAATTGAGTTTGTCTCATACGCTTCACCTTTTTAATATCTTTCGTGAGTATGATGGAAAGGATAATTGTGCTCAAGTGCTAGAAGAAGAAATCTATAAAATGTTTGGCACTAAATATTTGAATGATGAGCATGACTGCAATGTTGTTAGTACGAATTCTTAGAATATCCATGATACTAATGATGATTGCACTAGTTATGATGAAAATGTCTCCTATAAACATGTCAATTTTTGTGGAGTAGACTGGGTTTGCAAGTACACACCAAATAGGGAAGATAGATATTGCAAGAGGCATAAGTACTTAGAAACCAAATTGTTGCAAGAAGAGCTAGATGAATGTGCTGAAAAATTCAATATTTTTCGCGCTCCTTGTGAACTTTACAATGAACATGGTCATTTAAATCTCCAATGCAAATTGTTTCATGACCGAATCGTATCCAAAAATTGTGATAATTTGATTACCCTTGAGCATCATAAAGAGCTTAGTATTCTCTTGGGGTATGAGGAAATGAAACGTATAACTGAGGGTATTCCAAAGTTTAATCTTGATAAAGTTCTTCATTTTGATCTAGAGAATATTTATATGTATTGTGCGGTGAATTGTATTGAAAATCCTTATATTGCCAACTACATTAAGAAAAGAAAACAAATAGAAGATGAAGAGAATACTAACGAAAGGGAAGAGACTTCCCAATATCCTCCTATTATTTCTTATGATGAATCAGGTAACGAGGAGGAGCCTCCTATTCAACCAATCTCATTAATAAGGAGCTCCAAAAAGAGGATTGAACCCACACATGATGTGGTGAATAAGAAGAAAAGAAAAAGTAAGAGAGGTAAAAAGATATCTCTCCCAAATAATGCTGCTCCTATTACTATTGTGCCTTATGAAAATATAATTGTGGAAGATAATGATACTTCTTATGATCTTGAAAATCTTTTTGGCACTTGCTTGGAAGAATATGATAATTGCTATACTATTGGTGCTATCCATACTATTAATGATGAGAGTGATTATGCTTATGATATGAAAAGGCCCAAGCTTGGGGAAGCTATGTTTGATGAGGATGACATATTTGAGAATATATTTGCTGCAATTAATGTTTGTCCCAAGCTTGGGGATGCTATGTTTAATAATGATGTTTAGCCTCTCAAGTTTTGATATGCAAATTTATAATGATGATAGCATGCCTCCTACTTATGATAATTATTGTGATAAAACTTATGCTATAAAAAGTAGTGATGATTATATTTATAAAACTTGTCGTGATTATGATTACCCTTTTTCTGAACATTACTCTTTTAATATGGAAACAATTTATAGTATTCAAGTCTCTTATGATACCCCCACTATTATTCATGAGAAGAATTTTGCTTATGTGGAGAGTAATAAAATTTCTATGCTTGTAGATCATGAAAAGAATGATTTAGGTGCTGGTTATATTGTTGAATTTATTCATGATGCTACTGAAAATTATTATGAGGGAGGAATATATGCTTGTAGGAATTGCAATAATGTCAAGTTTCCTCTCTATGTGCTTAAAATTTTGAAATTATGCTTGTTTTGCCTTCCTATGCAAGTTGATTCTTGTTCCCATAAGTTGTCTGACCACAAAACCCCTATGCATAGGAAGTGGGTTAGACTTAAATGTGCTAGTAATATTCTTCATGATGCTCTCTTTATGTTTCAATTCTTATCTTTTATGTGAGCATCATTGAAATCATCATGCCTAGCTAGGGGCATTAAACGATAGCGCTTGTTGGGAGGCAACCCAACTTTATTTTTATTCCTTGCTTTTTGTTCCTGTTTAGTAATAAATAATTCATAATACTCTGTTTAGATGTGGTTTTATACTTTTAATTAGTGTTTGTGCCAAGTAGAACCTTTGGGAAGACTTTGGGAAAGTCTTGTTGATCATGCTGTAAAAAAGAGAAACTTTATCGCTCACGAGAACTGCTGCCATTTTTATTTGGAGAGTGCTATTTAGTTAATTCTTTTTGAAGATGATTAATAGATAAATTCCTCAGGTCCAGAAATTTATTTGAGAATTTTATGAGTTCCAGAAGTATACGTTTGATCCACAGTACTACAGACTGTTCTGTTTTTAACAGATTCTGTTTTTCATGTGTTGTTTACTTATTTTGATAAATCTATGGCTAGTAAAATAGTTTATAAACCATAGAGAAGTTGGAATACAGTAGGTTTAACACCAATATAAATAAAGAATGAGTTCATTACAGTACCTTGAAGTGGTGATTTATTTTCTTATACTAACGGAGCTTACGAGTTTTCTGTTAAGTTTTGTGTTGTGAAGTTTTCAAGTTTTGGGTAAGGATTCGATGGACTATGGAATAAGGAGTGGCAAGAGCCTAAGCTTGGGGATGCCCAAGGAACCCCAAGGTAATATTCAAGGATAGCCAAGAGCCTAATCTTGGGGATTCCCCGGAAGGCATCCCCTCTTTCGTCTTCGTTCATCGGTAACTTTACTTGGAGCTATATTTTTATTCGCCACATGATATGTGTTTTGCTTGGAGCGTCATTTTATTTTCTTTAGCTTTGCTTGCTGTTTGAATAAAGTATCAAGGTCTGAAATTATTAAATGTTAGAGAGTCTTCACATAGTTGCATAATTATTCAACTACTCATTGATCTTCACTTATATCTTTCGGAGTAGTTTGTCATTTGCTCTAGTGCTTCACTTATATCTCTCAGAAAATGTAGGTTGGAAGTGTAGGTTTGTTCTGGTGGCTCTCTCCCCGAATGAAGAGGAGGTGGAGGGGTATATATAGCCTCCACACAAAATCTAACCGTTACACATAACTTTCCAAACTCGGTGGGACCGAATGATTAAACTCGGTCAGATCGATTCAACAAAGCTAGTGACCATTAGGGTTTTCGGTGGGACCGACATGCAACTCGGTAGGACCGATATGATTAGGGTTAGGGCATAACGTAATCTCGGTGAGACCAATTACACAAACTCGGTGAGACCGATTTTGGTAATAAGCTAACCAGAGAGTTGGTCAGGTAAACTCGGTGGGACCGATCGCTCATTTCGGTGAGACCGAAATGTTACAAAAGGGAACCAGAGAGTTTACATTGCAGTTTAGGTGGGACCGATCGCAAGTTTCGGTGAGACCGAAAGTATTGCAATAGGCAATAGAGAGTTTGCAATCCCATCTCGGTGAGACCGAGATCCCTATCAGTGAGACCGATTTGCCTAGGGTTTGTGGCAGTGGCTATGACATTCGAAACTCGGTGGCGCCGGATAGGAAGAATCGGTGGGGCCGAGTTTGACTTTTGGTTTAGGTCATCTGTGGATGTGAGAAAGTAGTTGAGGGTTTTGGAGCATATCACTAGGCATTTGGAGCAAGAGCCTCATTAAGCAACACCTCATCCCTCCTTGATAGTATTGGCTTTTCCTATAGACTCAATGTGATCTTGGATCACTAAAATGGAAAATGTAGAGTCTTAAGCTTAGAGCTTGAGCCAATCATTTGTCCTTAGCATCTTGAAGGGGTTTCACATCCTCTAGTCCATGCCACTTCACTGTTGAACTTATCTGAAACATACTAGATAAAAATGTTAGTCCAACAAGAGATATGTTGACATTAATTACCAAACCACCTAGGGAGCACTTGTGCTTTCAATCTCCCCCTTTTTGGTAATTGATGACAACATACATCAAAGCTTTAGATCAAGATATTAAGAGTAGTAAGTAAAGCTTTGGAAAGACATGTAACTTGCATAAGCTCCCCCTACATGTATGCAATCATGTGATTATGGAATATAGGAGCATGTGAATGCATAACATGACAGAGTAAGCAATGTGTTACATGTATCTTGGCTATATGCATCAGAGCAAATGATGAAAATATGAGAAATGTACCTTCATGCTCATGAGTCCTTCTTGCAAACAGTATGCACATCAGCAAGAAATTCTCATTCACATGACTGTGATGCATATACTTACCTTGTGGTCTTGAGTTGGCTTAGGATGGGATGAACCTGCGTAAACAAGGTTAGATAACACAGATACACCTACTGGCCAGAGAAACCAAGAGAAACCACAAGAGTACCAAGACTGGGATGACATGTAGAGTGAGTACTAAGTACCACATTGGATATAGACATGTCCCCAAAGGTAAAGATGTGCAATAAATTCAAGCATTTCCATCCCTTAGATGTCTTGCTCCCCCTGAATCTAGCATGGGATGCTGGGAGAAGATGGGGAATAGGAAATCAGAGCAAAAACAGAGCTCAAAGGAAATAAACAGAGCTAATGCAAACGAGCAAATATGAACATGTCTTTCCCCTGTTGAAGACATGTGACTTCTCTCCTCTTGAACACTAAGCATCTGGGGTCCTTGATGATTAATCTTTCTTCCCTTGAGTATCCTCTCCCCTTATAGATATGATTAAGCTTTTATGTGATCTCTCTCTCCCCCTTTGACATCAATTTCCAAGAAGGGTTCTTATGGATCTTTGTCATGATGGGTTTGGTCCTTGAGTCACAGAACAAAGCAGCAAGTTGAATAGGATGCTGGTCGAGGACAAGATTCATTGAGTGGAGCTGGATTAAAAAGAATTCAGAAACAAGTGGCAAGATGTTTTTCCTGCAGTGAAATCGGTAGCACCGAGTTTGGTGTTTCGGTGGCACCGAAAGGGTTCGGTTGGACCGAAGTAAACAGCCCGGTGTGACCGAATTCATCGCAGAGAAAACACTTGTCACCTCAGCTCACTAGACAAGTAAGATCTCACAAGGATTTGCAAGGAATTTAATGCAGAAGATGCAGAATAGAAAAGAAAAGATAAGAAACTAAAAAGAATCTAGATGAAGTTGAAGAGGGAAACAAATATGCATGAGACAAATGCAAGAGCACAAAAAAGAACACAAGAGAACTTCATCTAGAATTGGGCGGTGACAAAGTCACCTATGTTCATCTCCTTGCATTTACTTTATTTGCCATTTGCCTCTCGGTTTCATCTCCCCCACTTCTAAAAAGTTTTTATGAAAATATATTTCTATTGCCTTTTTTCTTGTTTGCTTCTTTGCTTGTTTGTTATATTGTTTGCATAGTTACGATGTCTCAAGAAAATACAAAATTGTGTGATTTTTCCAATACTAATAATAATGATTTTACTAGTACTATGATTGCTCCTCCCACCACTAGTGCGGAGACTTGTGAATAGTAATGCTCCTTTGCTAAATCTTGTTATGAAAAACAATTTTCTAGTAGTCCTAATGAAGATGCCGCATCCCATCTTAACACTTTCATAGAATTGTGTGACATGCAAAATAAAAAAGATATGGATAATGATATTGTGAAGTTAAAACTATTCCCGTTCTCATTTCGGGGTTGTGCAAAATTTTGTTTTCGTCTTTTCCACGAAATAGCATTGATTCTTAGGATAGATGCAAAGATGCTTTTATTACTAAATATTTTCCTCCCGCAAAAATTATTTCCCTTAGAAATCAAATAATTAATTTCAAGCAAATTGAGTATGAACATGTTGCCCAATCTTAGGAAAGGATGGAATTAATGATAAGAAATTGCCCTACTCATTTTTTAAATTTTTGGATCATCATACAAAATTTTATTCGGGATTGAACTTTGTTTGTAGAAAATCTTTTAGATTCCGCTGTAGGTGGTACCTTATGGAGACTACATTGTGTGAAGCTACTAAATTTCTTGATAATATTACACCAAATTATTCACAATAGCATGCTGAAAGAGCTGCTATGAGTAAAAAAGTGATTTTTGTTGAAGAAATTAGTACTTTGAGTGATGAAGTTGATGCATTTAGGAAATTGGTTGCTAGTAAAAATGCTCCTATTGAACCTAATGATGTGCCTTTGTCCACTTTGATTGAGAAAAATAATGATCCCGGAGACGTGAAATTGTCTCACGAAACAATTTTAATAGTAATGCTTATAGAGGTAATTTTAATCCTAGGCCATTTCATGGAAATTCCTCTAATAATTATGGCAATTCCTATGGTAATTATAATAATAATAATAATAATAATAGTAGTAGTAGTAGTAGTAGGATTCCCTCTAATCTTGAAAGTAATATTAAAGAATTTATTAATGCTCAAAAGGTTTTCAACACTACGATAGAAGAAAAATTGAGTAAACTTGATGATATGTCTAGGAGCATCGATAGAATTACTCATGATGTGGAAAATCTTAAAGCTAAAATTTTGCCACCCAAGATTGATATTAATGAATTAATTAAAGCTTTATATGTTTCTATGGATGACAGTAAGAAAAGAACCGCTATGCTAAGAGCTAAACGAGAATGTTTAGAAAAATTGATTCCTCCCGATTTCTTTCGTAATAATGATGAGGACACTACAATGATTGGTGTTTCATTTATTGATTCCTTGTTTAACAATATAAAACTTGATGAACAGGGGACCTAATAAGAGTTAACTTTAGCTAGAAGGCATTCCCATAACTCAGAGGGTGAAAATCTTGATGAAAAATTTACTAAAAGTGGGTTTTAAGATGTAAAAACTTTAACTAGTGATCTGCCCACTTTCTTGGAATATAAAGATTTTGAATATGGTAGTTGTTCTTTGATTGAGTGTATTTATTTGTTGCAATCCATGCTAAATTAACCCAATGCATATGAACAAAATAAAGCTTTTACTAAACATATTGTAGAAGCGATGATGAAAGCATTAGATAGAGATTTCAATTCCTAGAAAATTATATGATGAATGGGAAACCACCATTAAATTCAGGATTAAAAATTGTGAGTGCAATGATTTATGTGATTTGGGTGCTAGTGTTTCCACAATTTTGAAATCTCTATGTGATGTGCTAGGTTTTACCAATATGGATGAAAGTTCTCTTAATTTGCACTTGGCGGATTCTACTATTAAAAACCCTTTGGGTAGAATTAAAGATGTTCTTATTCTTGAAAATAGGAACTATGTGCCCTTTGATTTTATTGTACTTGACATTGATTGCAATCCATCTTGCCCCATAATACTTGGTAGACCGTTTTTACGAACTATAAGTATCGTTATTAACATGAAAGAAGGGAATATTAAATTTCAGTTTTCGTTAAAGAATGGTATGGAACACTTCCCTAGAGCTATAATTAAGCCACCATATGAGTCAATCATGAGGTCCACCTATGGAACTAAAACCAAAGATGACAACACTTGAAACTATGCATTCTGCCTAGCTAGGGGCGAAAAACAATAGCGCTAGTTGGGAGGCAACCCAATAGTTATCTTTTAATTTTTGGTTTCCTTTCTGTTTTTCAATAAACACAAAATTATTCGACTATTATCATTGTGTTTTAGTGTTTTAAGTAGTGTTTGTGCCAAGCAAAGCCTTTGGGATGATTTGGGTGATAGTTGCTTTGATTTTGTGTATTAACAAAAACTTTTGCGTCTAGTAGCAGAATTTTTTAAAAAATGGAGTGTAAAAAAATTCTGGACTTTTTACACATGATTTATATACAAATTTCCCATGTTTTCCTAATGTTTCAGAATTTCTGGAGTTACAGAAGTATGGTAAATGTTCAGATTGCAACAGACTATTCTGTTTTTGACAAATTCTCTTTTTATGCATTGTTTTGCTTGTTTTAATGAAATTATGGATTGTATCAGGGGGTATAAGCCATGGTGAAGTTATAACAAATTAGCTATAATGCAAAAATAAAATATGAATGGTTTTTCAACATTACTTAAAGTAGTGATTTGCTTTATTATACTAACGGATATCACGAGGTTTTGTTGAGTGTTGTGTGATTGAAGTTTTCAAGTTTTGGGTGAGATCACGATGGATGAAGGAATAAGGAGTGGCAAGAGCCTAAGCTTGGGGATTCCCAAGGCACCACAAGGTAATATTCAAGGACTCCCAAGCAACTAAGTTGGGGATGCCCCGAAAGGCATCCCCTCTTTCTTCTAATGATCATCGGTAATTTTACTTGGAGCTATATTTTTATTCGTCACATATCATGAGTTTTGCTTGGAGCGTCGTGTATTATATGAGTCTTTTCTTTGTTTGCTTTTTAGTTTGTCACAATCATCCTTGCTGAACACACTTGTTTGAGAGAGCCACACGGATATCATGATTTGCTAGGATACTCTATGTGCTTCACTTAAATCTTTTGAGCTAGGCAGTTGCTCTAGTACTTCACTTATATCATTTAAGCACGACGGTGGTTATATTTTAAAGAAATATACTCTCATGCTTCACTTATATTATTCTGAGAGTTGATTTTTTTAAAGAATTATACTCTCATGCTTCACTTATATTGTTTTGAGAGTTGAATTTTTTTTGAAGAAATATTTGTACTCTCATGCTTCACTTATATCTTTTTGAGAGTTGATAATAGCAATGGTAATTTGCACAAGATATGAATTTGGTCCCAAAGTGATGGATATCCAAGGGGGATATAATAAAAACTTTCATATAGATCATTAGATATGATAAACTTGATTCCTTGCAATAGTTTTGTGATATGGAGATAGTAACATGTGAGTCATGTTGGTGAGTAATTGCTTTAGTAAGAATATTGGTGTTAAGGTTTGTGATTTCCTATGCATGCACATAAAGTCAATAGTTATGAAATGAAGTTATATCCTAATTATGGTGCATTATTCAATGTTAGTTATTTTAAATGCATGCTTATGACCGTTTTCGCTTTTTGGTTGGTCGCTTCTCAATCTATTTGCTAGCCTTCATTTGTACTAAGCGGGAATGCTCCTTGTGCATCCAACTCCTAAAACCTAAAGTTGTGCCATATGAGTCCACCATACCTACCTATATGCGGTATTTCCATGCCGATCCAAGTAAATTTGCATGTGCCAACTCTAATTTTCAAAATGAATTTCCGTTTTGTGTGCCCGTACCACTTATGAAGCGGCAGGGGGTGGCCAATATTTTCCATGCTAGGTATTCTATTCTCACAATGAGTGTTTATTCAGTTGTCATTGCACAAGAGTGTGGCAGGTAATAGGGATGCCCAGTCCCGAAATGGAAAAACATTATGATAATAAATTCCTTGGAAAGTGTTGGTATGGAAGGCACCCAGGAATACGGCTAGCCAAGGATTGTGAAAGAATGATGGAAAGGAAATAAACTTTCCTTTCTATTTGGGAACTGCCTATAATTTTTCTTGCACGAAAGATAATGGGAATTCTCGGTCGTTTTCATTGGCAGGAAAATAATGCCTCTCAAAATAATTGTATCTCTAATTTAAGCCTTGAGCTCTAGCACCTCTGCAAATCCCTACTTCCCTCTGCGAAGGGCCTCTATATTTAATTTTATGCAATTTTTATTTTTAATTTGAGTCTCCATCTTCTCTTATAAAGCACCAACTAGAGAGCACTATTGTCATACTTTTGCATTGGATGCAGCTAATGTTGAGTGTGTTTCATGAATGGATCAATGATTGAGCATAATGGGATAGGGATAACTTTCTTTAGCGTTGATATTTTGGAAGACATGGTTGCTTGTTAGTATGCTTGAGTATTGATGTCTTCATGTCAAATTATAGACTATTGCTTTGAATTATTCAAGTCCAAATATACATGCTACAAAGAAAAGAATATATGATGAATATGTTAGGTAGCATTCCACATAAAAATTCTGGTTTTATCATTTACCTACTCGAGGATGAGCAGGAATTAATCTCGGGGATTCTTGGTACGTCTCCAACGTATCTATAATTTTTTATTGATATGTGCTATTATATTATCAATCTTGGATGTTTTATATACACTTTCAAGCAATTATATATCATTTTTGGGACTAACCTATTAACATAGTGCCCAGTGCCAATTCCTATTTTTTTTGCTTGTTTTAGGTTTCGCAGAATATCAGGACTAAACGAAGTCTAAAATCCATGAAACTTTTAGGAGATTTTTTCTGGACAAAAGAGACACTAGAAGCTTCAGGAGGAAGCCAGACGATGGACCGTGGGCCCACAAGACACCAGGGTGCGCCTAGGGAGGTAGGCGTGCCATGGTATGTTGTGGGGCCTACATGGCTCCGTTTGATCTAACTCCGTCTATAAATTCTCTAAAATCGTGAAACCAACAGAGGAGCCCACAAAATACTTTTTCCACCGCCGCAAGTTCCAGAACCTCAAGATCCCATTTGGAGGCCTTTTCCGGCACTCTGCCGGAGGTGGCTCTTCATCATCCTTGCTGCCCTTCGATGATGCATGAGTAGTTTACCACAGACCTATGCATCCATAGTTAGTAGCTAGATGGCTTCTTCTCTCTATTTGATCTTCAATACAATGTTCTCCTTGACGTTCTTGGAGATCTATTCAATGTAATGACTTTTTGCGGTGTGTTTGTTGGGATTCGATAGATTGTGAGTTTATGATCAGATCTATCCATGCATATTATTTGAGTTTTCTCTGAGCTCTTTTATGAATGATTGTTATAGCCTCGTATTTCTTCTCCAATTTATTGGTTTGGTTTGGCCAACTAGATTGATTTACCTTGCCATGGGAAGAGGTGCTTTGTAATGGGTTCGATCTTGCGGTGCTCAATTGCAGTGACAGAGAGGGACATGACACGCATGTGTCATTGCTATTAAGGGTAAAAAGATGGGATTTATTTCATATGCCATTTTTATCTTGTCTACATCATGTCATCTCGCTTAAGTCGTTACTTCGTTCTTCCATGAACTTAATACACTAGATGCATGTTGGATAGCGGTTGACACGTCTCAAACGTATCTATAATTTTTGATTATTCCATGCCATTATATTATCTATTTTGGATGTTCTATATGCATTAATATGCTATTTTATATTATTTTCGGGACTGGCCTATTAACCTAGAGCCCAGTGCAAGTTCTTTTTTCCTTGTTTTAGAGTTTCGCAGAAAAGGAATACCAAACGGAGTCCAAACGGAATAAAACCTTCGCAATGATTTTTCTTGGACCAAAAGACAACCAGAAGACTTGGAGATGAATTCGGAGGAGCTACAAGGCGGCCACAAGGAAGGAGGGCGCACCCAGGGGGGTAGGGTGTGCCCCTACCCTTGTGGGCCCCTCGTGCACCTCCTGACCTAATTTCCTCACCTATATATTCCCATATATCCCCAAACCAATGAGAGGATCCACAAAAACACTTTTCCACCGGCTCAACCTTCTATACCTGTGAGATCCCATCTAGGGGCCTTTTTGGCGTCCCGTCGGAGGATTCGATCACGAAGGGCTTCTACATCAACTCTATTGCCCTTCCGATGAAGCGTGAGTAGGTTACCATAGACCTACGGGTCCATAGCTAGTAGCTAGATGGCTTCTTCTCTCTCTTGGATTCTCAATACCATGTTATCCTTGATGTTCTTGGAGATCTATCCGATGCAATACTCTTTTGCTGTGTGTTTGCCGAGATCCGATGAATTGTGGATTTATGATCAACTTATCTATGAATATAGTTTGAATCTTCTCTAAATTCTTTTATGCATGATTTTATATCTTTGTAATTATCTTTGAACTATCGGTTTGTTTTGGCCAACTAGATTGGTTTTTCTTGCAAAGGGAGAAGTGCTTAGCTTTGGGTTCAATCTTGCGGTTTCCTTTCCCAGTGACAGTAGGGGCAGCAAGGCACGTATTGTATTGTTTCCAACGAGGATAAAAAGATGGGGTTTTCATAATATTGCTTGAGTTAATTCCTCTACATCATGTCATCTTGCTTAATGTGTTACTCTGTTCTTTATGAACTTAGTACTCTAGATGCATGCTGGATAGGGGTCGGTGTGTGGAGTAATAGTAGTAGATGCAGAATCGTTTTGGTGTAATTGACACAGACGTGATGTCTATATTCATGATCATTGCCTTAGATATCGTCATAAAATTGCGCTTTTCTATCAATTGCTCAACAGTAATTTGTTCACTCGCCGCATTATTTTCTATCTTGAGAGAAGCCTGTATTGAAACCTATGGCCCCCGGGTCTATTTTCCATCATACAAGTTCTATTTTCCATCATATAAGTTTCTGATCTACAATATTAATTTCTGATTTACTCTTTTTGCAATCTTTTACTTTCCGATCTATAAACCAAAAATACAAAAAATATTTACTTTACCGTTTATCTATCTCTATCATATCTCACTTTTGCAAGTAACCGTGAAGGGATTGGCAACCCTTTATCGCGTTGGGTGCAAGTTGTTTGATTGTTTGTGTAGGTATTCAGTGACTTGTGCGTTGTCTCCTATTGGATTGATACCTTGGTTCTCAAAATTGAGGGAAATACTTACTCTACTTTGCTACATAACCCTTTCCTCTTCAAGGGAAAAACCAATGCGAGCTCAAGAAGTAGGAAGAAAAATTTCTGTCCGGGGAGATCTACGCCAAGTCAAGACATACCAAGTACCCACCACAAACTCTCATCTCTTGCATTACATTATTCGCCATTCGCCTCTTGTTTTCCTCTCCCCCACTTCTAAAATGGTTTTAAAAAAGATTTGCCTTTTCTTCACCTCTCTTCCGTTCATCTTCTTCGTTTGCTTTTTGTGTGCTCATGTGTTGGATTTCTTGCTTTGTCACGATGTCTAAAGAGAATACCAAATTGTGTGACTTTTCCAACACCAATAATAATGATTTTATTAGTACTCCGATTGCTCCCGCTACTAATGCGGAATCTTGTGAAATTAATGCCGCTTTGCTAAATCTTGTTATGAAAGATCAATTTTTCGTCCTTCCTAGTGAAGATGCCACATCCCATCTAAACAATTTCGTTGATTTGTGTGATATGCAAAAGAAAAAAGATCTGGATAACGATATTGTTAAATTTAATCTATTTTCGTTCTCACTTCGAGATCGTGCTAAAACTTGGTTTTTATCTTTGCCTAAAAATAGTATTAATTCATGGAATAAGTGTAAAGATGCTTTTATTTCCAAGTATTTTTCGTCCCGCTATGATCAACTCCCTTAGGAACGATATTCTGAATTTTAAGCAACTTGATCATGAACATGTTGCACAATCTTGGGAGAGGATGAAATTGATGATACTGAATTTCCCTACTCATGGTTTGAATTTGTGGATGATTATACAATTTTTTTATGCCGGATTGAATTTTGCTTCTAAAAATCTTTTAGATTCGGCCACGGGAGGTACTTTTATGGAAATTAATTTATGAGAAGCTACTAAACTCCTAGATAATATTATGCTTAATTATTCTCAATGGCATACAGAAAGATCTTTCACTAATAAAAAAGTGCATGCGATTGAAGAGATTAATGTTTTGAGTGGAAAGATGGATGAGCTTATGAAATTATTTGCTAGAAAGAGTGCTTCTATTGATCCTAATGATATGCCTTTGTCTACTTTGATTGAGAATAATAATGAATCTATGGATGTGAATTTTGTTGGTAGGAACAATTTTGGTAATAACGCGTATAGAGGCAATTTTAATCCTAGGTCGTTTCCTAGTAATTCCTCTAATAATTATGGTAATTCCTACAACAATTCTTATGGAAATTATAATAAGGTATCCTCTGATTTTCAGAATAGTGTTAAAGAATTTATCAGTTCACGAAAGAATTTCAATGCTTTGATTGAAGAAAAATTGCTTAAGATTCATGATTTGGATAAGAAAGTGGATATAATTTCTCTTGATGTTTATTATTTAAAACTTAGATTTATTACACCCAAGCATGATATCAATGAGTCTCTCAAAGCTATGAGAATTTCTATTGATGAGTACAAAGAAAGAAACGCTAAGATGCGTGCTAAAAAGATTGGTTTGTAAAAACATGTTCTTCTAGTTTCTATGAAAATAATGATGATGATCTAAAAGTGATTGATGTGACTCCTATTGAATCTTTGTTTTCCAATATAAATCTTGATAAAGATGGGACTGGAGATGAGTCAACTTTACTTAAAAGGCGTCCCAATGATTCGGAGTTTTTAGATCCTGATGCAAAAATTGACAAAAGTGGGATTGGAGTGGTCAAAACTTTAAGTAGGAATAAACCCACTCTTTTGGATTTCAAGGAATTTAAGTATGATAATTGTTCTTTAATAGATTGTATTTCCTTGTTGCAATCCACGTTGAATTCTCCTCATGCTTATAATCAAAAGAAAGCTTTTACTAAACATATCGTTGATGCTATGATGTAATATTTTGAAGAAAAGCTTGAATTGGAAGTTTCTATCCCTAGAAAACTTTATGATGAGTGGGAACCTACTATTAATATTAAGATTAAAGATTATGATTGGCATGCTTTGTGTGATTTGGGTGCTAGTGTTTCCATGATTCCAAAAACTTTATGTGATGTGCTAGGTTTATGTGAATTTCATGATTGTTCCTTAAATTTGCATCTTGCGGATTCCACTATTAAGAAATCTATGGGAAGGATTAATGATGTTCTTATTGTTGAAAATAGAAATTATGTGCCCCTAGATTTCATTGTTCTTGATATAGATTGCAATCCTACATGTCCTTTTATTCTTGGTAGACCTTTCCTTAGAACGATTGGTGCAATTATTGATATGAAAGAAGGAAACATTAGATTTCAATTTCTGTTAAGGAAGAGAATTGAACACTTTCCAAGAAAGAAAATAAATTGCCATATGAAGCTACTATGAGAGCCACTTATGGATTGCATACCAAAGATGACAATACCTATATCTATTCGTGTTTTATGCCTAGCTAAGGGCGTTAAACAATAGCGCTTGCTAGGAGTCAACCCAATTTTATTTTTGTTCTTGCTTTTTAGGTCCCGTTTTGCATTAAATAATTCATCTAGCCTCTTGTTAGATGTGGTTTTATGTTTTAATTAGTGTTTGTGCCAAGTAAGACATTTGGGATAGCTTACGGTGATAGTTGATTTGATCTTGCTGAAAAACATAAACTTTTGCGCTCAGGAAAACAATTCTCATTGCTGAAAAACATAAACTTTTGCGCTCAGGAAAACAATTCTCATTTTTAAGAGAATCGTGATAAACTACTGATTATTTTTTCAAAAGATTAATAACCAAATTTCTTAGGTCGTCTAATTTTTCTGATTTTTTTGAGTTACGTAAGTATTCTAAATATCCAGATTGCTACAGACTGTTCAGTTTTTGATAGATTCTACATTCTATGTGTTGTTTGCTTATTTTGATGAATCTATGGCTAGTATCGAGGGGTATGAAGCATGGAAAAGTTGGAATAAAGTATATATTACACCAATATAAATAAAGAATGAGTTCACAACAGTACCAAAAGTGGTGATTTATTTTCTTATACTAACGGATATTATGAGATTTTCTGTTGAGTTTTGTGTTGTGAAGTTTTCAAGTTTTGGGTAAGGATTTGATGGACTATGGAATAAAGAGTGGCAAGAGACTAAGCGTGGGGATGCCCAAGGAACCCCAAGGTAATATTAAAGGACAACCAAGAGCCTAAGCTTGGGGATGCCCCGGAAGGCATCCCCTCTTTCGCCTTCGTCTATCGGTAACTTTACTTGAGGCTATATTTTTATTCACCACACGATGTGTTTTGCTTGGAGCGTCTTGTATGATTTGAGTCTTTGCTTTTTAGTTTGCCACAATGATACTTGTCTTACACACCTTTTGAGAGAGACACACATGAATTGTGATTTATCATAATACTCTATGTGCTTCACTTATATCTTTTAAACTAGGCAATTTTGCTCTACGTGCTTCACTTATATCTTTTAGAGCACGGCGGTGGTTTTATTTTATAGAAATTGATGAAATCTCATGCTTCACTTATATTATTTTGAGAGTCTTTAAACAACATGGTAATTTGCTTTGGTTATAAATTTAGTCCTAATATGATAGGCATCCAAGAGGGATATAATAAAAACATTCTTATAAAGTGCATTGAATACTATGAGAAGTTTGATTCCTTATGATTGTTTTGAGATATGAAGATGGTGATATTAGAGTCATGCTAGCGAGTACTTGTGAATTTGAGAAATACTTGTGTTAAAGTTTGTGATTCCCGTAGCATGCACATATGGTGAACCGTTATGTGATGAAGTCGGAGCATGATTTATTTCTTGATTGTCTTCCTTATGAGTGGCGGTCAGGGACGAGCGATGGTCTTTTCCTACCAATCTATCCCCCTTGGAGCATGCACGTATTATTTCGTTTCGATAACTAATAGATTTTTTCAATAAGTATGTGAGTTCTTTATGACTAATGTTGAGTCCATGGATTATACACACTCTCATCCTTCCACCATTGCTAGCCTCTCTAGTGTCGCACAACTTTCACCGGTACCATAAACCCACCATATACCTTCCTCAAAACTGCCACCATACCTACCTATTATGGTATTTCCATAGCCATTCCGAGATATATTGCCATGTAACTTTCCACCGTTCCATTTAGTATGACACGTTCCATCATTGTCATATTGCTTTGCATGATCATGTATTTGACATCGTATTTGTGGCAAAGCCACCGTTCTTAATTCTTTCATACATGTCACTCTTGAGTCATTGCACATCCCGGTACACCGCTGGAGGCATTCATATAGAGTCATATTTTGTTCTTAGTATCGAGTTGTAATTCTTGAGTTGTAAGTAAATAAAAGTGTGATGATCTTCATTATTAGAGCATTGTCCCATGTGAGGAAAGGATGATGGAGACTATGATTCCCCCACAAGTCGGGATGAGACTCCGGACAAAAAAAGAGGCCAAAAAATGTGTCACACCTACGATACGGCTATATCTCCCACGTGTCGGAGCACGACTTAGAGGCATAACCGCATAGTAGGCATGTCGCAAGAGGGGTAATCTTTACACATCCCATGTACTGAATAAGAAAGGGATAAAGAGTTGGCTTACAATCGCCACTTCAAACAATACATAAATATAGCCTCACATAATCCAGAATACAATCAAGGTCCTACTACGGAACCAAAATAAAAGAAGACCACCCCTAATGCTAGATCCCCGATCGCCCTGACTGGGCTCCACTACTGATCATCTGGAAACGAAACAAGAATACGGTCAAGAACTTCATCAGGATCCCACTTGAGCTCAGTTGCGTCACCTGCACTGGTATCATCGGCACCTGAAACTGGTTATGGGAGTAATCTGTGAGTCACAGGGACTCAGCAATCTCACACCCTCGCGATCAAGACTATTTAAGCTTATGGGTAGGAAAAGGTAGTGATGTGGAACTGCAGCAAGCAATAGCATATATGGTGGCTAACTTACGCAAATAAGAGCGAGAAGAGGAGCAAAGCACGGTCGTGAACTAGAAGTGATCAAGAAGTGATCCTGAAACTACTTACGTTCAAGCATAACTCCACAACCGTGTTCACTTCCCGGACTCTGGCGGAAAGAGACCATCACGGCTACACACGCGGTTGATGCATTTTAATTAAGTTAAATGTCAAGTTCTCTACAACTGAATACTAACAAATTCCCATCTGCCCATAACCGTGGGCACGGCTTTCAAAAGTTCAAAACCCTGCAGGGGTGTCCCAACTTAGCCCATCACGAGCTCTCACGGTCAATGAAGGATATTCCTTCTCCCAGGAAGACCCGATCAGACTCGGAATCCCGGTTACAAGACATTTCAACAATGGTAAAACAAGACCAGCAAAGCCACCCGATCTGCTGGCAAATCCCGGTAGGAGTCGCATGCATCTCGTTCTCAGGGCACACCGGATGAGCAGTCCGTACAACTAAAACCAACCCTCAAGTTTCCCCGAGGTGGCGCTGCAAGGGGCTCTAGTTTGGACCAATACTCAAAGGAGCACTGGCCCGGGGGGGGTTAAAATAAAGATGACCCTTGAGTCTGCAGAACCCAAGGGAAAAAGGCTTAGGTGGCAAATGGTAAAACCAAGGTTGAGCCTTGCTGGAGGAGTTTTATTCAAAGTGAACTGTCAAGGGGTTCCCATTATAACCCAACCGTGTAAGGAACGCAAAATCAAGGAACATAACACCAGTATGACGGAAACTAGGGCGGCAAGAGTGGAACAAAACACCAGGCATAAGGCCGAGCCTTCCACCCTTTACCAAGTCTATAGGTGCATTAAAGTAAACAAGATATAATAATGATATCCCAACAAAATATCCAAGTTCCAACAAGGAACAAACTTCATCTCCACCTGCAACTAGCAACACTATAAGAGGGGCTAAGCAAAGCGGTAACATAGCCAAACAATGGTTTGCTAGGACAAGGTGGGTTAGAGGCTTGACATGGCAATATGGGAGGCATGATATAGAAAGTGGTAGGTATGGCGGCATAGCAAAAGTGAGAACAACTAGCAAGCAAAGATAGAAGTGATTTCGAGGGTATGGTCATCTTGCCTGAGATCCCGCAAGGAAGAAGAACGAGTCCATGAAGAAGACGAATGGACGTAGTCGAGCGGATCCTCACAAACTCGATGTTATTGGAACTAACCCGAAGAAGCAACACCGGAAAGAAGCAAACAACATAGTAAACAACCACGACATAAACATGGCATGATGCATAACCAAGTATGATGCATGTCCGGTTTAATGAGGCATGGCATGGCAAAGTGCAACAAACAACACTACAAATTAAGTGGAGCTCAATATGCAACGAGTTGCATATTGACAGAACACCACATTCAAGTTATTTGGTTTGATCTCGTTTATGAACCCAATAATATTAAATGTTGATTAACATGGCAAGAGGTGAAACATAATTAAACTAACTATCTAGCCAAGTTTAAATGAGGCCGGAAATAACAAACAACAATTCCGGAAAATCCTCATGTGCATATTTTAGGTTTGGTACTGTTCTGCCCTAAACCATATTTTAGAGTTGTTAAACATGCAAAGTGATGCCACCATGTTAAACTATGCATTTTTCTACCCCAATTACATATAAAGTTTGTTAAGTTTGGAGCTACGGTTATTTAGTTATGATATAAAGCATTTAGCATGGCATAGGAGCAAAATTAGACAAACAACATTTCAAACATTTTAAACATGCATGAAAGTGGCATATAATGAAACTAGATGAAATTCTAAGCATTTTTCATATATAAAACATTTTAACCCGATGCACCATTTCTGAGTTATTAAATGAATGAAGTATGAGGGCTTTTCTGTAAAACTGGTAACTCTGCATAAATGGACAAATTCGATCGTCAGGAAAAAAGGACACGGGCCAAAACTGCTAGCCCACCAGAAGGAAAAAAAGGTGCTGGGGGGTGGCCTCACATTGGGCCAGGCCCGGTTTGGTGGTGAGGCAGGCAGGCTGAGCTGGGCCTCGGAGCACTGCGGCTGGATTGGCCCAGGCAGCAGGGCGACGGGTCAACGACACATGCGAGCGGTGATCTGTCGCTCAAAGCAGAGGCGAGGAAAAAGGCAGGGGCGAGGTCGACACGGTGGCGCTGGGGCTCCGGCAAGCGACGGGGAGGCCTGCGGGAGGTGGGACGAGCTGGACGTCGTGGACTCCGTTGAAGTCCGCAGTCGGTGGAGCCCTTGGGAAACGGACGAGCTCCTGTGGGGGAAAACATGGCCGGCGGTCAGGACGTGGAGAGGAGGAGGCAGAGGCAAGGTCGCGGTGGACCGTCTGCTCACCTAGGAGACGACGACGGCAAGGCCGCCGGAGGCCTGGGTCGGAGCGGAGGAGAGGTCGGGGAAGCTCCGTGGCGGCGACCTTCCGAGGGACGCGGCTGGGACGAGTGAGGTAGGAGACAACAGCTTGGCGTGGGACCTGGCTTGGTGGCGTTGGAGGTCAACTCCGACAGGGCGTGATGTAGGGGAGGCAGACGAGGCGGCGGGGAAGACCGGGACGGCAAGGGCGCGAAGACGACGACAGCGGCGCGGTCTGCGAGCAGGGGAGGCCATGGCGATGGTGCTCGGGGCGATGCATTCAACGGGCACGGGCGCTGCTCGTCCTCCTCTGGAGCAGGGACGAGGCGGTGGCTTGGCATGGCGTGAGCTACAGCTCCGGTCACCATGGTAGCAGCTCGGCTGCTCGGGGCGATGCAGACATGGCGACAGAGCGATGCAGGGAGATGGAGGTCGAAGCGCTGATGGTCTCCGGCGCGAGCGGGCACGGCAGATCCAGTCGGATAGAGTCCCACGGGGTCCATCGATGGGTCTTGACAGGGCGACGGCCACGGCATCCTTCGGCGAGAAACTTGGCGGCGCGGTAGGGGAGTGTCGGTGTCAAAACCGGCAGATCTCGGGTAGGGGGTCCCAAACTGTGCGTCTAGGCCGGATGGTAACAGGAGGCAAGGGACACGAAGTTTTACCCAGGTTCGGGCCCTCTCGATGGAGGTAAAACCCTACGTCCTGCTTGATTAATATTGATGATATGGGTAGTACAAGAGTAGATCTACCACGAGATCAGAGAGGCTAAACCCTAGAAGCTATCCTATGGTATGATTGTTGTTGTGTATGTTGTCCTACAGACTAAAACCCTCCGGTTTATATAGACACCGTAGAGGGTTAGGGTTACACAAAGTCGGTTACAATGGTAGGAGATCTACATATCCGTATCGCCAAGCTTGCCTTCCACGCCAAGCAAAGTCCCCTCCGGACACGGGACGAAGTCTTCAATCTTGTATCTTCATAGTCCAGGAGTCCGGCTGAAGGTATAGTCCGGCCATCCGGACACCCCCTAATCCAGGACTCCCTCAGTAGCCCCTGAACCAGGCTTCAATGACGACGAGTCCAACGCGCAGATTGTCTTCGGCATTGCAAGGCGGGTTCCTCCTCCAAGTACTTCATAGAAGATTTTGAACACAAAGATAGTGTTCGGCTCTGCAAAATAAGTTTCCACATATTGCCATAGAGAGAATAATATTTACAGAAATCTAATCTGCTGACGTATTCCGTAGTGTGACACACCACGACCAAGCCTTTATCCGAGTCGTTTCATTATCCCACCTCAGCGCGTCATGCGAGGCGGTTTCCTTGGCACGTCTTGTCAAAGCAGAGATCGTGTCCCCTTATTCCGGGATTCTCATCAATACGGGCGTGGGTAACCCAACCGCGCCATTGATTACGGCGCTTGGAGATAAGCGAGTTTTACCAGGCTGGTGGGGACACGTAGTTGCGTCCACCCATATAAGGGGATAAGGATCCACCTTTTCACCTACGCCTTCTTCCTCCCTTGCTTATCCATTCTCGCGCACTCGAGCTCCAGCGCCCAAGTCCGCACTCCCCACCTCAACCTTCTCCAGCCATGTCCGGAGCGGGAGGCAAGTGGATGGTCTCCTCCGTCACGGAGGGACACATCAAAAAACTGAGGAAGGCCGGATACTTGTCTAACGACATCGTGTACCGGCTTCCCGAAAAGGGGCAGCTCCTCCCCACCCCAAGGCCCCATGAGAGGGTAGTGTTCCTTCCCCACTTCCTCCGCGGGCTGGGCTTTCCGATCCACCCATTCGTCCGGGGACTCATGTTCTACTATGGCCTGGATTTCCATGATCTGGCCCCAAACTTCATCCTCAACATCTCGGCGTTTATCGTCGTGTGCGAGGCTTTCCTCTGCATCCGCCCCCATTTCGGCCTTTGGCTCAAGACTTTCAATATCAAGCCGAAGGTGGTGCATGGCAACCAGGCGGAGTGCGGAGGCGCCATGGTGGGCAAGATGCCCAACGTCTTATGACTCGAGGGCTCCTTTGTGGAGACCCTGAAGGGGTGGCAATCGGGGTGGTTTTACATCACCGAGCCGTGCGACCCTGAGTGGGTCGCAGCCCCTGAGTTCCGGTCCGGACCCCCAACGGGCTCACGTCCTGGAAAGAGACGGGCCTGTCGTGGGGCAACAAAGGAGAGGTGACTAGACTGCAAACATGCATCCAAACCCTGGTGGACAAGCAGCTCAAGCTTGTCAATGTAGTCCAGGTTATGCTCATCCGCCTGATCCTCCTGTGTCAACAACGAGCCTTCAATCTGTGGGAGTTCAACCCGGCGCAGCACCGAACTCTTAGCAGGCTCTTCGACATGATGTACGAAGACGCCTGGAAGGTGCTTTTCAAGGGCGCCGAGGCTCCCGCATCCGCCACCGAGGATCGCGGATTCAGCGCGCAGCGTCACGCTAGCACGGTAAGTTGTTTGTACCTTTTACAGGGTATTAGTTTTCCATAGTTTAACTCAATGTGGGATCTAAGCTCCCTTACCTTTGACAGACTTGGAAGGCGAAGTCCGGACAGATCGACTGTCCGACTCCCTTGCCCGAAGGCCCAGCGAACGCTCACTTGGTGAAGCTGCTGGTTCCGGCACCCTATGTGGTGCCGGAGAAGAAGGCCAAGAAGAAGGCCACGGGGACTCGAAAGAGTGCCCGACGCCCGGAGGTGTCGGATTCATCATCCAACGAATCCAAGACGCACTCCTCCCGTGAAGACGAGGAGGAGGAAGAAGAGACCTCTCCCCCTCCAGCGGGGGAAGGGAAGAAAAGGAAGGCCACCCCAACTGGGGAGGCCGAAGGGTCCAAGAAGGGGAGAACCCTTCCTCCGGACTACTCCACCAACGGCGATGACGGCGAAGAGGAGTGGCCGCCTAGGGCCAAGCCCCTGGCGAAATCGTAAGTATTCGGATACCAGAGTAATTCATAGTATTCGTTTATTGCACAACTTTCCCTTATGTCGAATATGTTTATGCAGCCCACCCAAAGACCGGCTCGACGCGTCGTCGAGCGGCTCACTAGACTCGTCGGATGTGAACTCGCTTCCGACGGCTTCCTCCCCCCGCCCTACGGACGACATCGAAGTGTTGTCCCAACAGGTTCCAAGCCAGGAGGAGGTGGTCCTGGAGGCGTCGCAAGTCCGGACTCCAGGAGTAAAGGAGATGAAACCCCCCAGGGCTCCAAGTCCGGCTCTAGGCCGGACACCGCTTCGGAACCTTCAAAGGTTCCAGAGTCCGGCGGGGGACCTCCTTCCAAGAGGAGCAAGCCCACCGTGCCGGTGACCCCCGTCCAACCGGAGGCGCCGGACAATCTGTTGGAGGCGCTCCAAGGCGCCTCCATCGACGAGGAGCACCGCACCATTATGAGTGCGGTGGTCCAGAAGGTTCAGTCCGCCAAGAGCGGACTGACTGAAGCTTGTACTAGCCTTTTAACAGGCTTTGAGGTAAGTAAAGAATGTGTAAATAATATTACCGCATAGACAGTAGCCCCTGATGCTCTGTTTGGCGTTCGGGAAGAAAAGCCGAATAGAGGATCAAATAAAATTCACAGGAGTCTAACAAAAAGGAGTCAATATGCGTATGCAGGCTTCTCTGCTTGCGTCCGCCGCACTGACTGCGGAAGTGGACACGCTAAAGCAGAACCTCGAGCGGTCCGAGCAAGAGCTCGGGCATGCCAAGAAGCAGCTTGAGGATAATGAAGGTAAGAAATACCTTGTTTAAATATATATAAAAAGGTGCAATTGCAAAAAAATGTCAGGATTATCATGGCTATTGTAGGGGCCACGTCTGAGGTGGCGACCCTTAAGCAAGCGCTGGTCGAGGCCGAGAAGAGGGCGGCCACGGAGCGCACCGAGCGGGAGAAGTATGAGGCCGAGGTTGGCAAGGTACGGCAAGAGCTCCAGGCTCTCATGGAAAAACATGAGAGTTTGGAGCTTGACTCAAAGACGCGAGCGTCCGAGATCGCGGTGGCTATGGAAAATGCCAAGTCTGCCAAGGCCGAATCCCAGAAGACCTTCCAGGAGTTGGATGAGGTGAAGACGATAGCGGCGGGTAAGGCATTCTTTATGCAAAGCAAACACATAAACGTGAGTTACTTGTTACTTACCCGAATCCGGAGCTCTCCAGGAGCGTTCGCAGATCTTCCCCGGAGTGTGTCCGATGCCGCCGCATTCTATCGAGCCGAGGAGGGCAGCTCGATAGAGAAGGTGTTCTGGTCTCAGTATGCTGAGGCCGGACACCCCATGCCCCTGAGCGACCAGCTGAAGCAACTGGTCGAGCTCCACAAGGCGGCCGAACAGGCCATGAAGGGCCTCATAGTTCGGCTGTGGCCTGGAGGGGCTCTGCCTGGGAGCTATTTCGGGCTGGTGCGGCGGCTGGTGGAGGCCTGTCCAAGGCTCGAAGTCATCAAGCGCTCCGTCTGCATTGAAGGTGCCCGTAGGGCCCTTGCCCGTGCTAAGGTGCACTGGGGCAAGCTGGATGCTGAGAAGCTTGTGAAGGACGGGCCACCGCCGGGGAAAGAGCATCGCAAGCCCGAGAATTATTATAAGGATGTTCTGAAGGGTGCCTGCCTTGTGGCGGATGAATGTTCTAGGGATGTAATTTTTGAGTGAAACTTGCTCGTTTTGTCCTGTGCGCTGAAAACTTGTTCATATGCGCTAAGCAATGCTGTTGGAATTTAAAATATTACCTTCTGTGCGGCTGTTTATCAATTCTGAGAGATGGCAAGTCGTCGGCTTCTGCCCCCGTGCCGCTAGTGCTGGGGTGTTCGGGGATAAACCTGAGCGCTCTTTTCCCCATGTTTGGGTCCTTCGAGGGAGGCGCTCAGCCCAACGAACAAGGCAATCGGACTATAATGCGTGAACACTCTCACTTAGCCATAGAATTCTATAATTTTAAATTTCGGCGAAGCCCCTGGTATTCGGAAGACTGAGTTCGGGGCGCTATCCACGCCTTGGCCGGACAGAGCCGGCTCCTCGCTCTAAGCGGCATAAGTCTTTAGGGACTCGAAAAACCTCTCGAACAGCGACCAGCTCTCGCTTCATCATGACAGTCAGTTTTAGCTTTCTCCACTGAGGTGCTCGACCCAGCTCAACTGGGGCACAATCGCAGTGGTTCTCCTAGTGCTACCTTAGCCGATATAGCGGAACGTAAGGCACCAAAACATAGGAGCCGGGCAAACCCAACTATTGACCCAAGACATGATTCGGAGCCGATGCATATAATGCTATAAGTTCGGGGTGCCGCACTTGTTAAAGTGTTCGGACTTCTCACACCATATTGAGGGGTACTAAAGCCCCTGGCGTATTTTGGTCATACCAAAGTGTACGGATGCAACATGTCGTTAAGGAACATATATTAAAAAGGAGTAATGAAAAAATAGACAAAAGCTATGCATTGTTTATTAAAGAGGGCTGCGATCAAAGCAGAACGATACAAATAATGCGATAAGCAAAAGGTTGGACTATGTAACATGTCCGTTCCAGGGGCAAGCTGCGGAATAGTATGCGAAACAGGTATACTGCTCGTGATAGAGACCACCTAGGAGTTCCGTAATGCGGCGTGGCTTGTCTGCTTCCCTGGTTCTTGCATCGTTTGTGCGGCAATTGAACTGCCGAACATGCCTTCCGAAGAGTGGAGTCCTGAAAGTAAGAGAAAATTAAAAAATCAGCAGCCCCTGGTGCGGTTTAAGCCGTGTTTCGGGCCGGCCGTGATGGTGCCCCTCCCCCTGTACCCATGGTATTTCTAGAGCGTAGTTATGTACGCGAAGTACTGGTATCGCATTTTTGCGAGGGCTGGGGTTGGGGCCGCATTGCTACGCCTGCTCGGGTCGTGCCAGGCGGTCTTGTTGTAGGTTACTCCGGGCACGCTTGACGGTGTCCGGTCATTTAATGGCCGGACTGGAGAACTGCATGGAGAGGCTGCTGTGTACTTCTGCTGCAAGGGCCGCCGTGTGCTCCTCCGTTCGGAGGGAGCGTTCGGTGTTTCCATTGACCGTAATTACTTCTCGAGGGCCTGGCATTTTGAGCTTAAGGTATGCGTAGTGCGGTACCGCATTGAACTTGGCGAATGCGGTTCGCCCGAGCAGTGCGTGATAGCCACTGCGGAATGGGACTATGTCGAAGATTAACTCCTTGCTTCGGAAATTATCCGGAGATCCGAAGACCACTTCAAGTGTGACTGAGCCTGTACAGTTGGCCTCTACACTTGGTATTACGCCTTTAAAGGTCGTTTTGGTGGGCTTAATCCTCGAGGGATCTATGCCCATTTTCCGCACTGTATCCTGGTAAAGCAGGTTCAGGCTGCTGCCGCCGTCCATAAGGACTCTAGTGAGATGAAATCCGTCAATAATTGGGTCTAGAACCAATGCGGCGAATCCGCCATGACGGATGCTAGTGGGATGGTCCCTTCGATCAAAGGTGATCGGGCAGGAGGACCATGGGTTGAACTTTGGGGCGACTGGCTCTACCGCGTATACGTCCCTTAACGCGCGCTTCCGCTCCCTTTTGGGGACGTGGGTTGCGTATATCATGTTCACCGTCCGCACTTGTGGGGGAAAACCCTTCTGTCCATTGTTGTTCGGCGGCCGGGGCTCCTCGTCGTCATCGATATGTAGCCCCTTGTCTTCATTTTCGGCATTTAACTTGCCTGCCTGCTTGAACACCCAACAATCCCTGTTGGTGTGATTGGCCGGCTTTTCGGGGGTGCCATGTATCTGGCATAAGCGGTCGAGTATTCGGTCCAAACTGGACGGGCCCCTAGGATTCCTTTTGAATGGCTTTTTCCGCTGTCTGGATTTAGAGCCTCTGAATCCGGCATTAACTGTCGTATCCTCAGTATTGTCGCCATTAATGCGGCGCTTCTGCTTGTTGCGACGCGACCTGCCACTACTGTCCCTGGTATCTGAATTACCAGGGTTCTTGGTCATATTGTTGCTACAAGCAAGCCAGCTGTCTTCTCCCGCGCAAAAGCGGGTCATGAGTGTCGTGAGTGCTGCCATAGACTTCGGCTTTTCCTGTCCAAGGTGCCGGGCAAGCCACTCGTCACGGATATTGTGCTTGAAGGCTGCTAAGGCCTCAGCGTCCGGACAGTCGACTATTTGATTTTTCTTTGTTAGGAACCGTGTCCAGAATTGCGTGGCCGATTCCTCTGGCTGCTGAATTACGTGACTTAGGTCTTCGGCGTCTGGGGGTTGCACATAAGTGCCTTGGAAATTGTCGAGGAATGCGGCTTCGAGATCCTCCCAACAACTGATTGATCCTGTTGGCAAGCTATTAAGCCAATGCTGAGCTGGTCCTTTAAGCTTGAGTGAGAGGTATTTGATGGCATGGAAATCATCGCCGCGGGCCATGTGGATATGAAGGAGATAATCATCGATCCATACCGCAGGATCTGTTGTGCCATCATATGATTCGATGTTTACGGGTTTGAAACCCTCGGGGATTTGATGATCCATTATTTCGTCTGTGAAGCATAGTGCGTGTGCAGCGCCTCTGTACTGGGCTATATCATGACGTAGCTCCAATGAGCTTTGTCTACTGTGTTCGGCCCTGCCAAATTTGTGGCCGGCGTGACGGTTACCATCTCGAGCCGTGGGGCGCCCACGTGATCCGTAGATCGATCTTGTTTGCCTTGCCTTGTCCTCCAACATATCTCGTAAGTCTGGCGCATATTCCCGTGCCTTGGTACGGGGTGCGGCTTGAGTGGAGGGCCGAGAGGCCACTCTGTCGCGGCCACGAGGTGGCCGGTCGGCCGCATCAAGTGCTTCCTCCTCTAATCGGGGTAGCAACCTGTGCTTTGGGTAGCTCTTGGAGGGGCGTTCGAGTTTATGCTCTTCGGCCGCAAGGACTTCAGTCCATCTGTCGACTAGCAAATCTTGGTCAGCTCTAAGTTGTTGCTGTTTTTTCTTGAGGCTTCTTGCCGTGGCCATAAGCCTGCGTTGAAAACGCTCTTGCTCGACGGGATCCTCTGGCACGACGAATTCGTCGTCGTCGAGGCTTGCCTCGTCTTCGGAGGGAGGCATATAATTATCGTCCTCGACCTCTCTGTCTGCCGCTCTCTCATGAGGGCTGGTTTCTCCATCCTCCTGTGCTAAATCTTGCTGGAGGGGGTTTTCTTCGGCACTTTCCGGAGTATTATTATCTCCCGTGTTGGAATCACCATATTTGTTTTGGCGGGATTTTGAGCGGTGCCGCTGACGCCGGCGCTTAGGCTGTTTTTTGGAGGGGTCATCCTCCGCTGTGCCATCGCCATCTCCTTCTTTTGGGGTGTCCACCATGTATATGTCATATGACGAGGTGGCTTTCCAGGGCCTGATAGGCGCTGGTTCTGCATCGTCTCCTTCATCGGCGTCCATACCGTCGATGTCTTCGGAGTCGAAGTCGAGCATGTCAGTTAAATCGTCGACAGTGGCTACAAAGTGGGTGGTGGGTGGGCTTTGAATTTCTTCATCGTCCGAATCCCAACCTTGCTGACCGTAGTCCGTCCAGGGCTCTCCTGATAAAGAGAGAGACTTCAGTTTTTTCAAAATATCGCCAAAAGGCGAGTGCTGAAAGATGTCTGTGGCAGTAAACTCCATGATCGGCGCCCAATCGGATTCGATCGGCAGGGGCGCAGAGGGTTTGGAGTCCGGAGAGGAGTCCGGCTCCTTGGAGTCACGAGTCTCGCAGAGTGCGGGGCGGGTATTCGGCTCGATCGCTGTTGGGATCGCAGCCCCCGAGGTGGCGTCCAACCACCCATCCTTGATCGGCGCAGTTGGCTTCGAATTAAGGGTCGAAGCCGATGTGGGTGCGGCCTCCAGGGCACTATTTGGCAACAGAGCTAGATCATGCTCGTCGTGATAGTGCGGCGCGCTCGGCAGTGGCTCGAATCCGTCGAAGATCAACTCCCCGCGGATGTCAGCCGTGTAGTTTAAGCTTCCAAATCTGACCTGATGGCCACAGGCATAGCTTTCGATCTGCTCCAGATGGCCAAGTGAATTGGCCCACAGTGCGAAGCCACCGAAGACGAAGATTTGTCCGGGGAGAAAGGTCTCACCCTGGACTGCATCGCCATTGGTGATCGTAGGAGCCATCAAGCCTGACGGCGACGACACAGAGGAACTCTCAATGAAAGCACCAATGTTGGTGTCAAAACCGGCGGATCTCGGGTAGGGGGTCCCGAACTGTGCGTCTAGGCCAGATGGTAACAGGAGGCAAGGGACACGAAGTTTTACCCAAGTTCGGGCCCTCTCGATGGAGGTAAAACCCTATGCCCTGCTTGATTAATATTGATGATATGGGTAGTACAAGAGTAGATCTACCACGAGATCAGAGAGGCTAAACCCTAGAAGCTAGCCTATGGTATGATTGTTGTTGTGTATGTTGTCCTACGGACTAAAACCCTCCGGTTTATATAGACACCGGAGAGGGTTAGGGTTACACAAAGTCGGTAACAATGGTAGGAGATCTACATATCCGTATTGCCAAGCTTGCCTTCCACGCCAAGGAAAGTCCCCTCTGGACACGGGACGAAGTCTTCAATCTTGTATCTTCATAGTCCATGAGTCCGGCTGAAGGTATAGTCCGGCCATTCGGACACCCCCTAATCCAGGACTCCCTTAGGGAGGCCGGCAAACCCTGCTGGTCGAGAAGGGCCGTGGGGCTCTGGTTGGTGGGGATCGAGGGAAGTTCTGGTGGAGGCGGTGTGGTGATCCTGGAGGTGCTCGGTGGTTGGCCAGGTTCGCAATTCGAGGAGGGGGATCGACTGGATGGATGGATCGGGAGGAGATGAAGCTGGTTGGTGGAAGGATCCTGAGGGGGATTCGGTGGAGTGGCGGCAGCGATGAGTGGACGATGGGACAACTCGCCTAAAATTTAGGGTTGCCCTCTTATATACGTTATTAGATTAGGTTAGGGGGTATTCGGTCCGTCCGATCGTAATCGGGCGGTCGAGAAAAATAGGCTAGGGAGTCCAAGTAAGAAAAACGGTGATGTTTTGTAGATGTTTGGGGATGTTCCGAACCCATCGGTCACGACTGCTCGGGTCGGGTCCGGGACAGTTTTCGGACGCGTGCAAGGGGTCGATGCATTGCGCAAAGAGGGGTAGGCTGGGCCTTGGTGGACCATGAGGAAGGGCTTGGGCTGAGAGGAAAGAGGGGAATGCAGCCCGGCGACTGTTTCCGGAGACCAAAAACGTCCGGCGTTAGACCGACTATAATGCCGCTATAGTTATCCGTTGGGGCATCAAATGGACTCCAAACGGGATGAAATTTGACAGGCGGTCTACCTACACTAAAATAAGACTGCACGCCAACTTTCAACCCATTCCGAGAATATTTTCCGGCCACTTATAAAATAATATTTCGGACATGCCGCGGGCGCGTGCAAGTGTGTCTGGGCTCAGAACGGACAACGGAAAGAACGAGGAGACCGGGACGGATGCAAGTTTTGAAAACATGATGATGCAATGCACATGATGACATGCTAAGATGCGACACGCAAGCAAGTGACAAGGCAACAACCACGAATAACTGGAAGACACCTGGCGCATTGGTCTCGGGGCGTCACAACACTCCACCACTACGAGAGGATATCGTCCCGAGATCTAGGATGGCATCGGAGGGAAAAGGAAGAGGAAGAGGATAGGTAAAACTAAGTTGCTTCTTTGACAAACGAGTGAAACCATGAACCTTGAGAGGTTGAACAACTTTAAAGAAAGAATATGATGAAGATGAACAAAGTTGAAAAACGCTCCGCTAGAAAAGAGGAACGAGGAAGAACAAATTCGGACAACACTCTGGTTGAAAAGAAATGCTAGACTTGATAAGATGAAAAGAACTTGAGCAGAGGGCACAACACTCTAGTTAAATGGATAAGCATGAAAAGAACACGATCCTCACCATTCGAGATGATGAGAGAAAAGAGCAACATCACAATGCCTCCATAAGAGAGAAAGAATAAATATCATTGAAATGAAAGGATGGAGAAGAAAAGGTCAACTTATGCCACAAATGAGCTTGAAGATCACCCTTCCAAGAAAGTTATAACGGAGTTGTTGGAAAAACCAACAACGAAAAGGATAAGCTTGATATGGACTTATAGAAGACATCTCAAAAATTATGAGGTGACAACTTGCCACTCACAGAAAAGATTTGATTGGGAGCTAGAAAAAAAAGATAGAAATCTTCTTCCACCGAGGTGATATGGATAAAACTTGGATCATAGATAATCACCACAAAGAGCAACATTCCCAATGGAAGGCTTTAGGTGAAAACTATACCAAGATAACTCTACGGAAGAAAGTGATGGGTTTAAATATCTCATTCTTGTGAAAGAATAATGATATGTTACCACCTCAAAAGATAAGGGAGAACAATTGCACTCCGGATTGCAAGATGAAGAAAACTTGAGCTCCTCTGAAAAGAATCTCAATGAACACTTTGAGAAGGAATTAAATCCTTGATGAACCATCATGTAGAGCCTCCATGAAGAACTCCAGTAATAATAGGATGATTAAATGAAAGGAAAGAGAAGTTTAATACACAAGGTGAAGACTTGCAATGATTAGATGGATCTTCATGATGAGAAAATTGAGAGAGCTTGGAACTCCGAAAGATGAAACAATTAAAACCGAGAATTTGATGAGCCTCCGGAATAAGGAATTAATCACTTGGATGAACAAGAATAAGAATTATGTTATGCGTATCCTTCACCAATTTAAATTGATGACAAGCAACAGATTTGGCATACTACTTACTCTCGTAGAAAGGATTAAGAGAGATATAGCGCAAACTAGAATAAGGTCCTCAATGATCCACCAGTAGAATTTGGAAAGCACGAATGCATTGATATGATAAACGAAGGAAGAAGAAGCTTGAATGAACCACCGTAAGAATTAAAAATGATCAAGGAAAAGATAGAAAACACTGGGAAGAATTAGCACATGAACGAAGATGCTTGATTAGAGAATTTAGATACATGAGAACGAAGAGATGATGAGCTGATTAGAGAACACTTGAACGATGCACCGGTAAGATTTGGAGAATGAGAGCTGGAAGCTGAATATGAATAATCCCGAAATGATGGCCTTCAGAGAATCAAACTGAAAAGACTCCTGAATAGCTCCAGATGAGTGAAAAGAATTCTCACAATAAAAAACAATTATGAGAGGATGGCCTGAAGCTAGAACCATGAATCTTGAAGAGAATGGAGCAAGATTTGGAGGAACAACTCTCCTTCGATCTTCAAATGTTGAGAATGATGACGAGAAACACCACCATGAATTGTTGATGCACTCCGGAATGAAAATTAGAAAGGTTGAGCCAACGGTGAAAAGAGTTATAAGATCTTGGATAAACCATCTGACTGATGATAATTCATTCTTACGTCAACCTTTGAAAGATTTGAGAATAACTCCGGTAAAATTAGAAGAGTCTGGTAAGATCCTGGAAAATGACCTGTGGGTTAGGGCCCACTCGAAGATACACCATTGAACAATTACTTGAAAAGAGAGATTGCACCGGTTGAATTAAATGGCTTGAATGAGATAACAACCTCGAAATAGGTTTAATGGATCTTGACTGAAAAGACGAGCCTTCTGAGATATCTTTAGCACTCCCGAACACATGAATAGTGAGAAGTGAATGATTATGAGGTGCACCGGTATGAGAAGGTATTTGAAACGAGGAAAAGGTATATGAGCAACACCAAAAGCTTGATTTGAGTCCATCGGAGAAGAAAAGAATGACGAATGATGAACTTGAAGCTCCATTAGAATTTTCCTGAGAATCACCGGATAAGAACACTGAAAGAGAGGAGTAAAGAGGCTTCACATCCATAAGATGGCTTACTTGATAAAGAAATCCGAGTCCTTGAAGAAAAAGGGTGGGAGGGTGGGTAAAACAAAGGCAACTTGGGACGGATGAAACAAACACCATTGAGAAGAACTGATAATTGATCTTGCGGATGTTGAAATGATCGGATCCACTTGAAGAGAAACACGCCGGTTGAAAAAGAATTAACATGGCAATCTTGATTATCATGAGGGATTAGTATTCACATAGAAGTGTGAGAACACCACTTAGGGGGAGTATGGAATCAACACTTGACATCGAAGCAACTCAAATACCACAAACCAAAACGAAAACAAAGGATTGGCTTGCAGAATAAGCCGGAAACAAACATATGATAGAGATTTTGTCCAAAGTTTTCATGGTGGGGCCCACACGGGCTCGATCGTACAACATTATCATGTACAAGGCAGTGCACATGACATACGAAGCGTCCCCGAGTCAGCATAGTCAAGGACTCTTTAAGACATAAGAGACCACCGTAAAACCAACCGTGGATAGGCGGACCACTAGACGTCGAACCCCAATATCATATCATGCATCTGTCGGAAAGATATCCTAAGGGCTACTTGAATTCCCACTTATGAACTCCCAAAACTTTCTGGTTATGCAGTCAGGTATTGGGGATACAGGGGAAGTATAATATCTCACCCAAACTAGCAATTCCCACATCCAGCTGTATCCATCCTTCAACACATAACCAAGAAACCTTCGGAAATCATTTACCTCAACCTTCGAAAAGCATCCCTTATACGAGTTATGGCAATACTCCCGAACTCCCGCCCCAGTACTGGGTGGCGTCAAGGTTATCTCACCAACAACTGCATAAAAGAGATTTTTGATGTCGGCGAACTCAGGTATTCCAGAACTGCAACGATAAAATTGTGATGGCAACACCTCAGAGCTCAACTCCCCGGGGCACTGCCACAACCCCTAAATGTCAGGAGGCACCAAGAACAATGTTCTCGTCACAAAACCATCGGAACGATTCCAAGATACCTGCGTGATCCTAAATTTTTTTAGTGAGATCTGAGAAAAAAAGAGTCAAAACTCTACGTCAGGAGGCCTCACCAGAGCGACGAAGGGACTAAGGAGTAAAAAGAATACTACTCTCCGATATATATAATCCTAAGACTCAAAACATTTTGTTCTAGACTCAACAACGCCAGTGATTTGATCAAGTAGGAGGCTCCTAAGTCGGCGAAGGCTCTGTGATAGCCTGGCTTATTAGGGATGATAGACTACTCATATCAATAAGGAATTCCTTCTTTTCTGGGAGCCCATTTAGACAAAACTCTAAAGTTAAGCGTGCTCAGCTTGGAGTAGTGTCAGGATGGGTGACCGACCGGGAAGTTGCTCCCGGGTGCTCACGAGTGAGGACAAAGTGCGCAGAAAAGACTAGTATTGATCTGTGGGGCCAGTCTAGATCCCGCTAGGAGTAACAACCACCGACGGGTGTGTCTGGGGCGTTACAAGTTGGTATCAGAGCCGATCCTCGCGGTTACACGGATGGTTGCGGATAGGTGCGTGGTCATGTTGTTCATGACGTTTGTGACCCGTTGTGGCACACGACATGGCACATGTACTGGACTGGAAGCACAGACGTATGTGCCAAGAGGGAACGTTCCTGTGGCCCGACGAGGACATCGGTTCCTCTAAGTGGGGGTGTATGTGATAGCCTGGCTTATTAGGGATGATAGACTACTCATATTAATAAGGAATTCCTTCTTTTCCGGGAGCCCATTCGGACAGAACTCCAAAGTTAAGCGTGCTCAGCTTGGAGTAGTGTCAGGATGGGTGACCGACCGGAAAGTTGCTCCCTGGTGCGCACGAGTGAGGACAAAGTGCACAGAAAAGACTAGTATTGATCTGTGGGGCTAGTCTAAAAACCGCCAGGAGTAACGACCACCGGCGGGTGTGTCCGGGGCGTTACAAAATGAGAGAAGGTCCAAATAAAAAAATGAGAGAAAAGAGAGAAGGGGAAATGCCACTATCCTTTTACCACACTTGTGCTTCAAAGTAGAACCATGATCTTAATGATATAGAGACTCTCCTATATTGTCACTTTCATATACTAGTGGGAATTTTTCATTATAGGACTTGGCTTGTATATTCCAATGATGGCCTTCCTCAAAAAATTGCCCTAGGTCTTTGCTACTTCTTGAGCTTGCGTTGGTTTTTCCCTTGAAGAGGAAAGGGTGATGCAGCAAAGTAGAGTACGTATTTTCCTTAGTTTTGAGAACCAAGGTATCAATCCAGTAGGAGACAACGCAAAAGTCACCGAATACCTGCACAAACAAACACCAACTTGCACCAAACGTGATAAAGGGGTTGTCAATCCCTTCACGATTATTTGCAAAGTGAGATCTGATAGATATGGATAAATGGTAAAGTAATATTTTTGGTATTTTTGGTTTATGGAAAGGAAAGTAAAAGATTGCAAAGGAAGTAAATAGAAAACTAATATAGTATACTAGAAACTTATATGTTGGAAAGTAGAAGATTATATGATGGAAAATAGACCCCGGGGCCATAGGTTTCACTAGAGGCTTCTCTCAAAATAGAAATTATTGCGATGGGTGAACAAATTACTACTGAGCAATTGATAGAAAAGCGCAAAGTTATGACAATATCTAAGGCAATGATCATGAATATAGGCATCACGTCCCTATCAAGTAGACCGACTCTTGCCTGCATCTACTACAATTACTCCACACATCGATCAACTCCTGCCTGCATCTAGAGTATTAAGTTCATAAGAACATAGTAAAGCATTAAGTAAGATGACATGATGTAGCAGAATTAACTCAAGCATGTTGGAAATATGCCCTAGAGGCAATAATAAAAGTATTATTATATTTCAATGTTCATGATAAATGTCTTTTATTCATGCTATAACTGTATTATCCGGAAATCGTAATACACGTGTGAATACTTAGACCACAATATGTCCCTGGTGAGCCTCTAGTTGACCAGCTCGTTGTGATCAACAGATAGTCATGGTTTCCTGACTATGGACATTGGATGTCGTTGATAACGGGATCACATCATTAGGAGAATGATGTGATGGACAAGACCCAATCCTAAGCATATCATAAAAGATCGTGTAGTTCGTTTTGCTAGAGCTTTGCCAGTGTCAAGTATCTCTTCCTTCGACCATGAGATCGTGTAACTCCCGGATACCGTAAGAGTGCCTTGGGTGTATCAAACGTCACAACGTAACTGGGTGACTATAAAGGTGCATTACAGGTATCTCCGAAAGTAGCTGTTGGGTTGACACGGATCGAGACTGGGATTTGTCACTCCGTATGACGGAGAGGTATCTCTGGGCCCACTCGGTAATGCATCATCATTATGAGCTCAATGTGACCAAGGTGTTGGACACGGGATCATGCATTACGGTACGAGTAAAGTGACTTGCCGGTAACGAGACTGAACAAGGTATTGGGATACCGACGATCGAGTCTCGGGCAAGTAACGTACCGATTGACAAAGGGAATTGCATACAGGGTTTGATCGAATCCTCGACATCGTGGTTCATCCGATGACAACATCGAGGAGCATGTGGGAGCCATCATGGGTATCCAGATCCCGCTGTTGGTTATTGACTGAGAGCGTCTCGGTCATGTCTGCATGTCTCCCGAACCCGTAGGGTCTACACACTTAAGGTTCGGTGACGCTAGGGTTATTAGGAAGACTAGTATGTGACTACCGAATGTTGTTCGGAGTCCCGGATGGGATCCTGGACGTCACGAGGAGATCCGGAAGGGTCCGGAGGTAAAGATTTATATATGGGAAGTTGTCAAACGGACACCGGGAAGTTTCGGGGTCATACCGGTATTGTACCGGGGCCACCGGAAGGGTTCCGGGGGTCCACCGGGAGGGGCCACCCCTCCCGGGGGGCCACATGGGCTGCGTGGGGCAGGGAGCCAGCCCCTGGTGGGCTGGCCGCACCCCCCTCCCTTGGGCCCATGCGCCTAGGGTTGAGGGGGAACCCTAGAGGGGGCGCCCCCCTTGGCTTGGGGGGCAAGCCACCCTCTCCCCTCTCCCCTAGGCCGCCGCACCCCCCCCTAGATGGGTTCTAGGGGGCCGGCCCCCTTCTCCCTTCCCCCTATAAATAGAGGGGTGAGGGGAGGGCAGCCGCACCACCCTCCAAGGCGCAGCCCTCCCCTCCCCAACACCTCTCCTCCTCCGTTGTGTGCTTGGCGAAGCCCTGTCGGAGTACTGCCTCTCCACCATCACCACGCCGTCGTGCTGCCGGTGGAGCTGTCTTCCTCAACCTCTCCTTCCCCCTTGCTGGATCAAGAAGGAGGAGACGTCTCCCGTCCCGTACGTGTGTTGAACGCGGAGGTGCTGTCCGTTCAGCACTTGGTCATCGGTGATTCGAATCACGTCGAGTACGACTACATCATCACCTTGCAAGCTTCCGCACGCGATCTACAAGTGGTATGTAGATGCAAACTCTCTCCCTTGACTCGTTGCTTAGATGAACTCATAGATGGATCTTGGTGAAACCGTAGGAAAAATTTTAATTTTCTGCAACGTTCCCCAACAGTGGCATCATGAGCTAGGTCTATGCGTAGTTCTCTTTGCACGAGTAGAACACAATTTTGTTGTGGGCGTGGATTTTGTCATCTTACTTGCCTCTACTAGTCTTTTCTTGCTCAACGGTATTGTGGGATGAAGCGGCCCGGACCAACCTTACACGTACGCTTACGTGAGACCGGTTCCACCGACTGACATGCACTAGTTGCATAAGGTGGCTGGCGGGTGTCTGTCTCTCCCACTTTAGTTGGAGCGGAATCGATGAACAGGGCCCTTATGAAGGGTAAATAGAAGTTGACAAAATCACGTTGTGGTGATTCGTAGGTAAGAAAACGTTCTTGCTAGAACCCAATTGCAGCCACGTAAAAGATGCAACAACAATTAGAGGACGTCTAACTTGTTTTTGCAGCGATTGATCATGTGATGTGATATGGCCAGAAGTTGTGATGAATGATGAATTGTGATGTATGAGATCATGTTCTTTGTAATAGGATTCACGACTTGCATGTCGATGAGTATGACAACCGGCAGGAGCCATAGGAGTTGTCTTTATTTTTTGTATGACCTGCGTGTCATTGAATAACGCCATGTAAACTACTTTACTTTATTGCTAAACGTTAGTCATAGAAGTAGAAGTAGTCGTTGGCGTGACAACTTCATGAAGACACGATGATGGAGATCATGATGATGGAGATCATGGTGTCAAGCCGGTGACAAGATGATCATGGAGCCCCGAAGATGAAGATCAATGGAGCTATATGATATTGGCCATATCATGTCACAACTATATAATTGCATGTGATGTTTATTATGTTTATGCATCTTGTTTACTTAGGACGACGGTAGTAAATAAGATGATCCCTTACAAAAATTTCAAGAAGTGTTCTCCCCTAACTGTGCACCGTTGCTACAGTTCGTCGCTTCTAAGCACCACGTGATGATCGGGTGTGATGGATTCTTACGTTCACATACAACGGGTGTAAGACAGTTTTACACAGCGAAAACACTTAGGGTTAACTTGACGAGCCTAGCATGTGCAGACATGGCCTCGGAACACGGAGACCGAAAGGTCGAACACGAATCGTATGGAAGATACGATCAACATGAGAATGTTCACCGACGATGACTAGTCCGTCTCACGTGATGATCGGACACGGGCTAGTCGACTCGGATCGTGTAACACTTAGATGACTAGAGGGATGTCTAATCTAAGTGGGAGTTCATAATTTGATTAGAACTTTATTATCATGAACTTAGTCTAAAACCTTTGCAAATATGTCTTGTAGATCAATGGCCAACGCTAATGTCAACATGAACTTCAACGCGTTCCTAGAGAAAACCAAGCTGAAAGATGATGGCAGCAACTATACGGACTGGGTCCGGAACCTGAGGATCATCCTCATAGCTGCCAGGAAACAATATGTCCTAGAAGGACCGCTAGGTGACGCTCCCGTCCCAGAGAACCAAGACATTATGAATGCTTGGCAGTCTCGTGCTGATGATTACTCCCTCGTTCAGTGCGGCATGCTTTACAGCTTAGAACCGGGGCTCCAAAAGCGTTTTGAGCACCACGGAGCATATGAGATGTTCGAAGAGCTGAAACTAGTTTTTCAAGCTCATGCCCGGGTCGAGAGATATGATGTCTCCGACAAGTTCTACAGTTGTAAGATGGAGGAAAACAGTTCTGTCAGTGAGCACATCCTGAAGATGTCTGGGTTGCACAACCGTATGACCCAGCTGAACATTAACCTCCCAGATGAGGCGGTCATTGACAGAATCCTCCAGTCGCTCCCACCAAGCTACAAGAGCTTTGTGATGAACTACAACATGCAGGGGATGGAAAAGACCATTCCTGAAGTGTTCTCGATGCTGAAGTCAGCAGAGGCTGAAATCAAGAAAGAACATCAAGTGTTGATGGTCAATAAGACCACTAAGTTCAAGAAGGGCAAGGGTAAGAAGAACTTCAAGAAGGACGGCAAAGATGTTGCCGCGCCTGGTAAGCCAGTTACCGGGAAGAAGTCAAAGAATGGACCCAAGCCTGAGACTGAGTGCTTTTATTGCAAGGGGAAGGGTCACTGGAAGCGGAACTGCCCCAAATACTTAGCGGATAAGAAGGCCGGCAACACCAAAGGTATATTTGATATACATGTGATTGATGTGTACCTTACCAGTACTCGTAGTAACTCCTGGGTATTTGATACCGGTGCCGTTGCTCATATTTGTAACTCACAGCAGGAGCTGCGGAATAAACGGAGACTGGCGAAGGACGAGGTGACGATGCGCGTCGGGAATGGTTCCAGAGTCGATGTGATCGCCGTCGGCACGCTGCCTCTACATTTACCTACGGGATTAGTTTTGAACCTTAATAATTGTTATTTAGTGCCAAGTTTGAGCATGAACATTGTATCTGGATCTCGTTTAATACGAGATGGCTACTCATTTAAGTCTGAGAATAATGGTTGTTCGATTTATATGAGAGATATGTTTTATGGTCATGCTCCGATGGTCAATGGTTTATTCTTAATGAATCTCGAGCGTAATATTACACATGTTCATAGTGTAGATGCCAAAAGATTTAAAGTTGATAACGATAGTCCCACATACTTGTGGCACTGCCGCCTTGGTCACATTGGTGTCAAGCGCATGAAGAAGCTCCATGCCGATGGACTTTTAGAGTCTCTTGATTATGAATCGTTTGACACGTGCGAACCATGCCTTTTGGGCAAAATGACCAAGACTCCGTTCTCCGGAACAATGGAGCGAGCAACCAACTTGTTGGAAATCATACATACCGATGTGTGCGGTCCAATGAGCGTTGAGGCTCGCGGAGGATATCGTTATGTTCTCACTCTCACTGATGACTTGAGTAGATATGGGTATGTCTACTTAATGAAACACAAGTCTGAGACCTTTGAAAAGTTCAAGGAATTTCAGAATGAGGTAGAGAATCAACGTGACCGAAAGATAAAATTCTTACGATCAGATCGTGGAGGAGAATACTTAAGTCACGAATTTGGTACACACTTAAGGAAATGTGGAATCGTTTCACAGCTCACGCCGCCTGGAACACCTCAGCGAAACGGTGTGTCCGAACGTCGTAATCGCACCCTATTGGATATGGTGCGGTCTATGATGTCTCTTACCGATTTACCGCTATCATTTTGGGGATACGCTCTAGAGACAGCTACATTCACTTTAAATAGGGCACCGTCTAAATCCGTTGAGACGACACCGTATGAATTATGGTTTGGAAAGAAACCTAAGCTGTCGTTTCTAAAAGTTTGGGGATGCGATGCTTATGTCAAGAAACTTCAACCTGAAAAGCTCGAACCCAAGTCGGAAAAATGCGTATTCATAGGATACCCTAAGGAAACTGTAGGGTATACCTTCTACTTAAGATCCGAAGGCAAGATCTTTGTTGCCAAGAACGGATGCTTTCTGGAAAAAGAGTTTCTCTCGAAAGAAGTAAGTGGGAGGAAAGTAGAACTCGATGAAGTACTACCTCTTGAGCGGGAAAGTGGCGCAGCGCAGGAAACCGTTCCTGTGATGCCCACACCAACTGAAGAGGAAAACAATGATGATGATCAAGGTACTTCGGATCAAGTTACTGCTGAACTTCGTAGGTCCACAAGGACACGTTCCGCACCAGAGTGGTACGGCAACCCTGTCCTGGAAATCATGTTGTTAGACAACAATGAACCTTCGAACTATGAAGAAGCGATGGCGGGCCCGGATTCCAACAAATGGCTTGAAGCCATGAAATCCGAGATAGAATCCATGTATGAAAACAAAGTATGGACTTTGACAGACTTGCCCGATGATCGGCGAGCGATAGAAAACAAATGGATCTTTAAGAAGAAGACGGACGCGGATGGTAATGTTACAATCTATAAGGCTCGACTTGTCGCTAAGGGTTATCGACAAGTTCAAGGGATTGACTACGACGAGACTTTCTCTCCCGTAGCGAAGCTGAAGTCCGTCCGAATCATGTTAGCAATTGCCGCATACTATGATTATGAGATATGGCAAATGGACGTCAAAACGGCATTCCTTAACGGGCATCTTAAGGAAGAACTGTATATGATGCAGCCGGAAGGTTTTGTCGATCCTCGGAACGCTAACAAAGTATGCAAGCTCCAGCGATCCATTTATGGACTGGTGCAAGCATCTCGGAGTTGGAACATTCGCTTTGATGAGATGATCAAAGCGTTTGGGTTTATGCAGACTTATGGAGAAGCCTGCGTTTACAAGAAAGTGAGTGGGAGCTCTGTAGCATTTCTCATATTATATGTAGATGACATACTCTTGATGGGAAATAATATAGAATTTCTGGACAGCATTAAGGCCTACTTGAATAAGTGTTTTTCAATGAAGGACCTTGGAGAAGCTGCTTATATATTAGGCATCAAGATCTATAGAGATAGATCGAGACGCCTCATAGGTCTTTCACAAAGCACATACCTTGATAAGATTTTGAAGAGGTTCAAAATGGATCAGTCCAAGAAGGGGTTCTTGCCTATGTTACAAGGTGTGAGATTGAGCTCGGCTCAGTCACCGACCACGGCAAAAGATAAAGAAGAGATGAGTGTCATCCCCTATGCTTCAGCCATAGGATCTATTATGTATGCCATGCTGTGTACCAGACCCGATGTAAACCTTGCCGTAAGTTTGGTAGCAAGATACCAAAGTAATCCCGGCAAGGAACACTGGACAGCGGTCAAGAATATCCTGAAGTACCTGAAAAGGACGAAGGACATGTTTCTCGTTTATGGAAGAGACGAAGAGCTCGTCGTAAAGGGTTACGTCGACGCTAGCTTCGACTCAGATCTGGATGACTCTAAGTCACAAACCGGATACGTGTATATGTTGAATGGTGGAGCAGTAAGCTGGTGCAGCTGCAAGCAGAGCGTCGTGGCGGGATCTACGTGTGAAGCGGAGTACATGGCAGCCTCGGAGGCAGCGCATGAAGCGATTTGGGTGAAGGAGTTCATCACCGACCTAGGAGTCATACCCAATGCGTCGGGGCCGATCAAACTCTTCTGTGACAACACTGGAGCTATTGCCCTCGCCAAGGAGCCCAGGTTTCACAAGAAGACCAGGCACATCAAGCGTCGTTTCAACTCCATCCGTGAAAATGTTCAAGATGGAGACATAGAGATTTGCAAAGTGCACACGGATCTGAATGTCGCAGATCCGCTGACTAAACCTCTCTCGCGTGCAAAACATGATCAACACCAGAACTCTATGGGTGTTCGATTCATCACAATGTAACTAGATTGGTGACTCTAGTGCAAGTGGGAGACTGTTGGAAATATGCCCTAGAGGCAATAATAAAAGTATTATTATATTTCAATGTTCATGATAAATGTCTTTTATTCATGCTATAACTGTATTATCCGGAAATCGTAATACACGTGTGAATACTTAGACCACAATATGTCCCTGGTGAGCCTCTAGTTGACCAGCTCGTTGTGATCAACAGATAGTCATGGTTTCCTGACTATGGACATTGGATGTCGTTGATAACGGGATCACATCATTAGGAGAATGATGTGATGGACAAGACCCAATCCTAAGCATAGCATAAAAGATCGTGTAGTTCGTTTTGCTAGAGCTTTGCCAGTGTCAAGTATCTCTTCCTTCGACCATGAGATCGTGTAACTCCCGGATACCGTAAGAGTGCCTTGGGTGTATCAAACGTCACAACGTAACTGGGTGACTATAAAGGTGCATTACAGGTATCTCCGAAAGTAGCTGTTGGGTTGACACGGATCGAGACTGGGATTTGTCACTCCGTATGACGGAGAGGTATCTCTGGGCCCACTCGGTAATGCATCATCATATGAGCTCAATGTGACCAAGGTGTTGGACACGGGATCATGCATTACGGTACGAGTAAAGTGACTTGCCGGTAACGAGACTGAACAAGGTATTGGGATACCGACGATCGAGTCTCGGGCAAGTAACGTACCGATTGACAAAGGGAATTGCATACAGGGTTTGATCGAATCCTCGACATCGTGGTTCATCCGATGACAACATCGAGGAGCATGTGGGAGCCATCATGGGTATCCAGATCCCGCTGTTGGTTATTGACTGAGAGCGTCTCGGTCATGTCTGCATGTCTCCCGAACCCGTAGGGTCTACACACTTAAGGTTCGGTGACGCTAGGGTTATTAGGAAGACTAGTATGTGACTACCGAATGTTGTTCGGAGTCCCGGATGGGATCCTGGACGTCACGAGGAGATCCGGAAGGGTCCGGAGGTAAAGATTTATATATGGGAAGTTGTCAAACGGACACCGGGAAGTTTCGGGGTCATACCGGTATTGTACCGGGGCCACCGGAAGGGTTCCGGGGGTCCACCGGGAGGGGCCACCCCTCCCGGGGGGCCACATGGGCTGCGTGGGGCAGGGAGCCAGCCCCTGGTGGGCTGGCCGCACCCCCCTCCCTTGGGCCCATGCGCCTAGGGTTGAGGGGGAACCCTAGAGGGGGCGCCCCCCTTGGCTTGGGGGGCAAGCCACCCTCTCCCCTCTCCCCTAGGCCGCCGCACCCCCCCCTAGATGGGTTCTAGGGGGCCGGCCCCCTTCTCCCTTCCCCCTATAAATAGAGGGGTGAGGGGAGGGCAGCCGCACCACCCTCCAAGGCGCAGCCCTCCCCTCCCCAACACCTCTCCTCCTCCGTTGTGTGCTTGGCGAAGCCCTGTCGGAGTACTGCCTCTCCACCATCACCACGCCGTCGTGCTGCCGGTGGAGCTGTCTTCCTCAACCTCTCCTTCCCCCTTGCTGGATCAAGAAGGAGGAGACGTCTCCCGTCCCGTACGTGTGTTGAACGCGGAGGTGCTGTCCGTTCAGCACTTGGTCATCGGTGATTCGAATCACGTCGAGTACGACTACATCATCACCTTGCAAGCTTCCGCACGCGATCTACAAGTGGTATGTAGATGCAAACTCTCTCCCTTGACTCGTTGCTTAGATGAACTCATAGATGGATCTTGGTGAAACCGTAGGAAAAATTTTAATTTTCTGCAACGTTCCCCAACAAAGCAATATGATGAAAACCCCATCTCATTATCCTCGATGGCAACAATTCAATATGTGTCGGTTCCCCTTCTGTCACTGGGATCGAGGATCGCAAGATAGAACCCAAAGCTAAGCACTTCTCCCATTCAAGAAAAACCAATCTAATTGGCCAAACCAAATCGATAGTTTGAAGAGACTTGCAAACATATCAAATCACGCATATAAGAATTTAGAGGAGACTCAAATAATATTTATAGATAAGTTGATCATAAATCTACAATTCATTGGATCTCGGCAAACACACCGCAAAAAGGTATTACATCAAATAGATCTCTAAGAAATATTGAAGAGAACATGGTATTGAGAATCAAAGAGAGAGAAGAAGCCATTTATCTACTATCTATGGACTTGTAGGTCTGTGGTAAAGTACTCACGCTTCATCGGAGAGGCAATGGTGTTGATGTAGAAACCCTCCGTGATAGAATCCCGCTCCAACAGGACGCCGGAAAAGGCCCCTAGATGGGATCTCACGGGTACAGAAGGTTACGGCGGTGGAAAAGTGTTTTCGTGGCTCTCCTGATTTGTTTTGGGTTATTTGAGAATATATAGGCGGAAGAAATAGGTCGGTGGAGTCACGAGGGGTCCACATGGGTGGGGGGCGCACTACGTCCTTGTGGCCGCCTCGTGACATCCTGACATGCACTCCAAGTCATGTGGCTGTCTTTTGGTCCAAGAAAAATCATCGCGACAGTTTTATTCCTTTTGGACTCCATTTGGTATTCCTTTTCTGCGAAACTCTAAAACAAGGGGAAAACAGGAAATGGCATTGGGCTCTAGGTTAATAGGTTAGTCCCAAAACTCATATAAAATAGCATAATAATGCATATAAAACATCCAAAATAGATAATATAATAGTATGGAACAATAAAAAATTATAGATACGTTGGAGACGTATCGAGCATGCCCAAGCTTAATTCCTGCTCCTCCTCGAGTAGGTAAATGATAAAAACAGAATTTTTGATGTGGAATGCTACCTATCATATTTATCCATGTAATTTTCTCTATTGTGGCATGAATGTGCAGATCCGAATGATTCAAAACAAAAGTTTAATATTGATATAAAAACAATAATACTTCAAGCATACTAACAAAATAATTATGTCTTCTCAAAATAACATGGCCAAAGAAAGCTTATCCCTACAAAATCATATAGTCTGGTTATGCTCCATCTTCATCACACAAAATATTTAAATCATGCACAACCCCGATGGCAAGCCAAGAATTGTTTCATAATTTTGATGTTCTGAATGTTTTTCAACTTTCACGCAATACATGAGAACGAGCCATGGACATAGCACTATAGGTGGAATAGACGGTGGTCGTGGAGAAGACAAAAAGAAGGAGGTAGTCTCACATCAACTAGGTGTATCAATGGGCTATGAAGATGCCCATCAATAATATCAATGTGAGTGAGTAGGGATTGCCATGCAGCAGATGCATTAGAGCTATAAGTTTATGCAGCTAAAAAATAAACTAGGTGGGTGTGCATCCAACTTGCTTGCTCACGAAGACCAAGGGCAATTTGAGGAAGCCCATCATTGGAATATTCAAGCCAAGTTCTATAATGAAAAATTCCCACTAGTATATGAAAGTGACAATATAGGAGACTCTCTATCATGAAGATCATGGTGCTAATTTCAAGCACAAGTGTGGTGAAAGGATAGTAGCATTGCCCCTTCTCTCTTTTCTCTCATTTTTTTACTTGGGCCTTGAGGGAGTCCTGGATTAGGGGGTCTCTGTACAGCCGGACTATATCTTTCGGCCGGACTGTTAGACTATGAAGATACAAGATTGAAGACTTCGTCTCGTGTCCGGATGGGACTCTACTTGGCGTGGAAGGCAAGCTAGGCAATACGGATATGTGTATCTCCTCCTTTGTAACCGACCTTGTGTAACCCTAGCCTCTCCGATGTCTATATAAACCGGAGGGTTTTAGTCCGTAGGACAACATACAATCATACCATAGGCTAGCTTCTAGGGTTTAGCCTCTCTGATCTCGTGGTAGATCTACTCTTGTACTACCCATATCATCAATATTAATCAAGCAGGACGTAGGGTTTTACCTCCAACAAGAGGGCCCGAACCTGGGTAAAACATCGTGTCCCCTGCCTCCTGTTACCATCCTCCTTAGACGCACAGTTCAGGACCCCCTACCCGAGATCCGCCGGTTTTGACATCGACATTGTTTCTTTCATTGAGAGTTCCTCTGTGTCATCACCGTTAGGCTTGATGGCTCCGACTATCATAAATGGCGATGCAGTCCAGGGTGAGACTTTTCTCCCCGGACAGATCTTCGTGTTCGGCGGCTTTGCACTGCGGGCCAATTCGCTTGGCCATCTGAAGCAGATTGAAAGTTACGCCCCTGGCCACCAGGTCAGGTTTGGAAGCTTAAACTACACGGCCGACATCCGTGGAGACTTGATCTTCGACAGATTCGAGCCTCTGCCTTGTGCGTCACGCGGTCACGATGAGCATGATTTAGCTCTACCATCGGACAGTGTTCGGGAGATCGCACAGGCAGTCGCTCCGACCCTCAATTCGGAGCCAGTTGCGCCGTCCATGGACGGGTGGATGGACCCCGCTATGACGCCCTTGATTCAATCGTACACTAATCATACATGCAAATGTGTACGATCAAGATGAAGGACTCACGGGAAGATATCACAACACAACTCTAGACACAAATTAAAATAATACAAGCTTTATATTACAAGCCAGGGGCCTCGGGGGCTCGAATACATAAGCTCGAATACACAAGAGTCAGCGGAAGCAACAATATCTGAGTACAGACATAAGTTAGACAAGAATGCCTTAAGAAGGCTAGCGCAAAAGCAATAACGGTCGAAAAGGCAAGGCCTCCTGCCTGGGAACCTCCTAACTACTTCAAGTCGTCAGCGGTCTTCACGTAGTAGTAGGCATCCTCCGGGTAGTAGTAGTCATTAGTGGCGTCGTTTGGCTCCTGGGCTCCGTCATCTGGTCGCAACAATCGGGTATGGGGGAAAAGAAGTAGCAAGGCAACCGTGAGTAATCATCCAAAGTACTCGCAAGACTTACATCAGATCTAAACTAAGTATGCATCTGTATCAAAGGAATGGGTTTTATATGTGGATCGGGCTGCAGAAATGCCAGAATAGAGAGAAGGCCTAGTCCTATCGAAGACTAGCATCATTTGGAAATCACCATCTTGCAGCAACAGGAGTAGCATAAAGTAAAGTAGTAGTAGTGTTATCAACCTTGGCCAGAGATCCTTTCTCGACTCCCTGCGAGAAAGCAATCCTAGAGCCGTACTATCCAAGTGTTAACACATTCCAATTCTCATCACCATCCAGTTCTCATCACAAGTATCCTGTTCTAGTTGTATCGATCGGGATACAACTCCAAGTGTCCGTTACCATAGGAGAGGCTATCGATAGATGTTTTCTTCCCTGCAGGGGTGCACCAACTTACTCACCACGCTCGATTAACTCCGGTCGGACACACTTTCATGGGTCATGTCCGGCCTCGGCCAAACAATACGCCGCAACCCGACCTAGGCTCAATAGAGAGGCTAGCACGCCGGACTAAACCTATGCCCCCAGGGGTCATGGGCCATCTCCCCGGGAACTCCTGCATGTTGCGTACGCGGCCGGTGAGCAGACCTAGCTACCTCCTTCAACAAGGTAGGTGCTTTCCAGTCCAACCCGGCGCGCGCCGCTCAATCACTGACGTCTATTAAGCTTCGGCTGATGTATACGACGCAGAACGCCCATACTATGCCTAGGTGATGGTTAGTGCTATCAGGCCAGAGGCCCCTCGGATCAAATATCCAAATTGTAGTGGGTTAGGAACGCGCAGTAACGAGCAGAGACTCACGATCGGTGTGACGCCGTTGCCCCGTCTCGAGTACTCGCGGCAAGGGCTAAGAATGCCCGGCCACGCCTCGTAAGTATCTCGCGAGCACCTTCCAGGTCAACCCGACTCCACATCACTCACAATTATGCTCGCGCGGGTACCCCTCAGGGTTGACCCGTCTTTCCAAGTAACAGGGGTAAAGTCCAAGTATCCGGGTGTCCAAACATCAAGGGGAAAACCCGAGGAATCACCCCCGGCGAATTCCACTCGATGTAATCATCTAGGTGAACATAAGAGGGACCACCCTCGAGGTTCACACTTGAGGGGTTGCACGATAGTGTCGTATCGGAAGTGGTTAAGGCGGAATCACCCTCGATGACCACGACCGGATAGCTACACTACAGAGGCCTCATCAGGAGTGATGTAAGAGGTTCCACCCTCGGCACTAGATGGTAACTCTACAGAGTCGTACAACTAAGGGTGGGTGATGTGCGGTGTCGGGGCCTGGACGTCAATCACGTTGATTGAGTCATCGAACATAAAGCGGGGCAACTGGGACAAGGTGGGGGTCACTGATGGATCACTAACCAACCTATACTAAGCAGTTTAGGATAAGCAGATAAGGTATGAAAGCAGGTAACAACAATAGGCTATGCATCAGAGTAGGATCATACAGAAAGCAGTAGCAGTTCTAATGCAAGCATGAGAGGGAAAGAAATGGGCGATATCAGAATGCTCAAGGGGGCTTTGCTTGCCTGGTTGCTCAGACAAGGAGGGGTTGTCGGTGGCGTAGTCGATCATAGCAGCATCATCGGTCTCGGGGTCTACCGGAGAGAAGAGGGGGAAGAAACAGTAAATATAAAGCAAACATAGCACCACAAAGCATAACATGGCAATAAGATGTGCCGGGTGTGACCTAACGCGATAGGAGGTGATACCGGCGAAGGGGGGAAACATCCGGGAAAGTATCCCCGGTGTTTCACATTTTCGGACAGATGAACCGGAGGGGGAAAGTTGCGTGTTCGCTATGCCCGGGATGCGTGGCGGACGAATGGGCTGCGTATCCGGGTTCGTCTCGTCGTTCTGAGCAACTTACATGTACAAAGTTTTTCCATCCGAGCTACGGTTTATTTTATATTAATTTTAAAAGATTTAAATCATTTTTAGGATTTATTTAATTAATTTAATCAACATTATCCAGAAAAGTGTTTGCTGACGTCAGCATGATGTCAGCAGTCAGTTGACTAAGTCAAATGACATGTGGGTCCAGTGGGACCCACCTATCATGGACTAAGCAAATTAATTAGGGTTTATAATTAAGCAGGATTAATCAAGTTTAATTAAACTAGATTAATTAAGTTAATTAATTAATTATATATATATATTTTTATAATTTTAAGTCTGTTTTCATTTTAACAGGGGCGGGCCCCATTCGTCATTGGCCTAGGGGCTAACGGGCGGCGGATGTGCGTTAACGGGCGGCGGATGTGCGTTAACGGGCGCAGGGCGCTGCGGGCGTGGGCGCCCGTCGAGGCCGGAGCCCGTCTAGGCACGGCGAGGCGCCAGCAGCGGCGAGCGGCGGCCCAAGGTGGCGGTGGTGGTCGGTCGACGAGCGCGCAGCGGCGAGGAACGGGCGCGGGGTGAGCGCTGCCGCGCCTCGGGCTGCACAGCAGCGGCGGTGCAGCAACGAGGCGCGCGCGGGGAAGGGTGCACCGGGCCGGAGCTAGGGCACGGTCAGGGGCGCACGGCGCGCGCGTGAGAGCGGCTGGGTGGAGTGGCAGGGCGCGGTGAGCACGCCGGGGAGGGAGGTGATGCGCGAGCGTGCGCGTCGGGCGTGGCCGGCGCGGCACGAGCGCAGCCAGTGCGTGGCCACGGCAGGGTGCGGGTGCAGGGCACGACTAGCAGCAGGTGAGCACGGCGGGCGAAGCGCGTGTGTAGCCAACGGGGCCGGTGCAGGCGCGTGCGCCAGCGCGGTGGCGCTCAGGACGACGGAGAGAGAGGGGAGATGGAGGGGCGCTCACGGCCATTGCTGAGTAGGGGGTCGGCGAGGCTCGTCGGTGCCTATGAGGGAGAGATGATGAGGCGAGGCGACACGGCTCCGGCGAGCAGCGTCCGTCGGCGAGGTCGAGGCGGGGAGGAGGACGGGGATGATCCGGCGCGTTGAGGTGGCGAGCCGCGGTGGCAGCGGGGCGGGAGGAGACGGGAGGCGGGAGGCGGGTCTCCGAGTGGCGGCAGCGATCGGCGGGGCCGGTCGGGGTTGCCCCGATCCGACCAAGAGGGGGGAGAGAGAGAGAGAGACGTGTTCGAGGGAGAGGGGATCGTGCGGGGGAGGGGGGAGTGGGGAGATATTTTCAGGCTAGGTCACGGTGAGCTAGTGGGGGGGGGGTATGCAGGGGGGTGAGGGGGCGTGTGGGTTGGCCTGGGGGTTACCTGGGCCGAGGCCCAGTGAGGGACGGGGGTTTGTCTCCTTTAGTTTTTTTAATTACTTTTGCTCTGTTAAAATGCATTAGGACCATTTAAAGTTGATGATGATGTTGTGTTCCTTAACAAATAATTGTTATGGATTTTTTGACAAATGATGAACATTTTTCCAGCAACTTTTGAGCAACTTTTGAGCAACTTCAAACTTCACTTGAATTTGAATTGACTGGAATTTCAAATGGGATATTGAACAAAGGTGATTAAGCACTGTTTGGAAAAATGATTAGTTTAATCACAGAGGGTTACTGTAGCATGACACTGGGGGTGTTACACCGCCACGGAGGCCTTACCCTCAGCGGCGATCGAGCCAAACACCGACCTTACCTTGCACGAGAGCCGTGTTGTTAAACTGCCGGATCCTTCTCCGGCCATGGACTCCGAACCGCCTGCGCCCGTTCCTATCGAATCCGATTGGGCGCCAATCATGGAGTTTACCTCCGCGGATATTTTTCAGCACTCGCCCTTTGGCGACATACTGAACTCATTAAGGTCTCTCTCCTTGTCAGGAGGATCCTGGCCGAACTATGTCCGGCAGGACTGGGATGCGGACAACGAAGAAATTCGCGGCCCACCCACCACCCACTTAGTAGCCACTGTCGATGACTTAACCGACATGCTCGACTTCGACTCCGAAGACATCGACGGTATGGACGATGATGCGGGAGACGAAGAGGAACCACTGCCTACAGGGCACTGGACAGCCACCTCATCATATGATATATACATGGTGGATACACCCAATGAAGGCAATGGCGACGAGATAGAGGAGGATGCCCCCTCCAAGAAGCAACCCAAGCGCCAACGTCAGCGGTGCCGCTCTGAGTCCCGCCAAAGCAAAAGTGGTGATACCGGCACAGGAGGTAATAACACTCCGGATAGTGCTGAAGACAACAACAGCCCCCTCCAGCAAGATTTAGAGCAGGAGGACGGAGGAGCTAGCCCTCCTGAGAGAGCGGCAGACGGAGAGGCGGAGGATGATAATTACATGCCCCCTCCGAAGACGAGGCAAGCCTCAGCGAGGACGAATTCGCCGTGCCAGAGGATCCCGTCGAACAAGAGCGCTTCAAGCGCCGGCTTATGGCCACGACAAATAGCCTTAAGAAAAAGCAGCAGCAGCTTCAAGTTGATCAAGATCTGCTATCTGACAGATGGACTGATGTCCTCGCGGCCGAGGAATATAAACTCGAGCGCCCCTCCAAGAGTTACCCAAAATGCAGGCTGCTATCTCGACTGGAGAATGAAGCGTATGATGCGGCTGATCGGCCACCTTGTCGCCGTGATAGAGAGGCATTCCAACCAAAAGCTCAGCCCGCACCCCAACGCCATTCAAATAAAAAAGCATGGGGAAACACGCCAGACCTGCGAGACGTATTGGAGGACAAAGAAAAACATGCAAGATCGATATACGGATCACGAGGGTGCGCCACTATGCGAGACGATAAACGTCACGCCGGATACAGTAAAAGTAAATCCGGCCGGGTCGAACACAGCGGGCAAGACACATTTGAGCTGCGTTGGGATATAGCCCAATACAGAGGCGTCACACACCCCTTATGCTTCACAGACGAAGTAATGGATCATCAAATCCCAGAAGGTTTCAAACTTGTAAATATTGAATCATACGACGGCACAACAGATCCTGCGGTATGGATCGAGGATTTCCTCCTCCACATCCACATGGCCCGCGGTGATGACTTACACGCCATCAAATACCTCCCACTAAAGCTCAAAGGACCAGTGCGGCATTGGCTTAACAACTTGCCAGCAGAGTCCATTAGCTGTTGGGAAGATCTGGAGGCCGCATTCCTCGACAACTTTCAGGGCACTTATGTGCGACCACCAGATGCCGATGACTTGAGCCACATAATTTAGTAGCCAGAAGAATCGGCCAGGCAATTCTGGACTCGGTTCCTAACAAAGAAAAATCAAATTGTCGACTCTCCGGATGCAGAGGCCCTAGCGGCTTTCAAACACAACATCCGCGACGAGTGGCTAGCCCGGCACCTTGGTCAGGAAAAGCTGAAATCTATGGCATCCCTCATGACACTCATGACCCGCTTTTGTGCGGGAGAAGACAACTGGCTGACTCGCAGTAACAATATGTCAAAGAACCATGGTACCTCGGATACCAAGGACGGCAATAGCAGGTCCCATCACAACAAACATAAGCGCCGCATTAACAGCGATAATACTGAGGATACAGCAGTCAATGCCGAATTTAAAGGCTCTAAACCCGGTCAGCGGAAAAAGCCATTTAAACAAAGTATGTCGGGCCCGTCCAGTTTGGACCGCATACTCGATCGCTCGTGTCAAATACACGGCACCCCAGACAAGCCAGCCAATCACACCAACAGGCCGGCAAGTTAATTGCCGAAAACAAGGATAAGGGGTCACATAGATATGACGAGGAGGAGCCCCGGCAGCCACACACTGGAGGACAGAAGAGGTTTCCCCCACAAGTGCGGACGGTGAACATGATATACGCAACCCACATCCCCAAGCGGGAGCGGAAGCGTGCGCTCAGGGACGTATATGCATTGGAGCCGGTCGCCCCAAAGTTGAACCCATGGTCCTCCTATCCGATCACTTTCGATAGCAGGGACCACCCCAGTCATGGCAGATTCTCCGCACTAGTTCTAGACCCAATCATTGACGGATTTCACCTCACTCGAGTCCTTATAGATGGTGGCAGCAGCCTGAACCTGCTTTATCAGGACACAATGCACAAAATGGGTATCGACCCCTCAAGGATCAAACCCACAGAAATGACCTTTAAAGGCGTTATTCCAGGCGTGGAGGCCCATTGCACAGGCTCAATTACACTGGAAGTGGTCTTCGGATCCCCGGATAACTTCCGAAGCAAAGAGTTAATCTTCGATATAGTCCTGTTCCGCAGTGGTTATCATGCACTGCTCGGGCGAACCGCATTTGCGAGATTCAATGCGGTACCGCATTATGCATACCTCAAGCTCAAGATGCCAGGACCTCGTGGGGTTATTACAGTCAATGGAAACACAGAGCGCTCTCTCCGAACGGAGGAGCACACTGTGGCCCTCGCAGCAGAAGCGCAAACCGGCCTCTCAAGGCAATCCACCAGTTCGGAGTTTCAAGACCCGGACACCTTCAAGCACGCTCGGAGAAATCAGCAACTAGACCGCCTGGCGCGATGTGAGCTCGCGTAGCAATGCGGCCCCACCCCAGTCCCAGCCAAGCGGCGAAACTCGTGCCACACGTACATAATTACGCATTAAAAATACCATGGGCACAAGAGGGGAGGGGGGCACAACTGCGGCACGCCCCAAGACGCGGCTTAAACCGCACTAGGGGCTTCCTGCTTGGTTATTTTTCTCTTTTTCAGGACTTTAATCTCTGGAAACCCTATCTGGCAGCACTATTGCCGAACACATGATGCAGCAAACCAAGGAGGCAGAAAGCTACATCACACCACGGAATTCCTAGGTGGATTACAGTAACGAGCGAAATATTTGATTTAATACTATTCCTCAGCTTGCCCTTGGAAGGGACATAGTCCTACTCTTTGCTTATCGCACTATCTGTATCATTCTGCTTTAACGCACCTTTTTGAATAAACAATGCATAACATTACGACTATTATTGCATTCATGTTTTATATATGTGTTCATTAATGACGCCTTGCAACCGTACACTTTGGTACGGCCAACACACCAGGGGCTTACGTACCCCACAATATGGTGTGAAAAGTCCGAACACTTTCACAAGTGCAGCACCCCGAACTTATAGCATTATATGCATGAGCTCCGAATCATGTCTTTGGTCAAATGTTGGGTTTGCCCGGCTCCTATGTTTTGGTACCTTACGTTCCGCTCTATCGGCTAAGGTAGCGCTAGGAGAACTACTGCGATTGTGCCCCGGTTCTGCTGGGTTAAGCACCTCAGTAGAGAAAGCTAAAACTGACTGTCATGATAAGGCGAGAGACTGGTCGCTGTTCGGCGAGGTTTCGAGTCCGTAAAGACTTATGCTGCTTAGAGCGAGGGGCCGGCCCTGTCCAGCTTAAAGGCATGTATCGCGCCCCGAATTCGGCCTTCCGAATACCAGGGGCTTCACCGAAATTTAAAATTATAGAATTCTATGGCTAAGTGAGAGTGATAAAGCATTATTAGTCCAGTTGCCTTGTTCGTTGTGCTGAGCGCCTCCCTCGAAGGACCAAAAAATGGGAACAAGAGTGGTCAGGTTTATCCCGAACACCCCAGCACTCGTGGCATGGGGGCAGAAGCCGAGGACTAGCCATCTCTCAGATTGGATAAACAGCCAAACAGAAGGTAATATTTTAAATTCAAACAAGCGTTGCATAGCACATATGAAACAAGTTTTCATAAATACAGGATCACACGAGCAAGTTTCACTCAAATATTACATCTTTTGTGCACTCCTCCGCTATGAGACGGGCACCCAGCAGAACACCCTCGTAGTACATCTCGGGGTGGCGATGCTCCTTGCCCTCCGGCGGCCCTTCCTTGATCAGCTTCACGACGTCTAGCTTGACCCATTGCAATTTCACACAGGCGAAAGCCCGGCGTGCGCCTTCAATGCAGACGGATCGCTTGACGACCTCCAGCTGCGGGCAGGCATCCACAAGCCGCCTCACCAGGCCGAAGAAGCTGTTCGGAAGGGCGTCGCCAGGCCACAACCGAACTATAAAGCCCTTCATGGCCTGTTCGGCCGCCTTATGTAGCTCGACCATCTGCTTCAGATGGTCGCTCATTGGCACCGGGTGTTCGGCCTCACTCAGACCAGAACAGCTTCTCCGTTGAGCTTCCATCCTCGGCCTGGTAAAATTGTGCGGCATCGGACACGCTGCGGGGCAAATCTATGAATGCTCCTGGAGAGCTCCGGATTTGGGTAAGTAATCGGTAATTTACTTTTACATGCTTGCTTTGCATATAGAATGCCTTACCCGCCGCTATCTTCTTCATTGCGTCGATCTCCTAGAGGGCCTTTTGGGCTTCGGCCTTGGCACTTTTTGCGCTCTCGAGGGCCGCGGCAAGCTCAGACTCTCGCGTCTTCGAGTCAAGCTCCAATGCCTCGTGCTTCGCCACGAGAGCCTGGAGCTCTTGCTGCACCTCGCCCACCCGAGCCTCGTGCTTCTCTCGCTCGGTGCGCTCCTTGGCCGCTTTATCTTCAGCCTCGGATAGCGCTTGCTTTAGGGTCGCCACTTCGATCACGGCCCCTGGCAAATTCATGACAATCCTGTCATTTTGCAATCGCATTCTTTTCATACATCTCCACAGACTAGGTACTACTTACCTTTGTTTTCCTCGAGCTGCCTCTTGGAAAGGCCGAGCTCGTCGAGGGACCCTTTAAGGTCCTGCTTCAGTACGGCGACCTCCGCAGTCAGTGCGGCGGACGCCAGCAGCGAAGCCTGCATATGCATATTGACATACTCATATTAGACTCCTGCGTTATTGTTTGATCCTCTGTTCGGCTTTTCTTTGTGAACACCGAACAGAGCATCAGGGGCTAATGTCTATGCAGTAATATTTTTCCTATACTTTAAACACTTACCTCAAAGCCTGTTAGAAGGCTGGCACAGGCTTCAGTCAATCCGCTCTTAGCGGACTGAACCTTCTGGATCACCGCACTCATAATAGTGCGGTGCTCCTCGTTGATGGAAGCACTGCGAAGCGCTTCCAGCATATTATCCGGCGCCTCTGGATAGATAGAGGTCACCGGTGCAGGTGTCTTGCCCCTCTTAGAAGGAGGTCGCCCGCCCGAGTCCGGAACCACTGGAGGTTCCGGCGCGGTGTTCGGCTGAGGGCTGAACTCGGAGCCCTTAGGGGCCTTGCCCCCTCTGCTCCCGGAGTCCGGGAGGCCACTTTGAGGCGCCTCTGGACTGTCTCCCCTCTGCCCGGTGCCTCATGAGACAGCACCTCGGCATCGTCCGCAGGATGAGGGGAGGTGGCGGTCAAAACAGGATCGCTATCCATATCGGACAAGCCCAGGGAGCCGTCCGATGATACATCGATACGGGCTTGGGGCGGCCTGCATAATCACATTTCGGCGTTAGGTGAAGTAGTGAGACAAAGGAATGCTATGACTTACTCTGGTATCCGAACACTTACGACTTCCCCAGGGGCTTGGCCCTGGGCAGCCACTGGTCTTCGCCATCGACGGCAGTGGTAGAGCTGTCCGGAAGGAGAGTTCTCCCCTTCTTGGACCCTTCGGCCTCCCGAGTTGGGGCGGCCTTCCTTTTCTTGTCTCCCCCATCTGGAGGGCGAGCATCTTCCTCTGCCTCCTCGTCTTCGGGGGAGGATTGCGCCGTGGAGTCCTCGGACAGTGAGTCCGATGACACCTGGCGTTGGGAACTCTTTCGGGTTCCCTTGGCCTTCTTGGTCTTCTCTGGCACCGTATAAGGAGCCGGGGTCAGCATCTTCGTCAGAAGAGCGTTTGCTGGGCCTTTGGGCAAAGGAGCCAGACAGTCGATCTTTCCGGCCGTCTCCTGCCAATCCTATCAAAGGTACGGGAGTTTAGATCCCACATGGAGTCAAGCTATGAAAAACAAGTATCCTGTAAGCGGTAAAGCAGCTTACCGCACTGGCTTGGCGCTTCGCGCTGAATCCGCGATCCTCGGTAGTGGGAGGGGGGACCTTGGCGCTCTTGAACAGCACCCTCTAGGCATCTTCGTGAGTTGTGTTGAAGAGCCTGTTCAAAGTTCGGTGCTGCGCCGGGTCGAACTCCCACAAGTTGAAGGCCCGTTGTTGGCACGGGAGGATCCGGCGAATGAGCATGACCTGGACTACGTTGACGAGTTTGAGCTTCTTGTTGACCATGATTTGAATACATGTTTGGAGTCCGATCAGCTCTCCCGAACTACCCCAGGACAGGCCCTTCTCTTGCCAGGAGGTGAGCCGTGTGGGGAAGCCAGATCGGAACTCAGGGGCCGCTACCCATGTAGGGTCACGCGGCTCGGTGATGTAGAACCACCCCGACTGCCACCCCTTTATTGTCTCCATGAAGGAGCCCTCGAGACATGTGACGTTGGACATCTTGCCCATCATGGCGCCTCCGCACTCCGCCTGATGGACGCTCACTACCTTCGGCTTGACATTGAAAGTCTTCAGCCATAAGCCGAAGTGGGGCTTGATGCGGAGGAAGGCCTCGCACACGACAATAAACACCGAGATGTTGAGGATGAAGTTCGGGGCCAGATCGTGGAAATCCAGGCCGTAGTAGAACATGATCCCCCGGACAAATGGGTGGAGAGGAAATCCCAGTCCACGGAGGAAATGGGTAAGGAACACCACCCTCTCATGGGGCCTGGGGGTGGGGAGGAGCTGCCCCTCCTCTGGGAGCCGGTGTGCGCTGTCGTCGGGCAAGTATCCCGCTCTCCTCAGCTTCTTGATGTGTCCCTCCGTGACGGAGGAGACCATCCACCTTCCTCCCTCTCCGTACATGGTTGGAGAAGGTCGAGGTGGGGAATGCAAACTTGGGCGCTGGGGCTCGAGTGTGCGAAGGTGGATGAGTAAAGGAGGAAGAAGGCGTGGATGAAAAGGTAAATCCTTATCCCTTTATATGGGCGGACGAAACTATGCGTCCCCACTAGCCTGGTAAAACTCGCTCGTCCCCCAAGCGCCGTAATCGATGGCGCGGTTGGGCTACCCACACCCGTATTGATGAGAATCCCGTGATAAGGGGACACGATCTCTGCTTTGACAAGACGTGTCAAAAAACTGCCTCGCATTATGTCCGGGGCTAGTTAAAGGAAACGGTTCGAATAATCACCGGGCCGTGACATAATGTCGTGTTGCCAAAACAAGTCAACAAATTAGATTTGTGGAAATACTATTCTCTCTATGGTGGTATGTGGAACTTATTTTGTAGGGTCGGACACTATCCTTGTATTCAAATTCTTCTGTGGTGTATTCGGAGGAGGAACCCGCCTTGCAATGCCGAAGACAACACTGCGTGCCGGACTCATCATCATTGAAAGCCTGGTTCAGGGGCTACTGAGGGAGTCCTGGATTAGGGGGTCTCCGGACAGCCGGACTATATCTTTCGGCTGGACTGTTAGACTATGAAGATACAAGATTGAAGACTTCGTCTCATGTCCGGATGGGACTCTACTTGGCGTGGAAGGCAAGCTAGGCAATACAGATATGTGTATCTCCTCCTTTGTAACCGACCTTGTGTAACCCTAACCTCTCCGGTGTCTATATAAACCGGAGGGTTTTAGTCCGTAGGACAACATACAATCATACCATAGGCTAGCTTCTAGGGTTTAGCCTCTCTAATCTCGTGGTAGATCTACTCTTGTACTACCCATATCATCAATATTAATCAAGCAGGACATAGGGTTTTACCTCCATCAAGAGGGCCCGAACCTGGGTAAAACATCGTGTCCCCTGCCTCCTGTTACCATCCGCCTTAGACGCACAGTTCGGGACCCCCTACCCGAGATCCGCCGGTTTTGACACCGGCAGGCCTTCTCTCATTTTTGGCATCTTTTTTTGTCCGGAGTCTCGTCTCGACTTGTGGGGGAATCATAGTTTCCATCACCCTTTCCTCACATGGGACAATGCTCTAATAATGAAGATCATCACACTTTTATTTACTTACAACTCAAGAATTACAACTCGATACTTGGAACAAAATATGACTCTATGTGAATGCCTCCGGTGGTGTACTAGGATGTGGAATGAATCAAGAGTGTCATGTATGAAAGAATTATGAATGGTGGCTTTCCCACAAATACGATGTCAACTACATGATCATGCAAAGCAATATGACAATGATGGAGCGTGTCATAATAAACAGAATGGTGGAAAGTTGCATGGCAATATATCTCGGAATGGATATGGGAATGCCATAATAGGTAGGCATGGTGGCTGTTTTGAGGAAGGTATATGCTGGCTTTATGGTACCGGCGAAAGTTGTGCGGCACTAGAGAGGCTAGCAAAGGTGGAAGGGTGAGAGTGCGTATAATCCATGGACTCAACATTAGTCATAAAGAACTCATATACTTATTGCAAAAATATATTAGTTATGGAAACGAAGTACTACATGCATGCTCCTAGGGGGATAGATTGGTAGGAAAATACCATCGCTTGTCCCCGACCACCACTCATAAGGAAGACAATCAATAAATAAATCATGCTCCGACTTCATCACATAACGGTTCTCCATACATGCATGCTACGGGAATCGCAAACTTTAATACAAGTATTTCTCAAATTCACAATTACTTACTAGAATGACTCTAATATCACCATCTTCATATCTCAAAACAATCATAAGGAATCAAACTTCTCATAGTATTAAGTGCACTTTATATGAAAGTTTTTATTATATCCCTCTTGGATGCCTATCATATTAGGACTAAATTTATAACCAAAGAAAATTACCATGATGTTTAGAGACTCTCAAAATAATAGAAGTGAATCATGAGAGTTCATCAATTTCTATAAAATAAAACCACCGCCATGGTCTAAAAATATATAAGTGAAGCACCACAGCAAATTTGCCTAGCTCAAAAGATATAAGTGAAGCACATAGAGTATTCTAATAAATCGCGATTTATGCGTGTCTCACTCAAAAGGTGTGTACAGCAATGATGATTGTGGAAAACTAAAAATCAAAGACTCAAATCATACAGGACGCTCCAAGCAAAACACATATCATGTGGTGAATAAAAATATAGCCTCAAGTAAAGTTACCAATAGATGAAAACGAAAGAGGGGATGCCTTCCGGGGCATCCCCAAGCTTAGGCTCTTAGTTATCCTTGAATATTACCTTAGGGTTCCTTGGGCATCCCCAAGCTTAGGCTCTTTCCACTCTTTATTCCATAGTCATCAAATCCTTACCCAAAACTTTAAAACTTCACAACACAAAACTCAACAGAAAATCTCGTAAGCTCCGTTAGCATAAGAAAATAAATCACCACTTTTGGTACTGTTTTGAACTCATTCTTTATTTATATTTGTGTAATATCTACTGTATTATAACTTTTCCATGGTTCATACCCCCTGATATTAGGCATAGATTCCTCAAAATAAGGAAACAACACATAGAAAACATAATCTGTCAAAAACAGAACAGTCTGTAGGAATCTGGAGATTTCAAATACTTATGTAACTCCAAAAATTCTGAGAAATTAGGATGACCTAATAAATGTGTATAATAATCTTCTGCAAAAAGAATCAGTATTTTATTGCGCTTCTGCTAAAAATGAAAATGAATTTCCTGAGTGCAAAAGTTTCTGTTTTTCAGCAAGATCAAATCAACTATCACTGTAAGCTACCCCAAAGGTCTTACTTGGCACAAACACTAATTAAAACATAAAACCATATCTAACCAGAGGCTAGATAAATTATTTAATGCAAAGCAGAACCTAAAAAGAAAAAAGAAAAATAAAATTGGGTTGCCTCCCAACAAGCGCTATTGTTTAACGCCCTTAGCTAGGCATAAAATACGAATAGATCTAAATATTATCATCTTTGGTATGCAATCCATAAGTGGCTCTCATAATAGATTCATAACACAATTTAATTTTCTTTATTGGAAAGTGTTCCATGCCTTTCCTTAACAGAAATTGAAATATAATGTTTCCTTCTTTCATATCAATAATTGCACCAGCCGTTCTAAGGAAAGGTCTACCAAGAATAATAGGACACATAGGATTGCAATCAATATCTAGAACAATGAAATATATGGGCACATAATTCCTATTTGCAACAATAAGAATGTAATTAATCCACCCCATTGGTTTCTTAATGGTGAAATCCGCAAGATGCAAATTTAAGGAACAATCCTCAAATTCCCGGAAACCTAACACATCACAAAGTGTTTTTGGAATCATGGAAACACTAGTGCCCAAATCACACAAAGCATGGCACTCACAATCTTTAATCTTAATCTTAAAAGTAGGTTCCCACTCATCATAAAGTTTTCTAGGAATAGAAACTTCCAATTCAAGTTTTTCTTCAAAGGATTGCATCATAGCATCAACGATATGTTTAGTAAAAGCTTTGTTTTGATTGTAAGGATGAGGAGAATTTAACATGGATTGCAACAAGGAAATACAATCTATTAAAGAACAATTATCATAATTAAATTCCTTGAAATCCAGAAGAGTGGGTTCATTGCTACCTAAAGTTTTGACCTCTCCAATCCCACTTTTATCAATTTTTTGCATCAAGATCTAAAAACCCCGAATAATTGGGATGCCTTCTAACTAAAGTTGACTCATCTCCAGTCCCATCTTTATCAATAATTACATTAGAAAACAAAGATTCAATAGGAGTCACATCAATCACTTTAAGATCTTCATCATTATTTTCACGGAAACTAGAAGAACACGCTTTTATAAACCAATCTTTCTTTGCACGCATCTTAGCGGTTCTTTCTTTGAAATCATAAATGTAAATTATCATAGATTTGAGAGATTCATTGATATCATGCTTGGGTGGAATAGATCTAAGTTTCAAAGAATCAACATCAAGAGAAATTCTATCCACGTTGCTAGCCAAATCATCAATCTTAAGAGATTTTTGTTCAATCAAAGCATTGAAATTCTTTTGCGAACTCATAAATTCTTTAACACTATTCTCAAAATAAGAGGGCATATTATTATATTTTCCATAAGAATTGTTGTAGGAATTACCATAATTATTAGAGGAATTACTAGGAAACGACCTTGGGTTTAAATTACCTCTATACGCGTTATTACCAAAATTGTTCCTACCAACAAAAATCACATCCATAGATTCATTATTATTATCAATCATAGTAGACAAAGGCATATCATTAGGATCAATAGGAGCACTCTTGCTAGCAAATAATTTCATAAGCTCATCCATCTTTCCACTCAAAACATTAATCTCTTCAATCGCATGCACTTTTTTTACCAGTGGAAGATCTTTTAGTATGCCATTGAGAATAATTAACCTTAACATAATCTAGGAGTTTATTAGCTTCTCCTCACGCAATTTCCATAAAAGTACCTCCCACGACCGAATCTAAAAGATTTCTAGAAGCAAAATTCAATCCGGCATAATTTTTTTGTATAATCATCCACAAATTCAAACCTTGCGTAGGGCAATTTAGTATCATCAATTTCATCCTCTCCCAAGATTGTGCAACATGTTCATGATCAAGTTGTTTAAAATGCATAGTATCATTCCTATGGGAGATGATCTTAGCGGGAGGAAAATACTTGGAAATAAAAACATCTTTACACTTATTCCATGAATCAATACTATTTTTAGGCAAAGATGAAAACCAAGTTTTAGCACGATCTCGAAGTGAGAACGGAAATAGCTTCAATTTAACAATATCACTATCCACATATTTTTTTTTGCATATCACGCAAATCAATGAAATCGTTTAGATGGGATGTGGCATCTTCACTAGGAAGGCCGGAAAATTGAGCTTTCATAACAAGATTCAGCAAAGCGGCATTAATTTCACAAGATTCCGCATTAGTAGCGGGAGCAATCGGAGTACTAATAAAATCATTATTGTTGGTATTGGAAAAGTCACAAAATTTGGTATTCTCTTGAGCCATTGTGACAAAGCAAGCAATCCAACACACGAGCACACAAAAATCAAGCGAAGAAGACGAACGGAAGAGGGGCGAAGAAAAGGCAAATCTTTTTGAAAATCGTTTTAGAAGTGGGGGAGAGGAAAACAAGAGGCTAATGGCAAATAATGTAATGCAAGAGATGAGAGTTTATGATGGGTACTTGCTATGTCTTGGCTTGGCGTAGATCTCCCCGACAACGACGCCAGAAATTATTCCTGCTACTTCTTGAGCTTGCGTTGGTTTTTCCCTTGAAGAGGAAAGGGTGATGCAGCAAAGTAGAGTAAGCATTTCCCTCAGTTTTGAGAACCAAGGTATCAATCCAGTAGGAGACAACACTCAAGTCACTGAATACCTGCACAAACAAACACCAACTTCGCACCCAACATGATAAAGGGGTTGTCAATCCCTTCATGGTTATTTGCAAAGTGAGATCTGATAGAGATGGACAAACAGAAAGTAATATTTTTGTATTTTTGGTTTATGAAACGGAAATTAAAGGATTGCAAAGGAAGTAAATAGCAAACTAAAATAGTAGATCGGAAACTTATATGATGGAAAGTAGAAGATTATATGATTGAAAATAGACCCGAGAGCCATAGGTTTCACTAGAGTCTTCTCTTAAGATAGAAATTATTATGGTGGATGAAGAAATTACTGTCAAGCAAGTGATAGAAAAGAGCAAAGTTATGATGATATCTAAGGCAATGATCATGAATATAAGCATCATGTCCGTATCAAGTAGACCGACTCCTGCCTGCATCTACTACTATTACTCCACACATCGACCGACTCCCGCCTGCATCTAGAGTATTAAGTTCATAAGAACAGAGTACGCATTAAGTAAGATGACATGATGTAGCGGGATAAACTCAAGCAATATGATAAAAAACCCGTCTTGTTATCCTCGATGGCAACAATTCAATATGTGTTGGTTCCCCTTCTGTCACTAGGATCGAGCACCACAAGATTGAACCCAAAAATAAGCACTTCTCCCATTGCAAGAAAAACCAATCTAGTTGGCCAAACCAAATCGATAGTTCAGAGAGGCTTGCAAAGATATCAAATCATGCATATAAGAATTGAGAGGAGATTCAAAGAATATTCATAGATAAGCTGATCATAAATCCACAATTAATTGGATCTCGGCAAACACACCGCAAAAAGGTATCACATCGAATAGATCTCCAAGAACATCGAGGAGAACATGGCATGGAGAATTAAAGAGAGAGAAGAAGCCATCTAGCTACTAGCTATGGACCCGTAGGTCTGTGGTAAACTACTCACGCTTCATCCGAGAGGCAATGGTGTTGATGTAGAAGCCCTCCGTGATCGAATCCCCCTCCGGCAGCATGCCGGAAAAGGCCCCTAGATGGGATCTCATGGGTACAGAAGGTTGCGCCAGTGGAAAAGTGTTTTCATGGCTCTCTTGATTGGTTTTGGGGTATTTGAAAAAAAATAGGCAGAAGAAATAGGTCAGTGGAGTCACGAGGGGCCCACAAGGGTGGGGGGCGCTCCCTTTGTACTTGTGGCCGCCTCGTGGCTTCCTTGACGTGCATTCCAAGTCCTCTGGACATCTTCTGGTCCAAGAAAAATCATCGCGAAAGTTTTATTCCGTTTGGACTCCGTTTGGTATTCCTTTTCTGCGAAACTCTAAATCAAGGAAAAGCAGGTACTGGCACTAGGCTCTAGGTTAATAGGTTAGTCCCAAAAACCATATAAAATAGCATAATAATGCATATAAAACATCCAAAACAGATAATACAATAGCATGGAACAATCAAAAATTATAGATACGTTGGAGACGTACCAGTCCTCGTGAGCAAGCGAGTTGGATGTACATCCACTTAGTTTCTTTTTGAGCTTTCATAAACTTATAGCTCTAGTGAATCCGTTGCATGGCAATCCCTACTCACTCACATTGATATCTATTGATGGGCATCTCCATAGCCCGTTGATACGCCTAGTTGATGTGAGACTATCTCCCTCTTTTTTTTCTTCTCCACAACCACCGTTTATTCCACCTATAGTGCTATGTCCATGGCTCACGGTCATGTATTACGTGAAAGTTGAAAAAGTTTGAGAACATCAAAAGTATGAAACAATTGCTTGGCTTCTCATCTGGGTTGTGCATGATTTAAATATTTTGTGACATGAAGATGGAGCATAGCCATAATATATGATTTTGTAGGGATAGGATTTCTTTGGCCATGTTATTTTGAGAAGACATAATTGCCTTGGTAGTATGCTTGAAATATTATTGTTTTTATGTCAATATTAAACTTTTGTTTTGAAGCATACGGGTCTGAAAATTCATGCCACAATAAAGAAATTACATGGATAAATATGTTAGGTAGCATTCCACATCAAACATTCTGTTTTTATCATTTACCTACTCGGGGACGAGCAGGAATTAAGCTTGGGGATGCTTGATACTTCTCCAATGTATCTACAATTTTTTATTGTTCCATGCTATTATATTATCTATTTTGGATGTTTTATATGCATTAATATGCTATTTTATATTATCTTTGGGACTAACCTATTAACCTAGAGCCCACTACCAGTTTCTGTTTTTCCTTGTTTTAGAGTTTCGCAGAAAAGGTATACCAAACGGAGTCCAAACGGAATAAAACATTTGCGATGATTCTTCTTGGACCAGAATACAACCAAAAGATTTGGAGATGAAGTCAGAGGAGCCACGAGGCAGCCACAAGGACGGAGGGCGCGCCCCCACCCTTGTGGGCCCCTTGTGCACATCCTAACCTAGTTTCTTCGCCTATATATTCCCATATATCCCCAAACCAACGAGACGAGCCACGAAAACACTTTTCCACCGCCGCAACCTTCTGTATCCGTGAGATCCCATCTAGGGGCCTTTTCCGGTGTCCCATCGGAGGGGGACTCGATCACGAAGGGCTTCTACATCAACTCTATTACCCTTTTGATGAAGTGTGAGTAGTTTACCACAGACCTATGGGTCCGTAGCTAGTAGCTAGATGGCTTCTTCTCTCTCTTTGATTCTCAATACCATGTTCTCCTTGATGTTCTTGGAGATCTATCCGATGTAATACTCTTTTGCGGTGTGTTTGCCGAGATCCGATGAATTGTGAATTTATGATCAGCTTATCTATGAGTATTATTTGAATCTTCTCTGAATTGGTTTATGCATGATTTGGTATCTTTGTAATTCTCTTTGAACTATTGGTTTGGTTTGGCCAACTAGATTCGGTTTTCTGGCAATGGGACAAGTGCTTAGCTTTGGGTTCAATCTTGCGGTGTCCTTTCCCAGTGACAGTAGGGGCAGCAAGACACGTATTGTATTGTTGCCATCGAGGATAAAAATATGGGGTTTTCATCATATTGCTTGAGTTAATTCCTCTACATCATGTCATATTTCTTAATGCGTTACTCCGTTCTTAATGAGCTTAATACTCTAGATCCATGCTGGATAGCGGTCGATGTGTGGAGCAATAGTAGTAGATGCAGAATCGTTTCGGTCTACTTGACACGGAGGTGATGCCTATTGTCATGATCATTGCCTTAGATATCGTCACAACTTTGAGCTTTTCTATCAGTTGCTCGGCAGTAATTTGTTCACCCACCGTATTATTTTCTATCTTGAGAGAAGCCTCTAGTGAAACCTATGGCCCCCGGGTCTATTTTCCATCATACAAGTTCTATTTTCCATCATATAAGTTTCCGATCTACAATATTAGTTTCTGATTTATTCTTTTTGCAATCTTTTACTTTCCGATCTATAAACCAAAAATACAAAAAATATTTACTTTATTGTTTATCTATCTCTATCAGATCTCAATTTTGCAAGTAACCGTGAAGGGATTGATAGCCCCTTTATCGTGTTGGGTGCAAGTTGTTTGATTGTTTGTGCAAGTATTCGGTGACTTGTGTGTTGTGTCCTACTGGATTGATACCTTGGTTCTCAAAACTGAGGGAAATACTTACTCTACTTTGCTGCATCACCCTTTCCTCTTCCAAGGAAAAACCTACGCAAGCTCAAGATGTAGCAGCGATCGATGTGTGGAGTAATAGTAGTAGATGCAGAACCCTTGGCTATCGTCATAATTATTTGCTCTTCTATCAATAGCCCAACAATAATTTGTTTACCCACCGTATGCTATTTTTATGAGAGAAACCTCTAGTGAAAACTATGGCCCCTGAGTATATATTTTATCATCTATTAAAACTTAAACATACTTTGCTGCATTTTTCTTTTATGTATTTTCTTTTGTATTTTTGTCTGATCTATCTATCAAAAACTATACCGTTTATTCTTGCTCGTAACTGTCAAGGGATTTACAACCCGTTGTTCGCGTTGGGTTGCAATTATTTGTTGTTTGTGTGCATGTGCTGTTCACTAGTCGTTGCTTGGTTCTCCTACTGGATTGATAACCTTGGTTTCATAACTGAGGGAAATACTTATCTCTACTATAGTGCGTCATCCTCTCCTCCTTGAGGAAATCCCAACAAAGCTCACAAGTAGCAGTAGTCATATTTGTTCAGTCTTCTAGGACAAGAGTTTCTGATATAAGGGCTAACAAAATAATCTCTTTTTGTTTCTTGAAGAGTGAGGATAGAACAATCTGCTTCCTCGATTTTATTAGCAACTACCAGCCATTTCTTCTCATCATTTACCCCTCTAATATTCCAATTCAAAATATTCCAAGATATGTTACTAGCCGTTTACAAATAGGAAAAACCATATGCCTCTGTGACAGGATTGAAGTAGCACTAATCATGACAAATAACATATTAGTCAACATATTCAACCGAGTCACACAGTAGCTTACAAAATGAGTAATGATCTGATTCATTATTACAAAATGAGTCTAGGCCAGCTGAGAGATTTATTCTACTAAACTATTAGTTCTAGCTATTACTCCTAATCTGGAGTCCTCGAGGCTCGCTTTAGGCATAATGCTGAAAGATGTGCCCCCGAGCTTCTTGTGACTAATATGTCTCCATCATATCTACTTTTGCTAATGCTTTTCCTCTTGTGTTGGACTCTATTTGCAAGATTTGAATGAAACTAACCCGGACTAATGTTGTTTTCAGCAGAACTACCATGGTGTTGTTTTTGTGCAGAAATAAAAGTTTTTGGATTGGAATGAAACTTTGCGAGCAATTTTTATACAAATAAAGATAATTTCTGGAGCTAAGAACCACCGGAGGGGGGCACCTGGGTGGGCACAACCCACCAAGGTGCGGCCTCCTCCAGTCGCTCCCAGGTGGGTTGTCACCATCTGGTGGCCCCGTAGACCCGGAAACCGGCGCTATAAAATCACATATTTCCAGAAAAATCAGGGAGAAAGAATTATCGCGTTTCGCGAGATGGAGCTGCCATCACCTCTTGTTCTTCATCAGGAGGCCAGATCTGGAGTCCGTTTGGGGCTCCGGAGAGGAGGACCTTTGATCTTCGTCATCACCAGCCCTTCTCCGGAGAGGAGTTGGATGTGATTCATCATGTAATCAAGTTAGTTTTGTTAGGGCTTGATCCCTAGTATCCATTATGTTCTGAGATTGATGTTGCTATGACTTTGCTATGCTTAATGCTTGTCACTTCGGGCCCGGGTGCCATGATTTCAGATCTGAACCATTTATGTTATCTTCATTATATCCATGTTCTAGATCCGATCTTGCAAGTTATAGTCACCTTCTACGTGTTATGATCCGGCAACCCCGGAGTGACAATAGTCGGGACACTTCCCGGTGATTACCATAGTTTGAGGAGTTCATGTATTCACTATGTGTTAATACTCTTTTCTGGTTTTCTATTAAAAGGAGGCCTTAATATCCCTTAGTTTCCAATAGGACCCCCTGCCACGGGAGGGTAGGACAAGATATGTCATGCAAGTTCTTTCCATAAGCACGTATGACTATTTACGGAACTAGAGCTAGTGCCTACATTATATTTATGAAGTGGAGCTAGTGATGTATCACCCTAGGTTATGTTTTTATATGATGAATATCATCCGACAAATTCACCGATCCAAAGCAAAATTTCTCTCATATTGTTCTTGGTAAATCACTACTGCTATTGTTACTATTGCACTTGTTACAAAATCATTGCTATCACCATTACCGTTACTATTGATGTTGCTACTACTATCAAAGCTATCATACTACTTTGCTACTGATCACGTTGCTGCAGATAATTAATCTCTAGGTGTGGTTGAATTGGTAACTCAGCTGCTAATACTTGCAAATATTCTTTGGCTCCCTTGTGTCGAATCAATAAATTTGGGTTGAATACTCTACCCTCAACAACTGTTGCGACCCTCTATACTTGTGGGTTATCAAGACCTTTTTCTGGCGCCGTTGCTGGGGAGCGTAGCTATATTTATTGAGTCACTTGGGATTATTATCAAATTATCACTATGAAGAATCTGAAGGACTCTAAGACCTAGATTTTTCCCTCTAAGATGAGGGGAGGTAAGGAACTGCCATCTAGCTCTGCACTTGATTCACCTTCTGTTATAAGTAAACTTGCAGCACCACCACATGCTATTAATCCTGATATGTCGCAAGTTATTGATGATGCTACTTCTGCTATGAATGATATTTATGATGATGCTAGTACCTTGCTTGATGGTAATGTGCCACTAGGTGAATTTCTTGATGAACAACTTGCTAGAACTAAAGCTTTTGAGAATGTTGAAACTGATGAAATTGTTGAAACTGATGAAGAGCTTGAAACTGAAAATCTTGAAACACCTATTAGAACTAGTCCCCCTAGATATGAATTACCTAAGATACCAGAAGGTTATGTTATGAATGAGGAGACAACTGGAGACATTCTTGCTTGTAAGGATAGAGATGATCCAGAGAAATTATTATGCAAGTATAAAGAAAAGACTTTGAATGCTAAAATGAAATGTGATCCTAAGTTTGCTACTTCACCTATCTCTGTTGATGATAAGGATTATGAATTCTCTGTCAACCTAGATTTAATTACTTTGGTTGAATATGATCCTTTCCATGGTTATGAAACTGAAACTGTTGTGGCACATCTCACTAAGTTGAATGACATAGCCACCCTTTTTGCTCATGATGAGAAAATTTGCCACTATTATATTCTCAAATTAATTTCGTTCTCATTAAAGGGCGATGCTAAGGCTTGGTATAATACTCTTGCTCCTAGTTGTGTGCGTAGTCCCCAGGATATGATTTATTACTTCTTTGAAAAATATTTTCCTGCTCATAAGAACCTTACAGGAAATATTTAACTTTGTGCAAATTGGAGATGAGAATCTTACACAAACTTGCGGGAGGCTTCTCCAATTGATTAATGCTTTGGCTGATCATCCTCTTAAGAAAAATGAAATACTTGATATCTTCTATAATGGACTAACTGATGCTTCTAGGGATTTCCTAGATAGTTGTGCTGGTTGTGTTTTCAGGGAACGAACTGTTTGACAAGCTGAAGAATTATTAAATAACATGTTGAAAAATTATGATGATTGGACTCTTCCCGAACCACCATTTAAACCTACTATGAGGAAGACGCATTGGCGAGGACGGCTCAGCTGCGATGGCTTACGCAGTTGGCGGAGTGAGACGAGTCTGCAATGACGGGGCCAACCCAGGACAGTGCAACGCAAACGCGCTTCGGAGACGGCGCCGGACCGAAACCGGTGTGAAGCTGAGCCGGATTGAGACCTTAGAGGTCACTTGGATTGAGGACGCGGGAGGCAGAGCCGCTTTAGTTGCTGGCGTGCGGGGCGTTTCAGCCACGGGAGAATAAGCGCGACCCAGGGCCGGCTCTAGGCAGAAGCGAGGGCGGCTCTGCCATGATGACAGCGCAACTTAGAGGTGACCTGGAGGTGGCTCGGATTGATGGAATCCAGTGATTCAGCTGGGACATGCCCTTGGAACGACGACAGTGTGTGGCCTGGCCGGAAGCGGCTTAGTAGAAACGAAGCGAGATTAGGGAGGCAACAGACTCAATTCGTCTGCGGTTCATAGGCCGGTAGTCCATGGCAGACACAGGCAGCTGAGGCGGTTCGGAGGCAGCACACAGTGACTTGACGCGGCGTTCCAAAGCCGGCGATTTAGATCGACTGTGGGTCGAGGAGGCAATTTGAAGAGGAAGCGAGTCCACTGCGGCTTGAACCAGCGAAAAGGTGATGTCTACTACACAACCTTCTTCTTGTAGACATTGTTGGGCCTCCAAGTGCAGAGGTTTGTAGGACAGTAGCAAATTTCCCTCAAGTGGATGACCTAAGGTTTATCAATCCGTTGGAGGCGTAGGATGAAGATGGTCTCTCTCAAGCAACCCGGCAACCAAATAACAAAGAGTCTCTTGTGTCCCCAACACACCCAATACAATGGTAAATTGTATAGGTGCACTAGTTCGGTGAAGAGTTGGTGATACAAGTGGTATATGGATGGTAGATAATGGTTTTTGTAATCTGAAAATATAAAAAAGCAAGGTAACTAATGATAAAAGTGAGCGTAAATGGTATTGCAATGCGTTGAAACAAGGCCTAGGGTTCATACTTTCGCTAGTGCAAGTTCCCTCAACAATAATAACATAATTGGATCATATAACTATCCCTCAACATGCAACAAAGAGTCACTCCAAAGCCATTAATAGCGGAGAACAAACGAAGAGATTATGGTAGGGTACGAAACCACCTCAAAGTTATTCTTTCCAATCAATCCGTTGGGCTATTCCTATAAGTGTCACAAACAGCCCTAGAGTTCGTACTAGAATAACACCTTAAGACACAAATCAACCAAAACCTTAATGTCACCTAGATACTCCAATGTCACCTCAAGTATCTGTGGGTATGATTATACGATATGCATCACACAATCTCAGATTCATCTATTCAAGCCAACACAAAGTACTTCAAAGAGAGCCCCAAAGATTCTACCGGAGAGTCAAGACGAAAACGTGTGCCAACCCCTATGCATAGGTTCATGGGCGGAACCCGCAAGTTGATCGCCAAAACATACATCAAGTGAATCAATAGAATACCCCATTGTCACCACGAGTATCCCATGCAACACATACATCAAGTGTTCTGAAATCCTTAAAGACTCAATCCGATAAGATAATTTCAAAGGGAAAACTCAATTCATCACAAGAGAGTAGAGGGGAAGAAACATAATAAGATCCAACTGTAATGGCAAAACTCGCGATACATCAAGATCGTACCATCTCAAGAACACGAAAGAGAGAGAGAGAGATCAAACACATAGCTACTGGTACATACCCTCAGCCCCGAGGGAGAACTACTCCCTCCTCGTCATGGAGAGCACCGGGATGATGAAGATGGACACCGGAGAGGGAATCCCCCTCCGGTAGGGTGCCGGAACGGGTCTAGATTGGTTTTCGGTGGCTACAGAGGCTTCTGGCGGTGGAACTCCAGATCTATTGTGCTCCTCGAAGTTTTTAGGGTATATGGGTATATATGGGAGGAAGAAGTACATCGGTGGACCTCCGGACTGTCCATGAGGCAGGGGGTGGGCGTGCCCCCACCCTCGTGGGCAGCCCGGGACTCTCTTGGTCCATCTCCGATACTCCGTGGGCTTCTTCTGGTCCAAAAATAAGTTCCGTGAAGTTTTAGGTCAATTGGACTCCGTTTAATTTTCCTTTTCTGCGATACTCTAAAACAAGGAAAAACAAAAACTGGCACTGGGCTCTAGGTTAATAGGTTAGTCCCGAAAATCATATAAAATAGCATATAAATGCATATAAAACATCCAAGGTTGATAATATAATAGCATGGAACAATCAAAAATTATAGATACATTGGAGATGTATCAGCATCCCCAAGCTTAATTACTGCTCATCCTCGAGTAGGTAAATGATAAAAACAAAATTTTTGATGTGGAATGCTACCTAACATATCTATCCATGTAGTTCTCTTTATTGTGGCAAGAACATTCAGATCCATAAGATTCAAGACAAAAGTTTAATATTGACATAAAAATAATAATACTTCAAGCATACTAAGTAAGCAATCATGTCTTCTCAAAATAACATGGCCAAAGAAAGTTCATTCCTACAAAATCATATAGTCTGGCTATGCTCCATCTTCACCACACAAAATATTTAAATCATGCACAACCCTGATGACAAGCCAAGCAATTGTTTCATACTTTTGATGTTCTCAAACTTTTTCAATCGTCACGCAATACATGAGCGTGAGCCATGGACATAGCACTATATGTGGAATAGAATGGTGGTTGTGGAGAAGACAAAAAGGGAGAAGATAGTCTCACATCAACTAGGTCTATCAACGGGCTATGGAGATTCCCATTAATAGATATCAATGTGAGTGAGTAGGGATTGCCATGTAACGGATGCACTAGAGCTATAACTATATGAAAGCTCAACAAAAAGAATTAAGTGGGTGTGCATCCAACTTGCTTGCTCACGAAGACCTAGGGCATTTTGAGGAAGCCCATCATTGGAATATACAAGCCAAGTTCTATAATGAAAGATTCCCACTAGTATATGAAAGTGACAACATAGGAGACTATCTATCATGAAGATCATGGTGCTACTTTGAAGCACAAGTGTGGTAAAAGGATAGTAGCATTGTCCCTTCTCTCTTTTTCTCTCTTTTATTATTTTTTTGTTTGGGCCTTCTCTTTTCTTATGGCCTCTTTTTTTATTTGGGCTTCTTTGGCCTCCTTTTTTTCATCCGGAGTCTCATCCCGACTTGTGGGGGAATCATAGTCTCCATCATCCTTTCCTCACTGGGACAATGCTCTAATAATGATGATCATCACACTTTTATTTTCTTACAACTCTAGAATTACAACTTGATACTTAGGACAAGATAAGACTCTATATGAATGCCTCCGACGGTGTACCGAGATGTGCAATGACTCATGAGTGACATGTATGAAAGAATTATGAATGGTGGCTTTGCCACAAATACAATGTCAACTACATGATCATGCAAAGCAATATGACAATGATGAAACGTGTCATAATAACGGAACAGTGGAAAGTTGCATGGCAATATATCTCAGAATGGCTATGGAAATGCCATAATAGGTAGGTATGGTGGATGTTTTGAGGAAGGTATATGGTGGGTTTATCGTACCGGCGAAAGTTGTGCGGTACTAGAGAGGCTAGCAATGATGGAAGGGTGAGAGTGCATATAATCCATGGACTCAACATTAGTCATAATGAACTCACATACTTACTGCAAAAATCTATTAGTTATTGATACATCCATTTTGCATCATGCTTTTATATCGATATTTATTGCATTATGGGCTGTTATTACACATTATGTCACAATACTTATTCCTATTCTCTACTATTTTACAAGGTTTACATAAAGAGGGAGAATGCCGGCAGCTGGGATTCTAGGATGGAAAAAGAGCAAATATTAGAGACCTGTTCTGCACATCTCCAAAAGTCCTGAAACTTCATGGAAGACGTTTTCAGAATATATAAAAAATACTTAGCGCAAGAAGTTCACCAGGGGGGCCACACCCTGCCCACGAGGGTGGGGGCGCGCCCTACCCCCTGGGCGCGCCCCCTACCTCGTGGGCCCCCTGGTGGCCCTCCGATGGCCATCTTCTGCTATATGGAGTCTTTCGATGAGGAAAAAATCAGAAGCCATCTTACCGGACGAGACTCCGCCGCCACGAGGCGGAACCTTGGCAGAACCAATCTAGGGCTCTGGCGGAGTTGTTCTGCCGGGGAAACTTCCCTCCGGGAGGGGGAAAACATCGCCATCGTCATCACCCACGCTCCTCTCATCGGGAGAGGGAAATCTCTAGCAACATCTTCACCAGCACCATCTCCTCTCAAAACCCTAGTTCATCTCTTGTATCCAATTCTTGTCTCCAAGTCTGTGATTGGTGCATGTGGTTTGCTAGTAGTGTTAATTACTCCTTGTAGTTGATGCTAGTTGGTTTACTTGGTGGAAGATCATATGTTCAAATCCTATATGCATATTAATACCCCTCTGATTATGAACATGAATATGCTTTGTGAGTAGTTACGTTTGTTCCTGAGGACATGTGAGAAGTCTTTCTATTAGTAGTCATGTGAATTTGGTATTCTTTCGATATTTTGATGAGATGTATGTTGTCTGTCCTCTAGTGGTGTTTTGTGAACGTCGACTACATGACACTTCGCCATTATTTGGGCCTAGAGGAAGGCATTGGGAAGTAATAAGTAGCTGATGGGTTGCTAGAGTGACAGAAGCTTAAACCCTAGTTTATGCGTTGCTTCGTAAGGGGCTGATTTGGATCCATATGTTTCATGCTATGGTTAGGTTTACCTTAATACTTCTGTTGTAGTTGCGGATGCTTGCAATGGGGGTTAATCATAAGTAGGATGCTTGTCCAAGTAAGGGCAGCACCCAAGCACCGGTCCACCCACATACCAAATTATCAAAGCACCAAACGTGAATCATATGAACGTGATGAAAACTAGCTTGACGATATTCCCATGTGTCCTCGGGAGCGCTTTACATCATATAAGAGTTTGTCCAGGCTTGTCCTTTGCTACAAAAAGGATTGGGCCACCTTGCTGCACTTTATTTACTTTTGTCACTTGTTACTCGTTACAAATTATCCTATCACAAAACTATCTGTTACCTATTATTTCAGTGCTTGCAGAGAATACATTGCTGAAAACCGCTTATCATTTCCTTCTGCTCCTCGTTGGGTTCGACACTCTTACTTATCGAAAGGACTACGATAGATCCCCTATACTTGTGGGTCATCAAGACTCTTTTCTGGCGCCATTGCCGGGGAGTGAAGCGCCTTCGGTAGGTGGAATTTGGTAAGGAAAATTTATATAGTGTGCTGAAATTTACTGTCACTTGTTACTATGGAAAGTAATCCTCTGAGGGGCTTGTTCGGGGTATCTTCACCCAGACCAGTAGAGCAAAGAATTGCTCCCCAACCTACTGAACCTACTGAAAATGAAAATCTCTACTTTGAGATTCCTTCGGGTATGATAGAAAAACTGCTAGCTAATCCTTTTGCCGGAGACGGAACAATTCATCCTGATGAGCACTTAATATATGTGGATGAAGTTTGTGGATTATTTAAGCTTGCGGGTGTACCCGGAGATGTTATTAAGAAGAAGGTCTTCCCTTTATCTTTGAAGGAAGATGCATTGACATGGTATAGGCTATGTGATGATACGGGGTCATGGAACTACAAATGATTGAAATTGAATTTCATCGGAATTTTTATCCTATGCATCTTGTTCATCGTGATCGCAATTATATATATAATTTTTGGCCTCGCGAAGGAGAAAGCATCGCTCAAGCTTGGGGGAGGCTTAAATCAATGTTATATTCATGCCCCAATCATGAGCTCTCAAGAGAAATTATTATTCAAAATCTATATGCTCGGCTTTCTGATAACAATCGCACCATGCTCGATACTTCTTGTGCTGGCTCTTTTATGACGAAGACTATTGAATTCAAATGGGATTTATTGGAAAGAATTAAACACAACTCTGAAGATTGGGACCTCGACGAAGTTAAGGAGTCAGGTATGACACCTAAGAATCTTTTATGGATACCGATGTTTTCCATAAATTTAGCACTAAATATGGACTTGACTCTGAGATAGTAGCTTCTTTCTATGAATCTTTTGCTACTCATGTTGATCTCCCTAGGGAGAAGTGGTTTAAATATCATCCTCCCATAGAAGTAAAAGTAGCTGCACCTATTAAAGTTGAAGAAAAGACTATCACTTATAATGATCCTATTGTTCCTACTGCTTATGTTGAGAAACCACCTTTTCCTGTTAAGATAAAAGATCATGCTAAAGCTTCAACTGTGGTTCCTACGAGCAATATTAGAACTTATACACCTCCTGAGCAAGTTAAAGTTGAACCTAATATTTCTATTGTTAAAGATCTCCTGTCTAATAATATTGATGGGCATGTTATTCATTTCCGTGATGAGACTGCTAGAACTGCTAAACCTTGTGCTACAGATAAACCTAGATCTTTGGTAGGCATGCCTGTTATTTCTGTTAAAGTAGGAGATCATTGTTATCATGGCTTATGTGATATGGGTGCCAGTGCTAGTGCTATACCTCATGACTTATACAAAGAAATTATGCATGATATTGCACCTACTGAGATAGAAGATATAGATGTCACAATTAAACTTGCCAATAGAGATACTATTTCACCAATTGGAATTGTTAGAGATGTTGAAGTCTTGTGTGGGAAAACTAAATATCATGCTGATTTTCTTGTTCTTGGTTCCCCACAAGATAGCTTTTGTCCCATTATATTTGGTAGACCCTTCTTGAACACTGTTAATGCTAAGATAGACTGCAAAAAGGATGTTGTTACTATTGGTTAGGTGATATGTCTCATGAATTTAATTTCTCTAAATTTCGTAGACAACATCGTGAATAGGAATTGCCTAGTAAAGATGAAATTATCACTACTAGGGAAGACCCTAGCAGTAGCGCTGGTTTTGTGCTCACTAGTAGCGCGGGTAGGCGCGCTACTAATAAGGTGCTACAGCTATTGCCTAGCAGTAACGCGTGCCTGCACGCGCTACTGCTAGGACAAATAGCTGCAGCGTTTGTTCACTCCCACGCTACTGCTAATTTACCTACTGGCAGCGTGTTTTCTCTCCATCGCTACTAGTATTCTTTTTTATTTTATTTTTATTTTTAGTGTATTTATGCACCATCGTACAAATATTGGTACAATACCAGTTATGAGGTTTACATCATTATGTCCATAACAGTGTGTCAAATGAAGGTGGATTAGGTTCAAGTGGAGGCAATATGTGGTGCATGTCAAAAGTATACTACTAATCCAAACTTGATCTAGTTTGGACTAGTAGTACTTTCGATGTGCACCACATGTTGCCTCCACTTGAATCTAATCCGCCAGCACAAGCTATTTAATCATCACCATAGTCATTACCACCAACAATATTTATTTAATCACCACTAACACTAGCTAATAATAATCATCATAGTCATTACCACCAACACTAGCTATTTTATCATCATAGTAATAGTGTAGCACATCGTCATCCTCAAACTCATTTCTAGCTAGCTAATCACTCCTGCTGCTCTCTCTTAGGTAAAATAACATAAAACATGTGTAGCTCTCCTCCTTGATCAAGTTGGAGCATGTAAATGAACCTGTCTCCTAATCGTGGGTAGTGCATCTATTTGCTGCCCCCTGGTAATTCTCTGCGGTTCTCCATCACACATTTGGTCCAGTCTTGCACTATTAAGAATCCATCGCTAATCTTGAATGCACTAAAGTAATCTATAGGATATCTTGGCCGTAAGCTAATAATACACATGGTACCTTTAGTCTCAACCCCATAAGGCACAACATTCATCGGGAGTCCCTGTTGAAGAACATCGTACGGTAACATACTTAGCAATGAAGTTTAGCTTCAAAAATAATGTATGGAAAAGATGCACTAAGGACAAATAGTAAAAATCTTACCATCCTTCCTAAATAGGTGTGACCGTAGTTCATTACGAACACTATTGGTCACACATTTTCAGTACTAACATTTCTAAGTGCAGGAAGAAAATTTGTCTTGACAGTATCCAGATCCTCAAGCCATGAAACATAATGACTTAGCTCCTCGCAGTTTAGTTCAGCCTCGGGACAGTAGTAGGTCCTGTCTACCAAGCGCTGGACATGTTTGCTTGCACCGAAATAAGCTGACAATACAAATTAGTTGTCAACTATTTTTGAATAAACAATATCAAAGACATAAATATGGTTGAGAAATTTACATAATGGTATAACTGGAGGCATCTGCACATCGACCCAGATGTCGGTATTACCTTCAATATCATCTTCCGGATGAATATCAAAGGTAATAACCATATCAGGCTCAAATGCATAAGTCTTGCATAGTGCTCGCCATGTTTTGCATCCAAAATAGGTGTAGTCGTCTGAATTGTATAATTTTGCGTGGAAAATATAACCATGCTCGGTCTTCAAGTAAACTTTCTGTTCCTCCATAGTATGACTGAAACCTATCTTATCCAATACAAAAACCCTTGCATGGTAGGGGATACGCTAGTAGAATAGTAAAAAAAAGACTTGTCATGCTTAATGTCATGCTTAAATTATAAGTTGAAGCAAATGTCATGCTTAATTACGAAAAAAGACTTGTCGTTGTGACTTACTGTATCCACTTCGAAGTTCTCGTCTAGCTTGATGCTGAAGCGCCTATCATCATCTAGGAAGATTCCGTCACACAGGCCGCGCTCGTCTTTGCAGTATTTGCAAATACCGAAATCTTTTTCGTCGTCAGACATTTCCTATGTTCATAGTTAAAATATTAATTGAAAATCGATCGAAGACAACTACCAGGATATTCAACACACAAATCCGGAGCACTCGATATTTCCTACATATTCTGGCACAAGTCATGCCAAAATTCATGGAAAAATCCGGCATGACCTTTGCTAAAATAGGACATATCGAGCGCCTGAAATTTGCCGGAACGGAAATGAATCAACACCCCGGCAAAACATAGGCCACTCGGAGGTGTAACCTGCAAACATGACCGGCCACTTGGGCAAGCACATATCTATTTGAGCAACACAAGATATACATTTCAAAATATCTTATAGGACTCAAATTAGCATGCATTCAATGAGCAAAAGTAAATCATCTCATGCGTCCATACATTGTCGAATATTATCACTAATACATCCTGAATAGTGTCATACATATAACATCACTAATACAACTAAAACCCTAGGACACGGCGGGTATCGGTGCGGGCGGTGGACACCCACAGAGAAGGAACCATCACGGGATCATAGCTCCAGTGAGATCCCTGGAGAACCTGCCAGGTATTGGAGAACATGTGCTCCAATGCAAACAAGTAGCGACGGACGTGCGTATCCTCCTCACTGACACGGTGACGCACCACCTCCACGGGTCCTCAAGCCTCTGGACCGTCACTGGCCCACGCGACCGCCACCAAAGAAGGTTCGGGTCAACGACAGGCTGGCTCCTCACCAACCCGCGCCCCCGGTAGGTAGCGCCTCCCAGTACCATCCCGGCGGAGCCCAGTCCCGGACATGGACCATCTGGTCAAGCAGGTGTCGTCCTCCGCCGACTCGTCGACGAGGATGCGGGATAGGCATCGTCCACGTCAATGCGGGAAAAATTGCTTTAACTAAAAAAATAGCAACAAGTTCTTACTAACTAGTTCTATTAATTCAACTAGTTCTTATTAAAAATAAACTTACTATTAATAAAAATAAACTAGTACCTAATTAGTACCTAGTTCTTACTAACTAATTAGTACCTAGGAACTACTGCCCTAATTACCATCTAATTTGATGAAGCTAGGGGTGGAAAGTGGTAGCGGATATTCCAATTATCCAAATATAAAGTGAAATAAGTGGTCAAATTTTACTCGTTTTATGATTCATCTTAGAAATTTGATTCGTTTCCACCCTTACATGAACCCTAACTCATTTGAGCCGCATCCGCATCTGATTCGTTTCCACCCTTACATGAACCCTAACTAATTTGATGCAACTAAAATATAAAGAAACCCTAGGCAGAGGTAGGGGAGAGGGAGGAGCAGGCGTGCTCACCTCGGGTGCCTGCGACGAGGGAGGGGCAGGTGGCGTCGAGGTCGGGGTCGGGGCTCGGGCGCGCGGCGGATGGCGATGTCGAGGTCGGGGTTGGGGGCGGCGTCCGGGGCGGCGTTGAGGTCGAGGTCGGGGCGACATTGAATCTGGGGTCGGGGCGGCGTAGAGGGTGTGCGGAGAGCGTGCAGTGGCCGACGGGCGACAGCGGCGGCGAGAGTGGAGAGTTGGATTTGGGGGAAGTGGCCGTGGGGAAGGACGAACCCCGTGGTTAAGTCAGAAGTAGCAGTAGCGCGTTCCAGAAAGCGCGCTACTGCTACATTAGGTACAACGCATTCTGGGATACACGCTACTGCTACTCCTTTCTCTTTCCCCCCCTTTTTCATTTAGTTTTCTTCACATTTTATTTTTTTCCTTTCACCTTATTCTATTTATTTCATTTTCAGTTACCTTTCTATGTGCTTTCCATTTAATTTTATATCATTTAGCAGTAGCGAGTTTAGATTAAAACGCGCTGCTACAAAGAAAGTAGCGGTAGCACAATTCGATATAGGTCGCTACTACTATGTGTAGCCTATCGGCTAAGCCGTGGGAATTTTAGTAGTAACATGTTTAGAACAAGACGCGCTACTGCTAAAACTTTATCTACATCGTTGTTTGCACAGGCGCGCTACTGCTACTTAGCACCAGTGTGCTTCTTTGATCCGCGCTACTGCTAAAGTTATGTGCATAAGGTTTTCCCTTGTAGTGTATTGGTCTTACTTTTATTGCCATGCCTCCTAGTGATCCTTTAGAACAATATTTGCTAGACCATGAAAATGATATGTTTATGAATGAAAAAAGGGAAATAGATGAAGTATTCTTTAAACAGGAACCCATCCTGAAACACAATTTGCCTGTTGATCCCGTGTTTGAGCTTAAACCGTTACCTGATACTCTTAAATATGCTTATCTTGATGAGAAAAAGATATATCCTGTTATTATTAGTGTTAACCTTTTAGAGCATGAAGAAGAGAGATTATTGAAAACTCTGAAGAAGCACCGTGCTGCTATTGGATATACTCTTGATGATCTTAAGGGCATTAGTCCCACTCTGTGTCAACACAAAATAAATTTGGAGGAAGATGCCAAACCAGTTTGTGATCATCGACGAAGGCTGAATCCTAAGATGAAGGAAGTGGTAAGAAAGGAAATACTAAAGCTTCTTGAGGCAGGTATAATTTATCCCGTTGCTGATAGTTAGTGGGTAAGTCCTGTCCATTGTGTCCCTAAGAAGGGAGGTATTAATGTCGTTCCAAATGATAAAGATGAGTTGATTCTGCAAAGAATTATTACAGGTTATAGAATGGTAATTGATTTCCGCAAATTAAGTAAAGCTAGTAAAAGGATCATTACCCTTTACCTTTTATTGATCAGATGCTAGAAAGATTATCCAAACATACACATTTTTGCTTTCTAGATGGTTATTCAGGTTTCGCTCAAATACCTGTGTCGGCCAATGATCAATCAAAGACTACTTTTACTTTCCCTTTTGGTACTTTTGCATATAGACGTATGCCTTTTGGTTTATGCAATGCACCTGCTACCTTTCAAAGATGTATGATGGCTATATTCTCTGACTTTTGTGAAAAGATATGTGAGGTTTTCATGGATGATTTTTCCATCTATGGATCCTCTTTTGATGATTGCTTAAGCAACCTTGACCGAGTTTTGCAGAGATGTGAAGAAACTAATCTTGTCTTGAATTGGGAAAAGTGCCACTTTATGGTTAATGAAGGTATTGTCTTGGGGCACAAAGTTTCTGAAAGAGGTATTGAGGTTGATAGAGCCAAGGTTGATGCTATTGAAAAGATGCCATGTCCCAAGGACATCGAAGGTATAAGAAGTTTCCTTGGTCACGCCGGTTTCTATAGGAGGTTCATTGAGGACTTCTCAAAAATTTCTCGGCCTTTGACTAATTTATTACAAAAAGATATACCATTTGTTTTTGATGATGATTGTGTAGAAGCATTTGAAATACTTAAGAAAGCATTGATCTCTGCACCTATTGTTCAGCCACCTGATTGGAATTTACCTTTTGAAATTATGTGTAATGCTAGTGATTATGCTGTAGGTGCTGTTCTAGGGCAAAGAGTTGATAAGAAATTAAATGTTATTCAATATGCTAGTAAAACTCTAGACAATGCTCAGAGAAATTATGCTACTACTGAAAAAGAATTCTTAGCAGTTGTATTTGCTTGTGATAAGTTCAGACCTTATATTGTTGATTCTAAAGTAACTATTCACATGGATCATGCTGCTATTAAATATCTTATGGAAAAGAAAGATGCTAAAACTAGACTTATTAGATGGGTTCTCTTGCTACAAGAATTTGATTTGCATATTATTGATAGAAAGGGAGCTGAGAACCCCGTTGCAGACAACTTGTCTAGGTTAGAAAATGTTCTTGATGACCCACTACCTATTGATGATAGCTTTCCTGATGAACAATTAAATGTCATAAATGCTTCTCATACTGCTCCATGGTATGCTGATTATGCTAATTACATTGTTGCTATATTTATACCACCTAGTTTCACATACCAGCAAAAGAAAAAGTTCTTCTATGATTTGAGGCATTACTTTTGGGATGACCCACATCTTTATAAAGAGGGAGTAGATGGTGTTATTAGACGTTGTGTACCCGAGCATGAACAGGAATAGATCCTATGCAAGTGTCACTCCGAGGCTTATGGAGGACACCATGCTAGAGATAGAACTACACACAAGGTTTTGCAATCCAGTTTTTATTGGCCTACTCTCTTCAAGGATGCCCGCGGCTTAGTAGAAACGAAGCGAGACTGGGGAGACAGCAGAGTCAATTCGTCCGCGGTTCGTAGGCCGGTAGTCCATGGCAGAAACAGGCAGCTGAGGCGGTTCGGAGGCAGCGCACAGTGACTTGACGCGGCGTTCCAAAGCCGGCAATTTAGATCGATTGTGGGCCGAGGAGGCAATTTGAAGTGGAAGCGAGTCCACCGCGGCTTGAACCAGCAAAAAGCTTGATGTGTACTACACAACCTTCTTCTTGTAGACGTTGTCGGGCCTCCAAGTGCAGAGGTTTGTAGGACAGTAGCAAATTTCCCTCAAGTGGATAACCTAAGGTTTATCAATCCGTAGGAGGTGTAGGATGAAGATGGTCTCTCTCAAGCAACCCTGCAATCAAATAACAAAGAGTCTCTTGTGTCCCCAACACACCCAATACAATGGTAAATTGTATAGGTGCACTAGTTCGGCGAAAAGATGGTGATACAAGTGGTATATGGATGGTAGATAAAGGTTTTTGTAATCTGAAAATATAAAAACAGCAAGGTAACTAATGATAAAAGTGAGCGTAAACGGTATTGCAATGCGTTGAAACAAGGCCTAGGGTTCAAACTTTCGCTAGTGCAAGTTCCCTCAACAATAATAACATAATTGGATCATATAACTATCCCTCAACATGCAACAAAGAGTCACTCCAAAGCCACTAATAGCGGAGAACAAACGAAGAGATTATGGTAGGGTACGAAACCACCTCAAAGTTATTCTTTCCAATCAATCCGTTGGGCTATTCCTATAAGTGTCACAAACAGCCCTAGAGTTCGTACTAGAATAACACCTTCAGACACAAATCAACCAAAACCCTAATGTCACCTAGATACTCCAATGTCACCTCAAGTATCCGTGGGTATGATTATACGATACGCATCACACAATCTCAGATTCATCTATTCAAACCAACAAAAAGTACTTCAAAGAGTGCCCCAAAAATTCTACCGGAGAGTCAAGACGGAAACATGTGCCAACCCCTATGCATAGGTTCATGGGCGGAACCCGCAAGTTGATCACCAAAACATACATCAAGTGGATCAATAGAATACCCCATTGTCACCACGGGTATCCCACGCAAGACATACATCAAGTGTTCTCAAATCCTTAAAGACTTAATCCGATAAGATAACTTCAAAGGGAAAACTCAATTCATCACAAGAGAGTAGAGGGGGAGAAACATCATAAGATCCAACTATAATAGCAAAGCTCGCGATACATCAAGATCGTACCATCTCAAGAACACGAGAGAGATAGAGATCAAACACATAGCTACTGTTACATACCCTCAGCCCCGAGGGAGAACTACTCCCTCCTCATCATGGATAGCACCGGGATGATGAAGATGGCCACCGGAGAGGGATTCCCCCTACGGCAGGGTGCCGGAACGGGTCTAGATTGGTTTTCGGTGGCTACGGAGGCTTCTGGCGGCGAAACTCCCGATCTATTGTGCTCCTTGAAGTTTTTAGGGTATATGGGTATATACGGGAGGAAGAAGTACATCGGTGGACCTCCGGGCTGTCCACGAGGCAGGGGGGCGTGCCCCCACCCTCGTGGGCAGCCCGGGACTCTCTTGGTCCATCTCCGATACTCCGTGGGCTTCTTCTGGTTCAAAAATAAGTTTCGTGAAGTTTCTGGTCAATTGGACTCCGTTTGATTTTCCTTTTCCGCGATACTCTAAAATAAGGAAAAAACAGAAACTGGCACTCGGCTCTAGGTTAATAGGTTAGTCCCAAAAATCATATAAAATAGCATATAAATGCATATAAAACATCCAAGGTTGATAATATAATAGCATGGAAAAATAAAAAATTATAGATACATTGGAGACGTATCAAAAGGCCAGTCCACGACTGCTTTGAAGAAGCGAGGAAGTAAACCGCGGTGGTTCGGCAGGGGCAGCTCAAAGCCAACCACGGTGGATGAGCCCCCCCCCCCCCCGGCCGCGGGTCACAGTGACTATACCGGATCGAGATAACGGTGGCAGGGCGAGTCGAGGCCCATGGGGAGGCGGGTCACTGCTTCAGCGGCGACTCGTGCGGTCTGCATCTTGCAACAGATCCAGGTTGGCCAGGTGCAACAACGGTGGTGATTTGAGGCAGTCGAGAGTCGCGGTGGCTTGTAGTAGCACGGCAATGGCTTGGACGGCTAGCGGGGCAGAGGCATCGTGGCGACGGCGACTCATGACCACACTAGCATGATAGTGAAGACGTGCGCCACGAGGATGGCTTGAGGTGGCTCATGTCGCGACGGAGAACGCGACTCACAGACGTGGGCGACTCAGTAGAGGCAGGGGTGACGCCTGACGCAACTGGCTCAATGATGCATCCCCCAGCGGCTGAGACGGGCGTTGTGGCGGCCCTTGGTAGAGCGAGGCTTCGGCAGAAGTGGTCGTTCAAAGCCATGGTGGAAATGGCAGCTGAAGGCGGGCTGTCCGACGCGTGAGCCGGAGGCCGCGGTGGAGGCATGCAGACCAGAGGTTGAGGGCGGAAGTGGAATCCACGGGTCACCCGGAGGCAAACAACGGGGATTGCTCACGGCGATGGCTCAAAGGCAGCGTCTATTGGGGGCGGAGAACGATAACGACTTAGGGCCGGCCTGACGGAGATCAGTGGAACAAAGCCGGCGGCTCGGGAAGCGGACGCCATGGGGACGGACATGAGCCACAATGGCAGCTCATCGCGTTGGCTCGGAGGCGACTCGACGGACTCGGCCTGCATGTCACAATGTCGGAGGGACGAGCGGGTCTCAGAGAGGCGACGACGGGTGTAATGGTCAAAGCAGAGCCAGCGACAGCAGTGTAAATGCATGGGCTAGAGGCTCGACCGTCGACTCAATGGTCTAGGTAGCTCTTCGGCCGGCAAGTCGACGAGGTGAGGTCAGGCGGCTCAAGAGGGTTGCAGCAAAGCCAGCTTAGAGCGAGGGCCGATAAAGGTGATGACGACTCGCAAGCAGATGGTGAGTCAATAGGAGCGGCTCAACGAGACCGCAGTGATAACTCGGATTCAGCTAGGCGGGTCAACCTTGGTGGGTTTGACTCCTCGCCCAGGTCGTGGTCATTTTGACCAATCTTTTTGATACTTTGTTCTTCGCAAATTAGCCAAGGCGGCTCACAAGCGGACGACGGCTTAGAGTCGGACATTGGTTTTTCCAGCGAGGCGCGGCGGAGACTTGATGAGGCTTGACGCATTGTAGAACCCTAACTTGTCTCGATCGACTCTGAATATGCTATTTTGACTGCTCGTCGATGACGTAGATCTTTCCGCTGCAATATTTTCTTCATCCCATGAAATTTTCTCGAGACGCGAGATAGCCACAGAGAACGGCGAACTTCTCGATCCCTAGGGAAGATCCCTCCAAGAACTCAACACCACCATGCTCCAGGCCCCACGGTGGGTGCCAACTATCATGGATTTGTCACGGCAGATGTCCTTAGTGTGAGGACTTAGTCACGAGGCCAATGCATCTATGTGGTAGCTTGAGAGGGGTTGATCGGGACGGGAGACGCGAGGTTTTTACCCAGGTTCGGCCCCTCACGGTGGAGGTAAAAGCCTACATCCTGCTTCATTGATATTGATGATGACAATCTCGGTAACAAGGCGATGATTCGCTACCTCTATCTCGAGTGCATCTACTTTGACTTGTCTATTGAGAAGTCCAGAAAAACTTGACCCTCTCGGGGCACCCCACCCCTCCTTATATAAGTTGAAGGGGCGGGTCACATGTAGAGTCCTAGTTGGATTAAGACTTACACTACTCTGACTTCTCACCATGGGCTTCTTAACGTCTTGGCCTTCTTAACGTCTTGGGCTTCTTAACCCCAGGCAACTCTATCTGCCGGGTTATAACTGTCTGTCGGGTTATAACTGTCTGCCGGCTTACCATCTGCCGGGTTATAACTGTCTGCCGGCTTATAACTGTCTGTCGGCTTACCATCTGCCGGCTTATAACTGTCTACTGGCTTACCATCTGTCGGCTTATTAACCCCAGGCTTACCACCTGCCGGCTTACCATCTGCCAGCTTATAATCTGCCAAGTCACCATCTGTCGGCTTATAATCTGTCGGGTCAGTAATGAAACACCAAGTCCTAGCCGAGTCATATCTCCGTTCGGGTTATAGCGCGGGGTATATCCCGGCAGTATCTTATATCTCAGTCCTGAAGATATGTAAGAGGCAAAGAAATCTATGAAGGAAAATGGTATTAAAGCCGAGGATGTCAAAAATCTACCTCCTATTGAAGAAATACATGGGCTTGATACACCACCACCATCTAAGTGTTCGAACACGCGCTACGCTACGCTAGCGCCAAATAAAAATTTTCTACGGCGCACCCAAGATCATGCTGCTGGAAATAGATCATGGGATCAAGTTTACCACTAGACGCGCAGTCACCGCAGCGGAAGTATAGATGGTGATGCGTGTAGCCGATCTCCCAGACAGTCTCCTCCTAGCGTCGCTGATCTCCCACGAATAGCGAACAACCGTGAACGGTGATCTCCCGCGAACGGCACCTCGTGGTTCCCTCGAACGGTTCATCCAAGCACCGTAGATGCGACACCTCCAAGGTATCCACACGTGCGGGGTGTAGCGGTGGGCGGCAGACTGCTAGGTTCGGTCACACGTCATGGACGTGGGGAGTGGCGGTGGCTAACCAGTGTTCAAAAAGATCAACCCTAAGTGTTGCTCCCACTCCCCTTTATATAGACCTACGAGGTGGGCTCAACACTTGAGCCCACTAGGAGTCCGCATCCAGTTTCCACCCGGATCCAATCCGAATGGGCTGCAGCCCTTTAAGTGTGCGACCCTATAGGTTCACTTACGCATGGGCACGACCAAGTCGATAGTTGGTAGCGGCTCCTAGCTGAACGTGCCAACTCCCATATGTGCATAAAGTTGTTTGACGAACCTCGACAATGTGTCATATGCAACATTCCTTTTGCCTCATGACATTTATTGTCGATGTCAAGGAGAGTACTTGTCACCCTTGTGATAGCTCGACCTCTCTTCTCGAAACCGTGATACAAATTCCCGAACTGGGTTAACACTTAACCCAAGTCGCATGGCCATGCTTTTTGAATCTGATCACTCGAGAGGGCCCAGAGAATATCTCTCCAAATAGGAGGGGCAAATCCCATCTTGGTCAACCATGTATCGCAACATGTCTCAGGACTCATCCGAAAGCTACCTTTATAACTACCCAGTTACGGAGTAGCGTTTGATAGACCCTACGTGAGTCGATCCTCATCCCGAGAACATGTGAGGACCTCAGGTCTAGGACATGGAATAAACATTGTAATTGAGACTAACATATGATATATCTCACTGCGTCTCAAAGTGGGTCTTTCCGACTAGGTGATCTCCATCCCTGAGTCCATACTATCGGTTTAGCATCTCCATGCACATGACTTGTGAAACATAGTCATCAACTGAGTCGTATACTAGTCGAGGATATGTGTCCGCATAACCTTATCAACTAGGGACCATTAGAACAATCATCATACAATACATAGTTCCACAAACAAGTCACATACTTATTGAAACATATCATTGATGATGTTCAAGGACAATATAAAAGACTCATGAATACATATGGAAATATCGTCATCACATGATTGCCTCTAGGGCATATCTCCAACAGTCTCCCACTTGCACTAGAGTCAACCATTTTGGCATCATATGCCCATGGAGCTCATGTGTGCCTCATGCTTCGGCCGTGGGAGAGGCTTCGTCAATGGATCAACAACATTTGCATCCGTCTGTACCTTGCATATTTTTACATCACCTCTTTCGACAATGTCGCGAATAAGGTTAAAACGCCTGAGTATGTGTTGGGTTTTATGATGGTTTTGTGGTTCCTTGACTTGCGCGATGGCACCACTATTATCACAATAGAGGTCCATTGGCTTGGACGCGCTCTCAACCACACCAAGATCATAAATAAAATTCTTCACCCAAACACCTTCTTTTGCAGCTTCAGAAGCCGCAATGTACTCGGCCTGTGTTGTAGAATCAGCTACCGCATCTTGCTTGGAGCTCCTCCAGCTCACTGCTCCTCCGTTCAGAATGAACACATACCCAGATTGCGATCGACTATCATCCCTATCGGTTTGGAAACTAGCATCGGTGTAACTCTTCACAATGAGCTCATCCTCGCCTCCATAAACCAGGAACATATCCTTAGTCCTTCTCAATTACTTAAGGATATTCTTCGCCGCTGTCCAGTGACTCTCACCTGGATCAGCCTGGTATCTGCCCACCACGCTAACAGCAAAGCTAACATCGGGACGAGTACATACCATAGCATACATGATGGACCCAACAGGCGAAGCATACAGAATCCTATCCATGTGTCTTCGCTCATCAGGAGTCGAAGGACTCTGAGTCTTGCTAAGACTAATGCCATGTGACATGGGCAAGAAACCTTTCTTGGCATCTTGCATGTTGAACCACTTCAACACCTTGTCAATATACACACTTTGGCTTAATCTAATAAGCCTTCTTGATCTATCTCTATAGATCTTGATTGCCAAAATATAAGCTGCTTCTCCCAAGTCCTTCATAGAAAAACTATTTTTCAATGAGTCCTTGACAGATTCAAGCATTTGAACTTCTAATCAATAATATGTCATCCACATATAAGATCAGAAATGCAACTGAGCTCCCACTGACCTTCTTGAATACACAATGATCACAATCATTCTTGATGAAGCCAAACTCTTTGACCGCTTCATTAGAACAAATGTTCCAATTTTGAGATGCTTGCCTTAATCCATAAATGGATCTTTGAAGCTTGCATACCATGCTAGACTTCTTTGGATCAACAAAACCCTTGGGTTGTGTCATATATGCATCCTCGGTTAAATTTCCAATTAGGAAAGCCGCTTTGACATCCATTTTCCATATCTCATAGTCAACATATGCCGCTATAGCAAGAATGGTCCGAATTGATTTAGGCATCGGTACCGGTGAGTAAGTCTCATCGTAGTCAACTCCTTGAACTTGTCGATAACCTTTAGCGACAAGTCGAGCCTTATGGATTGTTACATTTCCGTCCATATCAGTTTTCTTCTTAAAGATCCACTTGCACTCAATGGCTCGAACGCCATCTGGCAGATCAACCAAGTTCCAAACTTGATTGTCATCCATGGACTTTAATTCGGATCTCATGGCCTCAAGCCATAACTCGGAATCAGGGCTCTCCATTGCTTCCGCATATGTTGTCGGCTCGTTATTCTCAAAGAACAACACATTCCATTCATGCAAATTGCGTAATCTTTCCGACCTACATGGAATCGGCATTGACTCCACCATGGGTTCCCTGACTAATTCCGTTGTGACAGAATCACCTACCGGAACATCCCCGTGTGGTTCTCGAATTTCTTCAAGGCGGGCCGTCCTCCCACTAGCCTTCCGATTGAGAAACTCTTTCTCAAGGAAAACTCCATGTCAAGCGACAAACACTTTTCCCTCTTCGCGGTTGTAGAAGTAATATCCCAAGGTTTCCCTTGGATATCCCACGAATATGCACTTGTCCAATTTGGGTGTGAGCTTGTCCGACTGGAGTCGCTTGACTTATGCTTCACATCCCCAAATTTTTAGAAAAGACAAACTGTGACTCTTGGTAGTCCATATCTCATATGGTGTCTTATCTATGGACTTAGATGGTACCCTGTTTAGTGTGAAAGCAGCAGTTTCTAGAGCGTATCCCCAAAATGACAAGGGTAAATCCGACTGGCTCATCATTGATCGAACCATGTCCAACAGGGTACGATTCCTCCAATGCGACACGCCATTTCTCTGTGGTGTACCCGGAGGAGTCAGTTGTGGTACTATTCCACGACTCTTCAGATGATCATCAAACTCTTGGTTCATATGCTCATCGCCACGATCGGATCGTAGAAGTTTGATTTTCTTGCCAACTTGATTTTCCACTTCGTTCTAAAACTCCTTGAACTTTTCTATCTATTGCTCGACAGTAATTCGTTCACCCACCGTATTATTTTCTATCTTGAGAGAAGCCTCTAGTGAAACCTATGCCCCCGGGTCTATTTTCCATCATACAAGTTCTATTCTCCTTCATATAAGTTCTATTTTCCATCATATTAGTTTCCAATCTACTATTTTGCCATCTTTTACTTTCCTATCTATAAACCAAAAATATTTACTTTACCATTTATCTATCTCTATCATATCTCACCTTTGCAAGTAACCGTGAAGGGATTGACAACCCCTTTATCACGTTGGGTGCAAGTTGTTGTTTGTTTGTGCAGGTATTCGGTGACTTGTGCGTTATCTCCTACTGGATTGATACCGTCGTTCTCAAAACTGAGGGAAATACTTACTCTACTTTGCTGCATCACCCTTTCCTCTTCAAGGCAAAAACGAACTAAGCTCAAGAAGTAGCACTCATCTTTGTTAAATTTATTTTCTCGCTTTCTTCTTGTGTGCTTGAAAAACTTTGAGAAAATCCAAAAATTTATTTCCTGCTTCTTTTCAGTTTTTATTCCTAGTTTAAATAGTTGTCGTACTAAAAATAAAACCCATGTAAATAGTTTTTCTCGTTTGTGTTTTCCTTCCTTTAAGTTACTTTTTCTCTGAAAAGGAAAAACTCCAAAAATATTTTAGTGTGTTTCTCTGAATTTCCTTTTCTTTTTATTGAGTCATACCGAGGAGAAGACCATGATGAAATTGTTGAGTGGCTCTCATATGCATTATTGTTGATCTAACAAAGAGCCCATATTACTTTGTCTCCTCCTTTTGAATAAAATGTTTGCAGATTCCGGCTTAGTCCATGACACTCTTGCCCTATTATTATTTTCAAATCGTTCGGTTGTGCAAGTGAAAGGACATAGTGATGATATTTGATGAACTGGCTGTTGCAGAGAGAAACATGTATGAACTCGACTTGTTCTGTTTTTGTAAATATGTTTAACCCAGTATCCATGATTCAACCTATTATGATTAAACATGTTTGTAATGACAATTGGAGATTATAGTTTCTCATGCCATGCTTAAGTATCTAGGTGGGGATAATGATTTATCTTGGATGTCAACATTGTGTTAAAATGATTGTGATGTAGTATGATGATATGGTATCCTCCTCTGAATGTTCGAGTGGCTTGACTTGGCACATGTTCATGCATGTAGTTGAATCAAAACCAACATAGCCTCTATGATATTTATGTTCATGGTGTTCATATCCTACTCATGCTAGTATCCAATGTTACTTATGCATAATGCATGTACATGACCGTTTTCGCTCTCTAGCTAGTCGCTTCTCAACCTATTTGCTTGCATTCACCTGTACTATGTGGGAATTCTGCTTGTCATCAAAAACCTGAAACCCAAGTGAGTCCACCATACCTACCTATATGCGGTATTACCCTGCCGTCCTAAGTAAATTTGCATGTGCCACCTCTAAAAACTTGAAATAAATATCCTTTTTTGTGTGTCTGGATTGTTCATAGAGCGACAGGAGGTAATCAGTATCTTCCATGCTAAACGGGTTATTCTCAAGATGAGTGTTTATTCACTCATCCTTGCACGAGAGGGGCGGTAATAGGGATTCCCAGTCCCGAACTTAAATTTCAAATAATTAAACAAAACTCCCACGGGACTGTTGTTGGTATGGATGGCACCAACTGTTTCGGACATGTCGTGGAGTGTGATTGTTGGTGGAGGGGGATTAGACCTTTACTTTCATCGCTTGGGAACCGCCACTAATGTGTTTAGCATGGAAGATACCGATAACTAATGGTCGCGAAGTAAACAAGAAGGGTGCTGATACGTCTCCAACGTATCTATAATTTTTGATTGTTCCATGCTATTATATTATCTGTTTTGGATGTTTTATATGCATTAGTATGCTATTTTATATGATTTTTGGGACTAACTTAAAACCTAGAGCCCAGTGTCAGTTTCTGTTTTTTCCTTGCTTTAGAGTTTCGCAAAACAGGAATACCAAATGGAGTCCAAAATGAATGAAAATTTCGCGATGATCTTTCTTAGACTAGAAGACATCCAAAGGACTTGGAGTGCACGTCACGGGAGCCACGAGGTAGCCACAAGGACGGAGGGCGCGCCCATTGGGGAAGGACGCACATCCCACCCTTGTTGGCCCCTTGTGACTCCACCGACCTCTTTCTTCCGCCTATATATTCTCAGACACCCCAAAACCTTGCAGGGGAGCCATGAAACCACTTTTCCACTGCTGCAACCTTCTGTACTTGTGAGATCCCATCTAGGGGCCTTTTCGGTGTTCTGCCGGAGGGGGATTCGATCACGGAGGGCTTCTACATCAACACCATTGCCTCTCCGATGAAGCGTGAGTAGTTTACCACAGACCTACGGGTCCATAGCTAGTAACTAGATGGCTTCTTCTCTCTCTTTGATTCTCAATACCTTGTTCTCCTCGATGTTCTTAGAGATCTATTCGATGTAATACTTTTTTGCAGTGTGTTTGCCGAGATCCGATGAATTGTGGATTTATGATTAGCTTATCCATGAATATTATTTGAATCTCCTCTAAATTCTTATATACATGATTTGATATCTTTGCAAGTCTCTTCAAACTATCGATTTGGTTTGGCCAACTAGATTAGTTTTTCTTGCAATGGGAGAAGTGCTTAGCTTTGGGTTCAATCTTGCGGTGCTCGATCCTAGTGACAGAAGGGGAACCAACACGTATTGTATTGTTGCGATCGAGGATAGCAAGATGGGGTTTCCATCATATTGCTTGAGTTAATTCCGCTACATCATGTCATCTTACTTAATGTGTTACTCTGTTTTTATGAACTTAATACTATAGATGTAGGCAGGAGTCGGTCGATGTGTGGAGTAATAGTAGTAGATGCAGAATCGTTTCGGTCTACCTGACATGGACGTGATGCCTATATTCATGATCATTGCCTTAGGTATCGTCATAACTTTGCGCTTTTCAATCACTTGATCGATAGTAATTTGTTCACCCACCGTAATAATTTCTATCTTGAGAGAAGCCTCTAGTGAAACCTATGGCCCCTGGGTCTATTTTCCATCATATAATCTTCTATTTTCCATCATATAATCTTGTATTATCCCTCATATAAGTTTCCGATCTACAATTTTAGTTTCCTATTTACTTTCTTTGCAATATTTTACTTTCCGATCTATAAACCAAAAATACCAAAAATATTACTTTACCATTTATCCATCTATATCAGATCTCACTTTGCAAATAACCGTGAAGGGATTGACAACCCCTTTGTCACGTTGGGTGCAAGTTGGTGTTTGTTTGTGCAGGTATTCGGTGGCTTGTTGTGTTGTCTCCTATTGGATTGTTACCTTGGTTCACAAAAATGATGGAAATACTTACTCTACTTTGTTGCATCAACCTTTCCTCTTCAAGGGAAAAACCAACGCAAGCTCAAGAGGTAGCAGGAAGAATTTCTGGTGCCTTTGCCGGGGAGATCTACGCCAAGCCAAGACATACCAAGTACATATTATAAACTCTCATCCCTCGCATTACATTATTTGCCATTCGCCTCTTATTTTCCTCTCCCCCACTTCTAAGACGATTTTCAAAAAGATTCGCCTTTTCTTCGCCCCTTTTTTCTGTTCATCTTCTCTGTTTGCTTGTTTGCCAGTTGCCACCATGTCTGAAACTGGGGAGGTTATCACTGAAAAGGATAGTATTAAGGACGGGGGAAACTTTGCTGCTTTTTCTAATTCTTGTCCATAGGAACAAACTACCATCTTGCACGCTAAGAAATTCCGCATAGGTAACGGAAATATTATTGGAAAGGGGGTTATTCAAGATTTATTTACTTGTGCCAGTGCACTCCCCACCATGGGCGGATCTATCCTCCATAAAACTAGTAGTCTTGTGGATGCTATATCTTTGCTAGTTGTTGAACTTGAAAGACAATTTGTTCACATGCATCCATCCATACAAAGGTTTTTTCTAGAGTTTTCTAATATTGAGCATTCTTTTGTTAAGCGCGCCGCCACTATATTCCTAACTCATGAATTTAGATTTATTATGAAAGAAGCTAGTGATTTTTTCGCTCATTATAAAGTAGATGGTGGCCGTCCTCCCATAGAGGGGATTCTTTTTAATCAAGAGGACATAATGCATCTATGATCCGTAGATCATGTGGCTTATAACAAAAATTTAAGAACGAGGGTCCCTACCGATATTTTAATTGATAAGATTTCTGAGCTTAATGATGATTTTGTTATAAAAAACAACGGGTTGGGTTTCTCTCTTGGACACAAGCTCATGAATTTTTTCCAAAGAAATGCTTACAATGATGAGTTGGTCATACAATATGAAGGGCCAAAGGAGGAACCAATTCCTCCCGAGATCGAGCTTGGCAATTCTTACCCTATTAAATTTAGCCCTTTTGATTATTTTTGCTTGCCGCAAAGAAAACTTGCTGCTGAACAAAGGGAGTATGAGATGAGTTTTCGAGATTTGCACTACCATTATTACGATTATATCTAGATCTACTCGTGTTTTATGCCTAGCTAAGGGCGTTAAACAATAGCGCTTGTTGGGAGGCAACCCAATTTTATTTTTGTTTTTGCTTTTTAGGTCCTGTTTTGCAATAAATAATTCATATAGCCTCTGGTTAGATGTGGTTTTATGTTTTAGTTAGTGTTTGGGCCAAGTAAGACATTTGAGATAGCTTACGGTGATAGTTGATTTGATCCTGCTGAAAAACAGAAACTTTTGTGCACTGGAGATTAGTTTTCATTATTAATAGAAGTGCAATAAAATACTTATTCTTTTTGCGGAGGATTAATAACAAAATTGTCCAGGACTTCCTAATTTCTTAGGATTTTTGGAGTTATATAAGTATTCGAAATCTCCAGATTGCTACAGACTATTCTGTTTTGACAGATTCTGTTTTTCACGTGTTGTTTGCTTATTTTGATGAATCTATGGCTAGTATCGGGGGTATGAACCATGGAAAAGTTGGAATACAGTGGATATTACTCCAATATAAATAAAGAATGAGTTCACAACAGTACCAAAAGTGGTGGTTTATTTTCTTATACTAACGGAGCTTATGAGATTTCCTGTTGAAGTTTTGTGTTGTGAAGTTTGCAAGTTTTGGGTAAGGATTTGATGGATTATGGAATAAGGAGTGGAAACAGCCTAAGCCTGGGGATGCCCAAGGCAGCCCAAGGTAATATTCAAGGATGCCAAGAGCCTAAGCTTGGGGATGCCCCAGGAAGGCATCCCCTCTTTCGTTTTCGTCTATCGGTAACTTTACTTGAGGCTATATTTTTATTCACCACGTGATATCTGTTTTGCTTGGAGCGTCTTGTGTGATTTGAGTCTTTGCCTTTTAGTTTTCCACAATCATCCTTGTTGTTCACACCTTTTGATAGAGACACGCATGAATCATGCATTGTTAGAATACTCTATGTGCTAATCGAAAAATTCTTGAGGCTTTATTTTTACTTTGTTCTTATGAACTTAATACTCTAGATGCGGACAGGAGTCGGGCGATGTGTGGAGTAATAGTAGTAGATGCAGTATGTTTGGGTCTACTTGACACGGACGTGATACATGTATTCATCATCATTGCCTTAGATATCGTCATAACTTTGTGCTTTTCTATCTATTGCTTGCCAGTAATTTGTTCACCCACCGTAATAATTTCTATCTTGAGAGAAGCCTCTAGTGAAACCTATGGCCCCCGGGTCTATTTTCCATCATATAAGTTTTCGATCTATAATTTTAGTTTCCGATTTACTTTCTTTGCAATCTTTTACTTTCCGTTCCATCAACCAAAAATACCAAAAATATTACTTTACTGTTTATCCATCTATATCAGATCTCACTTTGAAAATAACCGTGAAGGGATTGACAACCCTTTATCGCATTGGGTGGAAGTTGGTGTTTGTTTGTGCAGGTATTCGGTGGCTTGTCGTGTTGTCTCCTACTGGATTGATACCTTGGTTCTCAAAACGAAGGGAAATACTTACTCTACTTTGCTACATCACCCTTTCCGCTTCAAGGGAAAAACCAACGCAAGCTCAAGAGGTAGCATCGGGACACTTCCCGGTGATGACCATAGTTTGAGGAGTTCCTGTATTCACTATGTGTTAATGCTTTGTCTTGGTTCTCTATTAAAAGGAGGCCTAATATCCCTTAGTTTCCAATAGAACCCCGCTGCCACGGGAGGGTAGGACAAAAGATGTTGCTACGTCTCCAGCGTATCTATAATTTTTGATTGTTCCATGCTATTATATTATCCATCTTGGATGGTTTACATGCATTTATATGCTATTTTATATCATTTTTGGGACTAACATATTAACATAGAGCCTAGTGCCAGTTTCTATTTTTTTCTTGTTTTTGAGTTTGGTAGAAAAGGAATATCGAACGGAGTCCAAACGAGCTGAAAATTATGGTGATCTTTTATGGACCAAAAGAAGCCTCTGGAGCAAAAGAGTTGGGCTAGAAGAGTCCCGAGCCAACCACAAGGTTGGAGGGCGCACCCTACCCCCCGGGCGCGCCCTCCGTCCTTATCGTCGCCTCGTGGACCCCCTGACTTGTTCTCGACGCCAAAAATTCCTATAAATATGGAAACCCCCAGAATAAACCTAGATCGGGAGTTTCGCCACCGCAAGCCTCTATAGCTATGAAAAACCAATCGGGAGCCCATTCTGGCACCGTGCCGGAGGGGGAAAATATCACCGGTGGCCATCTTCATCATCCCGACGCTCTCCATGATGAGTAGGGAGTAGTTCACCCTCGGGCCTGAGGGAATGTACTTGTAGCTATGTGTTTGATCTCTCTCTCTCTCTCTCGTGTTCTTGACTTGGCACGATCTTGATGTACCGCGAGCTTTGCTATTATATTTGGATCTTTTTTATGTTTCTCCCCCTCTACCTTATAGTAATGGATTGATTTTTCCCTTTGAAGTTATCTTATCAGATTGAGTCTTTAAGGATTTGAGAACACTTGATGCATGTGTTGCATGTGTTTATCTATGGTGACAATGGGATATTCACGTGATCTATTTGATGTATGTTTTGGTGATCAACTTGCAGGTTCTGTGACCTTGTGAACTTACGCATAGGGTTTGGCACACGTTTTTGTCTTGACTCTTCGGTAGAAACTTTGGGGCACTCTTTGAAGTTCTTTCTATTGGTTCTAATAGATGAATCTGAGATTGTGTGATGCATATCATATAATCAAACCCGCGGAAACTTGTGGTGACATTGGAGTATATATATGTGACATTAGGGTTTTGGTTGATGTGTGTCTTAAGGGGTTATTTTAGTATGAACTCTAGGGCTGTTTGTGACACTTATAGGAATAGCCCAATAGATCGATCAGAAAGAATAACTTTGACGTGGTTTCGTACCCTACAATAATCTCTTCGTTTGTTCTCCGCTATTAGTGACTTTGGAGTGACTCTTTGTTGCATGTTGAGGGATTTTTATATGATCTAATTATGTTATCATCATTGAGAGAACTTGCAGTAGTGAAAGTATGAACCCTAGGCCTTGTTTCCAAGCATTGCAATACCGTTTTCGCTCACTTTTACCACTTGCTACCTTGCTATTTTTAGATTAAAAAATCTATATCTACTATCTATATTGCACTTGTATCACCATCTCTTCGCTGAACTAGTGCACCTATACAATATACCATTGTATTGGGTGTGTTGGGGACACAAGAGACTCTTTGTTATTTGGCTGCAGGGTTGTTTGACAGAGACCATCTTCATCCTACGCCTCCCACGGATTGATAAACCTTAGGTCATCCACTTGAGGGAAATTTGCTACTGTCCTACAAAACTCTGCACTTGGAGGCCCAACAACGTCTACCAAGATAAAGTTGCATAGTAGCCATCAGATGTTATGCAAGTTCTTTCCATAAGCATGTATGACTATTTATGGAATACATGCCTACATTATATTTATGAACTGGAGCTAGTGCCGTATCGCCCTAGGTTATGACTGTTATATAATGAATATCATCCAATGAATTCACCGATCCAATGCCTACGAATTTCTCTCATATTGTTCTTGCTAAGTTACTACTGCTACTATTACTATTGCACTTGTTACAAAATCATTGCTATCGCCGTTCCCGTTACTATTGTTGTTGCTACTACTATCAAAGCTATCATACTACTTTGCTACTGATCACGTTGCTGCAGATAATTAATCTCCAGGTGTGGTTGAATTGACAACTCAGCTGCTAAACCTTGCAAATATTCTTTGGCTCCCTTGTGTTGTATCAATAAATTTGGGTTGAATACTCTACCCTCAAAAACTGTTGCGATCCCCTATACTTGTGGGTTATCAGTGACCTCCTTTTTGCTTGCTCCCTTGTCCTCTTAGATCTTGACCTTGAAAAAGGTGGAGGTCAGATTCTTAATAACTTTACCAGGGACAAGCGGAGGCATAACATGTAAGGCAAGACAATTTCTGTCAGACCAAACTTTCTTTTTAAAACCCTTCTACAGAGATTGTAATCTACAACTTTTTCTTACCTTAGTTCCACAAGCAGAAGCTTGTATTTTCTTTTCTTGTTCCCAGAGCTGCAAAAGTGGTGGAGGCAGATGGTATGCCATTATTGGCCTTTTCACTAGGGGTAAAGGAGCTTGTATCCTGAAGCATCTCTAGTGATTTCTTCAGAGAGCAGGAAAGAGCCTTATCACGAGCAAACATATTAGGAATGGAAATTGGGCTGGATAAATTTGATGTCGGCCCTTCACAATATAGTCCCATACATTAGAGGTGACAAATTTCTTGGCCCGGTCAAATTTGTCACGTGAGAGAAGTGCTACTGATAGGAAATTAACCCATTTAATGGGAAACTTGGATTACATGTTTGTTGTCATTAAAACATGCAAAATTCTCCTTCTATATTCTAGCTCCTTCATGTCCCAATAGGGCCTCATCGGTCTGGAGTGAAGTTGCAAGAGTTTGCTCGTTGTGCTCCATAGCTGGGATATGAACCATACCCACTTGTAAATCTTTAGATATATAAAATAGGGTCTAGAAAACTAGGTGGAGCAAACATCTCAGAATTAGAAGACTCGCCCAATATTGGGCCTGCTACCTGCATGTGTTGGTCCATTGTCTCCTTGGCATCAGCAAAAGGAGCAGCCATGGAAGGAAGATCTTGTGGAGTAGAAGATAGAGCAAACAGTGGGATGTTCCTCAACTCGGGATCAGAAAGCCCTTTTCCCTTGAACTCTGTGTTGGGAAAGGTATCAACTTCAAATTGCATAGAGTCAACTGCAACAAGCATAACACTTGAGTGATTATGAGTAAAATGGCCTCCAAATTATAACCTAGCAGGCCTTGGTTGGCTGGTGGTGGGGCTATAGCAGAAGTCCCAACAATGGTCGTCTGAATTACAGGCCCATTCTCAAGCCTAGCATGCTTTTGCTAGGAAGAAATGGCCCATCAAGAAAATTCAAATCAAGAAGACCGTTGAAGATTCGCTCAATATGCAATGGTCCATTGGTAGACCCAGCAGAAGGTGCACTATTATCAGATGGAACCAGGGAAGAGTCGGGTTACTGTTATCATCCATATTTGGAAAATTCTCTTGATTAGCAATAAGTTCTTGTTCTTCCATAGGGACCATTAGGTCATTCATTTCCAAACATTCTTTAGGGAACAATTCTTGGTCAATAGGAGAGAGTTGTTGTAGCAAGGCCCAGTGGCCCCATCCTAGGAGATCCTCCTCTTCCTCTCCATCTTCCATATCCTGGTGCCCATCCTGTGGTGAAGCTAACTGAAGTTCAAGTTGGGGGGCAGCAACATTCAAATCAGAGATGTGGTGAGTATCATATTGTTCATGGTGTTGTAGAGGACCAATGAAATGATTGTATTGATTTGGGTGGAAATGCTCTTGCCGAGGAACTGGGAGAGGATTCGCAAAAGGAGGGATCGGATCCTCATCAGGTGCTTCACCACCAAGTAATATTTGCTACAAGATCACCATTGGAATTGTCAAGGAATCAGTTTGAAGGTCGTTGCCTTCCTCTATCACAGCGCTTGTAGGAATTCCTTCAATGCTTCTACCCCAACCTGAATCAATTGATCAGCCTTATTGCTTTTAACTCTGTCCCACATTCTCAGAATACCAAAACTTATAAAAGCGTTATTGAGTTCATGAATACATTTTCTATCAAATGGGAAACCACATAACAATAACCAGACTTCTTTGTCAAGATTGAAATGCCTCCAGTTGAGATCTTCATTATGTTTCTGAAAGATCGGATGGACATCAGTGTAATTCCATGGACCTCTCTAAACCAGATCATCACGATCAAATACACTGTTTAATCACGTGTATGCTTGACCAAATGGGCGAGGGCAATTCTTAGAAAACCACACTTGCTTTACCTTAGTAAGAAACTCAGCGATTACCTCTCTGGCATTATTGAACTGAACCGGGAGATTAGGCATAGGTATGATGGTGATAGCCCATTCCTCATGGGTAGCGTCCATGGTCCCTGCCGCCACACAAACCCTAGTAGGATGACCCTCTGATAACCCACAAGTATAGGGGATCAGTTGTAGCCTCTTTCGATAAGTAAGAGTGTCGAACCCAACAAGGAGCTAAAGGTAGAACAAATATTCCCTCAAGTTCTATCAACCACCGATACAACTCTACGCACGCTTTATGTTCTCTTTACCTAGAACAAGTATGAAACTAGAAGTACTTTGAAGGTGTTGTAGGGTAGGTATGCAAGATAATAAAGAGCACGTAAATTACAACTAGGGGCTGTTTAGATAAAGAAACAACTAAGTTAGTTTTAGTAGAGAGATTTTTGTCACAAGAAAGCTATTTGTCCCTAGGCAATCGATAACTAGACCGGTAATCATTATTTCAATTTTATATGAGGGAGAGGCATAAGCTAACATACTTTCTCTCCTTGGATTATGTACACTTATGATTGGGACTCTATCAAACATCCTTAACTACTAAAGATCATTAAGGTAAAACCCAACCATAGCATTAAAGTATCAAGTCCTCTTTACTCCCATACGCAAACAACCTACTTACTCGGGTTTGTGCTTCTGTCACTCACGCCACCCACCATAAGTGAATCATGAACATATTGCAAACCCAATAGCGGGGATCACTCACGCTTGCGTGACACGGAGAGCACCATAGGACAACACCAATAATAAAACATGCAACTCAAACCAATCACGATCATCAATCAACCCATAGGACAAAATGGATCTACTCAAACATCATAGGATAGCCATACATCATTGGGAAATAATATATAGCGTTGAGCACCATGTTTAAGTAGAGATTACAGCGAGGATAAGAGGTGTTACACCAATGCATAGAGGGGGAGAGAGTTAGTGATGATGGCGGCGAAGTTGTTGGTGTAGATCGCCGTCACGATGATGGCCCCGATGGCGTTTAGGCGCCACCGGGAGAGAGGGGGAGAGAGCCCCCCTCCTTCTTCTTCTTACTTGACCTTACCCCTATATGGCAGAAGGGTTTCCCCTCTAGTACATGGACTCCATGGTGGCGAAGAGGCAGGAGCCCCTCCGAGATTGGATCTCTCTCTCTCTCTCTCTCTCTCTCTCTCTCTCTCTCTCTCTCTCTCTCTCTCTTTGTTTCCTTCTATTTCTGCACTCCCAGATTCTGGCCTTTCACCGTTTCTTAAATTCCTGGAGATCCGTAATTCCGATTGGGCTGAAATTTTAACACGATTTTTATCCAGATATTAGCTTTCTTGCGCCAGAAGAACGGCACCAACCGCATTACGGGGTGACCACAAGGGACCAGGAACACCCTACCCCCTAGTGTGCACCCCTCATCCTTGTGGCCCCCTCGGGCATCGTCTCGCGTTGATTCCACTTCCCAAAATTCACATATATTCAAAAAAAATCTCTGTAAGTTTTTATCCCGTTTGGACTCCGTTTGATATGGATTTTCTACAAAACAAAAAACATGCAACAAACAGGAACTGGCACTGGGCACTGGATCAATATGTTAGTCCAAGAAAATCATATAAATTGTTGCCAGAAGTATGTAGAAGTTGTAGAATATTGGCATGAAACAATCAAAAATTATAGATAAGACGGAGATGTATCAACATCCCCAAGCTTAATTCCTGCTCGTCCTCGAGTAGGTAAATGATAAAAAGGATAATTTTTGATCTGGAATGCTACCTAGCATAATCTTGATCATATAATCAAATCATGGCATGAATATTAAGACACGAGTGATTCAATGCATTAGTCTATCATTTGAGATAAAGACAAAATATAATACTTCAAGCATACTAATAAAACAATCATGTCTTTCTCAAAATAACATGGCCAAAGAAAGTTATCTATACAAAATTATATAGTCTGGCTATGCTCCATCTTCATCACACAAAGTATTTCATCATGCGCAACCCTGATGACAAGCCAAGCAATTGTTTCATACTTTTATTGTCCTCAAGCAGTTTCAACTTTCACGCAATACATGAGCGTGAGCCATGGATATAGCACTTTAGGTGGAATAGAATATGATGGTTAGAGTTGTGTGGAGAAGACAAAAAGGAAGAAAGTCTCACGTTGACGCGGCTAATTAACGAGCTATGGAGATGCCCATCAATTGATGTCAATGCGAGGAGTAGGGATTGCCATGCAACAGATGCACTAAGAGCTATAAGTGTATGAAAGCTCAAACTGAAAACTAAGTAGGTGTGCATCCAACTTGCTTGCTCATGAAGACCGCGGACATTTGAGGAAGCCCGTCATCGGAATATGCAAGCCAAGTTCTATAATGAAAATTCCCACTAGTATATGAAAGTGATAACTCAAGAGACTCTCTATATGAAGAACATGGTGCTACTCTGAAGCATAAGTGTGGCAAAAGGATAGTAGCATTGCCCCTTCTCTCTTTTTCTCTCATTTTTTTATTTTTGGTGGGCTTCTTTGGGCTCTTTTTTTGTGGGCTTCTTTGGCCTCTTTTATTTTTTGTAAAGTCCGGAGACTCATCCCCACTTGTGAGGGAATCATAGCTTCCATCATCCTTTCCTCACATGAGACAATGCTCTAATAATGACGATCATCACACTTTTATTTACTTACAACTCAATATTACAACTTGATATCTAGAACAACACGACTCTATATGAATGCCTCTGGCAGTGTACTAGGATGTGCAATGATGTAGCATGGCAAAGATATCAAAAAACGGACAAGCCATGGAAATATCATGCTAGCTATCTTACGGTCATGCAAGGCAATATGAAAATGAATGCTCAATTCTAGTATATGATGATGATGGAAGTTGCATGGCAATATATCTCGGAATGGCTATGGAAATGACATAATAGGTAGGTATGGTGGCTATTTTGAGCAAGATATAAGGAGGCTTATGTGTGATAGAGCGTATCATATCACGGGGTTTGGATGCACCGGCGAAGTTTGCACCAACTCTTGAGGTGAGAAAGGGCAATGTACGGTACCGAAGAGACTAGCAATGATGAAATGGTGAGAGTGCGTATAATCCATGTACTCAACATTAGTCATAAAGAACTCACATACTTATTGCAAAAAATTTATTAGCTATTGAAACAAAGTACTACATGCATGCCCCTAGGGGGATAGATTGGTAGGAAAAGACCATCGCTCGACCCCGACCGCCACTCATAAGGAAGACAATCAAAAATAAATCATGCTCCGACTTCATCACATAACGGTTCACCATACGTGCATGCTTCGGGAATCACAAACCTTAACACAAGAATTTCTACCAATCCACAATTACTCACTAGCATGACTCTGATATCACCATCTTTATATCACAAAACTATTGCAAGGAATCAAACATATCATATTCAGTGATCTACAAGTTATGTAGGATTTTATGACTAACCATGTGAATGACCAATTCATGTTGACTCTCTAAATAGATATAAGTGAAGCAAGAGAGTTTAGTTCTTTCTACAAAAAAATATGCCCAAGCTCTAACAAATATAAGTGAAGCAAAATAGCATTCTACAAATGGCGGTTTTCTATGTGAAGAGAAACAGGCAATCCAAACTTCAAATGATATAAGTGAAGCAGATGAAGCATTCTATAAAGCCATACTCAAAAGATATAAGTGAAGTGCATGAATCATTCTATAAATCAACCAAGGACTATCTCATACCAGCATGGTGCATTATTAGAAGAAAAATAAAAAGCGCACGATGCTCCAAGATTTGTGCATATTATGTGACGAATAAAAATATAGCTCCAAGTAAAACTACCGATGATCGTTAGAAGAAAGAGGGGATCCCCAAGCTCTGGGGCATCCCCAAGCTCAGTTGCTTGGGAATCCTTGAATATTATCTTGGGGTGCCTCGGGCATCCCCAAGCTTAGGCTCTTGCCACTCCTTATTCCTTCATCCATCGTGATCTCACCCAAAACTTGAAAACTTCAATCACACAAAACTTAACAAAACCCTCGTGAGATCCGTCAGTATAATAAAACAAATTACCACTTTAAGTACTGTTGAAAACTTATTCGTATTTTGTTTTGTCATTGTAGCTACAGTATATTAACTTCTCTATGGCTTATACCATCGATAAAATCGATAGTTTCATGAAAGCTGGCAAAACAATGCATCAAAAACAGAATTTATCTTAAACAGGACAATCTGTAACAATCTGAACATTGCCATACTTATGTAACTCCAAAAATTCTGAAAAATTAGGAAAAAATAAACAATTTGTATAGAAGTACTGTGAAAAAAGTTTCAGAAACATTAGACATTCCGGTAAAAAATCAAAATTCACGCACTACAGCCAAAGTTTCTGTTTTTGCACTTCACAAACCAAACAAGCAATCTAATCATCCTAAAGGCAAATATTGGCACATTATTTTTATAATACAATGGATTTGTACAAGGGGTTAATTATTTTTGTTGAAAAGTTTCTGTAATCGATATTCACAAAGTTTCCGTGGGCATGAATAAAGTTCGAGGAGCTCCCCCACTTTAGCGGTGCTCGTCTTTCTTACTTTCACCTTTCTTTTTGAAAAGTTTTAGGTTCCCCACTTTATTTTTTTTGTTTTTAAACTTTATAGAAGCACACAACAGAACAAAATGACTCTCTAAAACTTCCGGGCTGTCTCCCTGGCAGCGCTTTCTTTAAAGCCATTAAGCTAGGCATATAGTGCTCAAGTAATGGATCCACCCGGATCCCATGGTATATCAAATCCAATTTTAATTAACAATGATTTGTAATTTAGTAGTGAGCACAAAGTAACATATATCATGCAACATCGAATTCTAATTCTCTTCCTATGCATAGGCATGTCATAAAAGAACAATTCATGCACACAAACTAAAGGCCAATACATAGCATAAACAATTTCTTGCAATTTTATTGTATTGGAAACATGGAGAGGCAGAGATGTAGTTCCTCACTCATAATAATTCCAAGTAGGAGCAACAAGCACATGCATATTATATCTAATAAAATCATCATGTGTAGTAGTAAAACACAACCCATCAATATAATCCTTAATAAGCGCAAACTTCTCCGATATAGTGTAGTAGGGAGTATTCAAAAAGATAATAGGACTATCATGCGTGGGTGCAATAGCAAAAATTTCTTTCATAACATAAGGAACAACAACAACTTCATCTCCATAATCATCACTCATATTGGCATCATGGCCACAAGCATAGCGAGCATCAATTTCATCAAAAATGGATATTTCAAACGAATCAAACCGACCATAGCAATTATCATAGCAATCATCCTTCGGTAAGCATGAAGGGAAATTAAACAATGTATGAGTTGAAGAGTTACTCTCATTAGAAGGTGGGCACGGGTAGCTAATCCGATCTTCCTCCTTTTGTTCTTTGCTCTCCTCGTCATCTTTTTCATCTAATGAGCTCACAGTGTCATCAATTTCTTCTTCCATAGTTTCCTGCAAAATATTAGTCTCTTCTTGGACAACAGAGACTTTCTCAATAAATGCATCAATATCGGCATTACATTCATAATTCTCATAGCAATATTTAAGTATAGCAAAATTTTCAGGCCTATAAACATCATCATCAAAAGCTTCATACCTTTCAAACAAAGATTCTATTTCATAAGCACCCTTAAAAGCAACGAATTCATCTATTCGTTCCACATCATGGTAATCATATATACCATTAGCATAAGAAGCCAAGGTTCCATTATCATTAAATTTATATGAAATGGGAAGGTGTGGATCCTTCATCCTAGAGCAACAAGTATAATCATATCTCAAGCATAGTTGCCGAGCATACCAATGCAACATATGAATTTGATACCATAAGAGTTCCCTTTTTGAGTCAAGCAATAATCCCTAAAGTATTCACATTGATCCAACATGTCTCCCATCGTATAATCGAATGGGGTTTTCTCAGGATTATTAAAGTAGTGCATAATATCTTTCACATAATGAGCATCGAGGGTTTTCGGAGGTTCCCCATCTCCATGAGTAGCAAGTACACCTAGTTTTTTTGGTATTTCGTGTTCCATATCCATAACTAAAGATAGAGAATAACTTAGAATAGAAAATAAAATCTACTCAGTGATAAAGCAAACAAGCACACATGAGAATATTCACCCCACGCTATTGCTCCCCGACAATGGCGCCAGAAAAAGGTCTTGATAACCCACAAGTATAGGGATCGGTTGTAGCCTCTTTCGATAAGTAAGAGTGTCGAACCCTGTAGGATCGAAAGTATGTCTAGAGGGGGGGGTGATTAGACTACTTGACCAAATAAAAATCTATCCTTTTCCCAATTTTAAGTCTTAGCAAATTTTAGCAACTTAGCACAAGTCAAGCAATCAACCTACACATGCAAGTCTAAGAGTATAGCAGCGGAATGAAAAAACATTGCACATGAAGGTAATGGGAGGAGTTTGGAAGGAGCAAACGCAATGTAGACACGGAGATTTTTGGCATGGTTCTGATAGGTGGTGCTATCGTACATCCACGTTGATGGAGGCTTCAACCCACGAAGGGTAACAGTTGCACAGGCCCACGTGGGCTCCACCCACGAAGGGTCCACGAAGAAGCAACCATGTCTATCCCACCATGGCCATCGCCCACGAAGGACTTGCCTCACTAGGGTAGATCTTCACGAAGTAGGCGATCTCCTTGCCCGTACAAACTCCTTGGTTCAACTCCACAATCTTGTCGGAGGCTCCCAAGTAACGCCTAACCAATCTAGGAGACACCACTCTCCAAAAGGTAATAGATGGTGTGTTGATGATGAACTCCTTGCTCTTGTGCTTCAAATGAAAGTCTCCCAAACACTCAACTCTCTCACACGAATTTGGATTTGGTTGAAAGATGATTTGAGTGGCAAGCAACTTGGGGAAGGCTAGACATCAAGATTCTTGTGGTTGGAATGGAATATCTTGGTCTCAACACATGAGTAGGTGGTTCTCTCTCAGAAAATGTATGTTGGAAGTGTAGGCACGTTCTGATGGCTCTCTCCATGAATGAAGAGTGGGTGGAGGGGTATATATATAGCCTCCACACAAAATCTAACCATTACACACAATTTACCAAACTCGGTGGGACCAAATCATGAAACTCGGTCAGACCGATCTAGTCCAAAATGTGAATGTTAGGATTTTCGGTGGGACCGACATGTCAACTCGGTGGAACCGATTTAATTAGGGTTAGGGCACAACATTATCTTGGTGAGACCAATCACATAAACTCGGTAAGACCGATTTCTATAATAGGCAAACGGAGAGTTGGTCAGGCAAACTCGGTGGGACCGAATCGCTAATTTCGGTGAGACCGAAACATTACGAAAGGGAAACAGAGAGTTTGCATTGCGAACTCGGTGGGACTGATCGCTCATCTCGGTTAGACCGAGTCGTTATGAAGGGAAATAGAGAGTTTGCAATACCATCTCGGTGAGAGCGAGAACCCTATCAGTGAGACCGAACTGATTAGGGTTTCTGGCTATGGCTATGTCAAGTGAACTTGGTGGCGCCGGATAGATCAAATCGGTGGGGCCAAGTTTGACTTTTGTTTTGGGACATATGTGGATATGAGAAAGTGGTTGAGGGCATTTGGAGCATATCACTAAGCACTTTGAGCAAGCAAGCCATTAAGCAACACCTCATCCCCTTTTAATAGTATTGGCTTTTCATATGGACTCAATGTGATCTTTGATCACTAAAATGAAAATGTAGAGTCGTGAGCTTGAGCCAATGTGTGTACTTAGCATTTTGAGGGGTCCATATTCCTAGTCCATGCCATGCCAATCATTGAACTTTCTAAAATGATCATCTTTAAAGAGCATTAGTTCAATGAGCTATATGTTGTTAGGAATTACCAAAACCACCCAGGGATAGTTGCACTTTCAATCTCCCCCTTTTTGGTAATTTATGACAACATATAGATCAAAGCTTTGACAAATAATAATAAGATTGAAATGCATCGTCGCTTTGAGAGGTATGTGATAACTAAGAGCTCCCCCTAAATTTGTGCATTATTTAAAATTTGCTTTTGAATGCAAATGCACAATCGATTAGGATCATGGGTTACTCTTCCATGTCACATACATCTTGGTGGAGCATACAAGAGATATAAAAGATAACATCATTCAAGCATAAGCATTAACGTATGATATGATCAAACACATGATCATACAAGTATCTCACACACATAGACATAAAGTATCAAGCAAGCACACAAAAGTATCAACCAAATAGCAAAAGAGACAAAAGAAGCAAAGCAAACACACTCTCTCTCGAAGCCTATGATCTATACATTTCTCCCTCTTTGTCAACAAGTTACCAAAAAGTTTGAAAATGCATAGTGCTATGCGTCTCTCTAGGCTTGATCTTCGGGAGGAGGCGTTGAGAGGACTCCAAAGACGAATGCATATGTTGAAGTTGTTGGAGCTGGTGGAGTGGCAACTGGAGGTGGCACTGAAGATGTAGCTGCAGGTGCTGATGTAGTTGCTCTTGTGTCATCCATGGGCACTGCAGCAGATCTTTGACCTCTTGGCACTCTTTGAAAGGCATCTGTGGTAGCCTGCCCTTTCCTCTCCTCAGCTTCTTCCTGGATCTGCTCAATTGTTGTCTGCATCTTTGTCACTTTTAGATCAAGATCATAGCACTTGGTTTCAATGATCCTTTCCAAGCTCTCTTGGTTTTGAGTCAGGGTGGCCAAGCCCTTCTCTATCCTCAAGGTTGCTTGAATTAGATATGCAAGTTGATCTTGTTTGGTCTTGAGAAATACTTGAGATGCCTATTCAACACTTGGCATCTTTGCAACTTCTTCAGCCTTAGCTTTCTCTCTCTTTTCTTGTGCCTGCACAGATGTGGGATCTTCTTCATTCATGACAATAGTGTAGTTCTCAAAATCTGGTCTCAAGGGTAGATGCTCCTTGTCCAAAAGATAAGTGTCTGTGCCCATCTTTGAGTTGATGAGCATTTGAATTTGTGGAGCATACCAACATGATCTCTTCTGATCTGTAGTTGTCATCTTGATTGTTTCCATAATCAGGCTCATGACTTTGAACTTTTGGGGCACATCAAACAATTGCAGCAAGTTGATAGAATGACCTCTGATCATCTTGTGATCTCCAGATTTGGGCAATCAGGTATGCCTCAGGATAGTGTTGATTGTGGCCAAACCAGATAACATATAATGAACAGACCCTAGCTTATGAGTTTCCAAGGCTTTGTCTGGGATTTCTTTGTACATGTTGGCCATTGAGTTGTGGTCTTTCTTCTTCTTGGCATAGACATCCAAGTCGTCCTCATGCTCTTCAGGGGCATTGATCACTTTTGCCCACTCAGCAACTGTTGATTGGTACCTTGTACCCTTAGACATCCAAACAATTCTACCATCAGGATAGAAATGAGCTGTGGAGTAGAATTGCGTAATAAGCTCGTCATTCCACTTAGTAAGTTTTTGACCCACAAATTCATCTACTCCACAAGATCTGAAACTTTCATGCACTCCTGGAAAATGATCTTCATTCTCATCAATGTATTCCCAATCTGCCCACTTCATATCACAAACAATTGGCTTCTTGTCAAGCAGGATGGTCTCATAGAAATCATGTTGCTCTTTGGTATGGAACCTATAGTCCACATCAGTCCTTCTCCATGAAGCATATGTATCGGTTTGTCTCCAAAGTCTGAGACTTGCATCCTTCCTAATGTTCATGTCTTCTGCCACTGGATGGTTGTCATCATGATCTAGAATCTTGGGTTTGAGCTTCCTAAGCACTTGGGCTTCAGCATCTTCTTCATCAATTTTAGGCACTGGGGCCTTGTTCTTCTCAGTAGCAGAAATATTTCTTGTGCTCCTCTTGGGCTTTGAAGGGGCAGAAGCTTTGGGAGTTGTCTTGGGCTTAGAGGGGACAGCCCTAGACTTGATGGCATCTCCCATCAACTTTTGTGACTTTGGTGCTAGTGCAACATTCTCTTCTTCATCATCATCTTCAGCTGGATCTCTCATCATAGAGGATCTGCCAATAACTTTGGCAATGGTCTTCTTGACCCTTTCTTTCCTCTTCTTGCCCTCTCCAGCGGCCTCTTAAACATTTGACTTGGAAGATTCAATAGTTGAGGCTCTGGCTTTTAAGGTTGGCACCCTCTTTGCAAGGGCCTTCTTGTGCATACCAGACTTTGTTGCAGCAGCAACATCATATTCCTTCTTCAGCACCTTCTTCTTGGAGTTCACTTCTTCCTCAGGAGCCACATAATCCTCATCCTCTGAGTCTGAGTTTCTCTTCTTCCTTGTCCTTGTAGCTGCTTTGGGCAAGTTGCTTGGAGTGGTCCTGCTGCCCTCATCATAGGTGCTAGAGGGACTAGTGCCCTCACTCAGGTTCATCCGCTCTTCTGACTTGTTTTGGCTATCACTCTGGTCAAACATACTGGCAAAGAAAACTAACTGCTGACCCTGTGAATAGATATAGATGAGGCAGAGTGGATGAGCATCACAAAGTGCAGAGTTTTTGCAAAACAAATGAGTCAAATACTTAGTTTTAGTTTTCCACAGGAAGCATTTCGGAGCTACCGATTTGTTAAACTCGGTGACACCGAAGCCACTTTTGGAGTCTAAACATGTGAAATCGGTCAGACCGAGACACGGTTCGGTGACTCCGAGATTGCTAGGGTTTCACAGAGAGTTTAACTCGGTCACACCGATTTTCAACTTTCGGGCAGACCGAAAAGTGCAAGTGCAATGGCCTAGGCCAAATCGGTGAGACCGATTTCCACAACTCGGTCAGTCCGAGATGAGTTCGGCGGAAACCTAACCCTAAATTTTTGAATCAAAACTAATCTAAGGGATGTTCTTGTTGGACAGGATGATCTCATACGTGGTAAAGAACATGGCATTTGCTTTTTGCTAAGAATCAGAGTAAGGAACAGCACAAAGTTTCGAACTCATACCCTAGTTTGGCGGTGAGTTCGCTACGGCGGCAACAGCAGGGTTGAATTCCATTGACGGTGATGGAGACCAGAGGTAGGAGGTCCCTAGCGAGGAGAGGACGATCCGGAGACCCGAGGCGGCAGAGCAGGACACGCGCAGGATGAAGGGTTTTGGAGAAATTTCCAAAATTTGACCCGACAATATATATATCCTGACACTGTCGGTGTGACCGAGTGGAACAACTCGGTGGCACCGAGATTCAGAATCACAAGCGGTTACTGCAACTCGATGTGACCGAAAAGTTCTAATCGGTTGCACCGAGATTGAAAACCTAGATCAACTCAATGAACTCTGTCAGACCGAAATGCACAGAGAGGTTTTGGAAGTTTAAGTCTATGACGAATCGGGGACTCTGATTGCTCCTCACACACAGTGTTCGAATCTGACTTGATCAAACTTTGTGATGTAGCATGAATAGAGTTTGAGATGAGAAAAGCATAGATAGCTAGAGGAAGTTCTTAGGCATTCTAGTCTGTCCATTTGGCAAAAGAAAAAGAGCCAAACAACCAAAGCAACAAATGGATGTCCTCGAATGAGAAAAATATGCAATCAACATGCTCACACAATAAAATGGCAAATGAAATATGTGACAAAGCAATCACAAACACTCTAGCATCTATCAGGCAATTGGTGATGACTAAGTCATCTATATATGAGTATATTGACTTAGGAGTCAAATGAGAACATTTGATCATAGGTCATACTCATCGTTTAAGCACAAGTAGGGTTACCACTTTTACATAAAGCATTGTTGTGTTCACACCATTAGAGTTGCTTTAGATCAATATTTAGAGTAAAGGTCCCCCTAGATGTGATATCCCCCCTAAGAGGGATGAACTAACCTTGGGTTTTGTCGATGATGACTTCATGTAGATGTTGAACATGTGGATGCTCAATGTTAATGTAGATCATTCAGAGAAATCCATTGGAGTAAGTTGCACTTTCAATACCTACACGGGTTAGTCCCACAAGGAACAAACAAGGATATCCATAGACATAGAGTGAAGTTCATACATGATGATGTCCATGAAAGCATTAGGTTACCTTGTCCCTTTTCTTACCAACAAGAGGGTTTGTGACTCTTTGAACTAGTGCAAGATGTGGAAGTTGTTTGCACTTGTCCTCGCCAAAATGGTACGAATGGAGTATGTTGGCGGAGTCACCCCCAAGAACTCTCTAGTTATTCTTCTTCAGGATCCACATCACCTTGATGGGAATCCCTAGAGTTTTAGTCGTACTTGACGAGGTAGAACTTGACTTAGTCTTGGGAACCCACTTGACCAAGGCCTTGGGAGCTTCTTCAAATGCATCAATATCCTCTTGAAGCTTGTCCTTGCCTTTTTGCTTGTGGTCTTGTGGTGGAAGATCATCTTGAGCTTGTGTCCCTTGGAAAGAAGTAGGATCATACTTCTCTTGTTGAGGAACAAACTTCGTCTTGGGGTATTGATCTTCTTCCCACTCAACTCCATTAGCATTGAACTTTCGTTCAAAACCAACACCTTGATTCTTCCGATGCCTTCCTTTCTTGCGCACAATTTGCTCAAATTGCTTACTTCTGGCAAGGCTCTTGTAAACACCTTTCTCTGTAATTCCCTTCAATAAGATATTTTCTTTCTCAAGTGTAACTTGGCTAAGAGAATCATTAGTGGAATCAAGAGAACTACTAGAAGCAATAATATTGGATTTAACATGGTTATTGTTACTACTAGAAGAAGAATCTTGTTCTTGTTGCTGGATTTTACTTGTGGCATGTAAGTAGACAAGAGTAACCGCTTGGGAATGTAAGAAAACTTTTCTTACGAAGATCATCATTGATTGGCTTTAAGAACCCATGCTCTTGCTCAAGGTTGAGCTTTTCAAAGCGTAGCTTCTCATGAGTCTTTAAAAGCTCTCCATGATATTCCAAGGTAGTTTCATGAGCTAACTTAAGAGTGTTTAGTTCTTTAGTTAGACGCTCAATCTCCTTCTTATCATCATTCGTTTTATCTTGATTAGCATAATTAATAGCAAGTTCATCATAGTTTTCATCACTAGAGTTGTCAACAAGTAAATCATCATCACCTAGCAAATTATCTTCATCACTATTGAAATCAACATACTCAGCGTGTGATACCTTTGGGCCTTTAGCCATGAAGCATCTTCCAATTCCTTCATTTGGTGAGTCAAATATGTCATAGGAGTTGGTTGACACAAGTGCTAGACCGGCAACACCTTCATCTTGAGTATATTCGGAGTCGTAGTGATAACTTCTGTCGTAGTGATTATCGGAGTCGGAACCGGATACCCATTCACCAACATGAGCTTGATGTCTTCGTTTTGTGTAGCTCCTTGATGACTTGTCCTTCCTTTCTGAATCCTTGCTTCTCCGAGATGTTCTTCGTTCATAACGATCATCTCTACTCCTTCTCTCTCTTGGAGGTGATTCTTCTCTTCTTTTGTAGGGGGGCGTACACTCATTTGAGTAGTGTCCGGGTATTCCACAATTGTAATAATTACGCTCATGACTCGAAGATCTTTTGTCATCGTAGGACCTTGACTTGGAACGTCTTTCCTTGCTTCTACTCTTGTAGAATTTGTTGAAGTTCTTCACCATTAGGCTCAATTCCTTATTGAAGGTTTGTTTCTCACTTAATGATGTAGGAGCATCACATGAGGCTTTGTAAGTACCACTTGACTTGTTGTGAAGCTCTTCCTTATACTTGAGTGACATCTCATGAGTAACAATTATTCCAATGGCTTCCGTTGGCTTGAGATCTTTGTAATTGGGCATCATTTGGATCAATGTGCACACAGTATCATATTTTCCATCCAAGGCTCTTAGGATCTTCTTGATGATGAATCTATCGGTCATCTCTTCACTTTCTAAGCCGGCAATCTCATTTGTGATGAGAGAATGCCTAGAGTACATTTCAGCGACACCTTCATCATCCTTCATTTTGAACTTGTCAAGTTGACTTTGAAGCACATCCAATTTGGATTCCTTGACGGAGTCGGTACCTTCGTGCATATCAATCAAAGTATCCCAAATTTCCTTTGCATTCTCAAGACGGCTGATTTTGTTGAATTCTTCGGGGCACAATCCGTTGAAGAGGATATCGCAAGCTTGAGCATTGTATTGTAGCATCTTCAACTCTTCCGCGGTAGCTTCACGGTTCGGTTCTCTCCCATCAACGAATTCACCTTGCAAGCCAATACACACAATAGCCCGAACTGCGGGGTTATGTCCAAGAATATGTATTTTCATCTTATGCTTCCAACTAGCAAAATTAGTAACATCAAAGTAAGGACCTCTACGGTGGTAATTTCCCTCTCTAGACGATGTCGGCGTCCTGGGAACGGGGGTACCCAGACTTGCATTCCTGCGGCCCGAGGCGTGGCTCCACCAGCGGCCTGGTACGGCCCATCTTCATCAACCAACGCTCAAGACCCTCGTGAGGGGCCAAGCCTCGTGAGGCGGATGACACAAGACCTCCTCAGGGGCGGCCTCACTAGGCTGGCTCACGAGGAGCGGAGAGATCAAGGCAAGGGGCACCTCGTGAGGTTCCCATGACGTGAGCCATGACGACCAAGGCTAGGCGAGCGCCAGCGGGCGCAGGGTGCCAGTTTCCTCCTTTGTGCTAAAGAGGCATGCGCAGGCGAGGAGTCCCGAGGCGTCAAGCAAAGGTTTCCATATCGGTGCAACAAGACCAAGACCAGCAGGACGGCAAGACAGAGGTCACCACGGAGCCCATGATGGCATCACCACCAGAGCCTTTGGCAGGTGAAGATCACCTTTTGTCAGGAACTTGTACTCGTTGTCCCCCTTCAAACTGGCCGTTGTGGGATCCCTTCCCACCTAATATTTGGGGAGAGGACCCTGGCCTCTATAAATAGGGCTAGCCACCACCATAGTCAGGGGGAGGCTCATCTGGAGACGGATCACTTAGATCATCCCCACCCACACAAGCTCACCGAGCTCAAGAACACCTCTCCTCAGGAGGTTGTTCTTTCCTTGTACTTGTTCATCCCCAGCCTACAAGGCAATCCACCACACCACACTGGAGTAGGGTATTACACCGCAACGGTGGCCCGAACCAGTATAAACTCTTGTGTCCCTTGTTCCTTGTGTTCGGTGAGCTAGGCTTTGCGATCATTGCGGGAGTGTGAACTAGGGGGAGAGATCTTCGTGCGCACCCCAGTGTTCGAACCTCAAGGGTTTGCCGGAACCCGTAATCCGACATTTGGCGCGCCAGGTAGGGGTGCATCGAGGTTTCTTCCCCAATGACCGATCTGCTGTCGCCATGCGTCTCTGATGTCTGATGATCCAAGGACCCAGCGGTCGACCCGACCAGCTCGAGCACCTCCATCCGTTCCAGAAGACCACAAGTCCACACTCCAGGCGGCCCACACACCGCCCAAACGCCCGCGGACGCGGGCAGCGTGGATCGACGTCCGCCGCCCTCACACCGCGGCGCGCGCGGACCGCTGCAAGATCCGCTAGCCATGCAGCAGCGATGGCGCCACACACCCGACGGGAACAGGTGAACATGTGAGCTGCGCTCATGGTGGTGCGGGAGCTGCTGCAGTGCCGGCTGATGGAGAGCAGTTGCGACGTGCTATTGGAACGCGTCATCGAGCTATTGGATGCTGCGGCCAGGGATACACCGCCTTTCTGCTCCCTACTCGCATCTCAAGTTGTGACCAGGTCACACGACGGGCCTCGTTGCGCCCGCACGCTCCCAGGTGCTCCCGGAGGGCTCGCCAGCGTTAGCACGACCAGCGGTACCGGACGTCCGTCCACGCCCTTGCCTTCCCTGGTTGGCATAGGTGCGGGCATTGCTCCTCACGGTCCCAATCGAGCGCCACCCCGCAACCACCAGGAAGGCGCGCCGGGCTCGGCGGCGTGGGGTACAGGGCGCCTCGGCGGAGGTTCCGGCGAGGCAGCTCAGGAAGCCTATGTGCCCCGCATGGTGGATAGGGAGTACACGCCAGAGGACGACCCCTGCACATTCCATGAGTCGAGCTGGAAAGAAGAGATGCTGGAGGACGAGGCCTTCTACGAGCCACCCAGGAGCGTCGCCGACCCAGCCGACGACAATCACCCTAGGATACCACTGATATCTCAGGAGCAGGCTTATGCTAACCCTGGGTTGTAGGTGGACTGAGCCGCAGTGGCGGATGGTGACCCCAGCGCTGCAGCCCCACCCCAGTCAGGGACGATGCACTGGGGGCTGCATGGAAGGGGTCCGGAGCAAGGCCCTACCACATGTCGCACGGGGCAAGGCATCACACGTAGATAGGTCCTCTGCCGGGGAGGCGCCAGCGAGCCCTCCCCCCGGCAGAGGGCCCATGGTCGCCGAGGGCGCCGATGGCATCCCCTTTGCCCCTTGGCCTCGTCCTGGTTTCCGGACGCCGCAACGGTGGTCGAGGGTGGCGCAAGGCGGGGCCCTCGTCTGGCGATATGTAGCAAGGCTCACGCCTGTGAAGGTCTCCACCCGTGACACTCTCACGTAATAATGAGTGGGGCTGTACACGCCTCGGAGTCTCAAGAGAGCCGCCCTCGGGCCTCGGGGGCTCCCGCCCACGTCCTAGTGGAAGCACCATGCCCAGCGTTGGCCGCCGACACTGTCCCCCAATGACTAAGCTCACGGCCAGCAAAGGCACTAGGCTCCGCGCTGGTGAGAAGACAAGAAGACTAGCTAGGTGACGGATGCGGCCTTTTGCTTTCAACCCCTTTTTCTGTAACTCGGTTTGCCGCCTTTTGGATTTGAACTCGCAGTTGTATTTTCATTGGCAAAGCATGGGGGCATCTTTTCTCGTTCATGTCGATTTCTCGAGTTTTCCAGCTCCGTGCCTTATTTCGAGACAGGCGCATACTGCCCCTTCCTCACGAGCGCTCCACGGGCGGGGGCTGGGCGTGGTATGCGTGCGCATCTCAGCGTGGTCTAACGCCCGTCTCTCGAGGTCCTCTCAGGCGGACCAGCAAGCTCCTTAGAAGCTCGAAACCTCATAAATCCATGGAGGGCTCCCCTCGGGAGAACTACACATCGACAACTACAAGGCCAGTCTAGGGCCCGCCTAGACTGAGGTAAGTTACGGTGGCGAGCACGCGGAGGAACTTGAGAACTCGCTAAAGCATGCCTTAAGTCTGGCTCAGGGAATAAAACAATAGTCTCATTACATGAGGGGCTCCCCCTCCCCAAAATACACTCACATTGTCGGGGGCCATGCCCAAGCTTTTTGCGCGCAGGTTCAGAACAAGGAGCGCGGGCTCAGTCAGACATGCCGCTCGCAACATCTTCCGAACCGCTCCCGGACACGCTACCAGCGCCATCGCCGGTGTCGTCTTCACCATCACCGACCACGTCGCCTTCATCCACCGCGACCACCACGGCGTCGTCATCAGAAGCAAAGGCTCTGACTAGAGCATCCATGTTATCATCCACCCAGCGGGCCAAGTTGCCTCGAATAGCCCCCAGTACTGGGGCGTTGGCGGCGTCGAAGTCGAAGTTGGGGTTGACATTCTTAAGATGGCTGAAGACGCGGGAAAATGCACGCCCGAGGAGGCCGCGGCTCTTTTCATCAACAAGCTCGTGGGCTCTCTCATCCCGGTCCTCCAGGCGCAGCACGACGTCAGTGGAGAAGCGAAGGTGGCCGGCATAGTCTTCTGCATGATGATGAGGGGCGTATTCATCGCAGATAATGCCCAGCGCCCGGTTGGCCCTCACCCTAAGGTCATGGAGCATGGGGGCGTGTTCGCGCTGCAACGTCTGTCGGTGGATCGCCTCCACCCTGCTCTGCTGCGCAAGGGACTCGGCAGCGGTAACTCGTTGCTGCAGCGGAAGCAGTTCAGCACGGGCGGAGGCCAACTCAACTTGCACGGAGATCAAAGCAGTTGGAGCAGCCTTCTCGCACTGCTCCGCCTCAGTCAACCTTGACCTGGGGGCGGTGATCCTGCCCTCCGCTTCGGCTGCCACGAGTTTCAGCTTCAGGTCGTACCTGTTGGCAAGGTCAGTGCGAGCCTCCTCCGCCCTGCGGTCCACTTCCTCCTGGATCCTAGCCTCGCGCTCGCTGACGGCATCTTCCGCCTGAGCAACCTGACGCTCCCTCGTCTCCAACCGCTCAAGCTCGAGGCTGCGCTCTGTGGAATCTAGCATTAGCGCTTCCTCGCGCTTCAAGACCTCCTCCTCATTGGACGGCGCCCCCTCCATCGACGCCAAGGCAGCTCTGCGCGCCTCCGCCTGCTGCTCCAGGAGAGCATTCAGTGCCTGAAGCTCCTGCCCATGCTTCTCGGCAACCGCGCAGCGGTAGTCTGCCTCCCTGGCCTGCTCCAAGGCTCAGGCGCTAGCCTCATGCAAGGTTGCAAGGGATGCCTCGGCGTCTGTGTTGGCGCGCTCACGCTGGAGGCGCCCGAGGTTGATGGCCACCTTCAACTAACGCCATTCATCCACCAGTTGAAGACCCTCGGTTTCGAGGCAAGCGTCTACATCCACAAGCTCTTCCCCGAGCCGGCTCAGGGCACCCATAGCTTCCTAGAAAAGCTCGTGACGGACGACACCCCGCCTGTGCGCAAGCTCGAATGCGCAACCGGGTCTGTCCTCCACGCCGGGAGTTGTTGAAGAGGTTCGAGGTGGCTCACCTCCTCCCAGCAGGGGGTTGGAGGCCGACGCCTTCCTAGCCACCCTTCGGGCCACAACGACGGCTCGGAGGGGCAGGCTCGTTACCCAAAGGAGAGGCTAGAACCGAGGCCACCCAGCTGCGATCAATAACCAAGGGAGGCGCCCTCGGCACACCTTCCGCACCCCAAGCAAGGCCGTGAAGAGCGGACGACAAGAACGCGAGGTCGAGACGCCAAGCCGGCGTGCTTGCCTCTCCGGCCAACCTCACGCCAAGTGCTGCAGGCTGGCTTGAGGCGCTCAAGGTAAGCAGGGGACTCGAGGCAGGAGGAGGTTGCTTCTCGGGAGACTTCGTCGCCTTGGCAGAAGGGACCCTGAGGAGTCACGGTTAGGAGGAGAAGCGGCACCCTAGAAAGTACAAAGATAAGGTACTCACTCGTCAATAGCAATGTACTTCCTCTCCTTCAATGGGCGGAAGGCGTCACCATTGCAGCCTGGAGATCCCCTCCTCTTGCGGAGCGCTGCGAAGTTCGGTCGGAGCCGGTCGAAGCCCTGGGCACGGTCACCAAGGCCGGGCGCGGATGGTGCAACCCCTGGGGAGGCAACATCAGGGGTTCCAGACCATCCTAAGACCCCAGTGCTCGCCTCGTAGAGGTTCACCAAGGCCTCGGGGGCTCCGGCCTCAGGAGCATCAGACTGCGTTGCCCCCTGGCCTTCTCCTCGGGACGGCTTTCTCGGGTCCCGGGGGACGGCCCCCAGGAGCCCCGAGTGGTGCAGATTCCTCAGCAGCAGCGTCGCCATCGCCCAACAGCAACCGCCCTCCTGCGCTCGCTCCTGGGGCACGCCCCGCGCTTGCGACAGGAAGGGGGGGCACAAAGACAGGGCTCTCATGAGGCCCTTCAAGGCCAACTGGGCGTGGTCCCCATTCGTCGAAAAGGGGCATCTGCTTCACGAACTCCGCCTTGTTTGAGCAATAGTACAGAAGACATCCCTCCTCCAGCAGGTTGGCTGGCATCGGGTCACCCGTCAGGAGCTCGAGCACCGTGTGCCGTGCCTCAGGAGGAAGAGCCGGAGCTTGAAGCCTCATGTGGTCTCCATAGCCAGAGAAGGTCCACATTTGCCGAGAGTGGTGCTGAATCGGAGCAATGCGACACCAGATGAACTCCTTCACCACCATGGGCACCGCCACACCAAGGTCCTTCAACCTGGTGAACCAAAGCCAGACATGGGGGAGCCTCCGGTCGGTGAGCTTCGAGTGCCCCCAACCGAAGCTCGGAGAAGCTAGGACCCGGGGGAGCAGCGGCAGGGGGCTGCGCACGCCAACGTCCACGAACACCCACCTCTTCCTAAAGCCTCCGACAACTGGCGAGAGCTCGAAGTCAATCCCCGAGCCGGCTGTCGCCGCGACGGCCTGGAAGCATACACACCCAGAGCGCTGGAGAGGGTTTGTCAGGTGCAGCGAGAAGAAGTGGCGAAGCAGAGCCACGGAAGGGGCAATGCCAACCATGGCCTCACAGACGACGGCGAAGACAACAAGGAGGATGATGGATTGGGGATCAAGATGCAGCACGTTAATCTGGTAGTGCGAGAGCACCGCATTGAAGAAATTGGAGAAGGGGGAATCAAGCCTGCCCAGAGGGTGTGGAGATGGATGGGGACCTCGGTGGCCGTCATGTCCACTTCGGCGCGGGAAACAGGCCAGGCCATCATTGCCCCTCACTCATTGAAATCGGTGGCGAGTGCCAGGCGCACCTTGCCCATCGCCTCTTGGTTGAGCACCACCGACCGCTCGATGGCGGGCTCGAGGACCAGCGTCGCAGGGGCCGAGGTATGGGACTCCTTCTTTGCCTTCTTCCGGCTTGGTGCCATGGCGGCGGGGGGAGTTGGTGTCAGATTGAGCCGAAGAAAGAGATCTGCAGCCTTTTTGGAGATGAGGGAGCAGTGGAGAGTGCTGCCTATAAGGGAGGAGGAGCTATGAAAACGACAGTAGTTGCCTAGCCAGGCGGAAATCGAGGCTGCATGGGGAAGTGGAGGCGCCCACGTCTCGTCAATCGCCACGCGTCAATCAAGGCCGCAGGCTATTGGGGCCCGCGGCGCTTCGCACTTGCCCCTTGGCTTCGCCGTGAAGCCAAGAGCGAGCACGCCTTGGGCCCGGGGGCTACTATCGGCGTCCTGGGAACGGGGATACCCATACTTGCCTGCCTGCAGCCCGGGGTGTGGCTCCACCAGCCGCCTGGTACGACCCATCTTCATCAACCTACACTCAAGACCCTCGCGAGGGGCCAAGCCTCGTGAGGCAGACGACACAAGACCTCCTCAGGGGCGGCCTCACTAGGCTGGCTCGCGAGGAGCGGAGAGATCAAGGCAAGGGGAACCTCACGAGGTTCCCATGACGTGAGCCATGATGACCAAGGCGAGGCGAGCGCCAGCGGGCGCAGGGTGCCAGTTTCCTCTTTGGTGCTAAAGAGGCATGTGCAGGCGAGGAGTCCCAAGGTGTCAGGCAAAGGTTTCCATATCGGTGCAACGAGACCAAGACCAGCAGGACGGCAAGACGGAGGTCACCACGGAGCCCATGACGGCATCACCACCAAAGCCTTTGGCAGGCGAAGACCACCTTTTGTCAGGATAACTTGTACTCGTTGTCCCCCTTCAAACTGGCCGTTGCAGGATCCCTTCCCGCCTAATATTTGGGGAGAGGACCCGGGCCTCTATAAATAGGGCTAGCCACCACCATAGTCAGGGGGAGGCTCATCTGGAGACGGATCACTCAAATCATCCTCAGCCACACAAGCTCACCGAGCTCAAGAACACCTCTCCTCAGGATGTTGTTCTTCCCTTGTACTTGTTCATCCCCAGCCTACAAGGCAATCCACCACACCACACTAGAGTAGGGTATTACACCGCAACGATGGTCCGAACCAGTATAAACTCTTGTGTCCCTTGTTCCTTGGGTTCGGTGAGCTAGGCTTTGCAATCATTGTGGGAGTGTGAACTAGAGGGGAGAGACCTTCATGCGCACCCAAGTGTTCGAACCTCAAGGGTTTGCCGGAACTCATAATCCGACAAATGCCATACTCTCCTAGGTTGTGAAACCATGGCTACGATCACCAAAAGCTATGGAAATCAAGGCAAATGGAGACCAAAGCTCTGATACCAAATAGAAATCATTTTATAGGGGGGTGATTATACTACTTGAAAGTGCGTTATATCGACTAGAAGGGGGTGAATAGGCGATTTTTATGAAAGTCTTCAAAACATGGAAGTTATGAAGACAAACAGTAGAGATATGCCTATTACTATGCAGCGGAAGTTAGACTACACTAGGCAAGCCGTGGTCAAGTATCAACAGAGTGAAAGCACAGTGACAAATAGCTGTAGTGTAATTAGGATCAGGTAGGAAGATACTATGAGGCCAAACAGATCACACACTCACGTTGTGAAGACAAAAGATAGAACAGACACGCAATGACTTCACAATGAGTGATCAGTAAGTAAAAGGAAGTGAAGATGAAACCAGTGACTCGTTGAAGACAATGATGTGTTGGACCAGTTCCAGTTGTTGTGACAACTGTATGTTTGGTTGGAGCGGCTAGGTATTTAAACCTTAGGACACACAGTCCCGGACACCCAGTCCTGAACACGCAGCTCAGGACACCAAGTCTTCACCGTATTCTCCTTGAGATAAGGTCACATAGTCCTTGCCCAATCACTCTGGTAAGTCTTCAAGGTAGACTCCCAAACCTTCACAGACTTCGTTCACTGGCAATCCACAATGTCTCTTGGATGCTCTGAATGCGACGCCTAACCGTCTGGGGATGCACAGTCCTCAAGTGTAATAAGTCTTCAGATCACACAGACAAGAAGACTTAAGTGATGCCCAATGTTCTCTGGCTCTGGGTGGTTAGGGCTTTATCCTCGCAAGGAATTCTCTCTCTCAAAGGCTTCGAGGTGGGTTGCTCTCAAACGACAAAAGCCGTACTCTCAATCTGAGCAGACAACCGTTTATGGTTGTAGGGGGGGGGGGGCTATTTATAGCCACTTGGCAACCCGACCTGATTTGTCCGAAATGACCCTGGGTCACTAAGGAACTGACATGTGTCTCAACGGTCAGATTTCAAACTCTCATGGCAACTTTACTTGGGCTACAAGCAAAGCTGACTTGTCCGGCTCTGGACAAGATTCGCTCTCATTGTCTTCACTCGAAGACATAGGTTTTTGGTTTAGGCATCACTTCAGTCATTCTGACTGGTTCTCCTGGACCCCACTTAACAGTATGGTGGTTCCTATGACTCAACACAAAAGAAAAAGAACTACGAAAGATCTAAGTCTTCGAGCTCCATAGGCTTCATAACGTGTCTTCTTTTGTCATAGTCTTCAATGTGAATATCTTCATATACCACCTTTGACTTCAATGTCTTCATACATTTTTAGGGGTCATCTCTGGTAGTAAAACCGAATCAATGAGGGACTTCTACCTGTGTTATCCTGCAATTCTCACAAACACATTAGTCCCTCAACTAGGTTTGTCGTCAATACTCCAAAACCAACTAGGGGTGGCACTAGATGCACTTACAATCTCCCCCTTTTTGGTGATTGATGACAAACTAGTTGAAGTTTTCAACGGGGAATATAGTCTGTGAAATTGTAAAGGATAAGGAATTGTCTTCATAAGTTGCAAGGGCTCCCCCTGAAGATGTGCATATAAGTTAATTTGCTTTTGGAATGCAAATGCACATGGCAGGTTGTACTTGTGGAGATCCACTTCAGCTTATGATGACAATCCACTATGCATGTGAAAGTATATGACGATAATGACATGCATAATGGAAAATGGACGTCTGCAGAATGAGATAAGTGCGGAATTTATCGTCGCACATGCAGAATTTATCTTCGCATAACAGGGTGGCAAACAAGTAGCAGACGACCATCTGGTTTAAGTGTTACAACTCATAAGAACCAAATGTAGCAAAAAAACGAGAGTTGTAAGCACGAAGCAAAATATAAGGCACCCGCCCATATGAACCCGCTTGAAGACTATCAATCTCATATGCTTCTCCCCCTTTTGTCAGTAATGACCAAAAAGGTTTGAAGACATAGAGGCTCTACTCGTCCCTATGAGGAGTAGATGAAGTAGCAGGGTTGTTGGCGTTGTTTGGCGGTGTAGAATAGCTTGGAGGTGCTGAAGCAGGTGGCGGTGAGGTAGCATCGTCTTCTTCCTCAATGATTCTGGCAGTGACTGTGGCAGCAGAGGAAGAAAACTCAGAGTCTTCAAGAGATGGAGTCCCCAGCAGCACAGCTCTTCGAGGAGGTGTGGAGTCAAACTTGAATCTCTCAGTGATGCCATCCTCTTGAAGATCAGCTTCAGAAAGCATCATCGTTAGCCCTTTCCATGTGCGGCGACAGGTTTCTTGGGCAACGAAAGCGTTCTTGGTGGCAAGATTTCGGATGCGATTTACATCCACCAAGAGGCTCTTCATCTGTCTCTTCAACCAGTCATGATGCCTATCATGCTTTTGATGAAGGGCCACAAGAAGCTCTCGGTCGTTGAGAACACGAGTGCGCTTCTTGGGTCTTGAAGCAGTGGCACTGTCAGTGGCTTCAGTTGAAGCAGGGTGTGGTGCACGTGTAGTGCCAGCCAATGGATACACCCTGGAGATGGCTTCAACACCTTCAACATTCTGAGTGAAGCTCTGGTGTTCTGCATTCTGAAGACTCAAAGGTTGCTTGGCAGGCTCAGGATATATAACTTCAGCAGAGGTATCCACATCTGGCAAGAAGATCTGATGGTTGCGGGCTGAGGGCTGATATGAGATCGCAGAGTGAAGCTTGATCAGTCTCATTACCCAAGGAGCATAGAACTTCAAACCAAGTAAATCTGAGCCTGATGCAGCAAGTTGGCGTATGAAGAAGTCCTGTGTGTTGAAGCATTTGCCATGAAGGATACAGAATATTAGAGTCTTCATTGCACCCTCGATCTTGGCATTTGGAGAGTGCCCTTTGATAGGCCAGAGAGTGCGCCGGATAATGTGATAGATGGTTCTGGGCAGGTACTCAAAGTCTTCAACGAAGAACTCTGTTGGATAAGGAGCATCGTGGGGCAATGGTTTCATCATGGAGAGCATCTGACTCATATTCGGTTCAGGCCTCTGGAATATGCTCTCAAGAGCTTCAGTGTGTAGTGGACAGCCTTCCTCGAAGAATTCGCCAGGAGTGGGCAGGCCGGTGAGCTCAATGATATCAAATGCATTGGCTTCGTGATGGACATTGCCGGTCATCCACTCCAGGGCCCAAGTCTTCGGATCTCTTTTGTATCCTTTGATGTGGAGGGTGGCATAGAATTGTAGCAGAAGCTCTTCATTCCAGTGCTCTTCATCAGTTACAAACTACAGCAGACCCACTTGCTTGAAGCAATCCAACGCTTCCTCTAAATAGGGCAGACCAGCAATGGCTTCAACATCAAGGCGCTTGTGCGGGAAGATGTGACCTTGGTTGTATAGGATGCATGAATAGTAGCTGCGCTGAGGATAGCTCCAGAACCTATCTGATGAAATCCTTTCCCTTGAATAGGGGTTCTTGGAGCTGTTGAAGAACGTATTATCTGCCTTGAAGCTATTGATGTTAAAGGAGCCAGGTGCTGATGCAGGACCTGGGAACCTCGGCAGCCTTGGGATTGGCTTCTGGACATGATGCCTGTGCTCAACATGGTAATCAAATTGAGGACCTGCAGCAGACTCAGGAATAGAAGTGTCTGGATCAGTAGCTTCGCTGTCTTCTGAAGCTTTTGGTGGGGAGGGCTCCACATTGGCTTCAGTGTTGGTTGTGGAAGCCTCAATATTTTCAGCCTCCGCTTGACTAGCTGGAGGGTCGGTCACAAGCACGTTCTCCTGGAGAACTGCTTCTTGGTGGAGCATAGGAGTTGGCTCTTGTGGTGCTTCTTCTGCGGCTGATGCAGCCGGAATGTCTTCAGCATAGACTTGAGGCCTTAGACCTTTGCGAAGCCTGCGGAATGCAGACGATGCCTGTGGGGTTGGAGTGGGCTGGGCCTCATTGTCTTCTTCCTCTTGAGGGCGATCCGCCCATGAAGCATCCTGTGCAATTGGCGTCAGTGGACGACCAATGCTGATGAGTTCACTGTGTTCTAATTGAGGAAGGGCTGCATCATCTTCTACATTGTCACGATGACCAATGTCTTCAGCAGCGATGGGATCAGCTGCTGGAATGTCTTCAGAAACAGGAGCCTCTGTGGAATCAGGCTCATGCACCGTCAGTTGACGTTCCGCGTCAGGGTGAACCATAGAAATAGGTTCAACTATCAAGGGCTCTGTGGGAGCAGCCCGAGATTTCTTGGTCTTTCTCTTTTTCTTGCTGGGGGCAGTAGGAGAGGCTTCAGAGCTTTTCCTCTTCCTGGCTTCAGCCTCAGTAGTTCTTGTCTTCTTGAGCTCTGAAGCTGTTGACCGGCTCTTTGGCTTCGAGCCAGTCGTTGCAGTTGGGAAGACAAGCGGAACTGCTTCCTGCCTTGGTGCCTCTTGCTCAGCTGGAACAGTCTTCTTCTTTTTCTTTGAGGCCATCTTGGGGTCGATGTCAGGACGCCCAAGTGCCTTGCGCTTCTCAGCCTCATTGTAGGCCTGCACACATCTGTCTGCCAGAGTCTTCATTCGCTCCCGCGAACCTTGAGCTTCTGCACGCTTCTTCAGAAAGTTTTCCTTTAGTTCGTGCAACATGATCTTGAAGCTCTTCACTTCTTGCACGCTGAGCTTGGCCATATGCTTCTTGAACTGAGCCTTTTCATGATCAATTTTCTGCTTCAGTTCAACAATGCGCTGGGCAATTGCAAGTTCTGAAGCAATAGCGCCTTGGAAGGTGACGCTGAGGCCAACGGGCAGCTGCAGATCTTCGAAGCTGATGTTTGGTGTGGCAAACCATTTGTCGATGAAGTTGTGGATGACGGCGACATCAAAGAGAGGCAAATTATTGAAGATTTCAGCTTCTTCTTTGCTCTTGATGAGCTGCTCGAGAGCGTCATCTCCAAGATCTTCATCACTTGACACATCAATGGCTTCGCTGCGCAGAATGGCAGCAGCTGTGAGCTCTTTGCTGGTGTGTGGCTAAGGCATCTTGGCCTTCTGGGGCTTGGAGACGCGGGATACGTCTTCAGACTGCATACTGTCTTCAGGAGGTGCAGTTGCCAATGGCTTCGCCCTTGAGATTTTTGGTGAAGGGGACGGCTTTGAAGCTTTTGGCTTCTTCGACTGCTTTGGCTTCGGTACAGTAGGAGCTTCATCAGACTCAGAGTCAGCTGGAGGGTCATTCACGGCAGTCCCTTGGACTAAGATGCGGGTGATGATGCCCTCAAGGTTGGCATACGGACCGATGATATTGGGTTCTGCGTCGCGTGTGCCATCTGCCCTTGGTGCAGAGGGACCAGGGTTGAAGTCTAACCCCAACTTCTTCTTGTTCTGCTTCGCTGAGTTCTGGGCAAACTGGAAGTTGCGCTTGAACAGATTGTCGTCACAACACCAGAGTAGTGACGACGGATGTGCTTCAGCAGGCTGTGGTCCTCGGACCATGCATGGGTAGAAGCCTTGAGCAATGGCTTCATCTCTGGTCCTGGGTATGAGGTTCTTGTAAAGGATGTCCCCCACGGTCTCTTGATGGCACTTTTCTCAGCATACTCCTGGGTGACGAAGCGGTATTGGAACCATTGTTCTGCCCAATAGCGTCGAATCCATTGGATTCGGGTCTTGCGCTGACCATAATTCTCTTCAGGATCTGTTTTGTACATTTCTGCCAGTTCATCAGGCAGATCTTTGGATGTTCCTCCACGTCTCTGTCTGCCCCCCTTCCTTGCTGCTGTTTCTGAAGCCATAAACCTTAACTTGGAGGGCTTCAAGACGTTCAAAGGCTTCAAAGGTTTTCTTTTGCTGGACCAACAGGAACTGGCTTCAGGAGAATTTATGTGATGCTGTAAGAACTCTGCAAATGAATGCAGACTATGAGAACCAAAGGATTCTCCCACGAACATGTACCTGTGACAGCATTAGGGTGCGAGGGAAGGAGAAGAGGTCATATGCATTCTCAGAAGGTTTTGAAGATTAATCAGCTTAGAAGACATTGACCTCATCGTGCGAAGACATTCACTCATAGATAAGAAGTTGGTTCTAGATTTGTACGAACCCACATATCAGTACAAGTGAGGAATCTAACTACTTCATGAAGCACAAGTGAATATACTAGGCATGTTATGAGATGCAGATTGAGAGATCTAACTTGTGTGAAGAGAAACTTCTTATGGTAGAAAGTGACAGAACCATGAGATCAAAAGGGGCTGTAAAAAGAAGTTTTATTTACCACACTTGGAACTGCCAGACGGAGTGGGAGATGATGCCGAGCAGTTCAATCCTCCGTGCCCTAACTTGGTGACAGAAGACACCTACGGCGACGGCGGAGAGGACGATGTACGCGATCGGCGTGAAGACGGCGTCGGAGAGGTTGCGGCAGCGAAGCACTTCGTCGCCGGCGTCGTCGAGAGCTAGCGGTGGCGCTAGGGTTCGTGCGAGGGTGGAAGAAGGAGATAATGACCGCGGTAAGTGTGAATTTATAGGCGCAGGGGCGGCACTGCGCTATTACTCAGGTGCCCCTGGCGATTCGCATCTGAGTAGCACGTGGCCATCATGTGGTATTTTGGGGGCAGTTCCACATCCCACGCACGCCTAGATTGTTGGGCGGTCGTTCCTACTTCTCCGGATTTCTTGTGGATGAATGAGCATTGAAAATGGTTTTAAAGATTGTCTCTATGTCTTCTGCTGACAAGGACGCAGAGAAGACATTCGACAGTTTCAATAGAATGCATATGACTTGGAGAGATAGAATTTGAGATAGAAAGCATAGAGAGATTAGGGTCCGATCACATTCACTTAGTTCGAAAAGATTCAACCAAGAAGACATAGCTATAAGTGAATGCTGTAGAGGATAGAACACTAGTATATATATATCTATACAATCAACATAGTGAAGATAATCACGAAGACATGTTAAGATTGAAGCCAAACCAAATATGAAGACATTGCAAGGTAACGCCAAGAGTGAAACACTTCAAAATAGAACGTTTGGTGGTGGCGTTACCCACCATATAGGAAGTATTAGACCCAGACACGGCGCACAATTATCGTGGCGTTCTGAAGTCAATTTCCACATTAATGTATTCACACTTAGAATGTATGTCTTCATTGATTGAAGATATACGTTACTTCAAGTGGTGCACCACTAAGTCATCAATATGCATAAGTGCTAGGATGTGTGCCTGATCACATGACATTTGAGGATTCCAAGATATTTAGCTCACACCGTAACTTGCAAAATCTCTTCTCATCCAAGGGCTTGGTGAAGATATCTGCCAATTGCTCTTCAGTGTTGACGTGTATGATATCAATGTCTTCCTTCACAACATGATCTCTGAGAAAGTGATGACGAATTTCAATGTGCTTTGTCTTTGGGTGCTGAACTGGGTTGTTGGCAATCTTGATGGCGCTTTCGTTGTCGCAGTAAAGTGGCACTTGCTTCAGATGAATGCCATAGTCCTTGAGTGTTTGCTTAATCCACAGAAGCTGAGCGCAGCAAGATCCAGCAGCAATGTATTCAGATTCAGCAGTGGAGAGAGATACACAGTTCTGCTTCTTTGAAGACCAACATACAAGTGATCATCCCAGAAAGTGACATGTGCCTGATGTAGACTTGCGATCAACTTTGTCACCAGCATAATCAGCATCCGAGAATCCAACCAAATCAAACTCTGAGCCCTTTGGATACCATAATCCTAGAGTTGGGGTGTGAGCCAAATATTGAAGAATTCGCTTCACAGCTAAGTGATGCGACTCCTTTGGTGCCGCTTGAAATCGAGCACACATGCAAACACTAAGCATGATATCTGGCCTAGATGCACATAAATAAAGTAAAGAACCAATCATGGAGCGGTATACCTTTTGGACGAACTCTTTACCATTGTCGTCAGGACCCAGATGATGTTTGGCTGGCATTGGTGTTGTGAAGCCTTTGCAGTCTTGCATACCGAACTTCTTCAGGCAATCTTTGAGATACTTCTCTTGAGATATGAAGATGCCATTGCGTTGTTGTCGTATTTGAAGACCAAGGAAGAACTTCAGCTCCCCCATCATGGACATCTGATATTGCTCTTGCATCATATATCCAAACTCTTCACTGTACTTCTAATTTGTGCAGCCGAAGATAATGTCATCCACATATATTTGGCACACAAACAGTTCACCATCATATGTCTTCGTGAAAAGAGTGGGATCTAGGGAACCAGGTATGAAGCCTTTGCTCTTCAGGAAGTATTTGAGTGTGTCATACCAGGCCCTAGGGGCTTGTTTGAGGCCATACAGTGCCTTGTTGAGCTTGTATACCATGTCAGGATGTTTTGGTTTTTCAAAGCCAGGCGGTTGTGCAACATATACTTCTTCTTCAATCTTGCCATTGAGAAAGGCACTCTTCACATCCATTTGATATAGAAGAATGTTATGATAATTTGCATAGGCCAGCAGTATGCGTATGGCTTCAAGCCTAGCCACAGGAGCAAATGTTTCATCGAAGTCAATGCCTTCCACTTGAGTATATCCTTGAGCAACGAGACGAGCTTTGTTTCTGACAACTTGACCATGCTCATCTTGCTTGTTGCGGTATATCCATTTGGTGCCTATTATGTTGTGCTTCCGTGGATCAGGACGCTTAACCAGTTCGCATACATTATTCAGCTCAAACTGTTGAAGCTCTTCTTGCTTAGCTTGAATCCATTCAGGTTCCATGAAGGCTTCTTCAACTTTCTTGGGTTCTGATATTGAGACGAATGCGAAGTGCCCACAGAAATTTGCTAGATGAGTTGCCCTTGAACGAGTGAGTGGACCAGGTGCATTGATGCTATCAATTATTCTTTCAATCTGCACTTCATTGGCAACACGAGGATGTACAGGGCGAAGACTTTGCTCTTGCTGATCTGTGTTGTTGTTGGGAGGAATATCTTCAGGCTGAGCATTGTCTTCATGTTGATCAGGTGCTAAGATGATAAGTTCTTCTTCAGGATGAGCTTCAGAAGGTATAATCTCTCCAGTTCCCATTAGCTTGATTGATTCACTAGCTGGAATTTCATCTAGCACATTTGGCAGTTGCTCTCTTTGTGAACCATTTGTCTCATCGAACCGCACATCCACTGTTTCAACCACTTTGTAATGAAAGAGATTGAAGACTCTGTAGGAGTGCGAATCCTTTCCATATCCAAGCATAAGACCCTCATGTGCTTTTGGTGCAAACTTTGAGGTGTGGTGTGGGTCCTTGATCCAGCACCTTGCGCCAAATACTCTGAAGTAACTGACATTTGGCTTCTTGCCAGTTAGGAGTTCATAAGATGTCTTGTTCAGAAGCTTGTGAAGATAAACACGATTGATTGTATGGCATGCAGTGTTAATGGCTTCAGTCCAGAACTTTCTTGGAGTCTTGTATTCATCTAGCATCGTTCTGGCCATCTCAAGGAGTGTTCTGTTCTTGCGTTCGACGACGCCATTCTGCTGTGGCGTGTACGGAGCTGAGAATTCATGTGTGATGCCCAAGGTATCAAGATATGTATCAAGGCCAGTGTTCTTGAATTCAGTGCCATTGTCACTTCTAATGTGCTTTATCTTGGCGCCATAATTGTTCATGGCTCGATTGGCGAAGCGTCTGAAGACATCCTGCACTTCAGTCTTGTAAAGGATTATGTGCACCCAAGTATATCTAGAGTAATCATCAACAATGACAAAGCCATAGAGGCAAGCAGTAGTAGTAAAAGTTGAGTAGTGAGTGGGACCAAAAAGATCCATGTGAAGCAGTTCGAAGGGTCGAGTAGTGGTCATGATTGTCTTCGAGGGATGTTTTGCCCTCGTCATCTTCCCTACTTCACAGGCACCGCATAAGTGATCTTTCTTGAACTTGACGCCCTCGATGCCTATGACATGTTTCTTCTTTGCAAGGGTGTGAAGGTTCCTCATGCCAGCATGCCCAAGCCTCCGATGCCAAAGCTAGCATTCTGAAGCTTTTGCAAGGAGACATACTGCAATTTGTGGCCCTTCTGAGAAATTTACCACATACAAATCATCTTTACGATACCCTTCAAACACTAGAGACTTGTCAGATTCCATTAGTACCAGGCAACGATATTTTCCAAATATTGCGACCATGTTCAAATCGCAAAGCATTGAGACAGACATTAAGTTGAAACCAAGGGATTCAACAAGCATGACTTTATCCATGTGTTGATCCTTTGAGATTGCAACTCTACCTAGACCCAATACCTTACTTTTACCAGTGTCAGCAAATGTGATGTGGCTCTTGTCGGATGGACATAAGGTTGAGTCCATAAGAAGGCTTCTTTTGCCAGTCATGTGATTTGTACACACACTGTCAATAATCCATTCTGAAGACTTTGAAGACACCGGTGTCGTACCCTATAGTGCAGTTAGGGGGTAGGCTTCATGAAGAGAATTGTGAAGCAAAAACATTTGACGAACTAGTGGGTTATGAAAACTTAGATCCATATTAGGACTAATAGGGAGAGTAGCATGCGATTCAGGAACGAAGTACATAATGATGCCATTCGGGCATTTTATCTTGCGCCCTACAAGATTTTTAAGGTCCCCAGCAATAGCGTCAGAAGATTTTGGTTTTCTGCTGGAGACCTTTCCCTGCAAAAGAGAGTTAAGCTTTCTTAACCACCCACATCTTCAAGGGTGGCTTAGAAGCAATAAGTCTAAGTGCAGCATCTGAGAATTTTGGCTTTGAAGCCTTAGCAAACAGTCTTGCAGGTGGACAATAGTACTCATAAGAATAAGCAGAATAGTTCTTGGTCTTATGAACATAGCGGTTTGATGAACCACTCTCATATTCATATGACTGAGTATGGTCTCCCTGCAAAACATTTGTGTTAGTGCGACTCAGGTGAGTCCTCTGTTTGTATGAAGCCTTTGGACTGTATGAAGCCTTTGGTCTGAGGTTTGTCTTCTTCAAGTGAGGTGTCAGGAAGACATTCACAGGAACATTTTCCAGACACTTTTTCGGAACCCAGATCTTCTTCATAGGCGGTCCATTCCTGCAGTTAGTACCAATGTACCTGGCAAACACTTCACCATTCTGATTCTTAAACAGTATATAGTTTGCATCAAAGAATTCATCAATGATAATGGGGTTAGCACAAATGAAGCCAGATAAATTGGATGGATCTGCTGAAGGTTCCTTTGTAGCAACCCACTTGGTTTTGGGGTATTGCTCAGGTTTCCAGTAGGAGCCATCTGCATTTATTTTCCTTACGAACCCAACACCCTCTTTCCTAGGGTTTCGGTTCAGAATCTGCTTCTTGAGGACATCACATAATGTCTGATGTCCTTTAAGACTTTTGTACATCCCTGTTTCAAGCAATGTCTTCAACCTAGCATTCTCATCAGCAATAGCAGTGGTATCCTCAGCAGAGGGGTTAGTTACCACATCAACAGTTGAAGATATTGCAACAGCAGTAGCAGTGGAACATTCAGCAACAGAAGTAGCATTATCACGCTCAATGCGACAAGGTGGTTCAAATCCTTCCTGAGCGGAACTGATCTATTCGACGCGAAGTGACTCGTTTTCCTTTTGAAGATCTTCATGAGCCGCTCTCAATTTCTCAAGTTCTTGCTTCCCTTGAAGATAATCATAGGAAAGCTTTTCATGAGTTGTTGAGAGAGTATCATGATGATCTTCAAGTTCCTGATACTTAACATGAAGATTTTTTATGTCTTCAATTAAGGATTCAGATCGAGTCATTTCAGCACCCAACAGATCATCGCTTCTGTCTAACAGTTTTTGAATATGTTCCATGGCTTTCTGTTGTTCAGTTGCAATTTTAGCAAGTGTTTTGTAACTGGGTTTTGAATCACAATCAGAGTCATCGTCACTAGATGTTTGATAGTGAGTAGTGCGTTTGTTTACCTTGGCACCGCGTGCCATGAAGCAGTAGGTGGGAGTGGAGTAGTCCTTGTCATTTGCATCGGTGTCGGTGATGAAGTCATTGTCTTCAGTGTTGAAGATGGACTTGGCGACGTATGCTGTAGCCAGACTTGCAATGACAGAATCAGACTCCTCCTCAGACTCCACCTCTGCCTCCTCAGAAGCGGACTCCTCCTCTGAATCCATTTCCTTGCCAACAAACGCACGTGCCTTGCCAGATGAGCTCTTCTTGTGTGATGAAGACTTTGAGGAAGACTTGGAAGAAGACTTTGTGTATTTCTTCTTCTTCTTCTTGTCGTTGGAGTCATATTCCTTGCTCTTCTTCTTCTTTCTGTTCTCATTGTCCCACTGTGGACACTCAGAGATGAAGTGTCCAGTTTTCTTGCACTTGTGGCATGTTTTCTTCTTGTAGTCATGAGCAGAAGCTTGATCATTCCTTGAGCATGATCGTGAAGACTTTCTGAAGCCTTTCTTCTTGGTGAATTTTTGGAACTTCTTCACTAGCATTGCAAGTTCCCTTCCAATGTCTTCAGGATCATCAGAACTGCTGTTAGATTCTTCTTCAGATGAGGAAACAGCTTTTGCCTTCAAGGCACGAGTTCGCCCATAGTTTGGACCGTAGATATCTCTTTTCTCAGAAAGCTGAAACTCATGTGTGTTGAGCCTCTCAAGTATGTCAGATGGATCGAGTGTCTTGAAATCAGGATGTTCTTGAATCATCAGGGCTAGGATGTCAAACGAACTATCAAGTGATCTCAGCAGCGTCTTGACGACTTCATGTTTGGTGATCTCAGTAGCACCGAGGGCTTGAAGCTCATTTGTGATGGCAGTGAGTCTGTCAAATGTGTGCTGGACATTCTCATTGTCATTTCGCTTGAAGCGGTTGAAGAGATTGCGAAGGACACTGATTCTTTGATCTCTCTGGGTTGAGATGCCTTCATTGACCTTGGAGAGCCAGTCCCAGACCAGCTTGGATGTCTTCAAAGCACTCACATGGCCATACTGTCCTTTGGTCAGATGACCACAGATGATGTTCTTGGCAGTAGAGTCCAGTTGAACGAATTTCTTGACATCAGCAGCAGTGACACCTTCTCCAGCCTTGGGAACGCCGTTCTCGATGACAAACCATAGGTCGACGTCAATGGCTTCAAGATGCATACGCATCTTATTCTTCCAGTAGGGATATTCAGTTCCATCGAAGACGGGGAACGCAGCGGAGACTTTAATTATCCCTGCAGTCAACATAGCTTAAACTCCAGGTGGTTAAACCGAATCACACAGAACAAGGGAGCACCTTACTCTGATACCAATTGAAAGTGCATTATATCGACTAGAGGGGGGGTGAATAGGCGATTTTTATGAAAGTCTTCAAAACATGGAAGTTATGAAGACAAACAGTAGAGATATGCCTATTACTATGCAGCGGAAGTTAGACTACACTAGGCAAGCCATGGTCAAGTATCAACAGAGTGAAAGCACAGTGACAAATAGCTGTAGTGTAATTAGGATCAGGTAGGAAGATACTATGAAGCCAAACAGATCATACACTCACGTTGTGAAGACAAAAGATAGAACAGACAGGCAATGACTTCACAATGAGTGATCAGTAAGTAAAAGGAAGTGAAGATGAAACCAGTGACTCGTTGAAGACAATGATCTGTTGGACCAGTTCCAGTTGTTGTGACAACTGTACGTCTGGTTGGAGCGACTAGGTATTTAAACCTTAGGACACACAGTCCCGGACACCCAGTCCTGAACACGCAGCTCAGGACACCAAGTCCTCACCGTATTCTCCTTGAGCTAAGGTCACATAGTCCTCGCCCAATCACTCTGGTAAGTCTTCAAGGTAGACTCCCAAACCTTCACAGACTTCGTTCACTGGCAATCCACAATGTCTCTTGGATGCTCTGAACGCGACGCCTAACCGTCTGGGGATGCACAGTCCTCAAGTGTAATAAGTCTTCAGATCACACAGACAAGAAGACTTAAGTGATGCCCAATGTTCTCTGGCTCTGGGTGGTTAGGGCTTTATCCTCGCAAGGAATTCTCTCTCTCAAAGGCTTCGAGGTGGGTTGCTCTCAAACGACAAAAGCCGTACTCTCAATCTGAGCAGCCAACCGTTTATGGTTGTAGGGGGTGGGCTATTTATAGCCACTTGGCAACCCGACCTGATTTGTCTGAAATGACCCTGGGTCACTAAGGAACTGACACATGTCTCAACGGTCAGATTTCAAACTCTCATGGCAACTTTACTTGGGCTACAAGCAAAGCTGACTTGTCCGGCTCTGGACAAGATTCGCTCTCATTGTCTTCACTCGAAGACATAGGTTTTTGGTTTAGGCATCACTTCAGTCATTCTGACTGGTTCTCGTGGACCCCACTTAACAGTACGGTGGTTCCTATGACTCAACACAAAAGAAAAAGAACTACGAAAGATCTAAGTCTTCGGGCTCCATAGGCTTCATAACGTGTCTTCTTTTGTCATAGTCTTCAATGTGAATATCTTCATATACCACCTTTGACTTCAATGTCTTCATACATTTTTAGGGGTCATCTCTGGTAGTAAAACCAAATCAATGAGGGACTTCTACCTGTGTTATCCTGCAATTCTCACAAACACATTAGTCCCTCAACTAGGTTTGTTGTCAATACTCCAAAACCAACTAGGGGTGGCACTAGATGCACTTACACTACTTGACCAAATAAAAATATATCCTTTTCCCAATTTTAAGTCTTGGTAGATTTTAGCAACTTAGCACAAGTCAAGCAATCAACCTACACATGCAAGTCTAAGAGTATAACAGCGGAATGTAAAAACATTGCACATGAAGGTAAAGGGAGGAATTTGGAGGGAGCAAACGCATTGTAGACACGGAGATTTTTGGCGTGGTTCCGATAGGTGGTGCTATCGTACATCCTCGTTGATGGAGACTTCAACCCACGAAGGGTAACGGTTGCGCGAGTGCACGGAGGGCTTGATACGTCTCCAATGTATCTATAATTTTTTATTGCTCCATGTTGTTTTATTATCAATCTTGGATGTTTTATAATCATTTTATATCATTTTTTGGTACTAAGCTATTGATATAGTGCCCAGTGCCAGTTCCTGTTTTTTCCATGTTTTTTACATCGCATGAAATCAAGATCAAACGGAGTCCAAATGGCACGAAACTTTACGATGATTTTTATGGGCCAAAAGGAAGCAGATGGGCCCTGGTTGCACCTGGGGGTGCCCTGAGGGGGTCACAACCCACTAGGGTGCGCCAGGAGTCCCTGGCGCACCCCGGTGGGTTGTGCCCACCTTGGGTGCCCCCTGGACCACCTCTTTGCTCCATAAATACCCCTAAAATACCAAAACCCTAGGGGAGTAGACGAAATATTCATCCAGCCGCCGCAGAGTCCAGAATCACCAGATCCAATCTAAACACCATCGCGGAGGGGTTCACCACTTCCATTGGTGCCTCTCCGATGATGCATGAGTAGTTCTTTGTAGACCTTCGGGTCCGTAGTTAGTAGCTAGATGGCTTCATCTCTCTCTCGCTCTCTCTTGATCCTCAATACAATGGTCTCTTGGAGATACATATGATGTAACACTTTTGCGGTGTGTCTGTTGGGATCGATGAACTTCGAGTTTATGACCAGATCTACGTTTTTATATCCATGAAAGTATTTGAGTTTCTTTGATCTCTTATAGCCTTGTATTTCTTCTCCGATATTTGGGTTTTGTCTGGCCAACTCGATCTGTTTATCTTGCAATGGGAAGAGGTGCCCGGTAGTGGGTTCGATCTTACGGTGCTTGATCCCAGTGACAGAAAGGGAACCGACACGTATGTATCATTGCTACTAATGATAAAAAGACGAGATCTATATCTACCGCCATATAGATAAACGGATCTTGTCTACATCATGTCATCGTTCTTATTGCATTACTCCATTTTTCCATCAACTTAATACACTAGATGCATGCTGGATAGCGGTCGATGTGTGGAGTAATAGTAGTAGATGTAGGCAGGAGTCGGTCTACTAATCTTGGATGTGATTCCTATGTAATGATCATTGCCTGGATATCGTCATAATTATTTGAAGTTCTATCTATTGCCCAACAGTAATTTGTTTACCCACCATTTGCTATTTTTCTCAAGAGAAGCCACTAGTGAAACCTACGGCCCCCGGGTCTTATTTCTCATATATTTGCTTTATGGTATACTTTTTCATTACTTTTATTTCAAATCTATTAAACAAAAAATACAGAAATACTTTGTTGTACTTTATTTTATTTCCGATATATTTATACAATCTATTACAACCTTTTTACCGTCACGCACCAATTTCTGGCGCCGTTACCCGAAAGGGGTTGACAACCCCTTTAACATGTCGGGTTGCGAGGTGTTGTTATTTGTGTGCAGGGGCTGTTTACGTTGTGTTGCTTGGTTCTCCTACTAGTTCGATAACCTTGGTTTCATAACTGAGGGAAATACCTACCGCCGATGTGCTGCATCATCCCTCCCTCTCTGGGGAAATACCGACGTAGTTCCAGCTGCCATCAAGGAGAATTTCTGGCGCCATTGCCGGGGAGTATCTTCAACATAACCAGGTTCCTAATCGCAAATCTCATCTCCTTGAAATTTACATTATTCACCATTTTCCTCTCGTTTTCCTCTCCCCCACTTCACAAAAAATTGTTGTTTATTCACCTCTCTTGTTTCGTTCAACGTTTTCTTGCCGGATCTGTTTTTGCGTGTGAGATCTTGTTTGCCGTTATGGATAATTCCTCCTCTATTGCTTGCACTCCCGAGAACGAGGTTCTCAACTTTAAACAAAGGGGAGGAGAAAGTTTAAAAGATGCTTGGTATGGAATTTGCAATGCTCATAATAGATCTATCCGTAAGCAATCTACCATTGTGCTTTTGCGTTGTTTTTAAGTTGGCATCACCACTTGGTATAGATTTGTCCTTGATAGGATTACCGGTGGAAATTTCTTAATGAGTCCCCCTCTTGATGCTCTTAATGATATGGGAAATTTAGTGGGCTCACCACCTCTTATGGTTAATGAAACAATTTTGACTCTTGAGCATGTTATGGAAAGACTAGATGCTATTGAAAAGAAAATGCTCACGGAAAATAATATGGAAATTATACATAAAAAGATGCATAATTTTGCTACTAATCTTGGGTCAAAGGAGGGCAATATTTTTAAGTTGTTAAAAGAGAGGGGTACCTTGATCCATGAAAGAATAGAAGAAAGTCCGTCTCAGATTAATAAATTGGAAGAAATCTTTAGTAATTTAAGCACGACTTTTACTACCACGAAAATTATTGAGGAAACTCCCGTAAAGAGTAGGAGATCCAGAAACAAGGGTGCAACTTCTAGTGATAGCAATAAAGGAGATCTTAAGATGATTAGTATCCACCCTGATTTTGTTGAAGTGATAAGAGATCCTTTTTGCAAGAATGAAATCTTTGAATTTATCCCTAGGAGTGTTGTTATTGAAAATCCTTATGCTAAATCTTTGAGGGATTTTAAGTGTTTGATTGAAGAGTTGGACAAGGATGACAAAACTTAGATCCTTGCTATATGCCTAGCTAAGGGCGTAAAGCTATAGCGCTTGTTGGGACGCAACCCAATGAATAAAATATATTTTTGCTTTTTGCTTCCTGTTCTTGTGTGTTAGAACAATTATGCTACTGTTATGATTGTGTTTTTTATGTTTTACTTAGTGTTTGTGCCAAGTAAAGCCTTTAGGATCTTCTTGGGTAATAGTTGTTTGATCTTGCTGGAAAAAACAGAAAGTTTGCGCTCACGAAATTAATTTTCATCTTTTACCAGATGGCGATAAAATACGCATTCCAACTGCAGTATATCAATATACAAATTTCTCAGGCCGTCCTAATTTTTCAGAGTTTTTGAAGTTACAAAAGTATTGAAAATAGTCAGATTTCTACAAACCGTTCTGTTTTGACAGATTCTGTTTTCTTTGTGTTGTGTGCTTATTTTCATGGCTCTATGGTTTTCTTTGATGAGTTTTTGCCATACAAAAGTTGGAATACGGTAGATATAATACAAAAACAAAATATGAATTGGTTTGATTTAGCACTTATAGTAGTGATTCATTATTCTTATACTGACGGATCTCACGAAGGCTTTGTTGAGTTTTGTGTGATTGAAGTTTTGAAGTTTTGGTTATCTTACGATGGATGAAGGAAGGATGTAAGAGCCTAAGCTTGGATATGCCCCTGCATCCCAATCTATTATCCAAGAATGAGCAACCAACTAAGCTTAGGGATGCCCCCGAGTGGCATCCCCGCTTTCTTCGAACAACTATCGTATTTTACTCGCGACTATATTTTTATTCGTCACATGATATGCGTTTTGCTTGGAGCGTCTTGTATGATATGTGTCTTTGCTTGTTTTATTTTTTGTTTTAAGTTATCAATCCTTGATGGACACACCTATTTGAGAGATCCAAAATTATGTCATGACTTGTTAGAATTGCTCTCTATGCTTCACTTAAATCTTTTATGAGCTAGGACTTGCTCTAGTGCTTCACTTATATTTTTTTGAGCACGGTGTGCTTAGTATTTTTTTAAGAAATGCTCTCTTGCTTCACTTAGATTTATTGGAGAGTTAGTAAAATTTTGAATAAATTGCCTCTTGCTTCACTTAAATTATTTTGAGAGAAAGAAAATTTGTTATGCTCATGATCTTCACTTATATTTGGTTGTGCTTATGAAAAGCAACTCATGAAAATTAGTTGAAAAGTGATAGATATCCAAGAAGGATAAAGTAAACAAAATGTCATGAAGATCATTCGACAAAATAAACTTGATTCTTAGTAATAGTTTTGAGATATGATGATGTGATATGTGAGTCATCTTGACGAGTAATCGTGATTTAGTGGGAATATTGGCGTTAAGGTTTGTGATTCCCTATGCATGCATGAAAGTCAATAATCATGCAATGAAATTATATCCTACTTGTGGTGCATTATTCGATGTTAATTATGCTTATTGATTGCTTATGATATTATTCGTTTCTTGGTTGGTCGCTTCCCAATCTTTTGCGAGCCTTCATTTTGCACTAAGTATGACCTCTACTTGTGCATCCAAAATCCTTCAAACTAGTTTTGCCACATGAGTCCACTATATCTACCTATATGCAGTATTATTTTTACTATTCTAAGAAAATTTGCATGTGCCATCTCTAATTTTCAAAATAAACTTCTCTTTTGTCTATTTGTTTCGCTCGCGGAGCGGTGAGGGGTGGCTAATATTTTTCATGATAGATGTGTTATTCTCAATATCAGTGTTTATTCACTTGTCATTGCACGAGAGTAAGGCAAAGTTATTAGGGATGCCCAGTCCCAAAATGCAAAAACAAAATGAATTTACTTTATGTTGTCAAATAATAAATTCCTTGGAAAGTGTTGGTATGGAGGGCGCCCGTGGATACGGTTAGCCATGGAAAGTGAAAGTTATGGTGGAAAAAGGAATAAACTTTATTTTCTCTTTGGGAACCGCCTATGGCATATCTAGCATGGAAAGTGTTGGGAACTCTAAGTCGTTTTTGTTGGTGGGATGGATACACCTCCCAAAATGTTTTATCTCAAATTTTTCGCTTTGAGCTCTCGCACCTCTACAAATCCCTACCTCCCTCTACAAAGGGCCTATCTGTTACTTTATGCAATTTTTATTTTGAAATTTGAGTCTCCATCTTCTCTTATAAAAAGCACCAATTAGGAGGCAATACGACCGTGCTCAAGGATTGGGTATAGTTAATATTCGAGTGTGTTTCATGAATGGATCAATGTTTGAGCATGATGGGCTAGGGATAACTTATTTTGGCATTGATATTTTGAAAGACATGGTTGCTTTTTGATATGCTTGAGTATCTAAATTATTATGTCAAAACTACACTATTGCTTTGAATCACATAAAGTCCAAATGTCCATCCTATAAAGAAAAGAATATGATATGACTTGATGAACAGCACTTCACATAAAAAATTTCTGTTTTTTAGCACTAACCTACTCGAGGACGAGTAGGAGTTAAGCTTGGGGACACTAATACGTCTCCAACGTATCTATAATTTTTGATAGTTCCATGTTGTTTTATTATTAATCTTGGATATTTTATAATCGTTTTATAGTCATTTGTTATCATTTTTTGGTTCTAACCTATTGACATAGTGCCCACTGCTAGTTCCTGTTTTTTCTATGTTTCTTACATTGCAGGAAATCAATATCAAACGGAGTACAAATGACACGAAACTTTACGATGATTTTTATGGGCCAAAAGGAAGCAGATGGGCCCTAGTTGCACCTGGGGGGTGCCCCGAGGGGGGCACAAGCCACCAGGGCGCGCCAGGAGGCCCTGGCACGTCTCGGTGGGTTGTGCCCACCTCGGGTGCCCCCCGGACCGCCTCTTTGCTCTATAAATACCCCAAAAATACCAGAACCCTATGGGAGTCGATGAAATATTCATCCAGCCGCCGCAGAGTCCAGAATCACCAGATCCAATCTAAACACCATCACGGAGGGGTTCACCACTTCCATTGGTGCCTCTCCGATGATGCGTGAGTAGTTCTTTGTAGACCTACGAGTCCGTAGTTAGTAGCTAGATTGCTTCATCTCTCTCTCTTGATCCTCAATACAATGGTCTCTTGGAGATCTATATGATGTAACTCTTTTGTGGTGTGTTTGTTGGGATCGATGAACTTCGAGTTTATGACCAGATCTATGTTTTTATATCCATGAAAGTATTTGAGTTTCTTTGATATCTTTTATGCATGATCTCTTATAGCCTCGTATTTCTTCTCCGATATTTGGGTTTTGTCTGGCCAACTCGATCTATTTACCTTCCAATGGGAAGAGGTGCCCGGTAGTGGGTTTAATCTTACGGTGCTTGATCCCAGTCACAGAAAGGGAACCGACATGTATGTATCGTTGCTACTAAGGATAAGAGGACGAGATCTATATCTACCGCCATATAGATAAACGGATCTTGTCTACATCATGTCATCATTCTTATTGCATTACTCCATTTGTCCATGAACTTAATACACTAGATGCATACTGGATAGCGGTCGGTGTGTGGAGTAATAGTAGTAGATGCAGGCAGGAGTCGGTCTACTAATCTTGGACGTGATGCGTATGTAATGATCATTGCCTAGATATCGTCATAATTATTTGAAGTTCTATCAATTTCCCAACAATAATTTGTTTATGACCTTTTGCTATTTTTCTCGAGAGAAGCCACTAGTGAAACCTACGGCCCCCGGGTCTTATTTCTCATATATTTGCTTTGTGATCTACTTTTTCCTTGCTTTTATTTTCAGATCTATTAATCCAAAAATACAAAAATATTTTGATGCAATTTATTTTATTTGTGATCTATTTATCCAATCTATTACAACCTTTTTACCATCACGCACCAATTTCTGGCGTCGTTACCTGAAAGGGATTGGCAACCCCTTTAACACGTCGGGTTGCGAGGTGTTGTTATTTGTGTGCAGGGGATGTTTACGTTGTGTTGCTTGGTTCTCCTACTGGTTCGATGACCTTGGTTTCATAACTTAGGGAAATACCTACCGCCGCTGTGCTGCATCATCCCTCCCTCTCTGGGGAAATACCGACGTAGTTCTAGCTGCCATCAGGGCTCCACCCACGAAGGGTCCATGAAGAAGCAACCATGTCTATCCCACCATGGCCATTGCCCACGAAGGACTTGCCTCACTAGGGTAGATCTTCACAAAGTAGGCGATCTCCTTGCCCGTACAAACTCCTTGGTTCAACTCCACAATCTTGTCGGAGGCTCCCAAGTAACACCTAACCAATCTAGGAGACACCACTCTACAAAAGGTAATGGATGGTGTGTTGATGATGAACTCCTTGATCTTGTGCTTCAAATGATAGTCTCCCCAACACTCAACTCTCTCACACAGATTTGGATTTGGTGGAAAGATGATTAGAGTGGAAAGAAACTTGGGGAAGGCTAGAGATCAAGATTCTTGTGGTTGGAATGGAATATCTTGGAATCAACACATGAGTAGGTGGTTCTTTCTCAGAAAATTATGTTGGAAGTGTAGGCATGTTCTAATGGCTCTCTCCACGAATGAAGAGTGGGTGGAGGGGTATATATATCCTCCACACAAATCCTAACCGTTACACACAATTTACCAAACTTGGTGGGACCGAATCATGAAACTCGGTGAGACCGATTTAGTTCAAAACATGAACGTTAGGATTTTCAGTGGGACCAACATGTCAACTCGGTGGGACCGATTTCATTAGGGTTAGGGCATAACGTAATCTCGGTGAGACCAATCACATAAACTCGATAAGACTGATTTCTGTAATAGGAAAACAGAGAGTTGGTCAGGCAAACTCGGTGGGACCGAATCGCTCATTTTGGTGAGACCAAAACGTTACGAAAGGGAAACAGAGAGTTTGCATTGCGAACTCGGTGGGACCGATCGCTCATCTTGGTTAGACTGAGACGTTATGAAGGGAAATAGAGAGTTTGCAATCCCATCTCGGTGAGACCAAGATCCCTATCGGTGAGACCGGACTGATTAGGGTTTCTGGCTATGGCTATGTCAAGTGAACTCGGTGGCGCCGGATAGATCAAATCGGTGGGGTCGAGTTTACTTTTGGTTTGGGACATATGTGGATATGAGAAAGTGGTTGAGGGCTTTTGGAGCATATCAGTAAGCACTTTGAGCAAGCAAGCCATTAAGCAACACCTCATCCCCTTTTAATAGTATTGGCTTTTCCTATGGACTCAATGTGATCTTGGATCACTAAAATGAAAATGTAGAGTCTTGAGCTTGAGCCAATGTGTGTCCTTCGCATTTTAAGGGGTCCACATTCCTAGTCCATGCCATGCCAATCATTGAGCTTTCTGAAATGATCATCTTGAAAGAGCATTAGTTCGATGAGCTATATGTTGTTAGGAATTACCAAAACCACCCCGGGATAGTTGCACTGTCAAACCCAACGAGGAGCCAAAGGTAGAAAAAATATTCCCTCAAGTTCAATCGACCACCGTGTTGGAAATATGCCCTAGAGGCAATAGTAAAAGCATTATTATTATATTTCCTCGTTCATGATAATTTTCTTTATTCATGCTATAATTGTGTTATCCGGAAATCATAATACATGTGTGAATAACAGACACCAACATGTCCCTAGTGAGCCTCTAGTTGACTAGCTCGTTGATCAACAGATAGTCATGGTTTCCTGACTATGGACACTGGATGTCATTGATAACGAGATCACATCATTAGGAGAATGATGTGATGGACAAGACCCAATCCTAAACATAGCACAAGATCGTATAGTTCGTTTGCTAGAGTTTTCCAATGTCAAAGTATCTTTTCCTTAGACCATGAGATCGTGTAACTCCCGGATACCGTAGGAGTGCTTTGGGTATGCCAAACGTCACAACGTAACTGGGTGACTATAAAGGTAGACTACGGGTATCTCCGAAAGTGTCTGTTGGGTGACATGGATCAAGACTGGGATTTGTCACTCCGTATGACGGAGAGGTATCACTGGGCCCACTCGGTAATGCATCATCATAATGAGCTCAGAGTGACCAAGCGTCTGGTCACGGGATCATGCATTACGGTACGAGTAAAGTGACTTGCCGGTAACGAGATTGAACGAGGTATTGGGATACCGACGATCGAATCTCGGGCAAGTAACATATCGAGAGACAAAGGGAATAGCGTACGGGATTGATTAAATCCTCGACATCGTGGTTCATCCGATGAGATCATCGTGGAGCATGTGGGAGCCAACATGGGTATCCAGATCCCGCTGTTGGTTATTGACCGGAGAGTCGTCTCGGTCATGTCTGCTTGTCTCCCGAACCCGTAGGGTCTACACACTTAAGGTTCGGTGACGCTAGGGTTATGAAGATATGTATATGCAGAAACCCGAATGTTGTTCGGAGTCCCGGATGAGATCCCGGACGTCACGAGGAGTTCCGGAATGATCCGGAGGTAAAGAATTATATATAGGAAGTGCTATTTCGGGCATCGGGACAAGTTTCGGGGTTATCGGTATTGTACCGGGACCACCGGAAGGGTCCCGGGGTCCACCGGGTGGGCCCACCTGTCCCGCGGGGCCACATGGGCTGTAGGGGGTGCGCCTTGGCCTAGATGGGCCAAGGGCACCAGCCCCTATAGGCCCATGCGCCTAGGGTTTCCACCATGGAAGAGTCCATGTGGTGGAAGGCACCCCTAGGTGCCTTGGGGGGGAGGGAAACCTCCCCTTGGCCGCCGCCCCCCTAGTAGATCTCATCTACTAGGGCCGGCGCCCCCCTGGCACCCCTATATATAGTGGGGGGGGAGAGGAGGGATTTCAACCAGCCCCTGGCGCCTCCATCTCCCCCCCTTACGTCTCTCCCTCGTAGTCTCGGCGAAGCCCTGCTGCTGTGACGCCCTGCATCCACCACCACGCCGTCGTGCTGCTGGATCTTCATCAACCTCTCCTCCCCCCTTGCTGGATCAAGAAGGAGGAGACGTCTCCCGTCCCGTACGTGTGTTGAACGCGGAGGTGCCGTCCGTTCGGCGCTGGTCATCGGTGATTTGGATCACGTCGAGTACAACTACATCATCACTGTTCTTTTGAACGCTTCCGTGCACGATCTACAAAGGTATGTAGATGCATCTAATCACTCGTTGCTAGATGAACTCCTAGATGATCTTGGTGAAACGAGTAGGAAATTTTTTGTTTTCTGCAACGTTCCCCAACACACCGATACAACTCTACGCATGCTTTACGTTCGCTTTACCTAGAACAAGTATGAAACTAGAAGTACTTTGAAGGTGTTTTAGGATAGGTATGCAAGATAATAAAGAGCACGTAAATAAAAACTAGGGGTTGTTTAGATAAAGAAACAACTAAGTTAGTTTTAGTAGAGAGCTTTTTGTCACAAGAAAGTTATTTGTCCCTAGGCAATCGAAAAGTAGACATGTAATCATTATTGCAATTTTATATGAGGGAGAGGCATAAGCTAACATACTTTCTCTCCTTGGATAATATGACCTTATGATTGGAACTCTATCAAACATCCTTAACTACTAAAGCTCATTAAGGTAAAACCCAACCATAGCATTAACGTATCAAGTCCTCTTTATTCCCATACGCAAACAACCTACTTACTCGGGTCTATGCTTCTGTCACTCACGCCACCCACCATAAGCAAATCATGAACATATTGCAAACCCTACTGCGGGGATCACTCACGCTTGCGCGACACGGAGAGCACCATAGGACAACAACAATTATAAAACATGCAACTCAAACCAATTAATTACGATCATGAATCAACCCATATGACAAAACAGATCTACTCAAACATCATAGGATAGCCATACATCATTTGGAAATAACATATAGCGTTGAGCACCATGTTTAAGTAGAGATTACAGCGGGGATAAGAGGTGTTACACCACTGCATAGAGGGGGAGAGAGTTGGTGATGACGGCGGCGAAGTTGTTGGTGTAGATCGTCGTCACGATGATGGCCCCGGCGCCTCCAGGAGAGAGCGGGAGAGAGTCACCCTCCTTCTTCATCCTTGACCTTCCCCCTACATGGGAGAAGGGTTTCCCCTCTGGTCCATGGCCTCCATGGCGGCGGCGGGGTAGTAGCCCCTTCGAGATTGGATCTCTCTTTCTCTATTTCCTTTTGTTTCTGCGCTCCTAGATTCTGGCCTCTCACCATTTCAAAAATTGCTGGAGATTTGTAAGTCCGATTGGGCTAAAATTTTAACATGATTTTTATCTGGATATTAGCTTTCTTGCGCCAGAAGAAGGGCACCAACTGCCTTACAGGGTGGCCACAAGGGCCCAGGGTGCGCCCCTCACCCTTGTGGGACCCTCGGGCATCGTCTCGCGTTGATTCCGCTTCCCAAAATTTACATATATTCAAAAAAGTCTCCGTAAGTTTTTATCTCATTTGGACTCCGTTTGATATGGATTTTCTGGGAAATGAAATACATGCAACAAACAGGAACTGGCACTGGGCACTGGATCAATATGTTAGTCCAAGAAAATCATATAAATTGTTGGCAAAAGTATGTAAAAGTTGTAGAATATTGGCATGGAACAATAAAAAATTATAGATACGACGGAGATGTATCACCCTCCACATCAATGCATTGGTGACCATGAGGGATGAACGGTGTCAGATTAAAGGGGAATGGGGCCATGTGCTCCGGCGGCGATGAGTTAACGAGGGAGGTGGTGATGTGACATGTCCGGTAGTGGAGTAGAGAAGAGCTGGAAGAAGGTGTTGTGGAATGTGTAGAGGCATGGTAAAGATGGGACCTACTAAATGAGAATGTAGGTAATTGCGGGAGGCTAGGGTTTCCCAGGTAGGGGCGCTGATTGCAGGCTGAAAATGTTGCCTCGCGGGAGCAGAGGGAAGTTGTCATTGAATCACCAAAGAGAGCTCGGGTGGTGGGGTGGGCTGAGCAACGAGCCTGGATTGTTAGGGGGAATTGGGCTGAGGCCTAGAGTAACAGCCACACGCAATTTGGCCCCAATTTTTGCATGAACATCACTAAATGTGATTAGTGCATTCGGCCCAAGGACCAGAGAGCAGGTACCGGACATAGAAATGTTGTTTCCTAGAGTTAGGCACATTCAAACTTGTTTGAATTTGGTATGTTCCCTCTTTCTCATTGATGACAGGAGGATGAATTTCCCAATGATCACTCCCCTAGGCGTTTAACCCGGTAGTAACTGTCGGAGCAATGACCGAGATCATCCTGGGAATGGAAATCGCAGGAGATCTAAGGGCTTGAGCATAGGATTTTCTAGGGTGATTACGGAAGATGTGAATCCATTCATCGCCTTTTTCTTGGAGGTAGAGATCCATTTCGACCTCAGAATTCGGATCCCCCATTGCCAAATAAGAGAAAGTTAGCATTGAACTCAGGGAGTGAAATGTTACCTCCTTTGATGATAGAGTAACCAACTTCTTTAGATGAGACCGAGAATTTGAAAGACCGGTTCTGGAGTTGCTTAACCTAGAAAAGAGATGTATGACCCCCAAAGCAGGCAAGAAGGATGACTACGACCGATTCAAATTAAAGCTTGATCTTGGATCTCATGAATGCAACTATGAGGTGGAACCCATGGTGTTCTTTTGTTCCAATTGGTGCGAACTCCCCAATTGTTCAAAACTTCATCTTCGAATGACTTCCCAACCTAAAAGTTGAGAGAGGAGAGAGACATGGTGGCGGATATACCCAGCGAAGAAATCTAACAGCTATGAGGAGGTTGGAGGCGACTGCGGCCGGAGTGGCCAGCGGCTCTAGGGCGGCTAGGGGTGGAGGTGGCTAGGAGGTCTTCAATCTATACTAGCCTAGTGTTGTTGCTAGTGTTTGCACATTGATATGTCTCCAACGTATCTATAATTTTTTTATTGTTCCATGCTGTTATATTATCATTCTTGGATGTTTTACATTCATTTTATAGCAACTTTATATCATTTTTTGTGACTAACCTATTGACATAGTGCCCAGTGCCAGTTGCTATTTTTGCTTGATTTTACTTCGCGGAATATCAGTACCAAAGAAATTCCAAATGCCACAAAACTTTTTGGAGATTTCTTTGGACCAAAAAACAACCTGGGAGCCAAGGAAGCAACAAAGGGGAGGCCCATGGGGCCCACCACCAACCTGGGCGTGCCAGAGGCCCCTGGCGCACCCTGATGGGTGGTGAGGGAGTCCTGGATTAGGGGGTGTTCGGGTAGCCGGACTATACCTTCAGCCGGACTCCTGGACTATGAAGATACAAGATTGAAGACTTCGTCCCGTGTTCGGATGGGACTTTCCTTGGCGTGGAAGGCAAGCTTGGCGCTGCGGATATTCAAGATCTCCTACCATTGTAATCGACTCTAGGGTTTAGCCTCCTTGATCTCGTGGTAGATCTACTCTTGTACTACCCATATCATCAATATTAATCAAGCAGGACGTAGGGTTTTACCGCCATCAAGAGGGACCGAACCTGGGTAAAACATCGTGTTCCCTGCCTCCTGTTACCATCCGGCCTAGACGCACAGTTCGGGACCCCCTACCCGAGATCCGCCGGTTTTGATACCGACATTGGTGCTTTCATTAAGAGTTCCTCTATGTCGTCGCCTTTAGGCCCGATGGCTCCTTTGATCATCAACAACGATGCGGTCCAGGGCGAGACTTTTCTCCCCGGACAGATCTTCGTCTTCGGTGGCTTCGCTCCGCGGGCCAATTCGCTCGGCCACCTGGAGCAGATCGAAAGCTACGCCCCTGGCCATCAAGTCAGGTTTGGAATCTTAAACTACACCGGCTGACATCCGCGGAGACTTGATCTTCGACGGGTTCGAGCCACGGCCAAGCGCGCCGCACTATCTCGAGGGGCATGATCTAGCTCTGCCTCCCGACAGTGTCCTGGAGGCCGCACACGCATCGGTTCCGACCCCTAACTCGGAGCCTATTGCGCCAATCGAGGATGAGCGGTTGGACGTTACCTCGGGGGCTTCGATCTCAAAGGCGATCGAGCCGAACGCTAGCCCCGCACTCTGCATGATCCGTGACTCCGAGGATCCGGACTCCTTTCTGAACTCCGAACCCCCCGCGCCCCTGCCGATCGAATCCGATTGGGCGCCGATAATGGAGTTCACCGCCGCAGACATCTTTTAGCACTCGCCTTGTGGCGATATCCTGAACTCTCTCAAGTCTCTCTCCTTATCAGGAGAGCCCTGGCCGAACTACGGTCAGCGAGGATGGGATACGGACGATGAAGAAATTCAAAGCCCGCCCACCACCCACTTGGTAGCCACTGTCGACAATTTAAACGACGTGCTCAACTTCGACTCCGGAGACATCGACAGCATGGATGACGATGCAGGAGATACCGATGAACCAACGCCCATAGGGCATTGGACAGCCACCTCATCTCACGATGTGTACATGGTGGATACCCCTAAAGGAAGCGACAACGAGGAAAAGGGGATGGGACGGGAGATCGACCCCCCGAAAAACAATCAAAGCGTCGGTGTAAACGCCGACCCAAGCCCCGCCTCGACAAAAACCCAGCCATAGAGCAGGACGAGCCGGTAGACGACGAGCATGCCTTAGAGCAACCGTCCGAACAGGGCAACACGGATAGAGAAACCGAACATCCCGCCTCCGGCGAAAACGACATTCCAGACGACCTCACGCCGGATAAACCTATGGAGCAGAAGAATCTCCACGAGAGTCTCGTTTCAACTACACGCAGCCTAAAAAAGCAGAAGCGGAAGCTAAAAACAACGGAAGATGCACTCCGGATTAGATGGAGCAAAGTAATCAATACCGCAGATAAATACGGCAATAGTCGCCGCACTAAAAGCTATCCGAAAAGAAAGCTACTGCCTGAATCCAATGAAGAGGCCCAAGAGCCCTCGCATTCAAAAAATGAGAAAGCCACACGGTCGGATACAAGACCCCATAAAGCGGCAAGCGGCGCCGCACCTAAATCGGCATGCGACCCACTTAAGGATTCGCATCATGGCCCAATCAGGTCCATTTATGGGCCAAGAAAGCAAGCTCTCGTAAGCAACGCTATGAAGCCATCATCAGAATCTGGCACACCCAAATACAGAGGCGCCGCACACCCCCTATGTTTCGTCGATGAGGTCCTGGACTATGAATTTCCAGAGGGATTCAAACCCGTAAACATAGAGGCATACGATGGAACAACAGACCATGGAGTTTGGATCGAGGATTATATCCTCCACATACACATGGCTAGAGGAGATGATATCCACGCCATAAAATATTTACCCCTTAAGCTTAAAGGGCCAGCCCGGCATTGGCTTAAAAGCCTTCCCGAAAACACAATTGGAAGCTGGGAAGAGCTCGAGGATGCTTTCCGAGCAAACTTTCAAGGGACCTATGTCCGCCCTCCGGATGCAGACGATCTTAGTCACATAACTCAACAACCCGGAGAATCAGCTCGGTAGTTCTGGAATAGATTCCTCACTAAAAAGAATCAGATAGTCGACTATCCGGACACCGAAGCCTTAGCAGCTTTCAGGCATAACGTTCGAGACGAATGGCTCGCCAGACACCTCGGCCAAGAAAAGCCAAGAACAATGGCCACACTAACAAGCCTCATGACCTGCTTTTGTGCAGGGGAGGACAGCTGGTTGGCAAGGTGCAGCCCCAGCGATCCAAGTACATCCGGACTAAGGACAAAAGTCCGAAGAGCACGGCAGTCAATGCCGGATTCAAGGGCTCACGACAAAATCAGGCAAAATCGCCCCCACAGGATAACAAGGACGACCCATCCAACCTAAATAAAATCCTGGACAGGATATGTCAGATACACAGTACTCCCGGGAAGCCTGCTAACCATACCCACAGAGACTGTTGGGTTTTCAAACAATCCGGCAGACTCAATGCCGAACACAAGGGGCTCGACACACCAAGCGAAGACGAGGACGAACCCCAAAAGCAGAGCACCAGGAAACAAAAGAACTTCCCACAAGAAGTAAAAACAGTGAACTCACTTCACATAACAAAACATGCGGCGCCCGTAAAGGTACGCACCACACGGCCCATCCCCAAAGGGTCCTCCCACTGGTTGTCAAAACCGATCATCTTCGATCAGCTAGATTATTCTAGAAATATCAAGAATGTAGGCTGGACCGCCTTGATACTTGATCCAATAATTGGCGGGCTCCAGTTCTCAAATGTCCTTATGGACGGCGGCAGTGGACTAAACCTGATATATCAGGATACAATCCAGCACATGGGGATAAACCCAGCAAGAATCTGCCGCAGCAAAACCTCCTATCAAGGGGTAATACCTGGTCCGGACACCCATTGTATGGGTTTTCTCCGGCTCAAAGTCATATTCGGCTCTGCCGATAACTTCCACCGCGAAAAGCTGACCTTCCCTATCGTCCTGTTCTCAAGTCGCTATCAAGCACTACTGGGACGCGAAGCTTTCACTCACTTTAACGCAATACCGCATTATGCATCTCTTACGCTTAAGATGCCCGGTCCACGAGGCATCATCTCATTGAAGGGGAAGCACTAAAGTGCGCCTTCCCAAGCGGAGGACTGTGCGGCCGCTTTGACAGCCCCACAGCAAAATGGCCTCACCGGCCAAAAAACATCGAAATAGGTCATTCAAGACCACGAACGCGGATAGACGAGTTCGGTGCAAAATCATCATTGATGCAGGCCTAGAAGCCATATACCCCCGCAATAGGGGCTCCACGCATAAGAGACAATAAAGCTCAATCTTATATATTTCACTTTATACTTTGTTTATTTTAAACTTTTTCGGCACGACCCGTTTTCAACTCAGTTCCTCTCTTTTACAGATGAATGTCGTGCGGCGCCCGTCCAGGATACGGCACAACGGAGACACAGGCGCAGACGTGCAGTAGGGACCCGTCCTAAAGGATTCTTTTTAGATTAAGACCCTGCGTAAACCTTTTTTACTGTCTCTTGTTGCTAGACATCCCCTGGTTTTTTCTGATATAACCAAGGAGGAGGCTGGCGTCTTGGCATGTGGCCACGTCAGAATTTTTGCACGTACCTGGACACTAGGGGCTTTCGTTTTTAATAAAGAGTGTTGTTTTGCCCGCACTCATAAAGACCAAACACCTTAGGGAGTGTTCGGCGTCGCGAGTTTTGGCATTATATGCATCAGCTCCGAATCATGTCTTTGGTCAAATGTTGGGTTGCCCGGCTCCTGAGTTGGGCTACCTTACATTCCGCTCTATCGGCTAAGGTAGCACCAGGAGAACTACTGCGATTGTGCCCTGGTTCGGCCGGGCGAGCACCTCAGTAGAGAAAGCCAAAAATTGACTATCATGATGTAGCGTGAGACTGGTCAGCCACTCGATGACCTATCGGAATCTATTGGATTCCTCCGCTTTAACGAAGGGCCGCTTCCCGGTCAGGCACATACGCCCCCCGAACTCGGACGAGCGCAGTTGCCACCAAGGGGCTACCTAAATAGTCTCACTGTCAAACTCCTATGGCTAAGTGAAAGTGTTAAAGCATTATAGTCCGGTTGCCCGGCCCGCTGCGCTATCACCTCCTTTGTAGGACCAAGACGTTGGGTTAAGTGTGAAAATGCGTCTTCTGCGAGCACCCCGCACTATGTGCGTGGGGGCTGAAGCCAACGACTGCCATCTTTCAGATTTTGTATATATATATATATATATATATATATATATATATATATATATATATATATATATATATATATATATATATATATATATATATATCTTAAAACGGCCGCACAGGAGGTGTTCCCAATACTTGGAGGCACAAGTATAAAAAAGGCTACTACAGTTTATCAAAATATTACTTTATAATTACATATGCTATCATAACATAGCATCTTTCGGGCACTGCGTCTCTATTACACGAGCGCCTTCAAGAACTTCCTGAAAATAGTGCTCGGAGGGTACTCGGCTTTTGTCCGAATCTCGGGACGCAACAACGGTGGTCTCCATCTCTGCCCAGTATGTCTTAACACGGGCAAGAGCCATCCTAGCGCCCTCTATGCATGTTGACCTCTTCATTGCATTTATACGCGGCACCGCGTCAAGGAATTGCTGCACTAAGCTGAAATAACTCTTCGGCTCCGATCTCCCCGGCCACAGGTGACCCATGACGTACTTCATGGCGAGTCCAGACAACCTATTTAGTTCGGCCCATTGAGCCAAACGATCATCCACTGCCAGTGGACGCTCTGGATTGTGAAACTACGACCAGAAAAGCTTTTCCACTTCGCGATCTTTCTGATCTCGAAAGTGTTCGGTTGCATCAGCAGCATTCGCTGCCAAGTCCAGATATGTATCCTCTACACTCCACATCCGGTCCAACGGAGCAAACTTCGGATCGCAAAATTTCCTTCGCAGCATAAAGGGCTTTCCAGCCGCAATCTGTTCGGCCTGACGCAGCTCCTCCTTCGCAGCTCTCATCGCAGAGCGCGCATCCTTGGCATTGGCAACGGCCTTCTCTAAGTCCGTCTGTTTCGCCTGGTCTTCTTTTTCAAGAAGTCTGCAACGGTCTGTCGCGCTTTTTAACTTTTCGGCCATCTCGGCCATCTCTTCCTTGCTTCGACAATGAGCAGCCTGTTCGGCTATCAGCTCTTCAAGGGCTTTCCTGGTGGCCGCATCACTTTCGCTGGCTTGTTCTTTAGCTCGGGCAAGTTTTCCCCTAAGACTCTCCACGGCGGCCGCACCATCTGTGTCAAGCACACACATCGTAAGACACAGGCATAAAACTGTTATTACCTGATGCCGCCCGAGGAATTACATACCTTGAGCCTCATCAAGCCGCTTATTGACAAGCGTGATGTCAGCATCTGCCACGTCCAGTTGCCGCTTTAGTTCGGCAGAATCGTCAGTTTGGCTTGATTCCGGACACCCTGCTGCCTACATTCAAAGGCGAGATCTTAGACCTGGGATTATGATCCTCCGCGTGCCGTCATTTCTTGACGACGCGCAGAGTCTCAGGGGCTATTATCTACACAGGGCGCATCTTATTCATGTGCAACTGACAAAAGTATACATTATCTAATGTACCTCGAAATCCGTCAGTAAACTTTTGACGGCCTCATACAATCTGCTCTCTGCGGATGAAATCCTTTCAATCACCGTGCCCATCAATGCGCGGTGCTCCTCTGAGATAGAAGCTCACCCCAGCAGAATCTTTAGCTCCTCCGGCTGAGCACCAGACGGTACCGGGCTCGTCCCATGACCTCTTTCGAAGGCCGGACACGGAGAACCTCGGGGGGCCGCATAGCTACCTTCCGCCCCTGCCGGATTCAGAGAAACCCTCCGCGACGACACCTCAGGGTCGCCCGCCTCGCTAGGCGGCACGACAGGGGAAGGCGTCCCGCTCTCCATCATCTTCGGAAGGAGATCCCCCGAAGACGAGCTCTGCTGAGAAGGGCTGAGGTCCGAGCTACAAGGTAAAGGTTTGGTTAATCTTCTCAGATATAAATCAAGGATTTCCCTCATCCCTCAAAAGGAAAATATTTCTCCACTTACGGCTCGCTGGAGGGCTGATCCCCTTGAGGGCGTAGTCCGGCCGAGGAACTCCCCAGTGTTGAACCCTCTGCCGAGGATTTTCTCCCCCGCTTCGAGGCCATGGTTTTCGGGTCGTCAGAGGCGGCTCTCTTCTTCCCCTTAGGAGAGGAATTGTCGGTTCCTCCCTTCGGAGCAACCTCCTTCGAGGAGGCCATAGCTTCCTTGTCCTCCCCCTCCAAAGGCATTATCTCCAGCATCCTGACCAGCACGGGATCCGGCCTGAATTCAGGAAGGGGAGTCGGACACCTGATCAGCTTTGCCTTCGCTATCCACTCCTGTTTAAAAGGACGGCTCTTTTAGGGGCAAGTTTATGACAATTATACAGATAGAAGGTCCAGGCACAAGGTTGCTTACTTGAGTATCCGGGTGATTGCAGCTTAGGCATGCATCCTCGGTTAAATCCGGACACATCTCTTGTGATCCGAAGAACAGTCTATACATCTCCGCGGGCGTTGCGCCCATAAAGTTCTGGAGAGCTCACGGTCCCTCTGGATTAAACTCCCACAGGCGAAGGGGGCGACGTTTGCCGGCCAAAATTCGGCGAATCAGCATGACCTGCGTCACCTTGACCAAGCTGAGATCTCCTTCCAAGAGATCCTTAATTCGGCCCTGTAACAAGGGCACGTCTTTGGGCAAACCCCAATCTAACCCTCTGTTAACCCATGACGCTAGCCGTGGTGGGGGACCCGAGCGAAAGGCAGGAAGCACCACCCACTTGGCGCTCCGGGGAGCGGTGATATAAAACCACTCTCGTTGCCACAAGCCCAGCTCCTCTTGAAAAGAGCCCTCGGTCCATGGAGCATCAGCATTTTTGCTTATAACAGCGCCTCCGCACTCTGCGTGCCGTCCCTTGATCATCTTCGGCTCCACTTTGAAAGTCTTGAGCCATAATCCGAAGTGAGGGGTAACACGGAGGAACGCTTCGCATACAATGATAAACGAGGAGATATGGAGGATGGACTCCGAAGCTAAGTCATGGAATTCCAGCCCATAATAAAACAGCAGTCCCCTCACAAAGGGATCCATCAGGAAGCCTAACCCCCGAAGGAAGTGAGACACGAACACTACACTCTCACCAGGCTGGGGACTGGGGATAGCCTGCCTTTGAGCAGGCAACCTGTGTGGAATTTCGCGGTCAAGAATTTAGCCTCTCTCAACTTTAGCACTTCCTCCTCCATGACGGAGGAGGACATCCATCGGCCTTGAAGGTCGGAACCGGACATTGTCGAAGGTCTGAGGCGCCCAGAATCTGGAGCCTAGGGTGTTGGAACTCGAGGCGACGGGCGAACTTGTTTTGGGATTGGAGAAAAGGAGTAAGGCCCTGGTCTCTTTATAAGAGGTTGAATACCAGGAGCCCTCCCCGAACCGTTTGGGACTCGCCTTTAATCGAGAAAACATGCTAACGGGCACGATTGGGTTACCCAAGTCCGTATTGATGAGAATCCCGTAAAAGGGGGGCACACGATCTCTGCTTTGACAAGACGTGCCAAGGAAACCGCCTCGCAAAACACGCTGAGGTGGAAAAATGAAAACGATTCGAGTAAAGGACTTGGCTGTAGTGTGATGACACACTGTGGAATACGTCAGAAGATTTGATTTGTGTTAATATTATTCTCTCTATGGCAATATGTGGAAGCTTATTTTGCAGAGCCGGACACTACTCTTGGTGTTTACAATCTTCTATGAAGGACTTGGAGGAGGAACCCGCCTTGCAATGCCGAAGACAATTTGCGCGCTGGAGTCGTCGTCATTGAAGCCTGGTTCAGGGGCTACTGAGGGAGTCCTGGATTAGGGGGTGTTCGGGTAGCCGGACTATACCTTCAGCCGGACTCCTGGACTATGAATATACAAGATTGAAGACTTCGTCCCGTGTTCGGATGGGACTTTCCTTGGCGTGGAAGGCAAGCTTGGCGCTGCGGATATTCAAGATCTCCTACCATTGTAACCGACTATATGTAACCCTAACCCTATCCGGTGTCTATATAAACCGGGGGGTTGTAGTCTGTAGGCAATCAACTCCATATACAATAATCATACCATAGGCTAGCTTCTAGGGTTTAGCCTCCTTGATCTCGTGGTAGATCTACTCTTGTACTACCCATATCATCAATATTAATCAAGCAGGACGTAGGGTTTTACCTCCATCAAGAGGGCCCGAACCTGGGTAAAACATCGTGTTCCCTGCCTCCTGTTACCATCCGGCCTAGACGCGCAGTTCGGGACCCCCTACCCGAGATCCGCCGGTTTTGACACCGACAGGTGGTGGGGCCCATGGAGGTCTCCTTCACCGCCTCTCAGCTTTATAAATTCTCAAATATTTCAGAAACCCTAGGGAAGTGATCGAAACACAATTCCAGCCGTTGCAAATTTCAGAACCACGAGATCCAACCTAGAGCCCTATTCCAACACTCTACCCGAGGGGAACACGATCACGGAGGGGTTCATCATCCTCATTGGTGCTCTTCCGATAATGCGTGAGTAGTTGAGCATAGACCTACTGGTCCATAGGCAGTAGCTAGATGGCTTCTTCTCTCTTTTTGATTCTCAATACAATGTTCACCTCGATGTTCTTGGAGATCTATTTGATGTAATGACTTTTTGTGGTGTTTTTGTTGAGATCTGATGAAGTGCGAGTTTATGATCATATCTATCTATGAATATTATTCGAGTTTCATTGATCTTTTATATGCATGATTGTTATAGCCTCGTATTTCTTCTCCTAAACTTTTGTTTGGTTTGGCCAACTAGATTGATTTTTCTTGCAATGGGAAGAGGTGCTTTGTGATAGGTTCGATCTTGCAGTGTCCTCACCATGTGACTGAAGGGGTAGGGAGGCATGTATCATTTCTATTAAGGATAAAAATATAGGGTCTATTCCTACCTGAATAGATCTTGTGTACATCATCTCATTGTTCTTATTGCATTACTCCGTTTCTTCATGAACTTAATACACTAGATGCATGTTGGATAGCAGTCGATGTGTGGAGTAATAGTAGTAGATGCAGAATCTTTTCGGTCTACTAATCTTGGACGTGATACCTATATACATGATCATTGCCTTGGATATTGTCATAATTATTTGCTTTTCTATCAATTGCCCAACAGTAATTTGTTTACCCACTGTATGCTATTTTCTCGAGAGAACCCACTAGTGAAATCTATAGGCCCTGGGTCTATCTTTTATCATATTGTTTTCAGATCTATTATTCCAAAACCCCAAAAATACCTTGCTGCACTTTTTCTTTACTTATTTTATTTTGTGTTCTTGCTAGATCTATTTATCCAATATCATACAATTTAATCTATCTTTTTACCGTAGAGGGCTTGACAACCCCTCTTACACGTGGGGTTGCGAGTATTTGTTCTTTGTGTGCAGGTACCGTTTACATAGTGTTGCTTGATTCTCCTACTAGATTGATAACCTTGATTTCATAGCGGAGGGAAATACTTGTCGTAGTTGTGCTGCATAATCCCTTCTTCTTTGGGGAAATACCCACGCAGATTCAAGCCACGTCAAAGGAATTTCTAGCTCCGTTGCCGGGGAGACATCATCAACATCTATCAGGTACCCAATCACAAATCTCATCTCCTTGCAATTACTTTATTTTCCATTTGCATCTCATTTTCATCACCCCCACTTCTAAGACGTTTTTGCAAAAATACAAAAATATTTTTTTGTTTGCCTCTTTGCTTGTGTTGTCATGTGTCTTCTATTTACTTGCATTTTCACTTGCTAAAAATCTATTGATATGGTTCCTCATCCACTTGCTAATCTTTTCAAAAGATCCAATTATGATGAACCAATTGATAGTGAATTGAGTTCACTAGATTATCTTTATGAAGTTTTGCTTCAGATTCATGAATCTGAAAATTGTAATGAACTGTTAAATGAAGAAATTTATAAAGTGATTCATGATAGCTCCTTGAATGAAAAGCATAATTGGAATGGTGTTATTATAAATTCTATTAGTGTCAGTTGTGTTAGTGATATGCAAAACCCCATGGTTGGGGATGCTTGTTCTGTTATGTCCACTGCTTATTGCAATGACCATGATTGGGGTGATAATGATTCTTATGATCTTGAAAATTTATTTAAACCTCATGATGAATATGCTTGCGATAATATCAAAAGTGGTTTGGAAGAGTGTCAACTTTAGCAAAAAATAATCCCACATATTTGGAGAGTGTTCAATATTATGATTTTTTTTATAAAAGCGGGCTTGGAGAGGTCATGACTTTATTTGATGATAATCCCACTATTTTTGAAGAGTGTCAACTTTGCATGCATGTGGATCATGTAGAGAATATTTTATTTAATATTTATATAGTTGAATTTGATTATGATCCTACATTGAATTATTATGAGAGGGGAAATTATGGTTGTAGAAATTTTCATGTTACTAAATTACCTCTCGTTATGTTGAGACTGTGAATGTTTTATTCATCTTCTTTGCATATGTTAGATGTTTCTTGTCTTGATAAATTGTTTGCTTATAAAATTCCTATGCATAGTAAGTATGTTAGACTTAAATGTGTTTTTCATATGTTTCATGATGCTCTCTTTGTGTTTCAACTCTTACCTTTCGTGTGAGCATCATTGAATTCTTAAGCCTAACTTAATGGCTATAAAGAAAGAGCTTGTTGGGAGGCAACCCAATGAATAAAATATTTTTTCTCGTTTTCTTTATGTTTTTGTGTGTTCACACAATTATGCTACTGTTATGATTGTGTTTTTTATGTTTTAGTTAGTGTTCGTGCCAAGTAAAGCCTGTAGGATCATGTTGGGTGATAGTTGATTTGATCTTGTTGAAAAACAGAAACTTTTGTGCCCAATACAAGAATTGTTAAAAATCACAGAAGCATGATCAAATCCTGATTTTGGTACACAAGGTTGATATACAAATTGCCTACGTTGTCCTAATTTTTCAGAATATTTGGAGTTACGGAAGTATGGTCAAAGTCCACATTACAATAGACTATTCTGTTTTTGGCAGATTCTGTTTTCGTTGCATTGTGTGCTTATTTTGATGAATCTATGGATTGTATAGGGGGTATAAGCCAAGATAAAGTTAAAATACAATAGGTATAATGCAATAATAAAATATGAATGGGTTTGCAACATGTAGCGATCCGACCTCATGCAGTCAAATCTCTGTGCATAAGTGTCATCCCTGGATCGGTAATGCTGACACACACAGTACTTGAGGATTTATAACAGAGTTCAATCACACACTTATTAAATCGAATGTCTCAAAAGAGAACTTATTACAATAATATGGTTGAAGGGCATCTAACTAAGATAACAGCGGAAGCTTCGAAGGTAAATGAGTCCACCAACTCCAACGGCATAGCTGAGTGCACGACAACGACCTAGCACACCTTACTCTTCGTCTGAAAACTCTGCAACATAATACGTTGCAGCCTGTGTAGGTCAGTACATGGAATATGCTGGCAAGATAACACTATAGAGCAATGAAAAAGTAACAGATATAACTATATGCATATATGGCTAGTGGAGGCTCTATGGTTATCATTTGCATAAAGCTAGTTTTTTCCTATAAGAAAGGAATATATTTTATTTGACTACAAATTTTGTTGAAAGTATTGAGAAGGTTCCTCCAACTCAATCCCAAAATAATAATTATCAACCCAACAAATTAATTAAGTAAAGTAATGAGATCAACATAATAATTCAAGTACCAGATACTCAAGACGTCCATAACCGGGGACACGACAAGCAATGATTAGTTTATACACTCTGCGGAGGTTTGCACACTTTTCCCCACAAGACTCGATCTCCTCCATTAAATTTCTCGCACTGCATGGTGTTTGAGAAACGGATGACCAAGACACAGTCTTTTCGAAGAGGTCCCCTTAACCGATAGATAGGCCAGTACACCTACTTTCCCCTACATCTGCTAGCCCATAATGGAAAGGATTCCCACAACTTACTTAACTATGCCGGAGCCCATAATGGCTTGTGGCTGCACACAGAAGTTTCTAGCATGAATAATCTCAAGATCCCTTTGAGCTTGGGTGGCAAACCATAGGATGATCACACGAGTACTCCGGGATATCCCAGAACAACACTAGATTACTCCAGGTGCCCAAACAACCACTGGGTGCTCCAGGGTGCCTCAACCAATCCACCCAGATGTGTATTAAAGTAGCCATCTTAAGTTTAACCATTAATAAATGATAATTCTCAAAGCTGTCATGGATCACTCAAACCAAACCATGTCTACGAGCATAGCATAGTAGTAATAGCGTAAGGTAGAAGTAACTCTCGGGGTTTGCAATAAAGACAATATGTTCCTACCTCATCAACTATTTCCCAATACCCACCTGTTATCAAGTCCTACTCATGCAATGTTTGAGGGTTGAAACTAATGCATAAAACTGGGTAATAAAGGGGTATGATCAAAGTGTTACTTGCCTTGCTGACGATCTGAAAACCCTAGTGACTCGTAGTAGCACGCTTCGCACTCCGGAAACTCTATCATGAACAAACAATGGCATACATAAGCACTCAAGCATAAGATGAAAGGGTAAAACTCAAGAGAAAAGATCCAAATTGAAAGTTCAACTGAATAGCTTCGATTTGCAAAAAGAATCAATCGAATCGGAGCTACGAAACTCAAACTACGATCAAAAGAAGTTCAAATTCAAATCTACTTGAAACCAAAATTTAAATTGTCGAAATCATGTTCAAGTTGATTATCTGGAAAGAGGGGAATAAGATGAAGATTTTGGCATTGGTTTCACTGGATTTGGACAAACGAGCAAAAGGTAGCGAGGGTTTGAAAATTAGAGACTAATATGTGATAAAAGTATTCACGGATAGGTCCCTAGCCGCAAATAGAAATAAAAAGAAAAACCTAACGGACGAACTCGCTAACAGAAACTAACGAATGAAAATCATTCGCTACCGCGGATTAATGGACAAACATCCACTAATTAGAACCGATCAGAATAAGCCGAGAAAAAAACCCTAACCCTAAAATAAACCGAAAGAAAACCAAGGAAACCGAAAAACTCGATCAGTCTTTTACCGGTTAATGATGGCGACAGGGTCAACGGCGGAATCCGGCGGCTCCGGCGGTCGGCGGGGCTCCGGCGGCAAGGCGATGCGGTGGCGCGGTGGTGGTGCGGCGCGGCGGCGGCACGAGCGGCGGCTTGCGGCGATGGTGCGGCGGTTGAGGAGAGAGGGGGGGCTCCGGTTTTAAAGAGGCCAGGGGGCTGCCTTGGAGGTGGGGGCGGCGGCGACGGGAGTCCGGCTCGGACTCCCCGAGCGGCGGCGGCGCACGGGACTCCTCCCGCGAGGAGGAAGGTGGCGGGGCGAGGTGGGCCAGCCTGGCTCGGCTGGGCCTTCGGCCCAGTCGGGCGACGAAACTTTTTTAAAATAAATTTCACCAGAAAAAAATCCTAAAAAATATAAAAGAAATTCTAAAAATACCGTATACAATTTTCACTGTCTGAATCTAATATTTAGAACAAAGTGAACATTTTTCTGGCCTAAAAATGTAATTTTCAAAAAAAATACATATTTTTCTAATTCAAATAAATTTGCAAAAAAATGTAAATAAAATATAAATTTGATTTTAAAATTTCTTCTCCAATATTTCTCTCTTATTGAAGAAGTCATTTTATCTTCTCTCTTTTATCTTTGGAAATAATTGAAGAGAAAAAAAATATTAAAACCAAATTGATCCTCTTTTCAAATTTGAAAATAAATTCAAATAGGAAAATTTGTGAAACCTTCAACTCTCTCCTTGGGTCCTTGAGTTGCTTAAGATTTCTAGGATCACAACCAAAATTGCAAATAAAATATGATATGCATATGATGACCTATGTATAACATCCAAATTGAAAATTGGGATGTTACAAACCTACCCTCCTTAAGATGAATCTCTTCCTCGAGATTCGGGTTGGCTAGAAAATAGGTGTGGGTGGTCTTTCCGTAGGTCTTCTTCTCGCTCCTAGGTGGCTTCATCCTCAGTATGGTGGCTCCACTGAACTTTACAAAACTTGATAACCTTGCTGCGTGTAACTCGGCTGGCAAACTCTAGTATCTTTATGGGTTTCTCCTCGTAGGTTAAATCACTCTCCAACTGAATTGCTTCCAAGGGCACTATATCTCTTAGAGGAATATCAGCCATCTCCGCATGTCACTTCTTCAACTGGGAAATATGAAACACATCGTGACCTCTTGATAATCCTTCGGGTAATCCCAACTTGTAGGCCACCTCTCCCATACATTCCAGAACTCGGTACGGTCCTACAAATCTCGGGGCTAATTTACCCTTAACTCCAAATCGTTTAACTCCTCGGAGTGGTGATACACGAAGATATGCTCTGTCTCCAATCTCATAGACTACCTCCTTGCGTTTAGTAACTCTTCTACCTGGACTGAGCTACCTTCAGTCTATCATGGATCAACTTAACCTTCTCTTCAGACTCCTTAATCAAATCTGGTCCAAACAACTGACGGTCTCCAACTTCATCCCACATCAACGGTGTCCTGCACCTTCTTCCATACAAAGCTTAAAAAGGGGCCATCTTCAAACTAGCCTGGTAACTGTTGTTGTATGAGAACTCCGCGTAAGTCAAATTATCATCCCAACTAGATCCATAATATAGCGCACAAGCTCTCAACATGTCCTCCAGAATCTGATTTACTCTCTCGGTCTGTCCATCTGTCTGCGGATGAAAGGCTGTACTAAACTCTAGCCTGGTACCCAAGGTCTGGTGCAGCTGATTCCAAAACTTCGAGGTAAACTGGGTTCCTCTATCTGATACGATGGTCTTCGGAACTCCATGTAGACATACGATCCTGGTCATATATATCTTGGCCAACTTCGCTTTTTGTATACGTGGTTTTTACGGGGATAAAGTGAGCTACTTTGGTCAAGCGGTCAACTACTACCGAGATCGAGTCATATCCCGATCGTATCCTGGGTAATCCGGTGATAAAGTCCATGCCAAGTTTCTCCCACTTCCATTCCGGTATTGGCATAGACTGAAGTAATCCTGCTGGCTTTTGATGCTCTTCCTTCACTCTCTGACATACATCACATACTACTACATACTCGGCAATATCCTTCTTCATACCTGTCCACCAGAAACGTTCCTTCAAATCCAAATACATCTTTGTGTTTCTGGGGTGAATCGATTATGGTGAGTCATGAGCTTCCTGAAGTATTAACTTCCCGATCTCCGCATTATCGGGCACATATACACGATCCTCAAACCATAAAGTTTCGTGCTCATCCTCATGAAAACCCTTGGCTTTTCCTTTGCTCATCTTCTCCTTTATCTCAGCAACTTCCTTATCATCCTTCTGAGCTTCTCGGATCTTTCCCAATAATGTAGACGGAACCTCCATTGTTGCAACGAAACCTCTTGGAACTATCTCCAAACGAAGCTCCTTGAGATCCTCGACTAACTCCTGCGGTAATCCTCGCTTACAAGGGTATTGACATAACTCTTACGGCTCAAAGTGTTGGCTACGACATTGGCCCTTCCTGGATGATAATGCAACTTCATATCATAATCCTTTATGAGCTCCAACCATCTCCTTTGCCTAAGATTTAACTCCTTCTGCGTGAAGATATACTTCAAACTCTTGTGATCCGTGTACACATCACAACAGTTTCCAATAAGAAAATGTCTTCAGGTCTTGAGCGCATGAACTATGGCTGCTAACTCCAAATCATGTGTGGCATAATTCAACTCGTGAGGTCGAAGCTGCCATGAGGGATATGAAACAACTCTTCCATCATGCATAAGTACACCTCCGAGTCCTAGGCGAGAGGCATCACAATACACTTGGAAATCCTTGCGTATATCCGGAAGAATCAGCACTGGGGCTGTAACCAAACGTTTCTTCAACTCTTGAAAACTGGCCTCACATTCCTCGATCCATTTGCACTTGGTATCCTTCTTCAACAACTCCATCATGGGTTTCGCAATCTTGGAAAAATTCTCAATGAACCTCCTATAATATCCTACGAGTCCCAGAAAACTGCGGATCTCTCCAACTGCGGTGGGTGCCAACCAGTCAGTGACAGACTGAACCTTGGTAGGATCTACTGCTATACCTTCTCCTGATATAACATGTCCAAGAAATCCAACTTCCTTCAACCAAAACTCACACTTGCTAAACTTGGCATACAGCTGATGTTCCCTGAGCTTCTCGAGAACTAAGCGCAAGTGTTCCTTGTGTTCCTCTTCATTCTTCGAGTACACCGAAATATCATCAATGAACACCACAACAAACTTATCCAAAAACTCAATGAACACCTTGTTCATCATACTCATAAAATATGCAGGGGCATTAGTCAATCCAAAAGACATGACCATGTACTCATATAGCCCGTACCTTGTGGTAAAAGTTGTCTTAGGTATATCCTGTTCTCGGATCTTCAACTGGTGGTATCCTAATCGAAGATCGATCTTGGAGAATACTTTAGCTCCCTGCAGCTGGTCAAACAGATCATTGATCATCGGTAGTGGCTATTTGTTCTTGATCGTCACTTCATTCAATGCATGATAATCCACAACCATTCTCAAAGATCCATCCTTCTTCTCAACTAAGAGCACTGGGGCTCCTCACAGTGATGAACTTGGTCGGATATAACCTTTATCCAGTAACTCCTTGATATGCTTCTTAATTTCCTCCAGATCATTTGTGAGCATCCGATACAGTCTTTTCGATATTAGTCCGATGCCTAGCAACAACTCTATCAAAAACTCTATGTCTCGATCTGGCGGCATGTCTGGTAATTCCTCTAGAAATACATCCGGAATACTTCACAACAGGCACTTCTTCCTGAACAACTCCTGAGAGGGAATTCACTTGGGTCCTCCTTGGCGCATGCCTAGACACATATTTGATCCTTTTTCCCTTTGGGGTGGTGAGTAGAACTGACTTACTAGCACAATCGATATTTCCTCCATACATCGATAGCCAATCCATGCCTAGTATCACATCCAATCCTTGTGACTCCAAAACTATTAGGTCTGAGGGGAAAACATGCCTACCTATGGTCAATGGCATCTGAAAACATCCTCTGCTTGCCATATACTCCGCTCGAGGTGAGCTTAGTAACATAAGTGTCTTAAGAACTTTGGTGGGCAACTTATACTTATCCACAAATCCCCTCGATATGCATGAATGTGATGCACCAGTATCAAAAAGAACGGTAGCAGTAAATGACTTAATCAAAAACTTACCTATAACTGCATCTGGCTGTTCTTCAACTTCATCCACGTCAACGTGGTTCACCTGTCCTCTGGTGAAAGGGTTGGGCTTCTTCCCAGAACTTCCATTGCCATTTCCATTCTTTGCTTCAGGACACTCGGTGGTGTAGTGTCTAGTCTTCCCGCACTTGAAACAGGTAATGTGACTTAGATCCTTCCTGGCGGGTGTTGCTGGGTTGGAATGGTTCTGACCGTTGTTTCCTCCATTCCCATTTCCATTCTTAGGGCCATTGTGGTTATGTGAACTCCCTCCATTGTGGGTGTGGCCTCCATGGTTATGATGGGTATGTCCTCCTGAGTTCGGGGTAAATCGAGGCTTCTGCTGAGCTCCAGAATTGTACTTCCCCTGTCCATACTTCCTTTTGCGGCTCTCTATCTGCTGCTGCTTGCCTTCAATCATGAGGGCCCTGTCTACCAACTCCTGGTAGTTAGTGAATGTTGCCACCATCAACTACATACTTAGCTCATCATTCAGCCCTTCCATAAACTTCTCCTGCTTCACGGCATCTATGGCCACATCATCTGGGGCATAGCGAGCTAACTTACTAAACTCATCCACGTACTGTCCCACAGTATGATTTCCCTGAAGTAAGTTGCAAAACTCATGCTTCTTCATACTCATAGCTCCGGTTGAGACATGGGTTGTGCGGAAAGCTTGCTGAAACTGATCCCATGTGACATTGGCTATGGGAAAAGTGGCTATGTAATTCTCCCACCATGAGGCTGCGGGTCCATCCAATTGATGTGCAGCAAAGCGCACCTTCTCGGCATCTCTACAACCGGCGGTGGTCAGCTCCCTTCCAATCCTGCGGAGCTAGTCATCAGCAACAATCGGCTCGGTGCTACTGGAAAACATCGGCGGATTCAACCTCAGAAAACGGGCTAAGTTGTCCACTGGAGGTGGTGGCGGTGGGTTGTTGTTGTTGTTGCCTTGGTTCTGGACTAGTAGCTGCATCAAGGCATTCTGTTGTTGGATCAACTTAGTGAGATCCGGTGGCAAGACAAATTCAGGGTCACATCTCGGAGGCATCCGATAGGTTTAGAGGGGTGAGAATAGAATAGGTGAGGTCTAGAGGGAAATCACTACCCATATGCACATGAGACAAACATATTCATTCACACCACTCAATTCAAAGAAGGACATACAATCGATCTAATCTACTGTTACGAAATACTCAGACTACTACTATATACATGGGGAAATACTACTGATAATATGGTGGTCAACTAGAAATTTTGATCGGAGGAAGACTCCATGATATCTCCTCCAGCTTTGTCCTCATAATCATCATCACTGTCGAGGTCGGAGTCGGTGTCGTCAATGATGATGTAGTCCTCAGGGTGGTTGTCCTCTCCAGGTGCGGGATCTCCCATGAATATTCCTAGCTTCTTCTTCAGGTCTTCATCCTTCTACAGTAGTTCTGCAATTTCCTCTTCATATCCATCGCGTGTAGACTTGAGTTCCTCTTCTAGCTCCATGTTCCGGGTCATCACCTTCTTCATGTCCATCATACTTGCACACATCTGGTTCTCCTGATGACGAATGTGTTGGTTGAATTCCTGGATGTAGGCTGCAATGGACTTGTCCCTCCTAGTGCAAATAATCTCCCATTGCTCATCTCGGCATCCACATATCTGGTAGATGGTGTCCTTAAGATCCTTGTGGTAAACTTCGTCGATGCGTCCCATGGCGATGTGAGCTGCCATGCTCTTTCCTAGACTCCAGGTTGGTCCATCAAAAGAAAACTCTATGGGCTCAGTAACTGGTGTGAATGTCCTTCCTGGAACATGTACCCGAATTGTCCAGCGCTCTTCTTCAGGTAGAGTGGCGGTGTAGGTCCCCGTGAAGCTTGGTATTCCGATGCTCAGGTACTTAGTGGCCTCCTTCAAGTGCCGTCCAAAAGGGGTGTCTTCATCTGGTTGAGCAAACTTGTTCCTTGGGTCCGCCATCTATAGAGTAGAAAGTGGAGAAGAGTCAAAAATGAGTAGAGAAGAGTGTCCTATGGCCCATCTTAGTGGTCGCGTCCTACAGTCAGCGTGTGCTCTGATAACATCTTGTAGTGATCCGACCTCAGGCGGTCAAATCTTTATGCATAAGTGTCATCCCAGGATCGGTAATGCCGACACACACAGTACTCGAGGATTTATAATAGAGTTCAATCACACACTTATTACATCGAATGTCTCAAAAGAGAACTTATTACAAAAATATGGCTGAAGGCCATCTTACTAAGATAACAGTGGAAGCTTCGAAGGTAAATGAGTCCATCAACTCCAACGGCATAGCTGAGTGCACGACAATGACCTAGCGCACCTTACTCTTCGTCTAAAAACTCTGCAACATAATACGTTGCAGCCTGTGTAGGTCAGCACATGGAATATGCTGGCAAGATAACACTATAGAGCAATGAACAAGTAACAGCTATAACTATATGCATATATGGCTGGTGGGGGCTCTATGGTTATCATTTGCATAAAGCTAGTTTTTTTTACTACAACAAATGAATATATTTTATTTGACTACAAAGTTTGTTGAAAGTATTGAGAAAGTTCCTCCAACTCAATCCCAAAATAATAATTATCAACCCAACAAATTAATTAAGTAAAGTGATGAGACCAACATAATAATTCAAGTACCAGATACTCAAGACGTCCATAACTAGGGACACGGCTAACCATGATTAGTTTGTACACTCTACAGAGGTTTGCGCACTTTTCCCCACAATACTCGATATCCTCCGTTGAATTTATCTCACTACATGGTGTTTGAGAAACGGATGACTGAGACACAGTCTTTCTAAAGAAGTCCCCTCAACCGACAGATAGGCCGGTACACCTACTTTCCCCTACATCTGCTAGCCCATCATGGAAAGGATTCCCACAACTTACTTAACTATGCCAGAGCCCATAATGGCTTGTGGCTGCACACGGAAGTTTCTAGCATGAATAATCTTATGATCCCTCTGAGCTTGGATGGCAAACCATAGGATGATCACGCGGGTACTCCGGGATATCCCAGGACAACACTGGATTACTCCGGGTGCCCAGACACCCACTGAGTGCTCCAGCATGCCTCAACCAACTCGCCCAGATGTGTATTAAAGTAGCCACCTTAAGTTTAACCATTAATAAATGATAACTCTCACAGCTGTCATGGATCACTCAAACCAAACCACGTCTAGGAGCATAGCATAGTAGTAATAGCGTAACGTAGAAGTAACTCCCAGGATTTGCAATAAAGACAATAGGTTCCTACCTCATCAACTACTTCCCAATACCCATATGTTATCAAGTCCTACTCATGCAATGTTTGAGGGTTGGAACTAATGCATAAAACTGGGTAATAAAGGGGTGTGATCAAAGTGTTACTTGCCTTGCTGACGATCTGAAAACCCTAGTGACTCATAGTAGCACGCTTCACACTCTGGAAACTCTATCATGGACAAACAATAGCATAAATAAGCACTCAAGCATAGGATGTAAGGGTAAAACTCAAGAGAAAAGATCCAAACTGAAAGTTCAACTGTATAGCTTCGATTTGCAAAAAGAATCAATCCAATCGGAGCTACAAAGCTCAAACTACTATCAAAAGAAGTTCAAATTGAAATCTGCTTGAAACCAAATTTTAAATTGTCAAAATCATGTTCAAGTTGATTATCTGGAAAGAGGGGAACAATATGAAGATTTTGGCGTTCATTTCACTAGATTTGGACAAACGAGCAAAAAGTAGCGAGGGTTTGAAAATCAGGGACTAATCTATGATAAAAGTATTCGCGGGTAGGTCCCAGGCCGAAAATAAAAAGAAAAAGAAAAATCTAACGAACGGACATTCGCTAACAGAAACTAACGAACGAAAATCGTTCGCTACTGCGGATTAACGGACGAATGTCCGCTAATTAGAACCAATCGGAATAAATGGAGAAAAAAACCCTAACCCTAAAATAAACCGAAAGAAAACCGAGGAAATTGAAAAAACCGATCGGTCTTTTACCCGTTAACGATGGCGACGGGGTCAACAGCGGCGGCGGAATTCGGAGGCTCCGGCGGTCGGCAGGGCTCTGGCGGCAAGGCGATGCGGCGGCGACGCAGTGGTGGTGCGGCACGGCGGCGCGGTGGTTTAGGAGAGAGGGGTGCGGCTCCAGTTTTAAAGAGGCCGGGGGGCTGCCTTGGAGGAGGGGCGACGATGACGGGAGTCCGGCTCGGACTCCCCGAGCGGCGGCGGCACGTGGGACTCATCCCGCGAGGAGGAAGGCGGCGGGGCGAGGTGGGCCGGCCTGGCTCGGCTAGGCCTTCGGCCTAGTCGGGCGACGAAACTTTTTTTTAAATAAATTTTGCCAGCAAAAAATCCAAAAAAATATAAAACAAATTCTAAAAATACCATAAACAATTTTCATAGTCTAAATCTAATATTTATAACAAAGTGAACATTTTTCTAACCTAAGAAATGCAATTTTCAAAAAAATGCATATTTTTCTAATTCAAATAAATTAGCAAATAAAATATAAATTTGATTTTATAAATTTTTCTCCAATATTTCTCTCTTATTGAAGAAGTCATTTTATCTTCTCTCTTTTATCTTTGGAAATAATTGGAGAGAAAAATTATTAAAACCAAATTGATCCTCTTTTCAAATTTGAAAATAAATTCAAAAAGGAAAATTTGTGAAACCTTGAACTCTCTCCTTAGGTCTTTGAGTTGCTTAAGATTTCTAGGATCACAACCAAAATTGCAGATAAAATATGATATGCATATGATAACCTATGTATAACATCCAAATTGAAAATTGGGATGTTACACAACAGTACTTAAAGTGGTGATTTGCTTTATTATACTAACGGGTCTTACGAAGGTTTTGTTATGTTTTGTGTGATTGAAGTTTTAAGTTTTGGGTGAGATCACGATGGATGAACGAATAAGGAGTGAAAAGAGCCTAAGCTTGGGGATGCCCGTGGCACCCCAAGGTAATATTCAAGGATAACCAAGCAACTAAGCTTGGGGATGCCCCGGAAGGCATCCCCTCTTTCCTCTGACAACCATCGGTAATTTTACTTGGAGCTATATTTTTATTCATCAAACACCATGAGTTTTGCTTGGAGCATCTTGTATTATATGAGTCTTTGCTTGTTTTGCTCTTTAGTTTGTCACAATCATCATTGCTGGACACACCTATTTGAGAGACCCATTATGCTATGATTTGTTAGAATTTCTCCATGTGCTTCACTTAGATTCTTTGAGTTATGGAATTGCTCTAGTGCTTCACTTATATCTTTTTGAGCACGGTGGTGCTTTAATTTTTGAAGAAATACTCTCATGCTTCACTAAGATTAATTTGAGAGTTAGTGAATTATTGAGGAATTTCTCTCATGCTTCACTTATATTATTTTGAGAGACAAAAAAATTTATGCTCATGTTTTTCACTTAAATTTGCTTGAGCTTATGAAAAGCAATTGCAATATATGAAATTAGTCCCCAAGTGATAGATGTTCAGGAGGGATATAATAAAAACTTTCATGAAGATCATTGGACAAAATAAACTTGATTCTTTGTCATAGTTTTGAGATATGATGATAGTAATATATGAGTCTTGTTGGTGAGTAATTATGCTTTAGTAAGAATATTGGTATTAAGGTTTGTGATTCCCTATGTAAGCACGAAAGTCAATAGTTATACAATGACATTACATCCTACTTGTGATGCATTATTCGGTATTAGTTATTCTTAATGCTCGTTTATGAGAACTTTCGTTTCTTGGTTGGTTGCTTCTCAATCTATTTGCTAGGCTCCATTTGTACTAAGTGGGAATACTACTTGTGCGTCCAAAATCCTTAAACCCAGTATTGTCATATGAGTCCACCATACCTACCTATATGTGGTACTTTCGTGCCGTTCTAAGTAAATTTGTATGTGCCAACTCTAATTTTCAAAATGAATTTCCTTTTTGTGTGCCCATAACGCTCATGAAGCGGCAGGGGGTGGCCAATATTTTTCCATACTAGATGTGTTATTCTCAAGACGAGTGTTTATTCATTTGTTATTGCACGAGCGTGTGGCGGTAATAGGGATGCCCAGTCCCGAAATGAAAAAGAAATTTACTTTATGTTGTCAAATAATAAATTTCTTGGAAAGTGTTGGTATGGAAGGCACCCGTGGATACGGCTAGCCATGGATTGTGAAAAAATGGGGAAAAAGGAATAAATTTTATTTTAAGTTTGGGAACCGCCTATGATGTGTATAGCATGGAAAGTATTGAGAACTACTCAGTCGTTTTCATTGGCGGGAAAAACATACCTCTCAAAATATGTTACCTCTCAATTTAAGCTTTGAGCTTTGGCACCTCTACAAATCTCTGCTTCCCTCTGCGAAGGGCTTATCTATTTACTTTTACGCAATTTTTATTTTTATTTGAGTCTCCATATTCTCTTATAAACACCAATTACGGAGCAATATGATCATACCTGTGCATTGGATGTAGCTAATATTCGAGTGTGTTTCGTGAATGGATCAATGATTGAGCATGATGGGCTAGGGATAACTTTCTCTAGTGTTGATATTTTGAAAGACATGGTTGCTTGTTGATATGCATGACTATTGAAGTCTTCATGTCAATTATAGACTATTTCTTTGAACCATCTAAAAGTCCAAATGTCCATGCTACAAAAGAAAATAATATGTGATGAACATGTTAGGCAGCATTCCACATCAAAAATTCTGTTTTTATCATTTACCTATTCGAGGACGAGCAGGAATTAAGCTTGGGGATGCTGATACGTCTCCAACATATCTATGATTTTTGATTGTTCCATGTTGTTATATTATCATTTTTGGATGTTTTACATTCATTTTATAACAACTTTGTATCATTTTTTTGGGACTAACCTATTGACATAGTGTCTAGTGCCAATTGTTGTGTTTTTTTGTTTTTTACTTCACGGAATATCAGTACCAAACAAAGTCCAAATGCCACGCAACTTTTTGGAGATTTTTTGGACCATAAGACAACTTGGGAGCCAAGGAAGCACTAGAGGAGAGGCCCCTGGCGCGCCCTGATGAGGGGTGGGGCCCATAAAGGTCTCCTCCACCGCCTCTCAGCTCTATAAATTCTCAGATATTTCAGAAACCCTAGGGGAGCAATCTAAACACAATTCCAGCCGCCGCAATTTCCAGAACCACGAGATCCAATCTAGATCCCTATTCCGGCACTCTACCCGAGGGGAACACGATCACGGAGGGGGTTCATCATCCACATTGGTGCTCCTCCGATGCAGGGCCGGTCCTGAGATTTCAGGGGCCCGGGGCGGAGCTAGGAGCTGGGGCCTCTTAATACAAACGTAAAAATAATAATCAATGCCTAGTGTCGTGTTTTGACATCAAATACCTGTGTAAATATCTCTTAAATTTAGCTGGTTGGTTTTAGGATGTAAATATACAAGTGTATAGCTACAACCCACAACAAGAAACCAAAATATATCTTCGCCCCTTCAATTTGAACTCTGAATCATGTCAAACTTACCAAATCAAGCAGGAAATTATCTACAACTTTCATGCATGTTCAAAATTGGTTCTTCATAGAAATAGATTAGTTCTTGCAAACATAAATTTACAAAAATCTGATCATTCATTTTTGTTAGAAATTAAAATCAGAAAATTCTGGTCCAACAACATTGTTTGATGATATCTGAATAAATATTAATCCAAATTGAGCAAATTCGGTTTTATTGGACAACTGTCAACAATCATTACAAGTCTATAATGTTGGTGTCATCTCAAAATTATATACGATTAGTGCTAGTTTTTAAAACACTAATCATGTTCGATGATTCAGATATCGAAAACAATTCTGAATATCGACTCCAATCAACAAACTATTTTTGTAAACAATCCAAACTTAGGAACTAGAGAATAGATTCACAAAAAAAATAGAACAAGTACATATAGAAAAGAGGTTAACCTTGATCTGTAGAGCGTCGATTCGAATTACTCTAGCCGGTTGTAGATAATTGATCAATTCCAATCAATCCAGCCAGCTCATTCATTGTACGCTATTGTTGGTCTATTCCTGGCGGTCGCTTGTGTCTGGCTCTGGCGGGAAGGCCCCGACGATACCCATGTTCGTGAGTGCATCGAGCGCCCGACACCGTAGCAAAGTGGCGGCGCGTCTCTGACTCCAATCTTGCGATCGGAAATTAGGGAAGAAAAGGGAGTATAGGGACGCAGAAAACATACATGACACAACTGGGATCGGCCTGGGCGATCACGATTGGAGAAGGCTGCATCTGCATGTCCCCCGTGATTAAGTTGTCTCCTTGGGCCGTGGCCTATAGGCTGTTGCATACCCCCTGCGGGGGCCCCTGGATTTGGGGGCCCCGGGGCGGCCGCCCCTGCTGCCCCCTCTCAGGGCCGGCCCTGCTCCAATGATGCGTGAGTAGTTCACCATAGACCTATGGGTCCGTAGGCAGCAGCTAGATGGCTTCTTCTCTCTTTTTGATTCTCAATACAATGTTCTCCTCGATGTTCTTGGAGATTTATTTGATGTAATGACTTTTTACGGTGTGTTTGTTGGGATCCGATGAAGCGCGAGTTTATGACGAGATCTATCTATGAATATTATTTGAGTTTCTTTGATCTCTTGTATGCATGATTGTTATAGCCTCATATTTCTTCTCCGAAACTTGGTTTGGTTTGGCCAACTAGATTGATTTTTCTTGCAATGAGAAGAGGTGCTTTGTCATGGGTTCGATCTTGCGGTGTCCTCATCCAGTGATAGAAGGGGTAGCGAGGCACGCATGTATTGTTGCTATGAAGGATAAAAAGATGGGGTATATTCATACATGAATAGATCTTTTCTACATCATGTTATCGTTCTTATTGCATTACTATGTTTTTCCATGAACTTAATACACTAGATGCATGTTGGATAGCGCTCGACGTGTGAAGTAATAGTAGTAGATGCAGAATCGTTTCGGTCTACTAATCTTGGACATGATGCCTATACATGATCATTGCCTTGGATATCATCATAATTATTTGCTCTTCTATCAATTTCCCAACAGTAATTTGTTTACCCACCGTATACTATTTTCTCAAGAGAAGCCACCAGTGTAATCTACGGCCCTCGGGTCTATCTTTTATCATATTGATTTCAGATCTAATATTTGAAAAACCAAAAAATACCTTACAGTACTTTTTTTACTTATTTTATTTTGTGTTCTTGCTAGATCTATTTATCCAATCTCATACCATTTAATCTATCTTTTTACCATGAAGGGATTGACAACCCCTTTTACGTGTCGGGTTGCATGTATTTGTTCTTTGTGTGCAGGTACCATTTACATAGTGTTGCTTGGTTCTCCTACTGGATTGAGAACATTTGTTTCATAACTGACGGAAATATCTGTCGTAGCTGTGTTGCATCATACCTTCCTCTTTGGGGAAATACGGACGCAGATTTAAGCCACGTCACACACCAACATTTACCATAAGTAGGTGGATTGATTGTCATGTGAACACCACTTTCCTTTGTTTGTAGATTCTCGATTTACAATCAAATTTATATTGTAAAATGGAATTTAGTACTAAAAAAAGATTGACAAGGTCGAATAAAAATATATTCACAAGTTCCCCCGTTATAATCCATAAATGTACTCCATTCAACATGTAGATGCTCCTCCTTTGGTAATCCATAAATGTACTCCATTTTTCTATCTTCAGATTTGATATGCACCCAAAGAGATGAACTACATAAGTTCATCCCTATATTTCCCTCCCATGACAACCAATAAATGTACTATATTTAATCCATAAAATGTTCCTCCATTTACATCATTAATGTACTCAATTTTCCATTGTTCAGGTCCCATGTGTGCATCCAAAGACATGACCCTACACAAGTTTTTCTCGACGAAAACACTAGGGCCCACTACATTGTTAGTGGGTTTATAGTGTAGGAAGAAAAACATCGGGACCAAAACAAAGCCCGAGGGCACGTGATACTTGGTTGTAATTTAATTTATGGGTAATTAGTTGTAGCAATTCAAGTGAATGCATTGCGCTTATTCTAAGGGCATGAACAACATGCACCCTTTCCCTCATGCCTAGGCAGCAAGGGCAAAGTTCTCCCCTCCAAGCTCTCCATCGGCCAGTCCGTGAATTCACCTCCCCTCCGCCGGTCGCTCCGGTGGCTGGTGGTAGGGAGGGGAATCCCGGTGCCTCGGTCCGGACAAGTAATTTAGGTTATGGTTTTCTAGTTCTTCTAGGGGCGACGCTTGGATGGATGGAGACGCTTCATCTTCGAGTTGGTCTTCCGGACTTCGATCCTGCTCGAATTCATCCATGAATACGAAGTCAACGAAGCTCCGCCGTAATTTCTTGTCGTCTCCTCAGGGCGGTGAGGTTAAGGTTTCTCGTCGTACGTGCACGACGGTGAGATATGATTTCAGACACTTCAGATCGATTCAAGGATATAACGGCGACAACTGCGGCTCCGGGGCGCTGGTCCTTAGGAGTATGTGCACGAAGACTTAGCGGTTGTCATCGACAAGGCCAGGTCGGCTTCGATATGTGAGTGGCGACAGCGGCGCATAGGCAACTCATTCTAGCGGCGGTAGTGGTCTTTAGGTAGTCCATGGTCCTCAATGTAATTTTTATTATGTTTAGGGTGCTTCGTACTTTCGATGAACTATTAAAACCATTAAGCTACGCATGAAGGGCGGCCAACCAGCTATGCCACGTGATGCAAGCTGGTTGGCCGTGGTTAGAAATCTTTTGGAAAACTGTTTTGATGAAAGTGTGGATTATTTTTTAAATGTATATTTTTTATATGGAGGTGATGGCCTCTAGTATTTTTAAATGAAGATTTATGCAAAGTGGCACTTGCTGGTAGGCTGCAGTCGTAATTTGTTTTTTACCTTTTTCTAGGTGAAGGTGGGGATTTTTTTCTGGATGTTTTTTTAGACCGAGACGAGGACTCTGTATTTTTTAATTAAAAATATGCGCACAACTTTCTCTTAGACGGCGCCACAGGGTGGCGCTTCAACCACTGCTTATTATAGATCCGCGTCTTTTCAGGAAAAAAGTGCATGCACTGCTTGTATGTGCTTTACCATAATTGGATGCTGGATCCATTGGCATTATTGGTATAAAACCAATAACTATTTATACAAAAAAGGGCACTGCAATATCGTATTTGTTTTCTTTGCCGAGTGACATTCATTCCTTTATTTTCCTTGGTTGTTCAATCTGTCAACACTTTCACATATTAAAACGAGGCCCCTCGTATGCGGAAAAAGGAAACTCTATAGCAACTGGGAAAGAAAGGAAAAGCGCAAGCGGATGAAATATTTAACGAGAAAATCTTTATTTGCATGACAATATAGTGGAGACGGTTATGTGCGTTTGCAGCAAGCTTCTTCTCTACTCGCCCCTTTTGCAGCGAAGGCCCTACGCGTGTTCGCCCCAGCTATATTTTGCTCATGTCTTTTCCTCCCCTCCCCCCAATCAAATGGATGGACAGAAACTCCTTTTGCATCCTCCGGTTCTTTGATTGGATTTTTAGAGCTCGCCAACAAAGTATAATGGCCTTGGCACTTAGCTCTCAGCCTCTATATGTTTTCCGTAGCCAAAAAAATGTTGCTAGTGTTATATCTTTTGGCGAGACTACGCCCTATGGGCGTTCCATCTCCGAGTGACGATGAACCAACAAAATGTAGTGGCTGTTTGCCAACAAAAAGTGTAGTGGCGAGTTAAATTTAGCAAAAGGAGATATTTTGATTAATGGCGCGCGTACGCGCCGCATGCAATTCCGCTTATAGGCCATGATTTTTCTTTATCAAAATAATACCATGAATGGAGTCCATTAATGCAGCAACAAAGATGAGCGCGAGAGGTCCAGGCAGGATAGATACGACAAGCAGGAAAGGGATAAAAACCTTCCAACTACCAGGCGGAGCCAACCTCACCTCATGGCCCCCCCTCTAGCATACTACACGTAGCTCCAAACTGGCATAGCGCCGCGCCGCGCCGCCCGTATCGTTTGAAGTCATGGGTCCTCCTCCGCAAACTAACAGGCAACAGGCCACCGTTCGAAACTTGCGCGTGCAATTTCTTTAACACACTACAGACGCAATCGCTCATATATATATATATATATATATATGTAGTTATTCATATGAATGTATACACGCACTTCTATAGACTGGGGATATCACTGTTTTTCTAATTATTCAACTACAAATTGGTTTACACTTGTACATGCAATTGATACTGATTCACACACTATACATTGCAGGCAGCATTCCAAATAATCTTTTGGAGTGGTTTCACAGAGACTTTGATACAAGTATCAGAATTGCACTGTGTACTGTACCTTTTTTTACGAATGAGAATTGTATTGTACTTCATTAATTGGCTAATGGCTGCAAATAACATAGTACCTGTTATTTTCCGAAAAGAAAAGGAGCATGATTATTAGTAGCTCCAAAAATTAGAAACTTCAAAATTTTAGTTAAGATTCAGATACCAGTAGGTGAGCCGTGCGAATCAGTCTATGGTTGAGTTGGTTAGATGGACAGTGGTATCCCAACCCATCAGGGTTCAAATCCTGGTGCTCGCATTATTCCTGAATTTATTTCAAGATTTCCGGCTATGCGCTTTCAGTGGGAGGAGATGTTCCCGTCGACGACGAGGCGCCTACGGTGACTTCGTAAATCTCAAGATGATATGCCGGCTCAGTCTCTCGAAGGTGCTCATAGGGATAGGATGTGCGTGTGTGCGTTCATAGGGATGAGTGTATGCGCGTGTATATGAGCGCTTGTATCTGTACTGATGCTTAAAAAAAACCAGTAGGTGAGCCGCGGACGCCAAAAAAAAATACAGCCTAGCGGAGGACAGCAAAATCCCAACATTGCGAATCCGGAGAGAATTAGTTGACGGATCTGCAGCAGCGGCATGGCACAACAGCCTCCTTTTTGTTTTGTCCGCGTGATATTCTTCAGCAAAGTTGTGGGTGTAAACGGGTGGACAGATCGATTGGCCGTTTTTTATAAGTGGAGTGCGTCGATTCTTTGGATATGGATATGAAAAGCGGCCTCCCATCGTAGACTCTACCACGCTAGCCATATCATACGCGCTCCGCATTTTGGATACGGTTTTGATCCGGACTTGGACAATCGTACAACTTTCGATCACCATTCCTTTGGAAGATCTATCTATTGGGCCCTTCATGCTAGAGAAGTCTCTCATAATTAGCTTCTGCTTGCTAGGACATGAAACTACTTCAAAAATACAAGCTATAGGAGGACACGAAGGCCATCATTCAGCGGTCATTGGTACGCCGATACTCAAACAGCGTCCAAACGTTTGGACCCACACCGTCCGGACTTGTTTTGTCATTTGCCAATTGCCATCCAACACGGTCCACTGTCCATCAACATGCCGATTCAGACATGTTTTTTTCTCAAACCGGAAACAAAGCGGAAGTGTGACTTTGCGGGCGTTCGGACTGCTGCCATGTCCGTGTCGGACAACCATGGCCTACCCGAGCCACTCTTCCCGCCCGATGCTGGTCAGTGCCGTTACAGAGCGCCATTGCCACATTCACGCTGGCCGAGAGCGGACGCGACTTCTCATTGAAGCCGACATTGAAATGATACCCGTCCATCCGCCTGCCCACATTAAACACACGCGGTTACTTAGGAACCGTGAGCTGGCGCCACCCATCCGTCCGTCTGCCGCTCGTCATTAAACACGTCATCGGTTGCCCTGCCATCACCCCGATATATAAAACGGCAAGCCCGGCCATAGCCGCAACCGCCATCCTCCACTCCCTTCCTCCTCTCTGCCACCATGCCCACCATGGCCTCCTCGAGGTCCAAAGTCATATGGGACAGCCTATCATCCGAGAAGAAAAAGGAGATCGCCGCCATTGCAGTCGGCTGCCAGGCCGCCAGGCAGATGGAGGCCGCCTCTGCGGACGTCCAATGGAGGACGCGACCGAGGACGAGCTGGAGCCGGTCTCCTCGCCGGTGCATGCCAGCATCACCATCGGTGAGGCCCATGCCCACTACATGTGCTAGAGGAGCGGGAGGCCAAGTTCCGGCAGGCGCAGAGCGGCCAGGCCTACTACCTCTGCCTCCTAGAGAGGACCAGCATGATGACCCACAAGTATAGGGGATCAATCGTAGTCCTTTCAATAAGTAAGAGCGTCGAACCTAACGAGAAGCAGAAGGCAATGACAAGTGATTTTCAGCAAGGTATTCTCTGCAAGTACTGGAAGTAACGGTAACAGATAGTTTTGTAGCAAGGTAATTCATATCAAGTAGCAAGTAGCAATAGTAATAAAGGTGCAATAAGGTGGCCCAATATTTTTATAGCAAAGGACAAGCCAAAAAGTTCTCTTATAGTAAGCAAAGCATTCTCGAGGACACATGGGAATTGTCGTCTAGTCATCTTCATCATGTTTAGTTGATTTGCGTTCACTACTCTGATAATTTGATATGTGGATCGACCGGTGCTAGCGTGCTATTATTACTTGAACAAGCAACCCTCTTATGATTACCCCCTCTCGAAAATATCCGCAACTATGAAAGAAGAATTAAAATAAATCAAATCGTAGCATGAAACATATGGATCCAAATCGGACCCTATGGAATAACGCATAAACTAGGGTTTAAACTTCTGTCACTCTGCACACACCATTTATTTATTGCTCCCCAGTGCCTTTCCTTAGACCCAAATATGGTGAAGTGTCATATAGTCGATGTTCACATGACACCACTAAGGGAAGAACAACATACATATCATCAAACTATTGAATGAATACAAAATTCACATGATTACTAGACTTCTCCCATGTCCTCAAATATAAAATTAACTACTCACAAATCATATTAATGTTCAAGATCAGAGGTTTATTGAATGTTCTTAAGGATCTGAATATAATCTTTCACCAAATAAACCTATTAGCATCAACTGCAAGACGTAATCAACACTAATAGCAGCCCACAGGTACTAATATAAGGTTTTGGGATAAAGATTGAATACAAGAGATGAACTAGAGTTTGAGATTAGATAGTGTTGGTGGAGATGTTGGTGAAGATTCGTCCTCCCACGATGAGAGGATCGTTGATGATGTCGATGGCTTCAATTTCCCCCTCCCGGAGGGAAGTATCCCCAGCGGAATTGCTCTGCGCGGAGAGCAAAAGTGCTCCTGCCCAGGTTCTGCCTTGAGACAATGGAGCTTCGTCCCGAAAGTCTTCTTCTAATTTTTTTTCTAGGGCAAATAACATCATATAGGAGAAGGAGGGCCCAGGAGGCCTGCTGGTGGGGTCATGAGCTCAAATGGTGCACCTCGGGGGGCACCACCTGAGCTCGAGACTCTTTGGTGGGTCCCCCTCCTGGTAATTATTCCGCCATTTTTTATTAATTCCAAAACAATTCTCCGTAAATTTTCAGGCCATTTGAAGCTCTGGAGAATATCTCTCTCTGATGTAGCTTTTTCGGGTCAAGAATTCCAGCCGCTGACAATCTCTGTCTTCATGTGAAATTTGCAAAATAAGAGAGAAAATGCATTATGATTGCTTCATAAAGTGAAATAATGACAAAAACATTATAAATAGTAGTAGAGAAATTGAAAGTGCTAGTGATCGACTAGAGGGGGGGTGAATAGGCGATTTTTATGAAAGTCTTCAAAACATGGAAGTTTCGAATAAAACGATAGAAATAAACCTATTTCCATGGAGCGGAAGGTAGACTACACTAGGCAAACCATAGTCAAGTATTCAATGAAGTGAAAGCACAATGACTAATAGCAGCTAGGCAGTAAGGATCAGGTAGGAAGATATTGTGAAGCCAATCAGAACAAGCAGTCACTCAGTGAAGACAAAAGATAATGCAATCATACAATGACTTCACAAGGACCAACAGTAAGTAAAGGGAAGGGAAGGATGAAACCAGTGACTCGTTGAAGGTAATGATTTGTTGGACCAGTTCCAACTGTTGTGACAGTTGTACGTCTGGTTAGGGCGGCTAGGTATTTAAATCTGAGGACACACAGTCCCGGACACCCAGTCCTAAACACGCAGCTCAGGACACCCAGTCCTCACCGTATTCCCCTTGAGCTAAGATCACACAGACCTCGCCCAATCACTCTGGTAAGTCTTCAAGGTAGACTTCCAAACCTTCACAGACTTCGTTCACCGGTGATCCACAATGACTCTTGGATGCTCAGAACGCGACGCCTAATCGGCTGGAGGATTCAAAGTCCTCAAGTGTAATAAGTCTTCAGATCACACAGACATGAAGACTTAAGTGATGTCTAACACTCTTTGGCTCTGGGTGTTTAGGGCTTTATCCTCGCAAGGAATTCTCTCTCAAAGGCTTCGAGGTGGGTTGCTCTCAAACGACAAAAGCCGTACTCTAACTCTGAGCAGCCAACCGTTTATGGTTGTAGGGGGTGGGCTATTTATAGCCACTAGGCAACCCGACCTGATTTGTCCGAAATGACCCTGGGTCACTAAGGAATTGACACGTGTTCCAACGGTCAGATTTCAAACGCACACGGCAACTTTACTTGGGCTACAAGCAAGGCTGACTTATCCAACTCTGGACAAGATTTGCTCTCACAGTCTTCACTCGAAGACATAGGATTTTGGTTAAGCATCACTTCAGTCATTCTGACTGGTTCTCTTGGACCCCACTTAATAGTACGGTGGTTCCTATGACTCAACAAAGAAAAACACAGAACAACAAAACTGCTAAGTCTTTGCGCTCCATAGTCTTCACGCGATGTCTTCTCTTGTCATAGTCTTCAATGTGAATGTCTTCACATACCACCTTTGACTTCAATGTCTTCATACATTTTTAGGGGTCATCTCTGGTAGGAAAATCGAATCAATGAGGGACTTCTACCTGTGTTATCCTGCAATTCTCACAAACACATTAGTCCCTCAACTAGGTTTATCGTCAATACTCCAAAACCAACTACGGGTGGCACTAGATGCACTTACATTCTCCCCCTTTTTGGTGATTGATGACAAACTAGTTGAAGTTTTCAACGGGGAATATAATATGTGAAATTGTAAAGGATAGGGAATTGTCTTCATAAGTTGCAAGGGCTGCCCCTGAAGATGTGCATATAAATAATTTGCTTTTGGAATGCAAATGCACATGGCAGGTTGTACTTGTGGAGATCCTCTTCAACTTATGATGACAATTCATCATGCATGAAAAGTATGTGAAGATAATGATATGCATAATCAAAAATGGACGTCTGCAAAATGATCTAAGTGTGGAATTTATTGTCGCACATGCGGAATTTATCATCGCATCATAGAATTGCAAATAAGTAGCAGACGGCCATCGAGTTTAAGTGTTACAACTCAAAGAACCAAATGTATCAAAACGAGAGTTTCAAACACTAGGCAAAACATAAAGCAACCGCCCATATAGACCCGTTTGAAGACTATCAAACTCATATGCTTCTCCCCCTTTTGTCAGTAAGGACCAAAAAGGTTTGAAGACATAGAGCATCTACTCGTTCCCATGAGGAGTAGGTGAAGGACAAAGGTCGTCGGTGTTGTTCGGCGGTGCAGATGAACTTGGGGCAGTGTCGATGCGTGCAGAAGTAGGGGGCGGTGAAGTGGCATCGTCTTCGTCCTCGATCACTCTGGCATTCACAGTTGCCGCGGAGGAAGAGAACTCAGAGTCTTCAAGTGATAGAGTTCGTCGCAGCACAGTCCTTCTTGGAGGTGTGGAGTCAAACTTGAAAAGTTTAGAGAAGCCATCCTCTTGAAGATCATCTTCAGAACACATAAGCGTCAGCCCTTTCCATGTACGCCGATAGGTTTCATGGGAAACAAAGGCATTCTTGGTGGCAAGATTGCGAATGCGGTTGACATCCACCAAGAGGCTTTGCATTTGGCGCTTCAGCCAGTCATGATGCCTATCCTGTTTTTGATGAAGGGCAACCAGAAGCTCTCGGTCATTGAGAACACGAGATCGCTTCTTGGGCCGTTGGGCAATGGTGCTTTCAGTGGCTTCAGTGAGGGCACGATGAGGTGCACGTGTAGTACCAGCCAGAGGATAAACACGAGTGACTGCTTCAACTCCTTCAATGTTTTGAGAGAAGCTTTGATGCTCAGCATTTTGAAGACTAAGAGGCTCCTTGGCAGGCTCTGGATAGATGGCTTCAAAGGACATATCAACGTCAGGTAGAAAGATCCGATGATTGCGAGCAGAGGGCTGATATGAGACAGCTGAGTGTAGTTTGATCAGCCGCATTATCCATGGAGCGTAAAACTTCAAGCCAAAAAGATCAGATCCTGATGCAGCAAGTTGGCGGATGAAGAAGTCTTGTGCATTGAAGCATTTGCCGTGAAGAATATAAAAGACCAAAGTCTTCATTGCACCTTCCAGCTTTGCATGTGGAGAATGTCCTTTGATGGGCCAGAGAGTTCGCCTGATAATGTGATAGATAGTGTGTGGCAGATACTCAAGGTCTTCAACAAAGAGCTCCTTAGGATATGCAGCATCAGGAGGCAAAGGCTTCATCATGCTAAGCATCTAACTCATGTTTGGTTCAGGCTTCTGAAAGATGCTCTCCATAGCTGCATTGTGAAGCTGACAACCAGGTTCATAAAGATCTCCAGGAGTGGGCAGACCAGTGAGCTCAATGATATCAAAGGCTTTGGCTCCGTGATGAACATTGCCGGTCATCCACTCGAGGACCCAAGTGTAAGTGCATCTAGTGCCACCCCTAGTTGGTTTTGGAGTATTGATGACAAACCTAGTTGAGGGACTAATGTGTTTGTGAGAATTGCAGGATAACACAGGTAGAAGTCCCTCATTGATTCGATTTTCCTACCAGAGATGACCCCTAAAAATGTATGAAGACATTGAAGTCAAAGGTGGTATATGAAGATATTCACATTGAAGATTATGACAAGAGAAGACACCACATAAAGCCTATGGAGCTCGAAGACTTAGATCTTTCGTAGTTCTCTTTCTTCTGTGTTGAGTCATAGGAACCACCGTACTGTTAAGTGGGGTCCAAGAGAACCAGTTAGAATGACTGAAGTGATGCTTAAACAAAACCTATGTCTTTGAGTGAAGACTTTGAGAGCGAATCTTGTCAAGAGTCGGGCAAGTCAGCTTTGCTTGAAGCCCAAGTAAAGTTGCCGTGTGAGTTTGAAATCTGACCGTTGGAACACGTGTCAGTTCCTTAGTGACCCAGGGTCATTTCGGACAAATCAGGTCAGGTTGCCAAGTGGCTATAAATAGCCCACCCCCTACAACCATAAACGGTTGGCTGCTCAGATTCAGAGTACGGCTTTTGTCGTTTGAGAGCAACCCACCTCGATGCCTTTGAGAGAGAATTCCTTGCGAGGATAAAGCCTAACCACCCAGAGCCAAAGAGAATTATGCATCACTTAAGTCTTCTTGTCTGTGTGATTTGAAGACTTATTACACTTGAGGATTGTGTATCCTCCAGCCGGTTAGGCGTCGCGTTCTGAGCATCCAAGAGACATTGTGGATTGCCGGTGAACGAAGTCTGTGAAGGTTTGGGAGTCTACCTTGAAGACTTACCAGAGTGATTGGGCGAGGTCTGTGTGACCTAGCTCAAGGGGAATACGGTGAGGACTAGGTGTCCTGAGCTGCGTGTTCAGGACTGGGTGTCCGGGACTGTGTGTCCTAAGGTTTAAATACCTAGCCTCCCTAACCAGACGTACAGTTGTCACAGCAACTGGAATTGGTCCAACAAATCATTGTCTTCAGCGAGTCACTGGTTTCATCTCCCCTTCCCTTTACTCACTGTTAATCCTTGTGAAGTCATTGTATGTTCGTACTATCTTTTGTCTTCACTGAGTGACTGCGTGTTCTGTGTGGCTTCACAATATCTTCCTACCTGATCCTTACTACATTGCTGCTATTAGTCATTGTGCTTTCACTCTATTGAATACTTGACTATGGCTTGCCTAGTGTAATCTACCTTCCGCTGCAGGGTAATAGGTTTATTTCTATCGTTTGTCTTCATAACTTCCACGTTTTGAAGACTTTCATAAAAATCGCCTATTCACCCCCCCTCTAGTCGATATAACGCACTTTCAATTGGTATCAGAGCAAGGTGCTTCCTTGTTCTGTGTGATTCGGTTTAACCACCTGGAGTTTTAGCTATGTCGACTGCAGGGATAATTAAAGTCTCCGCTGCGTGCCCCGTCTTCGATGGAACTGAATATCCCTGCTGGAAGAATAAGATGCGCATGCATCTTGAAGCCATTGATGTCGACCTATGGTATGTCGTTAAGAACGGCGTTCCCAAGGCTGGAGAAGGTGTCACTGCTGCTGATGTCAAGAAGTTCGTTCAACTAGACTCTACTTCCAAGAATATCATTTGTGGTTATCTGACCAAAGGACAGTATGGCCGTGTGAGTGTTTTGGAAACATCTAAGCTGGTCTGGGACTGGCTCTCCAAGGTCAATGAAGCCGTCTCAACCCAGAGAGATCAGAGAATCAGTGTCCTTCGCAACCTCTTCAACCGCTTCAAGCGAAATGACAATGATAATGCCCAGCTCACATTTGACCGACTCACTGACATCACAAATGAGCTTCAAGCCCTCGGCGCTATTAACATCACCAAACATGAAGTCGTCAAGACACTACTGAGATCACTTGATAGTTCGTTTGACACCCTAGCCCTGATGATTCAAGAACGTCCTGATTTCAAGACACTCGATCCGCCTGACATACTTGAGAGGCTCAACACACATGAGTTTCAGCTTTCTAAGAAAAGAGATATCTACGGTCCAAACTATGGGCGAACTCGTGCCTTGAAGGCAAAAACTGTCTCCTCATCTGAAGAAGAATCTGATAGCAGTTCGGATGATCCTGAAGACATTGGAAGGGAACTTGCTATGCTTGTGGAGAAGTTCCAGAAATTCACCAAGAAGAAAAGTTTCAGAAAGTCTTCCCGATCAAGCTCAAGGAATGATGAAGTTTCTGCTCACGACTACAAGAAGAAAACATGTCACAAGTGCAAGAAACCTGGCCACTTCATCTCTGAGTGTCCGCAGTGGGACAATAAGAACAAAAAAAAGAAGAAGAGCAAGGAATATGACTCTGACGACAAGAAGAAGAAGAAATACTCAAAGTCTTCTTCGAAGTCTTCGTCAAATTCTTCATCACACAAGAAGAGCTCATCTAGCAAGGCACGTGCGTTTGTTGGTAAGGAAATGGATTCAGAGGAGGAATCCGCTTCTGAGGAGGCGGAGGTGGAGTCTGAGGAGGAGTCCAATTCAGGCGTCGCAAGTCTGGCTATAGCATACGTTGCCAAGTCCATCTTCAACACTGAAGACAATGACTTCATCACCAACACCGATGCAAATGAGAAGGACTACTCTGCTCCTACCTACTGCTTCATGGCACGCGGTGCCAAGGTAAACACACGCACTACCCACTATCAAACATCTAGTGACGATGACTCTGATTGTGGTTCAAGACCAAGCTACAAAACACTTGCTAAAATTGCAACTGAACAACAGAAAGCCATGGAACATATTCAAAAACTGTTAGACAAAAGCGATGATCTGTTGGGTGCTGAAATGACTCGATCTGAGTCCTTAATTGAAGACATAAAAATCTTCACGTTAAGTATGAGGAACTTGAAAGTCGTCATGAAACGCTCTCAACAACTCATGAAAAGCTCTCCTATGATTATCTTCAAAGGAAGCAAGATCTTGAAAAATTGAGAGCGGCTCATGAAGATCTTCAAAAGGAAAACGAGTCACTTCGCGCCGAACAGATCAGTTCCGCTCAGGAAGGATTTGAACCACCATGTCTTAAATGCATTGAGCGTGATAATGCTACTTCTGTTGCTGAATGTTCTACTGCTACTACTGTTGCAATATCTTCAACTGTTGATGTGGTAACTAACCCCTCTGCTGAGGATACCACTGCTATTGCTAATGAGAATGCTAGGTTGAAGACATTGCTTGAAACAGGGATGTACAAAAGTCTTAAAGGGCATCAGACACTATGTGATGTCCTCAAAAAGCAGATTCTGAACCGAAACCCTAGGAAAGAGGGTGTTGGGTTCATAAGGAAAATGAATGCAGATAGCTCTTACTGGAAACCTGAGCAGTACCCCAAAACCACGTGGGTTGCTGCAAAGGAACCTTCAGCAGATCCATCCAATCTATCTGGCTTCACTTGTGCTAACCCCATTATCATTGATGAATCCTTTGATGCAAACTATAAACTGTTTAAGAATCAGAATGATGAAGTGTTTGCCAGGTACATTGGTACTAACTGCAGGAATGGACCGCCTATGAAGAAGATCTGGGTTTGAAAGTGCGTTATATCGACTAGAGGGGGGGTGAATAGGCGATTTTATGGAAGTCTTCAGAACATGGGAGTTTTGAAGACAAACGATAAAATTAAACCTATTACCATGCAGCGGAAGGTAGACTACACTAGGCAAACCATAGTCAAGTATTCAATGAAGTGAAAGCACAAAGACTAATAGCAGCTAGGTAGTAAGGATCAGGTAGGAAGATGTTGTGAAGCCAAACAGAACACGCAGTCACTCAGTGAAGACAAATGATAGAGAAAACATACAATGACTTCACAAGGAGTAACAGTAAGTAAAGTGAAGTGAAGATGAAACCAGTGACTCGTTGAAGAGAATGATTTGTTGGACCAGTTCCAGTTGCTGTGACAACTGTACGTCTGGTTGGAGCGGCTAGGTATTTAAACCTTAGGACACACAGTCCCGGACACCCAGTCCTGAACACGCAGCTTAGGACACCCAGTCCTCACCGTATTCTCCTTGAGCTAAGGTCACATAGACCTCGCCCAATCACTCGGTAAGTCTTCAAGGTAGACTCCCAAACCTTCACAAACTTCGTTCACCGGCAATCCACAATGTCTCTTGGATGCTCAGAACGCGACGCATAACCGGCTGGAGGATGCACAGTCCTCAAGTGTAATAAGTCTTCAGATCACACAGACAAGAAGACTTAAGTGATGCCCAATTCTCTCTGGCTCTGGTGGTTAGGGATTTATCCTCGCAAGGAATTCTCTCTCAAAGGCTTCGAGGTGGGTTGCTCTCAAACGACAAAAGCCGTGCTTTCAATCTGAGCAGCCAACCATTTATGGTTGTAGGGGGTGGGCTATTTATAGCCACTTGGCAACCCGACCTGATTTGTCCGAAATGACCCTGGGTCACTAAGGAACTGACACGTGTTCCAACGATCAGATTTCAAACTCACACGGCAACTTTACTTGGGCTTCAAGCAAAGCTGACTTGCCCGACTCTGGACAAGATTCGCTCTCAAAGTCTTCACTCGAAGACATAGGTTTTGTTTAAGCATCACTTCAGTCATTCTGACCGATTCTCTTGGACCCCACTTAACAGTACGGTGGTTCCTATGACTCAACACAGAAGAAAGAGAACTATGAAAGATCTAAGTCTTCGAGCTCCAAAGGCTTCATGTGGTGTCTTCTCTTGTCATAGTCTTCAATGTGAATATCTTCATATACCACCTTTGACTTCAATGTCTTCATACATTTTTAGGGGTCATCTCTGGTAGTAAAACCGAATCAATGAGGGACTTCTACCTGTGTTATCCTGCAATTCTCACATACACATTAGTCCCTCAACTAGGTTTGTCATCAATACTCCAAAACCAACTAGGGGTGGCACTAGATGCACTTACAATCTCCCCCTTTTTGGTGATTGATGACAAATTAGTTGAAGTTTTCAACGGGGAATATAATCTGTGAAATTGTAAAGGATAAGGAATTGTCTTCATAAGTTGCAAGGGCTCCCCCTGAAGATGTGCATATAAGTTAATTTGCTTTTGGAATGCAAATGCACATGGCAGGTTGTACTTGTGGAGATCCACTTCAACTTATGATGACAATCCACTATGCATGTGAAAGTATATGAAGATAATGACATGCATAATGGAAAATGGACGTCTGCAGAATGAGCTAAGTGCGGAATTTATCGTCGCACATGTGGAATTTATCTTCGCAAAACAAGGTGGCAAATAAGTAGCAGACGACCATCTAGTTTAAGTGTTACAACTCATAAGAACCAAATGTAGCAAAAACGAGAGTTGTAAGCACGAAGCAAAATATAAAGCACCCGCCCATATGGACCCTCTTGAAGACTATCAATCTCATATGCTTCTCCCCCTTTTGTCAGTAATGACCAAAAAGGTTTGAAGACATAGAGCCTCTACTCATTCCCACGAGGAGTAGGTGAAGTAGCAGGGTTGTTGGTGTTGTTTGGCGGTGCAAAAGAGCTTGGAGGTGCTGAAGGAGGTGGCGGTGAAGTAGCATCGTCTTCTTCCTCAATAATTTTGGCAGTCACTGTGGCAGCAAAGGAAGAGAACTCAGAGTCTTCAAGGGATAGAGTTCCTAGCAGCACAGCCCTTCGAGGAGGTGTGGAGTCAAACTTGAATCTCTCAGTGAAGCCATCCTCTTGAAGATCGGCTTCAGAACACATCATCGTGAGCCCTTTCCATGTGCGGCGACAGGTTTCATGGGCAACGAAAGCATTCTTGGTGGCAAGATTTCGAGTGCGATTAACATCCATCAAGAGGCTTTTCATCTGACGCTTCAGCCAGTCATGATGCCTATCCTGCTTCTGATGTACAGCCACAAGAAGCTCTCGGTTGTTGAGAAAATGAGTGCACTTCTTGGGTCTTGGAGCAGTGGCACTGTCAGTGGCTTCAGTGGAAGCAGGGTGTGGTGCACGTGTAGTGCCAGCCAAAGGATACACCCGAGAAACTGCTTCAACTCCTTCAAAGTTCTGAGTAAAACTCTGATGTTCTGCATTCTGAAGACTTAGAGGTTGCTTGGCAGGCTCAGAATATATGGCTTCAGTAGACATGTCCACGTCAGGCAAGAAGATCTGATGGTTGCGAGCTGAGGGCTGATACGAGATGGTGGAGTGTAGCTTGATCTGCCGCATGACCCAAGGGGCGTAGAACTTCAAACCAAATAGATCAATGCCTGATGCAGCAAGTTGGCGTATGAAGAAGTCATGTGCATTGAAGCATTTGCCATGAAGTATATAGAAGACCAAAGTCTTCATTGCACCCTGAAGCTTGGCATTTGGAGAGTGCCCTTTGATAGGCCAGAGAGTTCGCCTGATGATGTGATAGATGGTTCTTGGCAGATACTCAAGGTCTTCAACGAAGAACTCTGTGGGATAAGCAGCATCTTGGGGCAATGGCTTCATCATGCTGAGCATCTGACTCATATCAGGTTCTGGCCGCTGAAAGATGCTCTCAATAGCTTCAGTATGCAGCTGACAGCCTTGCTCGAAGAGATCGCCAGGAGTGGGCAAGCCAGTGAGCTCAATGATGTCAAATGCATTGGCTTCGTGATGAACGTTGCCAGTCATCCACTCCAGGACCCAAGTCTTCGGATCTCTGCTGTACCCTCTGATGTGAAGTGTGGCATAGAATTGAAGCAGCAGCTCTTCATTCCAATGCTCTTCATCAGTAATGAACGGCAGCAGTCCAACTTCCTTGAAGCAATCTAAAGCTTCTTCCAGACAGGGCAGACCAGCTATAGCTTCAACGTCAAGGCGCTTGTGTGGGAAGATGCGACCTTGGTTGTACAGAATGCAAGAGTAATAGCTTCGCTGAGGATAGCTCCAGAACCGATCAGATGATATCCTTTCCCTTGAGTAGGGGTTCCTGGAGCTATTGAAGAACGTGTTGTCTGCCCTGAAGCCATTGATGTTGAAGGAGTCAGGTGTTGATGCAGGACCTAGAAACCTTGGCAGTCTTGGGATTGGCTTCTGGACCTGAGGCCTGTGCTCAACATGATAGTTGAATTGGGGACCGGCAGCAGACTCAGGAACAGAAGTGGCGGGATCAGTGGCTTCGCTGTCTTGTGAAGCTTTTGCTGGGGAGGGCTCCACATTAGCTTCATTGGTGGTTGTGGCAGCCTCACGATTTTCATCCTCCACTTGACTAGCTGGAGGGTCGGTCACAAGCACATTCTCCTGGAGAACTGCTTCTTGGTGGGACAGGGGAGTGGGATCTTGTGGGACTCCTTCTTCTGCGGCTGATGCAGCCGGAATGTCTTCAGCAGAGACTTGAGGCCTTGGACCTTTGCGAAGCCTGCGGAGCGCAGACGACGCCTGTGGAGTTGGAGTGGGCTGGGCCTCATAGTCTTCTTCCTCTTGTGGGCGATCCGCCCATGAAGCATCCTGTGCAATTGACGTCAGTGGATGACCAATGCTGATGAGTTCGCTGTTTTCAAACTAAGGAAGGACTGCACCATCGACTACATTGTCATGATGACCAATGTCTTCAGCAGCGAAGGGATCAGCTGCTGGAATGTCTTCAGCTTCATGAGCCTCTGTGGAAGCAGGCTCATGAATTGTCAGTTGTCGTTCAGCTTCAGGATAGACCATAGAAATGGGTTCAACTATCAAGGGCTCTGTGGAAGCAGCCCGAGCTTTCTTGGTCTTCCTCTTCTTCTTGGAGGGGGCAGTAGGAGAGACTTCAGAGTGTTTCTTCTTCCTGGCTTCAGCCTCAGCAGTCCTTGTCTTCTTGAGCTCTGAAGCTGTTGACCGGCTTTTTGGCTTCGAGGCAGTCAGTCTAGTTGGGAAGACAATTGGAACTGCTTCTTGCCTTGGTGCATCAGGTTCAGCCGTAGCAGGCTTCTTCTTCTTCTTTGCGGCCATCCTGGGGTCGATGCCAGGACGCCCAAGTGCCTTGCGCTTCTCAGCCTCATTATAGGCTTGCACACATCTGTCAGCCAGAGTCTTCATGCGCTCACGCGAACCCTGAGCTTCTGCACGCTTCTTCACAAAGGCTTCCTTGAGCTCGTGCATCATTGTCTTGAAGTTCTTCACTTCTTGCACGCTGAGCTTGGCGATATGCTTCTTGAACTGAGCCTTTTCATAGTCAATCTTCTGCTTCAGTTCAACAATGTGTTGGGCAATAGCAAGTTCTGAAGCAATGGCGCCTTGGAAGGCAACACTGAGGCCAATGGGTAGCTGCAGATTTTCAAAGCTGATGTTTGGCATGTCACACCACTCATCAATGAAGTTGTGGATGATGGTGACATCAAAGAGAGGCAGATCATTGAAGATTTTTGCTTCTTCTTTGCTCTTGATGAGTTGCTCAAGAGCGTCATCTGCAAGATCTTCATCACTTGACAAATCAATGTCGTTGTTGCGCATAATGGCAGCAGCTGTTAGCTCTTTGCCAGTGTGAGACAGAGGCATCTTGGCCTTCTGGGGCTTGGAGACGCGTGATAAGTCTTCAGACTGCACACTGTCTTCAGGAGGTGCAGTTGCCAGTGGCTTCTCCCTTGAGACTTTTGGTGAAGGGGCAGGTTTTGAAGCTTTAGGCTTCTTCAGCTTCTTTGTCTTCAGAGCTGCAGGAGCTTCTTCTGATTCAGTGTCAGCTACAGGTTCATTCACTTCAGTCCCTAGGTGATGAGGCCTTCAAGGTTGGCGAAAGGACTGATGACATTGGGTTCAGCATCTCGTGTGCCATCTGCCCTTGGTGCTGAGGGACCAGGGTTGAAGTCTAACCCAAAAGTCTTTTTGTTCTACTTCGCTGAGTTCTGAGCAAACTGGAAGTTGCGCTTGAACAGATTGTCATCACGACACCATAGCAGTGACGACGAGTGTGCATCAGCAGGCTGTGGTCCACGGACCATGCATGGATAGAAGCGTTGAGCAATGGCTTCATCTCTGGACCTGGGTAGAAGATTCTTGAATAGGATGTCTCCCCACGGTCTCTTGATGGCGTTTTTCTCAGCATACTCCTGGGTCACAAATCTGTATTTGAACCATTGTTCTGCCCAATATCTTCGAATTCATTGGATTCGGGTCTTGCGCTGACTGTAATCCTCTTCAGGATCTGTCTTGTACATTTCTGAGAGTTCATCTGACAGATCTCTAGAGGTCTCACCACGATGCTTTCTGCCACCCTTCCTTGCTGCTTTCTCTGAAGCCATAAACTTTAACCTAAAAGGCTTCAAGACGTTCAAAGGCTTCAAAGGTTTTCGTTTGCTGGACCAACAGGAACTGGCTTCGGGAGAATTTATGTGATGCTGTAAGAATTCTGCAAATGAATGCAGACTATGAGAACCGAAGGATTCTCCCACGGACATGTACCTGTGACAGCATTAAGGTGCGAGGGAAGGGGAAGAGGTCATATGCATTCTCAGAAGATTTTGAAGATAAATCAGTTTAGAAGACATTAACCTCATCGTGCGAAGACATTCACTCATAGATAAGAAGTTGGTTCCAGATTTGTACGAATCCACAGATCAGTACAAGTGAGGAATCTAACTACTTTGTGAAGCACAAGTGAATATACTAGGCATGTTATGAGATGCAGTATGAGAGAGATCTAGCTTGTGTGAACAGAAACTGCTTGTGGTAGAAAGTGACAAATCCATAGGATCAATGGTGCTGTAAAAGAGGAAGTTTTATTTACCACACTAAGAACTGCTAGACGGAGTGTAAGATGAGGTCGAGCAGTTCGATCTTCCGTGCCCTAACTTGGCGACGGAGGACACCTACGGCGACGGCGGAGAGGACGATGTCTGCGGTCGGCGTGAAGACGGCGTCGAAGAGGTTGCGGCAGCGAAGCGCTTCGTCGCCGGCGTCGTCGAGGGCTAGCGGTGGCGCTAGGGTTCGTGCGAGGGTGGAAGAAGAGATAATGACCGCTGTGAGTGTGTATTTATAGGCACAGGGGCAACACTGTGCTATTACACAGGTGCCCCTGACGATTCGCATCTGATGAACACGTGGCCATTATGCGGAATTTTGGGGTTTGTTCCACGTCCCACGCACGCCTGGATTGTCGGGTGGTCGTTCCTACTTCTCCGGATTTCATGTGGAGGAATGAGCATTGAAAACGGATTTAATGGTTGTCTCTGTATCTTCTGCTGACAAGGACGCAGAGAAGACATTCGACAGTTTCAATAGAATGCATATGACTTGGGGAGATAGAGTTTGAGATAGAAAGCATAGAGAGGTTAGGGTCCGATCACATTCACTTAGTTCAAAAGATTCAACACGAATACATAGCTATAAGTGAATGTTGTAGAGGACAGAACACTAGTATATATATATATATATATATATATATATCTACAATCAACATAGTGAAGATAATCATGAATATATGTTGAGATCAAAGCCAAACCAAATGTGAAGACATTGCAAGGTAACGCCATGAGTGAAACACTTCAAAATAGAATGTTTGGTGGTGGCGTTACCCACCGTATAGGAAGTATTAGACCCAGACACGGTGCACAATTATCGTGGCGCTCCGAAGTCAAATTCCACATTAATGTATTCACACTTAGAATGTATGTCTTCATTGATTGAAGATATACTTTACTTCGTGTGTTGCACATCTAAGTCATTCAATATGCATAAGGGTTAGGATGTGTGCCTGATCACAGGACATTTGAGGATTCCAGGATATTTAGCTCACACCGTAACTTGCAAAACCTCTTCTCATCCAAGGGCTTGGTGAAGATATCTGCCAATTGCTCTTCAGTGTTGACGTGTATGATATCAATGTCTTCCTTCACAACATGATCTCTGAGAAAGTGATGACGAATTTCAATGTGCTTTGTCTTCGAGTGCTGAACTGGGTTGTTGGCAATCTTGATGGCGCTTTCGTTGTCGCAGTAAAGTGGCACTTGCTTCAGATGAATGCCATAGTCCTTGAGTGTTTGCTTCATCCACAGAAGCTGAGCGCAGCAAGATCCAGCAGCAATGTATTCAGATTCAGCAGTGGAGAGAGATACACAGTTCTGCTTCTTTGAAGACCAACATACAAGTGATCGTCCCAGAAAGTGACATGTGCCTGATGTAGACTTGCGATCAACTTTGTCACCAGCATAATCAGCATCCGAGAATCCAACCAGATCAAACTCTGAGCCCTTTGGATACCATAATCCTAGAGTTGGGGTGTGAGCCAAATATCGAAGAATTCGCTTCACAGCTAAGTGATGCGACTCCTTTGGTGCCGCTTGAAATCGAGCACACATGCAAACACTAAGCATAATATCTGGCCTAGATGCACATAGATAAAGTAAAGAACCAATCATGGAGCGGTATACCTTTTGATCGAACTCTTTACCATTGTCGTCAGGACCCAGATGATGTTTGGCTGGCATTGGTGTTGTGAAGCCTTTGCAGTCTTGCATACCGAACTTCTTCAGGCAATCTTTGAGATACTTCTCCTGAGATATGAAGATGCCATTGCGTTGTTGTCGTATTTTAAGACCGAGGAAGAACTTCAGCTCCCCCATCATGGACATCTGATATTGCTCTTGCATCATATATCCAAACTCTTCACTGTACTTCTGATTGGTGCAGCCGAAGATAATGTCATCCACATATATTTGGCACACAAACAGTTCACCATCATATGTCTTCGTGAAAAGAGTGGGATCTAGGGAACCAGGTATGAAGCCTTTGCTCTTCAGGAAGTATTTGAGTGTGTCATACCAGGCCCGAGGGGCTTCTTTGAGGCCATACAGTGCCTTGTTGAGCTTGTATACCATGTCAGGATGTTTTGGATTTTCAAAGCCAGGCGGTTGTGCAACATACACTTCTTCTTCAATCTTGCCATTGAGAAAGGCACTCTTCACATCCATTTGATATAGAAGTATGTTATGATGATTTGCATAGGCCAGCAGTATGCGTATGGCTTCAAGTCTAGCCACAGGAGCAAATGTTTCATCGAAGTCAATGCCTTCCACTTGAGTATATATCCTTGAGCAACGAGACGAGCTTTGTTTCTGACAACTTGACCATGCTCATCTTGCTTGTTGTGGTATATCCATTTGGTGCCTATTATATTGTGCTTCCGTGGATCAGGACGCTTAACCAGTTCCCATACATTATTCAGCTTGATTGATTCACTGGATGGAACTTCATCTAGCACATTTGGCAGCTGCTCTCTTTGTGAACCGTTGGTTTATCGAACCGCACATCCACTGTTTCAACCACTTTGTAATGAAAGAGATTGAAGACTCTATAGGAGTGTGAATCCTTTCCATATCCAAGCATAAAACCCTCATGTGCTTTTGGTGCAAATTTTGAGGTGTGATGTGGGTCCTTGATCCAGCACCTTGTGCCAAATACTCTGAAGTAACTGACATTTGGCTTCTTACTAGTAAGGAGCTCATAAGATGTCTTGTTCAGTAGCTTGTGAAGATAAACACGATTGATTGTGTGGCATGCAGTATCAATGGCTTCTGGCCAGAATTTTCTTGGGGTCTTGTATTCATCTAGCATCGTTCTGGCCATCTCAATTAGTGTTCTGTTCTTGCGTTCGACGACGCCATTCTGCTGTGGCGTGTACGGGGCTGAGAATTCATGTGTGATGCCCAAGGTATCAAGATATGTATCAAGGCCAGTGTTCTTGAATTCAGTGCCATTGTCACTTCTAATGTGTTTTATCTTGGCGCCAAAATTGTTCATAGATCGATTGGCGAAGCGTCTGAAGACATCCCGCACTTCAGTCTTGTAAAGGATTATGTGCACCCAAGTATATCTAGAATAATCATCAACAATAACGAAGCCATAGAGGCAAGCAGTAGTAGTTAGAGTTGAGTAATGAGTGGGACCGAAAAGATCCATGTGAAGCAGTTCGAAGGGTCGAGTAGTGATCATGATTGTCTTCGAGGGATGTTTGGCCCTCGTCATCTTCCCTACTTCACAGGCACCGCATAAGTGGTCTTTCTTGAACTTGACGCCCTCGATGCCTATGACATGCTTCTTCTTCGCAAGGGTGTGGAGGTTCCTCATGCCAGCATGTCCAAGCCTCTGATGCCAGAGCCAGCATTCTGAAGCCTTTGCTAGAAGACATACTGCAAGCTCTGGCCCTGCTGAGAAATCTACCACGTACAAATCATCTTTTCGATACCCTTCAAACACTAGAGACTTGTCAGATTCCATTAGTACAAGGAAATGATATTTTCCAAACATTACGATCATGTTCAAATCGTAAAGCATTGAGATAGACATTAAGTTGAAGACAAGGGATTCAACAAGCATGACTTTATCCATGTGTTGATCCCTTGAGATTGCAACTCTACCTAGACCCAATACCTTACTTTTACCAGTGTCAGCAAATGTGATGTGGCTCTTGTCGGATGGACGTAAGGTTGAGTCCATAAGAAGACTTCTTTAGCCAGTCATGTGATTTGTACACCCACTGTCAATAATCCATTCTGAATACGCTGGTGTCGTACCCTACAGTGCAGTTAGGGGTATAGGCTTCACCAAGAGCATTGTGAAGCAAAAATATTTGACGAACCAGTGGGTTATGAAAGCTTAGATCCAGGTTAGGACTAATAGGGAGAGTAGCAAGCGATTCAGGTACGAAGTACATAGTAAGACCATTTGGGCATTTGATCTTGCGCCCTACAAGATGTTTAAGGTCCCCAGCAATAGCGTCAGACGATTTTGGTTTTCTGCTAGAGACCTTTCCCTGCAAAAGAGAGTTAAGCTTTCTTAGCCACCCACATCTTCACGGGTGGCTTAGAAGCAATAAGTCTAAGTGCAGCATCTGAGAATTTTGGCTTTGAAGCCCTAGTAAACAGTCTTGCAGGCGGACAATAGTACTCATAAGAATAAGCAGAATAGTTCTTGGTCTTATGAACATGGCGGTTTGATGAACCGCTCTCATATTCATATGCCTGAGTATGGTTTCCCTGCAAAACATTTGCGTTAGTGCGACTCAGGTGAGTCCTCTGTTTGTATGAAGCCTTTGGACCGTATGAAGCCTTTGGTCTGAGGTTTGTCTTCTTCACGTGAGGTGTCATGAAGACATTCACAGGAAGATTTTCCAGACACCTTTTCGGAACCCAGATCTTCTTCATAGGCGGTCCATTCCTGCAGTTAGTACCAATGTACCTGGCAAACACTTCACCATTCTGATTCTTAAACAGTATATAGTTTGCATCAAAGGATTCATCAATGATAATGGGGTTAGCACAAGTGAAGCCAGTTAGATTGGATGGATCTGCTGAAGGTTCCTTTGCAGCAACCCACATGGTTTTGGGGTACTGCTCAGGTTTCCAGTAAGAGCCATCTGCATTCATTTTCCTTACGAACCCAACACCCTCTTTCCTAGGGTTTCGGTTCAGAATCTGCTTTTTGAGGACATCACATAGTGTCTGATGCCCTTGAAGACTTTTGTACATCCCTGTTTCAAGCAATGTCTTCAACCTAGCATTCTCATCAGCAATAGCGGTGGTATCCTCAGCAGAGGGGTTAGTTACCACATCAACAGTTGAAGATATTGCAACAGCAGTAGCAGTAGAACATTTAGCAACAGAAGTAGCATTATCACGCTCAATGCATTTAAGACATGGTGGTTCAAATCCTTCCTGAGCGGGACTGGTCTATTTGGCGCGAAGTTACTCGTTTTCCGTCTGAAGATCTTCATGAACCGCTCTCAATTTCTCAAGATCCTGCTTCCTTTGAAGATAATCATAGGAAAGCTTTTCATGAGTTGTTGAGAGAGTTTCATGACGACTTTCAAGTTCCTGATACTTAATGTGAAGATTTTTTATGTCTTCAATTAAGGATTCATATCGAGTCATTTCAGCACCTAACAGATCATCGCTTCTGTCTAACAGTTTTTGAATATGTTCCATAACTTTCTGTTGTTCAGTTGCAATTTTAGCAAGTGTTTTGTAGCTAGGTTTTGAACCACAATCAGAGTCATCGTCACTAGATGTTTGATAGTGAGTAGTGCGTGTGTTTACCTTGGCACCGCGTGCCATGAAGCAGTAGGTAGAAGCGGAGTAGTCCTTGTCATTTGCATCGGTGTCGATGATGAAGTCATTGTCTTCAGTGTTGAAGATGGACTTGGCAACGTATGCTGTAGCCAGACTTGCGACGCCTGAGTCGGATTCCTCCTCAGACTCCACCTCCGCCTCCTCAGAAGCAGACTCCTCCTCTGAATCCATTTCCTTGCCAACAAACGCACGTGCCTTGCCAGATGAGCTCTTCTTGTGTGATGAAGACTTTGAGGAAGACTTGGAAGAAGACTTTGAGTATTTCTTCTTCTTCTTCTTGTCGTCAGAGTCATATTCCTTGCTCTTCTTCTTCTTTTTGTTCTCATTGTCCCACTGTGGACACTCAGAGATGAAGTGGCCAAGTTTCTTGCACTTGTGACATGTTTTCTTCTTGTAGTCATGAGCAGGAGCTTCATCATTCCTTGAACTTGATCGGGAAGACTTTCTGAAGCCTTTCTTCTTGGTGAATTTTTGGAACTTCTTGACAAGCATAGCAAGTTCCCTTCCAATGTCTTCAGGATCATCAGAACTGCTGTCAGATTCTTCTTCAGATGAGGAGACAACTTTTGCCTTCAAGGCACGAGTTCGCCCATAGTTTGGACCGTAGATATCTCTTTTCTCCGAAAGCTGAAACTCATGTGTGTTGAGCCTCTCAAGTATGTCAGACGGATCGAGTGTCTTGAAATCAGGACGTTCTTGAATCATCAGGGCCAGGATGTCAAACGAACTATCAAGTGATCTCAGCAGCGTCTTGACGACTTCGTGTTTGGTAATCTCAGTGGCGCCGAGGGCTTGAAGCTCATTTGTGATGTCAGTGAGTCGGTCAAATGTGTGCTGGACATTCTCATTGTCATTTCGCTTGAAGCGGTTGAAGAGGTTGCGAAGGACACTGATTCTCTGATCTCTCTGGGTTGAGATGCCTTCATTGACCTTGGAGAGCCAGTCCCAGACCAGCTTGGATGTCTTCAAAGCACTCACACGGCCATACTGTCCTTTGGTCAGATGACCACAGATGATATTCTTGGCAGTAGAGTCCAGTTGAACGAATTTCTTGACATCAGCAGCAGTGACACCTTCTCCAGCCTTGGGAACGCCGTTCTCGACGACATACCATAGGTCGACGTCAATGGCTTCAAGATGCATGCGCATCTTATTCTTCCAGTAGGGATATTCAGTTCCATCGAAGACGGGGCACGCAGCGAGACTTTAATTATCCCTGCAGTCGACATAGCTAAAACTCCAGGTGGTTAAACCGAATCACACAGAACAAGGGAGCACCTTGCTCTGATACCAATTGAAAGTGCGTTATATCGACTAGAGGGGGGTGAATAGGCGATTTTTATGAAAGTCTTCAGAACATGGGAGTTTTGAAGACAAACGATAAAATTAAACCTATTACCATGCAGCGGAAGGTAGACTACACTAGGCAAACCATAGTCAAGTATTTAATGAAGTGAAAGCATAAAGACTAATAGCAGCTAGGTAGTAAGGATCAGGTAGGAAGATATTGTGAAGCCAAACAGAACACGCAGTCACTCAGTGAAGACAAATGATAGAGCAAACATACAATGACTTCACAAGGAGTAACAGTAAGTAAAGTGAAGTGAAGATGAAACCAGTGACTCGTTGAAGACAATGATTTGTTGGACCAGTTCCAGTTGCTGTGACAACTGTACGTCTGGTTGGAGCGGCTAGGTATTTAAACCTTAGGACACACAGTCCCGGACACCCAGTCCTGAACACGCAGCTCAGGACACCCAGTCCTCACCGTATTCTCCTTGAGCTAAGGTCACATAGACCTCGCCCAATCACTCTGGTAAGTCTTCAAGGTAGACTCCCAAACCTTCACAGACTTCGTTCACTGGCAATCCACAATGTCTCTTGGATGCTCAGAACGCGACGCCTAACCGGCTGGAGGATGCACAGTCCTCAAGTGTAATAAGTCTTCAGATCACATAGACAAGAAGACTTAAGTGATGCCCAATTCTCTCTGGCTCTGGTGGTTAGGGATTTATCCTCGCAAGGAATTCTCTCTCAAAGGCTTCGAGGTGGGTTGCTCTCAAACGACAAAAGCCGTACTTTCAATCTGAGCAGCCAACCATTTATGGTTGTAGGGGGTGGGCTATTTATAGCCACTTGGCAACCCGACCTGATTTGTCCGAAATGACCCTGGGTCACTAAGGAACTGACACGTGTTCCAACGGTCAGATTTCAAACTCACACGGAAACTTTACTTGGGCTACAAGCAAAGGTGACTTGTCCGACTCTGGACAAGATTCGCTCTCATAGTCTTCACTCGAAGACATAGGTTTTTGGTTTAGGCATCACTTCAGTCATTCTGACTGGTTCTCTTGGACCCCACTTAACAGTACGGTGGTTCCTATGACTCAACACAAAAGAAAAAGAACTACGAAAGATCTAAGTCTTCGAGCTCCATAGGCTTCATATCGTGTCTTCTCTTGTCATAGTCTTCAATGTGAATATCTTCATATACCACCTTTGACTTCAATGTCTTCATACATTTTTAGGGGTCATCTCTGGTAGTAAAACCGAATCAATGAGGGACTTCTACCTGTGTTATCCTGCAATTCTCACAAACACATTAGTCCCTCAACTAGGTTTGTCGTCAATACTCCAAAACCAACTAGGGGTGGCACTAGATGCACTTACAGGGTTCCTAAAAGGTGTCTGGAGAATCTTCCTGTGAATGTCATCATGACACCTCACGTGAAGAAGACAAACCTCAGACCAAAGGCTTCATACGGTCCAAAGGCTTCATACAGACAGAGGACTCACCTGAATCGCACTAACGCAAATGTTTTGCAGGGAACCATAGTCAGGACTATGAATATGAGAGCGGTTTATCAAACCACCATGTTCATAAGACCAAGAACTATTCTGCTTATTCTTATGAGTACTATTGTCCGCCTGCAAGACTGTTTGCTAGGGCTCCAAAGCCAAATTTTTAGATGTTGCACTTAGACTTATTTCTTCTAAGCCACCCTTGAAGATGTGGGTGGCCCTTCCTGAATCGCTTGCTACTCTCCCTATTAGTCCTAATCTGGAGCTAAGCTTTCATAACCCACTGGTTCATCAAATATTTTTGCTTCACAATGCTCTTCGTGAAGCCTATCCCCCTAACTGCACTGTAGGGTACGACACCAGCGTCTTCAGAATGGATTATTGATAATGGGTGTACAAATCACATGACTGGCAAAAGAAGCCTTCTTATGGACTCAACCTTACGTCCATCCAAGAAGAGCCACATCACATTTGCTGACACTGGTAAAAGTAAGGTATTGGGTCTAGGTAGAGTTGCAATCTCAAGGGATCAACACATGGATAAAGTCATGCTTGTTGAATCCCTTGGCTTCAACTTAATGTCTGTCTCAATGCTTTGTGATTTAAACATGATCGTAATATTTGGAAAATATTGTTGCCTTGTTCTAATGGAATCTGACAAGTCTCTAGTATTTGAAGGGTATCGAAAAGATGATTTGTACGTCGTAGATTTCTCAGCAGGACCACAGCTTGCCGTATGTCTTCTAGCAAAAGTTTCAGAATGCTGGCTCTGGCATCGGAGGCTTGGGCATGCTGGCATGAGGAACCTCCACACCCTGGCAAAGAAGAAGCATGTCATAGGCATCGAGGGCGTCAAGTTCAAGAAAGATCACTTATGCGGTGCCTGTGAGGCAGGAAAGATGACGAGGGCCAAACATCCCTCGAAGACAATCATGACCACTACTCGACCCTTCGAACTGCTTCACATGGATCTTTTCGGTCCCACTCATTACTCAACTCTTACTACTACTGCTTGTCTCTATGGCTTTGTCATTGTTGATGATTATTCTAGATATACTTGGGTGCACATAATCCTTTACAAGACTGAAGTGCAGGATGTCTTCAGACGCTTCGCCAATCGAGCAATGAACAACTATGGCGCCAAGATAAAGCATATCAGAAGTGACAATGGCACTGAATTCAAGAACACTGGCCTTGATACATATCTTGATACCTTGGGCATCACACATGAATTCTCAGCCCCGTACACGCCACAGCAGAATGGGGTCGTCGAACGCAAGAACAGAACACTCATTGAGATGGCCAGAACGATGCTAGATGAATACAAGACTCCAAGAAAATTCTGGCCTGAAGCCATTGATACTGCATGCCATACAATCAATCGTGTTTATCTTCACAAGCTTCTGAACAAGACATCTTATGAGCTCCTTACTGGCAAGAAGCCAAATGTCAGTTACTTCAGAGTATTTGGCGCCAAGGTGCTGGATCAAGGACCCACATCACACCTCAAAGTTTGCACCAAAAGCACATGAGGGTTTTATGCTTGGATATGGAAAGGATTCGCACTCCTACAGAGTCTTCAATCTCTTTCATTACAAAGTGGTTGAAACAGTGGATGTGCGGTTCGATGAGACCAACGGTTCACAAAGAGAGCAACTGCCAAATGTGCTAGATGAAGTTCCATCCAGTGAATCAATCAAGCTAATGGGAACTGGAGAAATTATACCTTCTGAAGCTCATCCTGAAGAAGAACTTATCATCTCAGCACCTGATCAACATGAAGACAATGCTCAGCCTGAAGACATTCCTTCTAACAACGACAATGATCAGCAAGAGCAAAATCTTCGCCCTGTACATCCTCGCGTTGCCAATGAAGTGCAGATTGAAAGAATAATTGATAGCATCAATGCACCCGGTCCACTCACTCGTTCAAGGGCAACTCAGCTAGCAAATTTCTGTGGGCACTTCGCATTCGTCTCAATAACAGAACCCAAGAAAGTTGAAGAAGCCTTCATGGAACCTGAATGGATTCAAGCTATGCAAGAAGAGCTTCAACAGTTTGAGCTGAATAATGTATGGGAACTGGTCAAGCGTCCCAATCCTCGGAAGCACAACATAATAGGCACCAAATGGATATACCGCAACAAGCAAGATGAGCATGGTCAAGTTGTCAGAAACAAAGCTCGTCTCGTTGCTCAAGGATATACTCAAGTGGAAGGTATTGACTTCGATGAAACATTTGCTCCTGTGGCTAGACTTGAAGCCATACGCATACTGCTGGCCTATGCAAATCATCACAACATACTTCTTTATCAAATGGATGTGAAGAGCGCCTTTCTCAATGGCAAGATTGAAGAAGAAGTGTATGTTGCACAACCACCTGGCTTTGAAGATCCAAAACATCTTGACATGGTATACAAGCTCAACAAGGCACTGTATGGCCTCAAACAAGCCCCTCGGGCCTGGTATGACACACTCAAATACTTCCTGAAGAGCAAAGGCTTCATACCTGGTTCCCTCGACCCACTCTCTTCACGAAGACATATGATGGTGAACTGTTTGTGTGCCAAATATATGTGGATGACATTATCTTCGGCTGCACCAATAAGAAGTACAGTGAAGAGTTTGGATATATGATGCAAGAGCAGTATCAAATGTCTATGATGGGAGAGCTGAAGTTCTTTCTCGGTCTTCAAATACGACAACAACGCAATGGCATCTTCATATCTCAAGAGAAGTATCTCAAAGATTGCCTGAAGAAGTTCGGTATGCAAGACTGCAAAGGCTTCACGACGCCAATGCCAGCCAAGCATCATCTGGGTCCTGACGACAATGGTAAAGAGTTCGATCAAAAGGTATACCGCTCCATGATTGGTTCTTTACTTTATCTATGTGCATCTAGGCCAGATATTATGCTTAGTGTTTGCATGTGTGCTCGATTCCATGCGGCACCAAAGGAGTCGCATCACTTAGCTGTGAAGCGAATTCTTCGATATTTGGCTCACACCCCAACTCTAGGATTATGGTATCCAAAGGGCTCAGAGTTTGATCTGGTTGGATTCTCGGATGCTGATTATGCTGGTGACAAGGTGGATCGCAAGTCTACATCAGGCACATGTCATTTTCTGGGACGATCACTTGTATGTTGGTCTTCAAAGAAGCAGAACTGTGTATCTCTCTCCACTGCTGAATCTGAATACATTGCTGCTGGATCTTGCTGCGCTCAGCTTCTGTGGATGAAGCAAACGCTCAAGGACTATGGCATTCATCTGAAGCAAGTGCCACTCTACTGCGACAACGAAAGCGCCATCAAGATTGCCAACAACCCAGTTCAGCACTCGAAGACAAAGCACATTGAAATTCGTCATCACTTTCTCAGAGATCATGTTGTGAAGGAAGATATTGATATCATACACATCAACACTGAAGTGCAATTGGCAGATATCTTCACCAAGCCCTTGGATGAGAAGAGATTTTGCAAGTTACGGTGTGAGCTAAATATCCCGGAATCCTCAAATGTCCTGTGATCAGGCACACATCCTAACCCTTATGCATATTGATGACTTAGATGTGCAACACACGAAGTAAAGTATATCTTCAATCAATGAAGACATACATTCTAAGTGTGAATACATTAATGTGGAATTTGACTTCGGAGCGCCGCGATAATTGTGCGCCGTGTCTAGGTCTAATACTTCCTATACGGTGGGTAACGCCACCACCAAATGTTCTATTTTGAAGTGTTTCACTCATGGCGTTACCTTGCTATGTCTTCACATTTGGTTTGGCTTCAATCTCAACATGTCTTCATGATTATCTTCACTATGTTGATTATATATTTATATACTAGTATTCTGTCCTCTACAACATTCACTTATAGCTATGTCTTCTTGTTGAATCTTTTGAACTAAGTGAATGTGATCGGACCCTAACCTCTCTATGCTATCTATCTCAAACTCTATCTCTCCAAATCATATGCATTCTATTGAAACTGTCTAATGTCTTCTCTGCGTCCTTGTCAGCAGAAGATGCAAAGACAAACCTTAAGTCCACTTTCAATGCTCATTCCTCCACATGAAACCCGGAGAAGTAGGAACGACCACCCGACAATCCAGACGTGCGTGGGACGTGGAACAAACCCCAAAATTCTGCATGATGGCCACATGTTCCTCATATGCGAATCGCCAGGGGCACCTGTGTAATAACGCAGTGCCGCCCCTGTACCTATAAATACACACTTCACGGCGGTCATTATCTCTTCTTCCACTCTCGCACGAACCCTAGCGCCACCACTAGCCCTCGACGACGCCGGCGACGAAGCGCTTCGCTGCCGCAACCTCTCCGACGCCGTCTTCACGCCGACCGCGGACATCGTCCTCTCCGCCGTCGCCGTAGGTGTCCTACGTCGCCAAGTTAGGGCACGGAAGATCGAACTGCTCGGCCTCATCTTCCACTCCGTCTAGCACTTCTTAGTGTGGTAAATAAAACTTCCTTTTTACAGCACCGTTGATCCTATGGCTTTGTCACTTTCTACCACAAGCAATTTCTATTCACACAAGTTAGATCTCTCTCATACTGCATCTCATAACATGCCTAGTATATTCACTTATGCTTCACAAAGTAGTTAGATTCCTCACTTGTACTGATCTCTGGATTTGTACAAATCTGGAACCAACTCCTTATCTATGAGTGAATGTCTTCGCACGATGAGGTCAATGTCTTCTAAACTGATTTATATTCAAAATCTTCTGAGAATGCATATGACCTCTTCCCCTTCCCTCGCACAATGCTGTCACAGGTACATGTCCATGGGAGAATCCCTTGGTTCTCATAGTCTGCATTCATTTGCAGAATTCTTACAGCATCATATAAATTCTCCCGAAGCAAGTTCCTGTTTGTCCAACAAGCGAAAATATTTGAAGCCTTTGAACGTGTTGAAGCCTTTCAGTTTAAAGTTCATGGCTTCAGAGAAATCAGCAAGGAAGGGTGGCAGAAAGCGTCGTGGAGAAACATCTAGAGATCTGCCAGATGACCTCTCAGAACTGTACCAGACAGATCCTGAAGAGGATTACAATCAGCGCAAGATCCGAATCCAATGGATTCGAAGATATTGGGCAGAACAATGGTTCAAATACCGATTTGTAACCCAGGAATATGCTGAGAAAAATGCCATCAAGAGACCGTGGGGAGACATCCTATACAAGAATCTTCAACCCAGGTCCAGAGATGTAGCCATTGAACAAGGCTTCTATCCCTGCATGGTCCGTGGGCCACAGCCTGCTGATGCACACCCATCGTCACTACTATGGTGTCGTGACGACATTCTGTTCAAGCGCAACTTCTAGTTTCCCAGAACTTAGCGAAGCAAAACAAGAAGACATTGGGACTAGACTTCAACCCTGGTCCCTCAGCTCCAAGAGCTGATGGCACACGAGATGCAGAACCCAATGTCGTCGGTCCTTTCTACAACCTTGAAGGCCTCATCACCCATATCTTGGTTCAAGGGACTGCAGTGAATGAGCCTGTAGCTGACGCTGAATCAGATGAAGCGCCTGCAGCGCCGAAGCCAAAGAAGTTGAAGAAGCCTAAAGCTTCAAAGCCCGCCGCTTCACCAAAAATCTCACGAGCGAAGCCACTAGCAACTGCACCTCCTGAAGACAGTGTGCAGTCTAAAGATTTATCACGCATCTCCAAGCCCCAGAAGGTCAAGATGCCTCTGCCACACACCGGCCAAGAGCTAACAGCTGCTGCCATTCTGTGCAATGATGCCATTAATCTGTCAAGTGATGAAGATCTAGCAGATGACACTCTTGAGCAACTCATCAAGAGCAAAGAAGAAGCAGAAATCTTCAATGATCTGCCTCTCTTTGATGTAACAATCATTCACAACTTCATTGATGAATGGTTTGACACGCCAAACATCAGCTTCGATGATCTCCAACTACCCATTGGCCTCAGTGTCACCTTCCATGGCGCCATTGCTTTAGAGTTAGCTATCACCCAGCGCATTGTTGAACTGAAGCAGAAGATTGACTTTGAGAAATCTCAGTTCAAGAAGCATATGGTCAAGCTCAGCGTGCAAGACGTGAAGAATTTCAAGATTATGCTGCACGAGCTCAAGAAGCCTTTCTCAAGAAACGTGCAGAAGCTCAGGGTTCTCGTGAGCGCATGAAGGTTCTGGCTGACAGATGTGTGCAAGGCTACAATGAGGCTGAGAAGCGCAAGGCCCTTGGGCGTCCCTGGCATCGACCCCAGGATGGCTACCAAGAAGCAGAAGAAGCCTGCTATGGCTGAACCTGAAGCACCAAGCAGGAGGCAGATCCCATTGTCTTCCCAACTCGAATGACTGCTCGAAGCCAAAAGGCCAGATCAACCGCTTCAGAGCTGCAAGAAGACCGAGGACTGCTGAGGCTGAACAAGGAAGAGAAAACATCCTGAAGCCTTCGCTACTGCCCCGCCAAGAAGAAAAGGAAAGACCAAGAAAGACAGGGTGCTCCCACAGAGCCTTTGATAGTTTGAACCCATTTCCATGGTTCGTCCTGACGCCGATCTAAGAACGTCAACTGACTGTCCATGAGCCTGCTTTCACAGAGGTCATGAAGCTGAAGACTTTCCAGCAGCTGATCCATCGCTGCTGAAAACATTGGTCATCATGACCATGTTGAAGATGATGCAGCCCTTCCTCAGCTACAACACCAACAGGTATCATCGCCTGTGCTAACGCACAGCGAACTCATCAGCATTGGTCATCCACTGACGCCAATTGCACAGGATGCTTCATGGGCGGATCGCCCACAAGATAATGAAGACCTTGAGGCCCAGCCAACAGCAACTCCACAGGCGTCACCCGCATTGCGCAGGCTTCGCAAAGGTCCAAGGCCTCAAGTCTCTGCTGAAGACAATCCGGCTGCATCAACCGTGGAAGAAGAAGTCCCACAAGTTGCCACTCCCCTGTCCCACCAAGAAGCAGTTCTTGAGGAGAACGTGATCGTGACCGATCCTCCTGCTTGTCAAGTGGAGGTTGAACATCTTGAGGCTGCCACCACCAACACCACTGAAGCCACTAACGTTGTCATGGCTGAAGCTAATGTGGAGCCCCCACCAACAAAAGCACCAGAAGTCAGCGAAGCCACTAATCCTGCCACTTCTGTTCCTGAGTCTGCTGCCGGTCCCTAGTTCAACTATCATGTTGAGCACAGGCCTCAGGTACAGAAGCCAATCCCAAGATTGCCAAGGTTCCCAGGTCCTGCATCAACACCTGGCTCCTTCAATATCAATGGCTTCAGAGCATACAACACATTCTTCAACTTGTGACACCCCCGATTTAATCGTACACTAATCATACACGCAACGTGTACGATCAAGATCAGGGACTCACGGGAAGATATCACAACACAACTCTACAAATAAAATAAGTCATACAAGCATCATCTTACAAGCCAGGGGCCTCGAAGGCTCGAATACAAGAGCTCGATCATAGACGAGTCAGCGGAAGCAACAATATCTGAGTACAGACATAAGTTAAACAAGTTTGCCTTAAGAAGGCTAGCACAAACTGGGATACAGATCAAAAGAGGCGCAGGCCTCCTGCCTGGGATCCTCCTAACTACTCCCGGTCGCCGTCAGTGGGCTGCACGTAGAAGTAGGCACCTCCCGAGTAGTAGTAGTCGTCGACGGTGGCGTCTGGCTCCTGGACTCCAGCATCTGGTTGCGACAACCAGAAAGAAAGGAAAGGGGGAAAAGGGGGGGAGAAAGCAACCGTGAGTACTCATCCAAAGTACTCGCAAGCAAGGAGCTACACTACATATGCATGGGTATCAAATGGAATAAGGGTATCATATGTGGACTGAACTGCAGAATGCCAGAATAAGAGGGGGATAACATAGCTTCTGGCCACCTCCATCTTGCAGCATGTAGAAGAGAGTAGACTAAAGTCCTCCAAGTAGCATCACATAGCATAACCCTAACCGATGATCCTCCCCTCGTCGCCCTGTGAGAGAGCGATCACCGGTTGTATCTGGCACTTGGAAGGGTGTGTTTTATTAAGTATCCGGTTCTAGTTGTCATAAGGTCAAGGTACAACTCCAAGTCATCCTGTTACCGAAGATCACGGCTATTCGAATAGATTAACTTCCCTGCAGGGGTGCACCACATATCCCAACACGCTCGATCCCATTTGGCCGGACACACTTTCCTGGGTCATGCCCGGCCTCGGAAGATCAACACGTCGCAACCCTACCTAGGCACAACAGAGAGGCCAGCATGCCGGTTTAAATCCTATGGCGCAGGGGTCTAGGCCCATCGCCCATTGCACACCTGCACGTTGCGTACGCGGCCGGAAGCAGAACTAGCCCCCTTAATATAAGAGCAGGCTTACGGTCCAATCCGGCGCGCGCCACTCAGTCGCTGACGTCACGAAGGCTTCGGCTGATACCACGACGTCGAGTGCCCATAACTATCCCCGCGTAGATGGTTAGTGCGTATAGGCCAGTAGCCAGACTCAGATCAAATACCAAGATATCATTAAGCGTGTTATTTTGAAATAACCGCGAACGCCGACCAGGGCCAGGCCCATCTCTCTCCTAGGTGGTCTCAACCTGCCCTGTCGCTTCGCCACAAAGATCCACACAGAGGGCCGTCGGGAAAGTATGTCCTTCCAGCCCCCAATTCGTGAATCAACTGCGGGTACTCCTCGAGCCAACCCAACTTTGGTCATCACATGTATCATGTATAAAGTATATAGTATATACTCGTGATCACCTCCCGAGTGATCACGGCCCAGTAGTATAGCATGGCAGACGGACAAGAGTGTAGGGCCACTGATGGAACACTAGCATCCTATACTAAGCAGTAGGATAGCAGGTAAGGTAACAACAGTAGTAGCAAGGATAGGCTATGCAGCAGTATAGGATTAACTGAAAGTAGTAACATGCTACACTACTCTAATGCAAGCAGTATAGAGAAGAGTAGGCGATATCTGGTGATCAAGGGGGGGCTTGCCTGGTTGCTCTGGCAAGAAGGACATGTTGTCAACACCGTAGTCGAACTGGGGTCGTCGGCAGTCTCGGGGTCTACCGGAAAGAAGTAACGGAGGGGGAACACAATAAATAATAGAGCAATCAAAGCATCAGAAAGCATAACGAGGTAATACGCGGTGCTAGGTATGCCCTAACGCGGTATTAGGTGATACCGGCGAAAGGGGGAAACATCCGGAAAAGTATCCCCGGGGTTTCGCGTTTTCGGACAGATGAACCATAGGGGAAAAGTTGCATGTTCGCTATGCTAGGGACATGTGGCGGACGAACGGACTGCGTATTCAGATTCGTCTCGTCGTTTTGAGAAACTTTGATGTAAAAAGTTTTTCCATCCGAGCTACGGATTATTTTATATTAATTTCCAAAGTTTTATTCATTTTCTAAATTTAATTTAGTTCACAAAAAAATGTGAATTGCTAGGTGCACCCAGCTCTGGGTACACATAAGTGTACCAGAGGGGCTGACATGTGGGTCCAAGGGGTCCCAGTTGACCAGTCAAACTTTGACTGGTCAACAGGGGGTGGGGCCCCCTTGTCATGCACTATTTTACTATAACCTAACAGATTAAAAAGACTAATTAGGCTATTAGGTTAACTAACACATGTTAATTAACTTAATTAGCTAACTAAATAGGATTAATTAAGTTAATTATTTAGTTAATCAATTAATTAATTTTATTATTAATTTATTAAATTTTTTATTTTGATTTTTTTTGTTCTAAAGGCCAGGGCACTGGGCCCCAGCAGTCAGTGGCCCGAAGGGAGCCAAAGCGGGCACGGGGCTACGGGCGCTGGGCGCCAGCGGGTGCAGTTGCGGGCGCAACCGAGCCAGTGGCAGAGCACCGGCATGCCACAGGCGGAGGAGGCGACCGAAAGGCGACGACGCGTGGGACAGGGGTGGCCAGTGGTAGGAGCGGGGCGCGGCCACCACAGGAGGGCAGAGAGGGAGCACGAGGCGTGCTCACGTTCGTTGTAGCGAAGAGGGCGGCGTGGCTCGATGGTGTCCGGCGAGGAGGAGGATGGGGACGAGCGACGTAGTCGGGGAGGCGGCACCAACGATGACGGGTGGCGGGGTGGCTCCGGCGGGGTGGTCTGGCGTCAGGGGCGTCGATTGCCCCCGACCGAATCCACGCAAGAGGGAGGTTGTGGAGGTGGGCGACGACGGATGTGGACGAAGGAGAACGACACGGGTGTCCCGCGGGTGGAGCCGGTGGTGCTCCATGGTGGCTCCGATGGCCGACGCAGCGCGGGCCGCCGGCGACAAGGCAGTTGGGCAGGGGCGACGGGAAGGCGCAGAGGAAGGGGAGGAGGACGAGGACGCGAGGCGGATGGCGACGGGGACGGCTCCGGTGAACGGCGGGGTGGCATCGAGCAGTGGGGATCGGCTTGGTGTCGATCCAGATCCAGGTAGGGGGCGGTGCTCGGCACCGGTGGCGGCCTCTGGGGAGCGGCGGCGAGGCAGCGTCCTATCCCGATCCCGATTGGATCGGGGGAGAGGGAGAGTGGGTGCGTGGGGTGTGGGGCGACTGGGGAAGTGGGTTAGGGTTAGGTGGGTTGGGGAGGCCATATGGCGAGGGGAGTTGGTGGGCCGGCCGGTTGGCCAGCTGGGCCTCACGGCCCAGCGATGGGGGGGGGATGAGCTGGTCTTTTGCTTTTCTCCTTTTTTTCTAGTTTGTTTTATTTATTTTATCGTACTGTTTTATTTCTAGTTTCTTTTATTCTTAGTTTTATAAAAATTACAACTAGTACCTAAACTTGTATTCATAAAAAATCTACTGTTAGATTAAATCTTAACCCACAATAAAATAGTTTTAATTTTTTTTATAAAATTCAATAGGCATCTGTTTAATTGTTTCACTACTGTTTTAATTATTTTCGAGCCCTTAAACATTTTATCAAGGTTTGGTTTCTCCACCACAATTATCTATGCAATATTTGGTTCACCCCAAACATTTTTGTTTCAATGTTTGAAAACTTTTATTTTATGCCCTATTTGGAATTTGAATTTTGAATCAGTTTTTTTGAACTAACGAGGGATTAGCAACAGTAACTGAGGTGACGTGGCATCATTAGCGGAGGTTCACTGCAGCTTAATTATCCGGGCGTCACACTTCAACAGCTCCAGGAACCCCTACTCCAAGGAAAGAATATCATCTGATCGGTTTTGGAGTTATCCGCAGCGAAGCTATTACTCATGCGTTCTTTACAACCAAGGTTGCATCTTCCCACACAAGCGCCTTGACATTGAACCAATAGCTGGTCTGCCCTGTCTGGAAGAAGCTCTGGATTGCTTCAAAGAGGTTGGACTGCTGCTGTTCGTCACTGACCAAGAGCATTGGAATGAAGAGTTGCTGCTCCAATTCTATGCCACACTTCACATCCGCGGGTATAGCAGAGATCCGAAGACTTGGGTCCTGGAGTGGATGATAGGAAACGTTCATCACGAAGCCAAAGCCTTTGACATCATTGAGCTCACTGGTTTGCCCACTCCTGGCGATCTCTACGAGCATGGCTGTCAGCTTCATAGTGAAGCTATTGAGAGCATCTTTCAGAAGACTGAACCTAATATGAGTCAGATGCTCAGTATGATGAAGCCATTGCCCCAAGATGCTGCTTATCCCACGGAGTTCTTCATTGAAGACCTTGAGTATCTGCCAAGAACCATTTATCACATCATAAGGCGAACTCTCTGGCCAATCAAAGGACATTCTCCCCATGCCAAGCTGGAAGGTGCAATGAAGACTTTGGTCTTCTACATTCTTCATGGAAAATGCTTCAATACACAGGATTTCTTCATTCGCCAACTTGCTGCATCTGGCTCTGATCTGTTTGGTTTGAAGTTCTACGCCCCTTGGGTGATGCGGCTGATCAAACTTCACTCCGCTATCTCATATCAGCCCTCGGCCCGCAACCATCGGATCTTTTTGCCTGATGTGGATATGTCTATTGAAGCCATCTATCCTGAGCCTGCCAAGGAACCTCTCAGTCTTCAGAATGCAGAGCATCAAAGTTTCACTCGGAACGTTGAAGGCGTGGAAGCCGTAACTCGTGTGTATCCTTTGGCTGGCACTACACGTGCACCGCATCCTGCTCTCACTGAAGCCACTGATAGTACAACTGCTCCACGACCCAAGAAGCGCACTCGTGTTCTCAACGACCGAGAGCTTCTTATGGCTCTTCATCAGAAACAGGATAGGAATCATGACTGGCTGAAGTGTCAGATGCAAAGCCTCTTGGTGGATGTTAATCGCATTCGCAATCTTGCCACCAAGAATGCTTTTGTTGCCCATGAAACCTCTCGCCGCACATGGAAAGGGCTAACGCTGATGTGTTCTGAAGATGATCTTCAAGAGGATGGCTTCACTGAGTGATTCAAGTTTGACTCCACACCTCCTCGAAGGGCAGTGCTGCGACGAACTCCATCCCTTGAAGACTCTGAGTTTCCTCTGCTGCAACTGTGAATGCCAGAGTGATCGAGGATGAAGACGATGCTACTTCACCGCCACCTCCTTCAGCACGCTTTGACTCTGCTCCAAGCTCTTCAGCACCGCCAAACACCACCAACGACCCTGCTGCTTCACCTACTCCTCATGGGAACGAGTAGATGCTCTATGTCTTCAAACCTTTTTGGTCCTTACTGACAAAAGGGGGAGAAGCATATGAGGTTGATAGTCTTCAAGCGGATCCATATGGGCGGGTGCTTTATATTTTGCTTCGTGCTTACAACTCTTGTTTTGCTACATTTGGTTCTTTGAGTTGTAACACTTAAACTCGATGGTCGTTTGCTACTTATTTGCCACCTTGTGTTGCGATGATAAATTCCGCATGTGCGACGATAAATTCCGCACTTAGATCATTCTGCAGACGTCCATTTTCCATTATGCATGTCATTATCTTCATATACTTTCACATGCATAGTGGATTGTCATCATAAGTTGAAGTGGATCTCCACAAGTACAACCTGCCATGTGCATTTGCATTCCAAAAGCAAATTACTTATATGCACATCTTCAGGGGGAGCCCTTGCAACTTATGAAGACAATTCCTTATCCTTTACAATTTCACAGATTATATTCCCCGTTGAAAACTTCAACTAGTTTGTCATCAATCACCAAAAAGGGGGAGATTGTAAGTGCATCTAGTGCCACCCCTAGTTGGTTTTGGAGTATTGACGACAAACCTAGTTGAGGGACTAATGTGTTTGTGAGAATTGCAGGATAACATAGGTAGAAGTCCCTCATTGATTCGGTTTTCCTACCAAAGACGACCCCTAAAAATGTATGAAGACATTGAAGTCAAAGGTGGTATATGAAGATATTCACATTGAAGACTATGACAAGAGAAGACACCACATGAAGCCTATGGAGCTCGAAGACTTAGATCTTTCATAGTTCTCTTTCTTCTGTGTTGAGTCATAGGAACCACCGTACTATTAAGTGGGGTCCAAGAGAACCGGTCAGAATGACTGAAGTGATGCTTAAACAAAACCTATGTCTTCGAGTGAAGACTTTGAGAGCGAATCTTGTCCAGAGTCGGGCAAGTCAGCTTTGCTTGAAGCCCAAGTAAAGTTGCCGTGTGAGTTTGAAATCTGACCGTTGGAACATGTGTCAGTTCCTTAGTGACCCAGGGTCATTTCAGACAAATCAGGTCGGGTTGCCAAGTGGCTATAAATAGCCCACCCCCTACAACCATAAACGGTTGGCTGCTCAGATTCAGAGTACGGCTTTTGTCGTTTGAGAGCAACCCACCTCGAAGCCTTTGAGAGAGAATTCCTTGCGAGGATAAAGCCCTAACCACCCAGAGCCAAAGAGAATTAGGCATCACTTAAGTCTTCTTGTCTGTGTGATCTGAAGACTTATTAAACTTGAGGACTGTGCATCCTCCAGCCGGTTAGGCGTCGCGTTCTGAGCATCCAAGAGACATTGTGGATTGCCGGTGAACGAAGTCTATGAAGGTTTGGGAGTCTACCTTGAAGACTTACCAGAGTGATTGGGCGAGGTCTGTGTGACCTTAGCTCAAGGGGAATACGGTGAGGACTGGGTGTCCTGAGCTGCGTGTTTAGGACTGGGTGTCCGGGACTGTGTGTCCTAAGGTTTAAATATCTAGCCGCCCTAACCAGACGTACAGTTGTCACAGCAACTGGAACTGGTCCAACAAATCATTGTCTTCAGCGAGTCACTGGTTTCATCTCCCCTTCCCTTTACTCACTGTTACTCCTTGTGAAGTCATTGTATGTTCGTACTATCTTTTCTCTTCACTGAGTGACTGCGTGTTCTGTGTGGCTTCACAATATCTTCCTACCTGATCCTTACTACATTGCTGCTATTAGTCATTATGCTTTCACTCTATTGAATACTTGACTATGGCTTGCCTAGTGTAGTCTACCTTCCGCTGCAGGGTAATAGGTTTATTTCTATCGTTTGTCTTCATAAGTTCCACGTTTTGAAGACTTTCATAAAAATCGCCTATTCACCCCCCCTCTAGTTGATATAACGCACTTTCACCAAGTCTTCGGATCTCTGTTGTATCCACGAATGTGAAGAGTGACATAGAATTGGAGCAGCAATTCTTCGTTCCAGTGCTCTTGGTCGGTGACGAACGACAATAATCCAGACTCTTTGAAGCAATCCAGAGCTTCTTCCAAGCAAGGCAGACCAGTTATGGCTTCAGTATCAAGACGCATATGAGGGAAAATGCGACCTTGATTGTACAGAATGCATGAGTAATAACTTCGCTGTGGATAGCTCCAGAACTGATCAGAAGATATTCTTTCCCTTGAGTAGGGGTTCTTGGCGCTATTGAAGAAGGTGTTGTCTGCTTTGAAGCCGTTGACATTAAAGGATCTGAATGCTGATGCAGGACCTGGAAACCTAGGCAACCTTGGCATTGGCTTCTGTACCTGAGGTATGTGCTCAACATGATAGTCAAACTGAGGACCAGCAGCAGGCGCGGGTACAGGAGCAGTTGCATCATTGGCTTCATCGACTTCTGGCACATTGGTTGGTGCAGGCTCCACATTTGCTTCAGCCATGACAACGTCATTGGCTTCATTTGTGTTGGTGGTGGCAGCCTCGAGATTCTCAACCTCCACTTGATGAGCTGGAGGGTCGGGCACAGACACGTTCTCCTCGAGAACAGCTTCTTCAGTAATGGGGGGAGTAGGGACACGTTCTTCTTCTGGTGTGTCGTCGGCTGATGCAGCCGGAATGTCGTCAGCAGCTTTGGCCTCAGACTCGGAGACATTCACAGTAGGAGTGGCATCTGGAAACACTTGACGTGTAACAGATTGGTGGGGAACTTCTCCTTCGGGAACACTCGAAAGAGGGACTTGAGACCTTGGTCCTTTGCGAAGCCTGTGTAACGCTGGCGACGCCGTTGGAGATGGAGTTGGTGTTGGGGAACGTAGCAGAAATTCAAAATTTTCCTACGCGTCACCAAGATCTATCTATGGAGAAACCAGCTACGAGTAGAAGGAGAGTGCATCTACATACCCTTGTAGATCGCTAAGCGGAAGCGTTCAAGTGAACGGGGGTGATGGAGTCGTACTCGTCGTGATTCAAATCACCGATGACCAAGTGCCGAACGGACGGCACCTCCGCGTTCAACACACGTACAGCCCGGTGACGTCTCCCACGCCTTGATCCAGCAAGGAGAGAGGGAGAGGTTGAGGAAGACTCCATCCAACAGCAGCACAACGGCGTGGTGGTGATGGAGGAGCGTGGCAATCCCGCAGGGCTTCGCCAAGCACCACGGGAGAGGAGAAGAACTTGGGAGAGAGGGAGGGGCTGCACCAGAGGCATAAGGTATGTTTGGGAGGCCCTCCTACCCCACTATATATAGGGATCCCAAGGGGGGGGTGCGCCAGCCCCTAGGAGATCCAATCTCCAAGGGGGCGGCGGCCAGGGGAGGAGTCCTCCCCCCCCAAGGCACCTAGGAGGTGCCTTCCCCTGCTGGGACTCTTCCTTTAGGGTTTCCCCAGGCGCATGGGCCTCTTGGGGCTGGTGCCCTTGGCCCATGTAGGCCAAGGCGCACCCCCACAGCCCATGTGGCCCCCCGGGGCAGGTGGCCCCACCCGGTGGGCCCCCGGGACCCTTCCGGTGGTCCCGGTACAATACCGATGACCCCGAAACTTGTCCCGATGGCCGAAACAGGACTTCCTATATATAAATCTTTACCTCCGGACCATTCCGGAACTCCTCGTGACGTCCGGGATCTCATCCGGGACTCCGAACAACATTCGGTAACCACATACAAACTTCCTTTATAACCCTAGCGTCATCGAACCTTAAGTGTGTAGACCCTACGGGTTCGGGAGACATGCAGACATGACCAAGACGTTCTCCGGTCAATAACCAACAGCGGGATCTGGATACCCATGTTGGCTCCCACATGTTCCACGATGATCTCATCGGATGAACCACGATGTCAAGGACTCAATCGATCCCGTATACAATTCCCTTTGTCTAGCGGTATTTTACTTGCCCGAGATTCGATCGTCGGTATCCAATACCTTGTTCAATCTCGTTACCGGCAAGTCACTTTACTCGTTCCGTAACACATCATCCCGTGATCAACTCCTTGGTCACATTGCGCATATGATGATGTCCTACCGAGTGGGCCCAGAGATACCTCTCCGTCTACACGGAGTGACAAATCCCAGTCTCGATCCGCATAAAACAATAGATACTTTCGGAGATACCTGTAGTGCACCTTTATAGTCACCCAGTTACGTTGTGACGTTTGATACACCCAAAGCACTCCTACGGTATCCAGGAGTTACACGATCTCATGGTCAAAGGAAGAGATACTTGACATTGGCAAAGCTCTAGCAAACGAACTACACGATCTTTGTGCTATGCTTAGGATTGGGTCTTGTCCATCACATCATTCTCCTAATGATGTGATCCTGTTATCAACGACATCCAATGTCCGTAGCCAGGAAACCATGACTATCTGTTGATCACAACGAGCTAGTCAACTAGAGGCTCACTAGGGACATATTGTGGTCTATGTATTCACACGTGTATTACGATTTCCGGATAATACAGTTATAGCATGAATAAAAGACAATTATCATGAACAAGGAAATATAATAATAATACTTTTATTATTGCCTCTAGGGCATATTTCCAACAGTCTCCCACTTGCACTAGAGTCAATAATCTAGTTCACATCGCCATGTGATTAACACTCACAGGTCACATCGCCATGTGACTAATACCCAAGAGTTTACTAGAGTCAGTAGTCTAGTTCACATCATTATGTGATTAACACTCAAATGAGTTTTATGTTTGATCATGTTGCTTGTGAGAGAGGTTTTAGTCAACGGGTCTGAACCTTTCAGATCCGTGTGTGCTTTACAAATCTCTATGTCATCTCCTAGATGCAGCTACCACGCTCTATTTGGAGCCGTTCCAAATAACTGTTCTACTTGGAGCTATTCTAAATTATTGCTCCATTATATGTATCCGGTCTCTCTACTCAGAGCTATCCGGATAGGTGTCAAGCTTGCATCGCCGTAACCTTTACGACGAACTCCTTTACCACCTCCATAATCGAGAAAATTCCTTAGTCCACTAGTTACTAAGGATAACTTTGACCGCTGTCCTGTGAGCCATTCTTGGATCACTCTTGTACCCCTTGACTGACTCATGGCAAGGCACACTTCAGGTGCGGTACACAGCATAGCATACTGAAGAGCCTACGTCTTAAGCATAGGGGACGACCTTCGTCCTTTCTCTCTATTCTGCCGTGGTCGAGCTTTAAGTCTTAACTTCGTACCTTACAACTCAGGCAAGAACTCCTTCTTTGACTGGTCCATCTTGAACACCTTCAAGATCATGTCAAGGTATGTGCTCATTTGAAAGTATTATTAAGCATTTTGATCTATCCTTATAGATCTTGATGCTCAATGTTCAAGTAGCTTAATCCAGGCTTTCCATTGAAAAACACTTTCAAAATAACCCTATATGCTTTCCAGAAATTCTACGTCATTTTTGATCAACAATATGTCAACAACATATACTCATCAGAAATTCTATAGTGCTCCCACTCACTTCTTTGGAAATACAAGTTTCTCATAAACTTTGTACAAACCCAAAATTTTGATCATCATCAAAGCATACATTCCAACTCCGAGATGCTCACTCCAGTCCTTAGAAGGATTGCTGGAGCTTTGCATACTTATTAGCATCTTTTGGGATTGACAAAACCTTCCGATTGTATCACATACAACCTTTCCTCATTAAAATCGTCGAGGAAACAATGTTTTGACATCCTATCTGCAAGATTTCATAAATAATGCAGTAATCGCTAATATAATTCCAACAGACTCTTAGCATCGCTACGAGTGAGAAAATCTCATCGTAGTCAACTCCTTGAACTTGTCGGAAAACATCTTAACGACAAGTCGAGCTTTCTTAATGGTGACATTTACCATCATTGTCCGTCTTCCTTTTGAAATCCATCTGTACTCATTAGCCTTACGACGATCGAGCCGTTCTGCCAAAGTCTACACTTTGTTTTCATACATGGATCCTCTCTCGGATTTTATGGCCTCAAGTCATTTATCGGAATCCGGGCCCACCATCGCTTCTCCATAGCTCGTAGGTTCATTGTTGTCTAGCAACATGACTTCCAAGACAGGATTACCGTACCACTCTGAAGTAGTACATATCCTTGTCACCCTACGAGGTACGGCAGTGATTTGATCCGAAACTTCATGATCAATATCATAAGCTTCCACTTCAATTGGTGTAGGTGCCACGGGAACAACTTCCTGTGCCCTGCTACACACTGGTTGAAGTGATGGTTCAATAACCTCATCAAGTCTCCACCATCCTCCCACTCAACTCTTTCGAGAGAAACCTTTCCTCGAGAAAGGACCCGATTCTAGAAACAATTCATATTGCTTTCGGATCTGAATTAGGAGGTATACCCAACTGTTTTGGGTGTCCTATGAAGATGTATTTTATCCGCTTTGGGTTCGAGCTTATCAACCTGAAACTTTTTCATATAAGCGTCGCAGCCCCAAACTTTTAAGAAACGACAACTTAGGTTTCTCTAAACCATAATTCATACGGTGTCATCTCATCGGAATTACGTGGTGCCCTATTTAAAGTGAATGTGGTTGTCTCTAATGCCTAACCCATGAACGATAGTGGTAATTCGATAAGAGACATCATGGTACGCACCATATCCAATAGGGTGCAACTATGATGTTCGGACACACCATCACACTATGGTGTTCCACGCGGTATTAATTATGAAACAATTTCCACAATGTCTTAATTGTGTGCCAAAACTCGTAACTCAGATATTCATCTCTATGATCGTATCACAGACATTTTATCCTCTTGTCACAATGATCTTCTACTTCACTCTGAAATTACTTGAACCATTCAATAATTCAGACTTGTGTTTCATCAAGTAAATATTCTCAACATCTACTCGAATCATCTGTGAAGTAAGAACATAACGATATTCACTGCATGCCTCAGCACTCATTGGATTGCACACATCAAAATGTGTTACTTCCAACAAATTGCTATCTTGTTCCATCTTACTAAAAACGAGGCCTTTCAGTCATCTTGCCCATGTGGTATGATTTGCATATCTCAAGTGATTCATAATCAAGTGAGTCCAAACGATCCATCTGCATGGAGTTTCTTCATGCGTATACACCAATAGACATGGTTCGCATGTCTCAAACTTTTCTAAAACGAGTGAGTCCAAAGATCCATCAACATGGAGCTTCTTCATGCATTTTATACCATTATGACTTACATGGCAGTGCCACAAGTAAGTGGTACTATCATTACTATCTTATATCTTTTGGCATGAAAATGTGTATCCCTACGATCAAAATTCAATAAACCATTCCTTTAGGTGCTAGAGCACTTATTCAGGTTTAATACTAATCTTGATGGTAGAGGGAGCGTGCGATGTTAGATCACATCAAACTTGGAAACACTTCCAACACATATCGTCAGCTCACCTTTAGCTAGTCTCCGTTTTATTCCGTAGCTTTTATTTCGAGTTACTAACACTTAGCAACCGAACCGGTATCCAATACCCTGGTGCTACTAGGAGTACTAGTAAAGTACACATTAACATAATGTATATCCAATATACTTCTATCGACCTTGCCAGCCTTCTCATCTACCAAGTATCTAGGGTAATTCTGCTCTAGTGGCTGTTCCCCTTATTACAGAAGCACTCAGTCTCGGGTTTGGGTTCAACCTTGGGTTTCTTCACTAGAGCAGCAGCTGAATTGCCGTTTCATGAAGTATCCCTTCTTGCCCTTGCCCTTCTTGAAACTAGTGGTCTCACTGACCATCAACGATTGATGCTCCTTCTTGATTTCTACTTTCGCGGTGTCAAACATCGCGAATATCTCAAGGATCATCATATATGTCCCTGATATATTATAGTTCATCACGAAGCTCTAGCAGCTTGGTGGTAATGACTTCGGAGAAACTATCACTATTTCATCTGGAAGATCAACTCCCACTCGATTCAAGTGATTGTTGCACTCAGACAATCTGAGCACAAGCTCAACGATTGAGCTTTTCTCCCTTGGTTTGCAGGCTAAGAAAATCGTCGGAGGTCTTATACCTCTTGACGTGGGCACGAGCATGAAATCCCAATTTCAGCCCTCAAAACATCTCATATGTTTCGCGATGTTTCAAAAACATCTTTGGTGCCTCAATTCTAAACCGTTTAACTGAACTATCACGTAGTTATCAAAACGTGTATGTCCGATGTTCGCAACATCCACAAACGACGTTTGGGGTTCAGCACACTGAGCGGTGCATTAAGGACATAAGCTTTCTACTGATCGCATAATCGCTACTATCAACTTTCAACTATATTTTCTCTAGGAACATATCTAAAACAGTAGAACTAAAGCGCGAGCTACGACATAATTTGCAAAAGGTCTTTTGACTATGTTCAAGATAATTAAGTTCATCTTATGAACTCCCACTTAGATAGACATCCCTCTGGTCATCTAAGTGATCACATGATCCGAGTCAACTAGCCCGTGTCCGATCATCACGTGAGACGGACTAGTTAACATCGGTGAACATCTTCATGTTGATCGTATCTACTATATGACTCATGCTTGACCTTTCGGTCTCCGTGTTCCGAGGCCATGTCTGTACATGCTAGGCTCGTCAAGTTAACCCTAAGTGTTTTCGCTGTGTAAAACTGTCTTACACCCGTTGTATGTGAACGTAAGAATCCATCACACCCGATCATCACGTGGTGCTTAGAAGCGACGAACTGTAGCAACGGTGCACAGTTAGGGGAGAACACTTCTTGAAATTTTGTAAGGGATCATCTTATTTACTACCGTCGTCCTAAGTAAACAAGATGCATAAACATAATAAACATCACATGCAATTATATAGTTGTGACATGATATGGCCAATATCATATAGCTCCATTGATCTCCATCTTCGGGGCTCCATGATCATCTTGTCACCGGCATGACACCATGATCTCCATCATCATGATCTCCATCATCGTGTCTTCATGAAGTTGTCACGCCAACGACTACTTCTACTTCTATGACTAACGCGTTTAGCAATAAAGTAAAGTAGTTTACATGGCGTTCTTCAATGACACGCAGGTCATACAAAAAATAAAGACAACTCCTATGGCTCCTGCCGGTTGTCATACTCATCGACATGCAAGTCATGAATCCTATTACAAGAACATGATCAATCTCATACATCACATATCATTCATCACATTCTTCTTGGCCATATCACATCACATAGCATACCCTGCAAAAACAAGTTAGACGTCCTCTAATTGTTGTTGCATGTTTTACGTGGCTGCTATGGGTTTCTAGCAAGAACGTTTCTTACCTACGCAAGACCACAACGTGATATGCCAATTGCTATTTACCCTTCATAAGGACCCTTTTCATCGAATCCGTTCCGACTAAAGTGGGAGAGACTGGCACCCGCTAGCCACCTTATGCACCAAGTGCATGTCAATCGGTGGAACCTGTCTCACGTAAGAGTACGTGTAAGGTCGGTCCGGGCCGCTTCATCCCACAATACCGTCGAAACAAGATTGGACTAGTAACGGTAAGCATATTGAACAACATCAACGCCCACAACTACTTTGTGTTCTACTCGTGCAAAGAATCTACGCAATAGACCTAGCTCATGATGCCACTGTTGGGGAACGTAGCAGAAATTCAAAATTTTCCTACGCGTCACCAAGATCTATCTATGGAGAAACCAGCTACGAGTAGAAGGAGAGTGCATCTACATACCCTTGTAGATCGCTAAGCGGAAGCGTTCAAGTGAACGGGGTTGATGGAGTCATACTCGTCGTGATTCAAATCACCGATGACCAAGTGCCGAACGGACGGCACCTCCGCGTTCAACACACGTACAGCCCGGTGACGTCTCCCACGCCTTGATCCAGCAAGGAGAGAGGGAGAGGTTGAGGAAGACTCCATCCAACAGCAGCACAACGGCGTGGTGGTGATGGAGGAGCGTGGCAATCCCGCAGGGCTTCGCCAAGCACCACGGGAGAGGAGAAGAACTTGGGAGAGAGGGAGGGGCTGCACCAAAGGCATAAGGTATGTTTGGGAGGCCCTCCTACCCCACTATATATAGGGATCCCAAGGGGGGGTGCGCCAGCCCCTAGGAGATCCAATCTCCAAGGGGGGGGGCGGCCAGGGGAGGAGTCCTCCCCCCCAAGGCACCTAGGAGGTGCCTTCCCCTGCTGGGACTCTTCCTTTAGGGTTTCCCCAGGCGCATGGGCCTCTTGGGGCTGGTGCCCTTGGCCCATGTAGGCCAAGGCGCACCCCCCACAGCCCATGTGGCCCCCCAGGGCAGGTGGCCCCACCCGGTGGGCCCCCGGGACCCTTCCGGTGGTCCCGGTACAATACCGATGACCCCGAAACTTGTCCCGATGGCCGAAACAGGACTTCCTATATATAAATCTTTACCTCCGGACCATTCCGGAACTCCTCGTGACGTCCGGGATCTCATCCGGGACTCCGAACAACATTCGGTAACCACATACAAACTTCCTTTATAACCCTAGCGTCATCGAACCTTAAGTGTGTAGACCCTACGGGTTCGGGAGACATGCAGACATGACCGAGACGTTCTCCGGTCAATAACCAACAGCGGGATCTGGATACCCATGTTGGCTCCCACATGTTCCACGATGATCTCATCGGATGAACCACGATGTCAAGGACTCAATCGATCCCGTATACAATTCCCTTTGTCTAGCGGTATTTTACTTGCCCGAGATTCGATCGTCGGTATCCAATACCTTGTTCAATCTCGTTACCGGCAAGTCACTTTACTCGTTCCGTAACACATCATCCCATGATCAACTCCTTGGTCACATTGCGCATATGATGATGTCCTACCGAGTGGGCCCAGAGATACCTCTCCGTCTACACGGAGTGACAAATCCCAGTCTCGATCCGCATAAAACAATAGATACTTTCGGAGATACCTGTAGTGCACCTTTATAGTCACCCAGTTACGTTGTGACGTTTGATACACCCAAAGCACTCCTACGGTATCCAGGAGTTACACGATCTCATGGTCAAAGGAAGAGATACTTGACATTGGCAAAGCTCTAGCAAACGAACTACACGATCTTTGTGCTATGCTTAGGATTGGGTCTTGTCCATCACATCATTCTCCTAATGATGTGATCCCGTTATCAACGACATCCAATGTCCATAGCCAGGAAACCATGACTATCTGTTGATCACAACGAGCTAGTCAACTAGAGGCTCACTAGGGACATATTGTGGTCTATGTATTCACACGTGTATTACGATTTCCGGATAATACAGTTATAGCATGAATAAAAGACAATTATCATGAACAAGGAAATATAATAATAATACTTTTATTATTGCCTCTAGGGCATATTTCCAACAGTTGGCTGGGCCTCAAAGTCATCTGCTTCTTCTTGCCGGGGTGGTGTGACTTGTTGTTGTGGGTGATCAGCCCATGATGCATCCTGTGCAATTGGCGTCAGAGGACGACCAATGCTAATGAGTTCGCTATGCGTAAGCACAGGCGATGATACCAGTTGGTGCTCGATCTGAGGAAGAACTACATCATCTTCAACATTGTCATGGTGACCAATGTCTTCAGCAGCGGTGGGATCAACTGCTGGAATGTCTTCAGCTTCAGGAGCCTCTGTGGAAGCAGGCTCATGGACAATTAGTTGGTGCTCTTGTTGTGCAGATGCAGGGCGAACCATTGAGATAGGTTCAACAACTAAGGGCTCTGTGGGAGCAGCCCGATCCTTCTTGGTCTTGCGCTTCTTCTTGGAGGGAGCAGCATCAGAGGCTTCAGGGTGTTTCCTCTTTCTCGCTTCAGCCTTAGCATTTCTCGTCTTCTTCAGTTCTGAGGCGGTTGACCTGACCTTTGGCTTCGAGCCAGTCATGCTGGCTGGGAAGACAATGGGATGTGCTTCCTGCCTTGGTGCTTCGGGTTCGGTCATAGCTAGCTTCTTCTTCTTCTTCTTTGCATCCATCCTGGGATCGATGCCAGGACGACCAAGAGCCTTGCGCTTCTCAGCCTCATTGTAGTCTTGCACACACTTGTCAGCCAGGCTCTTCATGCGCTCACGAGAACCTTGAGCTTCTTCACGCTTCTTGAGAAAGGCTTCTTTGAGCTCGTGCAACATGATCTTGAAGTTCTTGACCTCTTGCACGCTGAGCTTGGCCATGTGCTTCTTGAACTGAGCTTTCTCAAAGTCAATCTTTTGCTTCAGTTTGATGATGCGCTAAGCTAGAGCTAGCTCTGAAGCAATGGCGCCATGGAAGGCGACACTCAGGCTAATTGGAAGTTGCAGATCATCGAAGCTGAGGTTGGGCGTGTCAAACCACTCATCAATGAAGTTGTGGATGATTGCCACGTCAAAGAGAGGCAAATCATTGAAGATTTCTGCTTCTTCTTTGCTCTTGATCAGTTGCTCAAGAGCGTCATCTGCAAGATCTTCATCGCTGGACAGATCAATGGCGTCGTTGCGCAGAATAGCAGCAGCAGTCAGTTCTTGGCTGGTGTGTTGCAAAGGCATCTTTACTCTCGAGGGCTTGGAGATGCGTGACAAATCTTCAGACTGCACACTGTCTTCAGGAGGTGCAGTAGCCAGTGGCTTCACCCGTGAGATTTTTGGTGCTGAGGCAGGCTTTGAAGCTTTAGGCTGCTTCAGTTTCTTTGGCTTCGGCGGTGCAGGCGCTTCATCAGATTCAGCGTCATCTGCAGGCTCATCCACGGCTGTCCCTTGAACCATGATATGAGTGATGAGACCTTCCATGTTGTAGAAGGGCCCAACAAGATTGGGTTCAGCTTCGCGGGTGCCATCGACATGGGGAGCAGAGGGACCAGGGTTGAAGTCTAGTCCCAATGACTTCTTATTCTGCTTCACCGAATTCTGGGCAAACTGGAAGTTGCGCTTGAACAGATTGTCGTCACGACACCATAGCAATGACGATGGGTCAACATCCGCAGGCTGTGGTCCACGGACCATGCAGGGATAGAAGCCTTGTTCAATGGCTTCATCTCTGGACCTGGGTTGAAGAATTTTGTATAGAATGTCTCCCCATGGTCGCTTGATGGCATTCTTCTCAGCATATTCCTTGGTCACAAACCTGTACTTGAACCACTATTCTACCCAATATCGTTGAATCCATTGGATTCGTGTCTTGCGCTGATTGTAATCCTCTACTGGATCTGTCTTGTACAACTCTGAGAGTTCATCGGGCAGATCTCTTGATGTTTCACCTCGACGCTTTCTGCCACCCTTCCTTACTGATTTCTCTGCAGCCATGAACTTTAAACTGAATGGCTTCAACACGTTCAAAGGCTTCAAAGGCTTTCGCTTGTTGGCCAAATAGGAACTGGCTTCGGGAGAATTAATGTGATGTTGTAAGAATTCTGTAAATGAATGCAGACTATGAGAACCAAGGGATTCTCCCACAGACATGTACCTGTGACAGCATTAAGGTGCGAGGGAAGGGGAAGAGGTCATATGCATTCTCAGAAGATTTTGAAGATAAATCAGTTTAGAAGATATTGACCTCAACGTGTGAAGACATTCACTCATAGATAAAGAGTTGGTTCCAGATTTGTACGAATCCATGGACCAATACAAGTGAGGAATCTAACTACTTTGTGAAGCATAAGTGAACATACTAGGCATATTATGAGATGCAGTATGAAATATATACAGCTTGTGTGAATAGAAATTTCTTGTGGCAGAAAGTGATGAATCTATTGGATCAAAGGGGCCGTAAAAAGGAAGTTTTATTTACCACACGAGGAACTGCTAGACGGAGAGGGAGATGAGGCCGAGCAGTTCGATCATCCGTGCCCTAACTTGGCGACGGAGGACACCTACGCCGACAGCGGAGAAGACGATGTCCGCGGCCGGCGTGAAGACGGCGTCCGAGAGGTCGCGGCAGCTAAGCGCTTCGTCGCCGACGTCGTCAAGGGCTAGTGGTGGCGCTAGGGTTTGTGCGAGAGTGGAAGAAAGGTTAATGACTATGGTGAGGCGTGTATTTATAGGGACAGGGACGACACAATGTTATTACACAGGTGCCCCTGGCGATTCACATCTGAAGGACACGTGGCCATCATGCAACATATTGGAGGTTGTTCCACGTTCCCACGCACGCTTGGATTGTCGGGTGGTCGTTCCCACTTCTCCGGGTTTCAGGTGCAGGAATTAGCATTGAAAGTAGACTTAATGTTTGTCTCTGTATCTTCTGCTGACAAGGACGCAGGGAAGACATTCGACAGTTTCAAGAGAATGCATATGATTTGGAGAGATAGAGTTTGAGATAGAAAGCATAGAGAGGTTAGGGTCCGATCACATTCACTTAGTTCAAAAGATTCAACAAGAAGACATAGCTATAAATGAATGTTGTAGAGGACAGAACACTAGTATATATATATATAATCAACATAGTGAAGATAATCATGAAGACAGGTTGAGATTGAAGCCAAACCAAATGTGAAGACATAGCAAATGTAACGCATGGGTGAAACACTTCAAACAGAAGAGTTTGGTGGTGGCGTTACCCACTGTATAGGAAGTGTTAGACCCAGACACGGCGCACAATTATCGTGGCGCTCCGAAGTCAAATTCCTCATTACTGTATTCACACTTAGAATGTATGTCTTCATTGATTGAAGATATACTTTACTTCGCGTGTTGCACATCTAAGTCATCAATATGCATAAGTGTTAGGATGTGTGCCTAATCACAGGACATTTGAGGATTCCAAGATATTTAGCTCACACCATAACTTGCAAAACCTCTTCTCATCCAAGGGCTTGGTGAAGATATCTGCCAATTGTTCTTTAGTGTTGACGTGTATGATATCAATATCTTCCTTCACAACATGATCTCTGAGAAAGTGATGACGAATTTCAATGTGCTTTGTCTTCGAGTGCTGAACTGGGTTGTTGGCTATCTTGATGGCGCTTTCGTTGTCGCAGTAGAGTAGCACTTGCTTTAGATGAATGCCATAGTCTTTGAGTGTTTGCTTCATCCATAGAAGCTGAGCACAGCAAGATCCAGCAGCAATGTATTCAGATTCAGCAGTGGAGAGAGATACACAGTTATGCTTCTTTGAAGACCAACATACAAATGGTCGTCCCAGAAAATGACATGTGCCTGATGTAGACTTGCGATCCACCTTGTCACCAGCATAATCAGCATCCGAGAATCCAACCAGATCAAACTCTGAGCCCTTGGGATACCATAATCCTAATGTTGGGGTGTGAGCCAAATATCGAAGAATTCGCTTCATAGCTAAGTGATGCGATTCCTTTGGTGCCACTTGGAATCGAGCACACATGCAAACACTAAGCATAATATCTGGCCTAGATGCACATAGATAAAGTAAAGACCCAATCATGGAGCGGTATACCTTTTGATCAAACTCTTTACCATTGTCGTCAGGACCCAGATGATGTTTGGCTGGCATTGAAGTTGTGAAGCCTTTGCAGTCTTGCATCCCAAATTTCTTCAGGCAATCTTTGAGATACTTCTCTTGAGATATGAAGATGCCGTTGCATTGCTGACGTATTTGAAGACCAAGGAAGAACTTCAGCTCAACCATCATGGACATCTGATATTGCTCTTGCATCATATATCCAAACTCGTCAGTGTATTTCTGATTGTTGCAGCCGAAGATAATGTCATCCACATATATTTGGCACACAAACAGTTCACCATCATATGTCTTCGTGAAGAGAGTGGGGTCGAGGGAACCAGGTTTGAAGCCTTTGCTCTTCAGGAAGTATTTGAGTGTGTCATACCAAGCCCGAGGGGCTTGTTTGAGGCCATACAGTGCCTTGTTGAGCTTGTACACCATGTCAGGATGTTTTGGATCTTCAAATCCAGGCGGTTGTGCAACATACACTTCTTCTTCAATCTTGCCATTGAGAAAGGCGCTCTTCACATCCATTTGATACAGAAGAATGTTATGATGATTTGCATAGGCCAGCAGTATGCGCATGGCTTCAAGTTTAGCCACAGGAGCAAATGTTTCATCAAAGTCAATCCCTTCAACTTGAGTGTACCCTTGAGCAACGAGACGAGCTTTGTTTCTGACAACTTGACCATGCTCATCTTGCTTGTTGCAATATATCCATTTGGTGCCTATTATATTGTGCTTGCGAGGATTAGGACGCTTAACCAGTTCCCATACATTATTCAGCTCAAACTGTTGAAGCTCTTCTTGCATAGCTTGAATCCATTCAGGTTCCATGAAGGCTTCTTCAACTTTCTTGGGTTTAGATATTGAGACGAATGCGAAGTGCCCACAGAAATTTGCTAGTTGTGTTGCCCTTGAACGAGTGAGTGGACCTGGTGCATTGATGCTATCAATTATTCTCTCAATCTGTACTTCATTTGCAACACAAAGATGTACATGACGAAGATTTTGCTCTTGCTGATCATTGTCATCGTTTGAGGGATTGTCTTCAGGTGGTATGATTTCTCCAGTTCCCATAAGTTTGATTGATTCACTGGATGGAACTTCATCTAGCACATTTGGCAGGTGCTCTCTTTGTGAGTCGTTCGTCTCATCAAACCGCACATCCACTGTTTCAACCACTTGATAGTGAAAAAGGTTGAAGACTCTGTAGGAATGCGAATCTTTTCCATATCCAAGCATAAAACCCTCATGTGCTTTTCGTGCAAATTTTGAAGTGTGATGTGGATCCTTGATCCAGCACCTGGCGCCAAATACTCTGAAGTAACTGACGTTTGGCTTCTTGCCAGTAAGGAGCTCATAGGATGTCTTGTTCAGAAGCTTGTGAAGATAAACACGGTTGATGATATGGCATGCAGTATCAATGGCTTCAGGCCAGAACTTTTTTGGAGTCTTGTATTCATCAAGCATCATTCGGGCCATCTCAATAAGTGTTCTGTTCTTGCGTTCGATGACTCCATTCTGCTGTGGCGTGTATGGAGCTGAGAATTCATGTGTGATGCCTAAAGTATCAAGATATGTATCTAGGCCGGTGTTCTTGAATTCAGTGCCATTGTCACTTCTGATGTGTTTTATCTTGGCGCCATAGTTGTTCATTGCTCGATTGGCGAAGCGTCTGAAGACATCCTGCACTTCAATCTTGTAGAGGATTATATGCACCCAAGTATATCTTGAATAATCATCAACAATGACAAAGCCATAGAGACAAGCAGTAGTAGTAAGAGTTGATTAATGAGTGGGACCGAAAAGATCCATGTGGAGCAGTTCGAAGGGTTTGGTCGTTGTCATGATTGTCTTTGAGGGATGCTTGGCCCTCGTCATCTTTCCTGCTTCACAGACACCGCATAAGTGATCCTTCTTGAACTTGATGCCCTCGATGCCTATGACATGCTTCTTCCTTGCAAGGGTGTGGAGGTTCCTCATGCCAGCATGCCCTAGCCTCCGATGCCAGAGCCAGCATTCAAAAGCTTTTGCTAGAAGATACACGACAAGTTGTGGTCCTGCTGAGAAATCTACCATGTACAAATCATCTTTCCGATACACTTCAAACACTAGAGACTTGTCAGATTTCATTAGAACAAGGCAACGATATTTTCCAAATATCACAATCATGTTTAAATCACAAAGCATTGAGACAGACATTAAGTTGAAACCAAGGGATTCAACAAGCATGACTTTATCCATGTGTTGATCCTTTGAGATTGCAACTCTACCTAGACCCAATACCTTGCTTTTACCAGTGTCAGCAAATGTGATGTGACTTTTGTCAGATGGACGTAAAGTTGAGTCCATGAGAAGGCTTCGCTTGCCAGTCATGTGATTGGTACACCCACTATCAATAATCCATTCTGAAACTGCTGGTGTCGTACCCTACAGTGCAGTTAGGGGGATAGGCTTCACGAAGAGAATTGTGAAGCAAAAACATTTGACGAACCAGTGGATTATTAAAGCTTAGATCGAGATTAGGACTGATAGGCCAAGTAGCAAGCGATTTAGGAACAAAGTACATAATAAGACCATTTGGGCATTTGATCTTGCGCCCTACAAGATGTTTAAGGTCCCCAGCAATAGCGTTAGACGATTTTGGTTTTCGTCTGGAGACCTTTCCCTGCAAAAGAGAGTTAAGCTTTCTTAGCCACCCACATCTTCAAGGGTGGCTTCGAAGCAATGAGTCTAAGTGTAGCATCTGAGAACTTTGGCTTTGGAGCTCTAGCAAAAAGTCTTGCAGGTGGAAAATAGTACTCATAAGAATAAGCAGAATAGTTCTTGGTCTTATGAACATGGCGGTTTGATGAACCACGCTCATTTTCATAGGCCTGAGTATGGCTTCCCTGCAAAACATTTGTGTTAGTGCGACTCAGGTGAGTCCTCTGTCTGTATGAAGCGTTTGGACCATATGAAGCCTGTGGTCTGGGGTTTGTCTTCTTCACCTGTGGTGTCATGATGACATTCACAGGAAGATTCTCCAAACACTTTTTCGGCACCTAGATCTTCTTCATAGGCGGTCCATTCCTGCAGTTAGTACCAATATACCTGGCAAACACTTCACCATTCTGATTCTTAAACAGTTTATAGTTTGCATCAAAGGATTCATCAATAACAATGGGATTAGCACAAGTGAAGCCAGATAGGGTGGATGGATCCGCTGAAGGTTCCTTTGCAGCAACCCATGTGGTTTTGGGGTACTGCTCAGGTTTCCAGTAAGAGCCATCAGCATTCATTTTCCTTTCGAACCCAACACCCTCTTTCCTAGGGTTTCGGTTCAGGATCTGCCTTTTGAGGACATCACATAGTGTTTGATGCCCTTTGAGACTTTCGTACATCCTTGTTTCAAGCAATGTCTTCAACCTAGCATTCTCACCAGCAATAGCAGTGGTATCCTCAGCATAGGGGTTAGTTACCACATCAACAGTTGAAGATATTGCAATAGTAGCAGCAGTAGAACATTCAGCAACAGAAGTAGCGTTATCACGCTCAAGGCATTTAAGACATGGTGGTTCAAATCCTTCCTGAGCGGGACTGATCTGTTCAGCACGAAGTGACTCGTTTTCCTTTTGAAGATCTTCATGAGCCGCTCTCAATCTCTCAAGATCTTGCTTCCTTTGAAGATAATCATAGGAAAGCTTTTCATGAGTTGTTGAGAGCATTTCATGACGACTTTCAAGTTCCTCATACTTAACGTGAAGATTTTTATGTCTTCAACTAAGGACTGAGATCGAGTCATTTCAGCGTCTAATAGATCATCGCTTTTGTCTAACAGTTTTTGAATATGTTCCATAGCTTTCTATTGTTCAGTTGCAATTTTAGCAAGTGTTTTGTAGCTGGGTTTGGAACCACAATCAGAGTCATCTTCACTAGATGTTTGATAGTGAGTAGTGCGTGTGTTTACCTTGGCACCGCATGCCATGAAGTAGTAGGTAGGAGCGGAGTAGTCCTTGATATTTGCATCGGTGTCAGTGATGAAGTCATTGTCTTCAGTGTTGAAGATGGACTTGGCAACGTATGCTGTAGCCAGACTCGCAACGCCAGAATCGGACTCCTCCTCAGACTCCACCTCCGCCTCCTCAGAAGCTGACTCCTCCTCTGAATCCATTTCCTTACCAACAAACGCACATGCCTTGCCAGATGAGCTCTTCTTGTGTGATGAAGACTTTGAGGAGGACTTGGAAGAAGACTTTGAGTATTTCTTCTTCTTCTTGTCATCAGAATCATACTCCTTGCTCTTCTTTTTCTTCTTGTTTTCAATGTCCCACTGCGGACACTCAGAGATGTAGTGGCCAGGTTTCTTGCACTTGTGGCATGTTTTCTTCTTGTAGTCATGAGCAGAAGCTTCATCATTCCTTGAGCTTGATCATGAAGACTTTCTGAAGCCTTTCTTATTGGTGAATTTTTGGAACTTCTTCGCAAGCATAGCAAGCTCCTTTCCAATGTCTTCAGGATCATCAGAACTGCTGTCAGATTCTACTTCAGATGAGGAGACAGCTTTTGCCTTCAAGGCACGAGTTCGCCCATAGTTGGGACCGTAGATATCTCTTTTCTCAGAAAGCTGAAACTCGTGTGTGTTGAGCCTCTCAAGTATGTTAGACGAATCGAGTGTCTTGAAGTCAGGATGTTCTTGAATCATCAGGGCTAGGGTGTCAAACGAGCTGTCAAGTGATCTCAGGAGTGTCTTGACGACTTCATGCTTGGTGATCTCAGTGGCGCCAAGGGCTTGAAGCTCATTTGTGATGTCAGTGAGTCGATCAAACGTGAGTTGGACATTCTCATTGTCATTTCTCTTGAAGCGGTTGAAGAGGTTGCGAAGGACACTGATTCTCTGATCTCTGTGGGTTGAGACGCCTTCGTTGACCTTGGAGAGCCAGTCCCAGACTAGCTTAGATGTTTCCAAAGCACTCACGCGGCCATACTGTCCTTTGGTCAGATGACCACAGATGATGTTCTTGGCAGTGGAGTCCAGTTGAACGAACTTCTTGACATCCGCAGCGGTGACACCTTCACTAGCCTTGGGAACGCCATTCTTGACGACATACCATAGGTCGACATCAATGGCTTCAAGATGCATGCACATCTTATTCTTCCAGTAGGGATATTCAGTTCCATCGAAGACGGGACACGCAGCGAAGACTTTAATTATCCTTGCAGTCGACATAGCTAAAACTCCAGGTGGTTAAACCGAATCACACAGAACAAGGGAGTACCTTGCTCTGATACCAATTGAAAGTGCTAGTGATCGACTAGAGGGGGGTGAATAGGCGATTTTTATGCAAGTCTTCAAAACATGGAAGTTTCGAAGACAAATGATAGAAATAAACCTATTTCCATGCAGCGGAAGGTAGACTACACTAGGCAAACCATAGTCAAGTATTCAATGAAGTGAAAGCACAATGACTAATAGCAGCTAGGCGGTAAGGATCAGGTAGGAAGATATTGTGAAGCCAATCAGAACAAGCAGTCACTCAGTGAAGACAAAAGATAATGCAATCATACAATGACTTCACAAGGACCAACAGTAAGTAAAGGGAAGGGAAGGATGAAACCAGTGACTCGTTGAAGACAATGATTTGTTGGACCAGTTCCAACTGCTGTGACAGTTGTACGTCTGGTTAGGGCGGCTAGGTATTTAAAGCTGAGGACACACAGTCCCGGACACCCAGTCCTGAACACGCAGCTCAGGACACCCAGTCCTCACCGTATTCCCCTTGAGCTAAGGTCACACAGATCTCGCCCAATCACTCTGGTAAGTCTTCAAGGTAGACTTCCAAACCTTCACAGACTTCGTTCACCGGCGATCCACAATGACTCTTGGATGCTCAGAACACGACGCCTAACCGACTGGAGGATTCACATCCTCAAGTGTAATAAGTCTTCAGATCACACAGACAAGAAGACTTAAGTGATGCCTAACACTCTTTGGCTCTAGGTGTTTAGGGCTTTATCCTCGCAAGGAATTCTCTCTCAAAGGCTTCGAGGTGGGTTGCTCTCAAACGACAAAAGTCGTACTCTAACTCTGAGCAGCCAACCGTTTATGGTTGTAGGGGGTGGGTTATTTATAGCCACTAGGCAACCCGACCTGATTTGTATGAAATGACCCTGGGTCACTAAGGAACTGACACGCGTTTCAACGGTCAGATTTCAAACGCACACGACAACTTTACTTGGGCTACAAGCAAGGCTGACTTATCCAACTCTGGACAAGATTTGCTCTCACAGTCTTCACTCGAAGACATAGGATTTTGGTTAAGCATCACTTCAGTCATTCTGACTGTTTCTCTTGGACCCCACTTAACAGTACGGTGGTTCCTATGACTCAACAAAGAAAAACACAGAACGACGAAACTGCTAAGTCTTCGCGCTCCATAGTCTTCACGCGATGTCTTCTCTTGTCATAGTCTTCAATGTGAATGTCTTCACATACCACCTTCGACTTCAATGTCTTCATACATTTTTAGGGGTCATCTCTGGTAGGATAACCGAATCAATGAGGGACTTCTACCTGTGTTATCCTGCAATTCTCACAAACACATTAGTCCCTCAACTAGGTTTGTCATCAATACTCCAAAACCAACTAGGGGTGGCACTAGATGCACTTACAGAAACATGATGCAAAATGGACGTATCACAACGCTTGGAGGAGCAACTACCTCCCGGCACGGCCATAGTGCCATACATAGATGTGGTCGAGCAGGCGCCGCTCACGAAATCCGCCACGACCGCTGGCGGTACATCCAGTATCAGGTAGATTTATAGGCCACCTACAAGGAGATGGACGAGGTAGCGGATGAGGTCTTCGGCGGGAGCGAGGAGGAGGAGGGCATTACCAACTCCGCTACGGCCGTGCCCCGCTGTCACGACCACGAAGCCGACACGTCCACAAGTGCCGCCGGCAACGAGGAAGAGAGAGTATGGGAGGTCAACGGTGCTCGAGTCACATGAAGGACACCATTCCTCTCCTCCCATTCAAGCCAAGCTTGGTGGGCTAAACATCGTCGGCCGATTAGCCGGTTGGCGGTGATGTGGAGGCATACAACTTCACTTCCATAGGCTCATGGTTGTGGAGGTGGAGCTGGAGACTGCCGAGACAGAGCTAGAGACCGCGAAGGCGGGGCTAGAGCTTCATTTTGCTGTGCTCATGCCCGGACGGACACCGGGGATCATTTAGATTAGGTTTAGAGTCGGGTTTAGTTAAAATCTGTATGAATTGTAATGATTGTGCTCTGCTTTATATGAAAATCCACGTGTTTGCATTAATTTCGTCTGGTTAGTTGAATAGTGTTTGAAATGTATGCGGGCAGCGTTGGATACTGATTCACGATTCGGTGCCCACGGCTGGTCTCCCTGTCCGCAAATGGATGTGGGAGAAAATTTGCATGTCAACGTTGGAGATGCCCTAAGAACTACTTCTACACTATATCTTCGTCGTGGAGTTTTCTCCAAGCACTTTCTTTTCTTTCTCTTGGTGTCTAGGGCAAGTTCTTCCCTTCCATGGATTCACCTTCTCTCTACCTGTCACTCCAGCGGCCGCTGACGGGGAGGGGAATCCCGATGCCTTTGCTTCGGCTAGTAGTTTAGATTTTTTTAGTCCTCACAGGTACAGCGTTTGGATTGATGATGACCCTTCTCCTTCAATTTTTTCTTCCGGGCTCCGATTGTCCTTAAATTCATTCATCTGGGTGTAGTCGACGAAGCTCTGACATAGATTTCTTCCGTCTTCTTGGGGAGGCGAGGTTAGGATTTCTCAACGTGCGTGTGCGATATTTGATGTCTGTTGCTTCAGATCTATTCAAGGGATCTGCGACGACAACTGCAACTACAAAGCGCTGGTCCTTTTTTTTGAAGCCCCACCCATAGAACAATAATTCTACGGTATTTTCTATTAATAAAAAGTAAAGTACAATTTACAAAGGACCTGCAAGAGGCCCTTAAGAGGGAAGAAAAAAACTACCCTAGGCCTGTTTTAGGAATAAGATCATCACTTTATATGTTATTTTCTATCCATTGTGAGAAACTGGAAAAATGCTTATTCTTAATCCCGTGTTTAAGAAGGAGAATGTCTTGCTTGATATAATATCTCCATGCTTGCAAGGTTGGTTGTTGTGTACATGCATGAAGACTTCCTGACTGTCATCGACTTGGTCAAGCCGGCTCTGATAGGGAAGCAAAAATAGCTGTGCGTCGACATCTCGTTCTGATGGCGGTAGTGGTTGTTCCATGGTATAGAGATCAAAATGTAAAAAAATTGGGATACGTTGTACTTCTATATAAATCTTTATAACAGATCTAGATCTTTTTTCGTGAAAAAGAGGAAGCATAATATTCCAGTAGATTAGGATATTATTCAGCAATGTATAAGTATTATACGTAGTAGGTTAGCCCATTATTTACCTTTCCATATAAATATTATTGTATACAATAATATGATTTTATTTGATAACATAATAATTTGTCAAGTATTTATTGGTTTAGGAAAGAAAATATATATTTATTTTGTAATACAATTTGAAGTGGGATAGTTGAGGCACTTTTTAGTAACTAGATCATACCCCGCGCATTGTTGCGGAACTTTTAGTTAATATTCGATGTTTAAAAACATGAGGAAGCTTATGAAACATACTATAAGTAGATGTAAAAAAGTTGTTTGGAACAAATATTGTTTAGAGTAATGCTGAGTGCACGAGAAAAATAATTAATGATTATTTGTGGTAGACTGCATGCACATGAAGAATTAGTGGGAAATCATTTTTAAATGATGGACCTAATTGATCATGTGGATAGTTTGCATGTCAAGATAAATAGAATAGTAGGGATGAATCTCTTAGGTATATAAAACAACCAGTGAAAAAAAACAAGGACATGAAAAATAATATCAAAATTAGGAAAAGATGGAGGAATGGACCTAGTAAGGTCGGATCAAAGAGGAGTGAACACAGAACCTATGTCTTTTAGGTAGGAAAAAGTAGGATACTCCTTCCCTTTCATTTTATAGGGATTATCTTGAAAATTTTGTTTTTCCATTTTATAATTCTTAATTTTATTACTTTCATTCACATGTTTAGATTTTTAAGGTGCATTAAATCACTGCATGCAAGGATTACGAGAAAACTCACAAATGCATATACAGTAAAAGTTCTTTGTCATTTATTGGTCACACATGCATGCATTGCAATTAACATACATTTGGTAAACACAATTTCTTGAGAAAAATGAGCCCATTAATTAAGTATTTTTGTAAACTATAAAATTATTCAATCGTTCACAATCTACTTCAGTTCGTGAGATTTTTGAATTGAGACCTATAAATTAGAAGAGCGGGAGTAGGAGAGAAGCAGAAGAAATTGGCCGAGGGTGAAATGACCGGAGGTGTTGGGGAACGTAGTAATTTCAAAAAAATTCCTACGCACACTCAAGATCATGGTGATGCATAGCAATGAGAGGGGAGAGTGTTGTCCACGTACCCTCGTAGACCGAAAGCGGAAGCGTTATAACAACGCGGTTGATGTAGTCGTACGTCTTCATGGGCCGACCGATCAAGCACCAAAACTATGACACCTCCGAGTTCTAGCACACGTTTAGCTCGATGCAGATCCCCGGATTCCGATCCAGCAAAGTGTCAGGTAAGAGTTCTGTCAGCACGACGGCGTGGTGACGATCTTGATGTTCTACCGTCGCAGGGCTTCGCCTAAGCACCGCTACAATATTATCGACGATTATGGTGGAGGGGGCACCGCACACGGCTAAGAGATCTCAAGGAACAATTGTTGTGTCTAGAGGTGCCCCCCTGCCCCCGTATATAAAGGAGCAAGGGGGAGGGGCGGCCGGCCATGATGAGGCGCGCCAGGGAGGAGTCCTACTCCTACCGGGAGTAGGACTCCCTCCTTTTCCTTGTCCAAGTAGGAGAGGGGGAAGGAAGGGAGAGAGGAGAGGAAGGAAAGGGGGGGGCGCCGCCCCTCCCTCCTTGTCCAATTCGGACTAGGGGGAGAGGGGGCGCGCGGCCTGCCCCGGCCGCCCCTCCTCTTCTCCACTTTAGGCCCATGAGGCCCATTAACCCCCCGGGGGGTTCCAGTAACCCCCCGGTACTCCGTTTTTATCCGAAACTTCTCCGGAACACTTCCAGTGTCCGAATATAGCCGTCCAATATATCAATCTTTATTTCTCGACCATTTCGAGACTCCACGTCATGTCCCCGATCTCATCCGGGACTCCGAACTACCTTAGGTACATCAAATCACATAAACTCATAATACAATCGTCACCGAAACTTTAAGCGTGCGGACCCTACGGGTTCGAGAACTATGTAGACATGACTGAGACACGTCTCCGGTCAATAACCAATAGTGGAACCTGGATGCTCATATTGGCTCCCACATATTCTACGAAGATCTTTTATCGGTCAGACCGCATAACAACATATGTTGTTCCCTTTGTCATCGATATGTTACTTGCCCGAGATTCGATCGTCGGTATCTCAATACCTAGTTCAATCTCGTTACCGGCAAGTCTCTTTACTCGTTCAGTAATACATCATCTCGCAACTAACTCATTAGTTGCAATGCTTGCAAGGCTTAAGTGATGTGCATTACCGAGAGGGCCTAGAGATACCTCTCCGACAATCGGAGTGACAAATCCTAGTCTCGAAATACGCCAAACCAACAAGTACCTTCGGAGACACCTGTAGAGCACCTTTATAATCACCCAGTTACGTTGTGACGTTTGGTTGCACACAAAGTGTTCCTCTGGTAAACGGGAGTTGCATAATCTCATAGTCATAGGAACATGTATAAGTCATGAAGAAAGCAATAGCAACAAACTAAACGATCAAGTGCTATGCTAATGGAATGGGTCAAGTCAATCACATCATTCTCCTAATGATGTGATCCCATTAATCAAATGACAACTCATGTCTATGGTTAGGAAACATAACCATTTTTTATCAACGAGCTAGTCAAGTAGAGGCATACTAGTGACACTCTGTTTGTCTATGTATTCACACATGTATTATGTTTCCGGATAATACAATTCTAGCATGAATAATAAACATTTATCATGATATAAGGAAATAAATAATAACTTTATTATTGCCTCTAGGGCATATTTCCTTCAGTCTCCCACTTGCACTAGAGTCAATAATCTAGTTCACATCGCCATGTGATTTAATACCAATAGTTCACATCACCATGTGATTAACACCCATAGTTCACATCGACATGTGACCAACACCCAAAGGGTTTACTAGAGTCAATAATTTAGTTCACATCGCTATGTGATTAACACCCAAAGAGTACTGAGGTGTGATCATGTTTTGCTTGTGAGAGAAGTTTAGTCAACGGGTCTGCCACATTCAGATCCGTAAGTATTTTGCAAATTTCTATGTCAACAATGCTCTGCACAGAGCTACTCTAGCTAATTTCTCCCACTTTCAATATGTATCCAGATTGAGATTTAGAGTCATCTGGATCAGTGTCAAAATTTGCATCGACGTAACCCTTTACGACGAACCTTTTGTCACTTCCATAATCGAGAAACATATCCTTATTCCACTAAGGATAATTTTGACCAATGTCCAGTGATCTACTCCTAGATCACTATTGTACTCCTTTGCCAAACTCAGGGCAGGGTATACAATAGGTCTGGTAAACAGCATGGCATACTTTATACAACCTATGGCTAAGGCATAAGGAATGACTTTCATTCTCTCTCTATCTTTTGCCGTTGTCGGGTTTTGAGTCTTACTCAACTTCACACCTTGTAACACAGGCAAGAACTCCTTCTTTGACTGTACCATTTTGAACTACTTCAAAATCTTGTCAAGGTATGTACTCATTGAAAAACTTATCAAGCATCTTGATCTATCTCTATAGATCTTGATGCTCAATATGTAAGCAGCTTCACCGAGGTCTTTCTTTGAAAAACTCCTTTCAAACATTCCTTTATGCTTTGCAGAATAATTCTACATTATCTCTGATCAACAATATGTCATTCACATATACGTATCAGAAATGCTGTTGTAGCGACCAGACCTCAAACAGTCTGATCTCTATGCTCCGGTGTCATCCCTGGATTAGTAATGCTGACACCACATGGTACTCGGAGGATTTATAGCAGAGTAGCAATCATACACTTATTACATCGAGTGTCACAAAAGAGAACTTAATACAATAATATGGCATAAGGCCATCTAATAACGATAACAGCGGAAGGCTTGGAAGATAAGTGAGTCCATCAACTCCAACGGCATCACTGAGTATAGAACCACGACCTAAAACTCCTTACTCGTCGTCTGAAAAGTCTGCAACATTAACGTTGCAGCCCGAAACGGGTCAGCACATGGAATATGCTGGCAGTGTAACACATAGAGAGTAATGGAATGAAACGGCTATACTATATGCATATTTGGCTGGTGGAAAGCTCTATGGTTACAGTTTTGCGTAAAGCCAATTTTTCCCTACTTCAAAGGAATAAATTTATTTAACTATCAAGGTAGTTGTTAAACATTGAGAATGGTTGACAGCATTCTCAATCCCAATTAAGCATCATCATTAAACAAAACCCAACAAAATTAATTTAGAGTAACATGTTGAGATTCACATGATAATCCAGGTACTAGATACTCAAGATGTCCATAACCGGGGACACGGCTAACCATGATTAGTTTATTACACTCTGCAGAGGTTTGCGCACTTTTCCCCACAAGACTCGATCGCCTCCGTTGGGTTTCTCGCACTACAGGTGTTTGAGAAGACGGATGACCGAGACATAGTCTTTCAGAAGCGCTAGCACCTTACGATCGGGTAGACCGTACCACCTACATCCCCTACATCTGCTAGTCTACCACTGTAAGAGTTCGCACGACTTAGTCAACTATGCTAGAGCCCATAATAGCTTGTGGCTGCACACGGAAGTTTCTAGTATGAATAGTCTCATGATCCCTTTGAGCCTGGGTGGCGGTCCAAAAGAAAACAGGCAAGTCCTGGAATACCCAGGTGCCTCAATCCACCCAGATGTGTGTTTAAGTTGCCACCTTAGATAAACCATTAATTAACAAAACTCACATCTGTCATGGATATCACTCACCCAATCCACGTCTACTAGCATAGCATGGCATAATAAGCAAACGTAGAAGTAACTCCCAAAGGTTTGATAATAAACAGGTAATAGGTACTACCTCATCTACTTCCCATCCCACAATTTAATTAGATCCTAACCTTGCAATGTGTGAGGATTGATCTAATGCAATAAAACTGGGTAGTAGAAAAGGTATGATCAAAGTGTTACTTGCCTTGCTGATCATCCGGGAAACCTAGCGATTCGAAGTAACAAGCGGCGCACTCCGGGTATTCTATCACAGACAAACAAACAAGCATACAATAAGTACTCAACTAATGCACAGGTAAAACTCAAATAAGAGATCTAACCAGAAGGTTCAACTTAAGAACTCCGGTTGGCAAAAAGAATCAAATCGAACGAAGCAACGAAAATCAAACGGCGAAAGAAAACAACTTCGTTCTACTAATCTGGATCTAGGGCAAATTTTACAGTAGCAAAATCTTGTTTAAGTTGGTTAAACGGATAGAGGGTTTCGAGACGAAACTCTAGGCGCTTGAATCGCCTGATTCTGATAAACGAGCGAAAAGTTATACTAAAACGAAAATCGGATCAGGAATCGCGATCAGAAAAATCACGGATTTAAGTCGAGAAAAAGAAAAACGACGAACGCTCGCTAAATAAATAAACCGAAAAAACCGATCTATTTAAAAAAACCGAATCTAAAAAAACCAACGGAAAAACCGAACGGTTTTTCGAAGAAAAAAACCGGCACGGATTTCGAGGCAGCGGCGGACCTCGGGCGGTGGCGGCGGCGGCGAGGCGGCGCGGCGGCGGCGGGTGCTGGGGGCGGCTCGGGCTAGGGTTAGCTCTGGCTGGGCCTCCCCCCCGGCTTAAATAGCCTAACGGGCCGGGAGTCCTAGTCGGACACGGCCCTAGGTCGGTTCGATTTTTTTTTGTAATTACGCGCAGAATAAAAATAAAAATAAATACTAAACGGACTCCAAAAATTCCGACATAAATTTTCCCGGGCTTCTAAAATCAAGCCGCACAAGGTGAACATTTATTTGGGACCTAAATGCAACTTTGAAAAACGCACATTTTTCCTAAATTCAAATAAAACACCGAAAAACTACGAAATAAAATCTTATTTGATTTTATTATTAAATCCTCAATATTTCTTTATTTTGGAAAGTCATTTTATTCCCTCTCTCATATTTTTGTAATAGAAATAATTGATGATAAAATAAATAAAATCAAATGATTCTATTCTCAAAATTTGAGAAAACGAAATCCCCAACTCTCTCCGTGGGTCATTGAGTTGCGTAGAATTTCTAGGATCAACCAAAATGCAAAATAAAATATGGTATGCAATGATGATCTAATGTATAACATTCCAAATTGAAAATTTGGGATGTTACAAACCTACCCCCCTTAAGATGAATCTCGCCCTTGAGATTCGGGTTGGCTAGAAAATAGGTGAGGGTGGTCCTTGAGCAAATCTTCTTCTCGCTCCTAGGTGGCTTCATCCTCCGTGTGGTGGCTCCACTGAACTTTGCAAAACTTGATAACCTTGCTGCGAGTGACTCGACTGGCAAACTCGAGAATCTTAATTGGTTTCTCCTCGTACGTCAAATCGTTATCCAACTGAATAGTTTCCAAAGGCACTGTGTCTCTCAAAGGTATGTCAGCCATCTCCGCGTGACATTTCTTTAACTGAGAAACGTGGAACACATCATGAACTCCTGACAATCCTTCAGGCAATTCCAACTTGTAGGCCACTTCTCCCATACGCTCCAAAACTCGATATGGTCCTACAAATCGTGGTGCTAACTTCCCTTTAACTCCAAAACGCTTTGTTCCCCGAAGTGGAGATACTCGAAGATAAGCTCTATCTCCGACTTCGTAAACTGTCTCCTTGCGTTTAGAATCTGCATAACTTTTCTGTCTGGACTGGGCTATCTTGAGCCTATCGCGAATCAACTTCACCTTCTGTTCAGACTCTTTAATCAAGTCAGGTCCAAACAACTGGCCGTCTCCAACTTCGTCCCACGATAACGGTGTCCTGCACCTCCTTCAGTACAAGGCTTCGAAAGGGGCCATCTTAAAACTGGTTTGGTAACTGTTGTTGTAAGAGAACTCTGCATATGGCAAATTATCGTCCCAACTAGATCCATAATCTAGCGCACAAGCTCTCAGCATATCCTCCAAAATCTGATTGACTCTCTCGGTCTGTCCATCTGTCTGTGGATGGAAAGCTGTACTGAATTCTAGCCTGGTACCCAAAGTTTCGTGCAACTACTTCCAGAACTTTGAGGTAAACTGGGTTCCTCTATCTGATACGATACTCCTCGGAACTCCATGTAGACATACGATCCTGGTCATGTATATCTTTGCCAATTTAGCACTGGTGTAAGTGGTCTTTACTAGGATGAAATGAGCTACTTTCGTCAATCGATCGACTACAACCCAAATCGAGTCATAGCCTAAACGAGTCCTGGGTAATCCCGTGATAAAATCCATGCCTAGCTTATCCCACTTCCATTCGGGTATCGGCAATGGTTGTAACAATCATGCTGGCTTCTGATGCTCTGCCTTTACTCTCTGACATACATCACAAACTGCTACATACTCCGCAATATCCTTCTTCATTCCAGTCCACCAGAAAATATCCTTCAGATCCAAATACATCTTGGTATTTCCTGGGTGAATTGAATACGGTGAGTCGTGTGCCTCTTGCAAAATCAACTTCCTGATCTCCGGGTCATTGGGCACGTAAACACGGTCTTCAAACCATAGGGTATCATGCTCATCCTCACGAAATCCTTTAGCTTTTCCTTTGCTCAGTTTCTCCTTAATGGTGGCAATCTCTTTGTCAGTCTTCTGAGCTTCTCTGATTCTATCCATCAAAGTTGACTGAATCTCCAATGCTACTACATAGCCTCTCGGAACTATTTCCAAACATAGTTCACGAAGATTTTCTATTAACTCCTTGGGTATTTCTCCCGTCATTAACGTATTGACATGACTCTTACGGCTTAATGCGTCAGCTACTACATTAGCCTTTCCGGGGTGATAATGCAATTTCATATCATAATCCTTGATGAGCTCCAACCATCTCCTTTGTCTGAGATTCAACTCCTTCTGTGTGAAAATGTACTTCAAACTCTTAAGATCCGTGTACACCTCACAATGGTTTCCAATGAGGAAATGCCTCCATGTTTTCAATGCATGCACTACGGCTGCTAACTCCAAATCATGCGTGGCATAATTCAACTCATGAGGCTTCAGTTGTCTTGAGGCATATGAAACAACTCTCCCTTCCTGCATAAGCACTGATCCAAGTCCTCGACGTGAAGCGTCGCAATACACCTCATAATCTTTGGTCTGGTCTGGCAAAATCAACACTGGTGAGGTAACCAAGCGTTTCTTCAACTCCTGGAAACTAGCCTCACATTCCTCTGTCCATATGAACTTGGTGTCTTTCTTTAACAACTTAGTCATAGGCTTCGCAATCTTTGAGAAATTCTCAATAAATCTCCGGTAGTATCCTGCGAGTCCAAGAAAACTCCGGATCTCTCCAACTGTTGTTGGGGCTTCCCACTTGGTCACGGTATCAACTTTAGTGGGATCAACTGCTATACCTTCTCCAGATATAACGTGTCCGAGGAATCCTACTTCCTTCAACCAAAACTCACATTTGCTGAACTTGGCATATAATTGATGTTCTCTGAGCTTTCCAAGTACCAAACGCAAATGCTCCTTATGCTCCTCTTCATTCTTCGAATAAACCAGGATATCATCAATGAACACTACGACGAACTTATCCAAGAACTCCATAAACACTTTGTTCATCATGTTCATAAAATAGGCAGGTGCGTTAGTCAGACCAAATGACATAACGGTATACTCGTACAGCCCATACCTGGTGGTAAAAGCTGTCTTCGGAATATCCTGTTCTCGAATCTTCAACTGGTGGTATCCTGATCGCAGATCGATCTTGGAAAATACCTTAGCTCCTTGCAATCGATCAAACAGATCATTGATCATTGGTAGTGGGTACTTGTTCTTGATCGTTACTTCATTCAATCCTCGATAATCAACAACCATCCTTAACGATCCATCCTTCTTCTCCACTAGAAGTACTGGCGATCCCCAAGGCGAAGAACTTGGGCGGATATATCCCTTATCCAGTAACTCCTTAATCTGCTTCTTAATTTCCACCAAATCCTTTGCTGGCATCCTATATGGTCTCTTTGATATTGGCCCTGTGCCTGGCAATAGCTCAATCAAAAACTCAATATCTCTATCCGGTGGCATGCCTGGCAACTCCTCTGGAAATACTTCAGGGAAATCCCTTACCACTGGTACTTCCTCCTGCACAACTCCTGTTAGGCAATTTACTTGAGTCCTCTTTGGCACATGCCGGGATACATACTTGATCCTTCTCCCTTCTGGGGTGGTAAGCAAAATTGACTTACTAGCACATTCAATATTCCCTTCATACTTTGATAACCAATCCATGCCTAATATCACATCCAATCCTTGGGATTCCAATACTATTAGGTCTGAGGGAAAAACATAGTTACCAATCCTTAATGGTAACCGATCACACCATAGACTAGCCACATACTCTGCTCCAGGCGAGGTTACTAACATGGGTGACCTAAGGGCTTGGGTTGATAGGTTATACTTATCCACAAATCCCCTTGAGATGTATGAATGCGATGCACCAGTATCAAAAAGAACGAGTGCAGTAAATGACTTAACCAAAAACTTACCTATTACTGCATCGGGCTGAGCTTCAACCTCCTCCACGCTAACGTGGTTCACCTGTCCCCTGTTGAAAGGGTTCGGCTTCTTCCCAGAACTTCCATTGCCATTTTGGCCTTCAGGACATTCATTGGCATAATGTCCGGTCTTCTGACACTTAAAGCAAGTGACTTGGCTCAGGTCCTTCTTGGCTGGGGTTGATGGGTTGGTGCGATTCTGGCCGTTGCTTCCTCCATTGCCATTACCATTCTTGGTGCCATTGTGATTGTGCGAGCTACCTCCTCCATGGGTATGCTGAAAATGTCCTCCCGGTCTAGGGGTAAAACGTGGCTTCTGCTGAGCTCCTGAATTGTACTTCCCTTGTCCATACTTCCTCTTGCGATTCTCAATTTGCTGCTGCTTCCCTTCAATCATAAGAGCACGATCTACCAACTCCTGGTAGTTGTTGAAGGTTGCTACCATCAACTGCATGCTCAACTCATCATTCAGTCCTTCCAGAAACTTCTCCTGCTTAGCTGCATCCGTAGCGACGTCATCTGGGGCATAACGTGCTAACTTACTAAAGTCCTCCACATACTGGCCAACTGTCCGTCCTCCTTGGCGCAAGTTGCGAAACTCACGCTTCTTCATGGCCATAGCTCCTGCTGAAACATGTGCAGTACGAAAAGCCTGCTGAAACTGGTCCCATGTGACAGTGTCGACTGGGAAAGTGGCTGTGAAATTCTCCCACCATGATGCTGCGGGTCCTTCTAACTGATGTGCGGCAAACTTCACCTTCTCCGCATCTGTGCATCCTGCTGTGGTCAACTCCCTAGCTGTCTTGCGGAGCCAATCATCTGCTACTATCGGCTCGGTGCTACTGGAAAACACCGGCGGATTCAGCCTAAGAAAACGGGCTAAGTGATCAACAGGTGGTGGTGGTGGTGGTGGGTTGTTGTTGTTGTTCCCCTGATTCAATGTGTTCTGCTGCTGGATCAACTGGGTGAGCTCCGGTGGAAAGGCAAATCCGGGGTCACGTCTCGGAGGCATCTGAGGGTTTAGAAAAGATGAGATGTAAGAATAGAGGGGGTCTAAAGAGAAAACACTACCCATATGCACATGAGGCAAAAGCAAACAATTCACTTCATTCAATCAAACAAGGGCATACAATCGATCTATCTATCGCAAAAGTGCTCGGACTACTATATTTACATGGTGGACTACTACTACTGATGAGGTGGTCTACTAGAAATATTCTTCGGTTGCAGACTCCATGATATCTGCTCCAGCTTCATCAACATAGTCATCATCGCTACTATCTGGATCCGAAGTCGGTGCCGTCGATGATGATGTAGTCTTCCGGGCTAATCTCCTTGGGTTCTTCGTCTTCCTCTACTGGCGTAGGGCCTCCCATAAATATTCCAATCTTCTTGATCAGGTCGTCATTCTTCTCCACCAATACTTCAATTTCCTCTTCATAATCTTCACGTGTAGCCTTGAGTTCTTCCTCCAGTTCCTTGATTCTAGTCTTAGCCTTCTTCAGATCTATCATGTCGGCGCACATCTGGTTCTCCTGTCGTCGAATGTGCTGGTTTAACTCCTGGATAAAAGCTGCGATTGATCTATCCTTCCTGGTGCTGATCATCTCCCAGTGCTCATCTCGGCGCCCACAAATCTGGTAGATAGTATCCTTGAGATCATTGCGGTAGACTTCTCCAATGCGTCCCATGGCGATGTGAGCTGCCATGCTCTTTCCTAGACTCCAAGTTGGTGCATCAAAAGAAAACTCTATGGGCTCAGTGACTGGCATGAACGTCCTTCCTGGAACTTGAACTTGAATCATCCAGCGCTCTTCTTCAGGTAAAGTGGCGTTGTAGGTTCCGGTGAAGCTTGGTACTCCTATGTTCAGGTATCTAGTGACTTCCTTCAAGTGACGTCCAAAGGGTGTATCTTCATCCGGTTGCGTGAACTTGTTCCTTGCATCCGCCATCCTAAAGAGTAGAAAAGATGAGAAGTCAGAAGAGAAGAGAGTGAATAGTGATCTAGGTCTTTTAGCTTAGTGGTCGTGTCCTACAGTCAGCGTGTGCTCTGATACCATCTCTGTAGCGACCAGACCTCAAACAGTCTGATCTCTGTGCTCCGGTGTCATCCCTGGATCAGTAATGCTGACACCACACAGTACTCGGAGGATTTATAGCAGAGTAGCAATCACACACTTATTACATCGAGTGTCTCAAAAGAGAACTTATTACAATAAATATGGCTTAAGGCCATCTAATAACGATAACAGCGGAAGGCTTGGAAGATAAGTGAGTCCATCAACTCCAACGGCATCACTGAGTATAGAACCACGACCTAAAACTCCTTAATCGTCGTCTGAAAAGTCTGCAACATTAACGTTGCAGCCCGAAACGGGTCAGCACATGGAATATGCTGGCAATGTAACACATAGAGAGTAATGGAATGAAACAGCTATACTATATGCATATTTGGCTGGTGGAAAGCTCTATGGTTACAGTTTTGCGTAAAGCCAATTTTTCCCTACTTCAAAGGAATAAATTTATTTAACTATCATGGTAGTTGTTAAACATTGAGAATGGTTGACAGCATTCTCAATCCCAATTAAGCATCATCATTAAACATAACCCAACAAAATTAATTTAGAGTAACATGTTGAGATTCACATGATAATCCAGGTACTAGATACTCAAGATGTCCATAACCGGGGACACGGCTAACCATGATTAGTTTATTACACTCTGCAGAGGTTTGCGCACTTTTCCCCACAAGACTCGATCGCCTCCGTTTGGTTTCTCGCACTACAGGTGTTTGAGAAGACGGATGACCGAGACATAGTCTTTCAGAAGCGCTAGCACCTTACGATCGGGTAGACCGTACCACCTACATCCCCTACATCTGCTAGTCTACCACTGTAAGAGTTCGCACGACTTAGTCAACTATGCTAGAGCCCATAATAGCTTGTGGCTGCACACGGAAGTTTCTAGTATGAATAGTCTCATGATCCCTTTGAGCCTGGGTGGCGGTCCAAAAGAAAACAGGCAAGTCCTGGAATACCCAGGTGCCTCAATCCACCCAGATGTGTGTTTAAGTTGCCACCTTAGATAAACCATTAATTAACAAAACTCACATCTGTCATGGATATCACTCACCCAATCCACGTCTACTAGCATAGCATGGCATAATAAGCAAACGTAGAAGTAACTCCCAAAGGTTTGATAATAAACAGGTAATAGGTACTACCTCATCTACTTCCCATCCCACAATTTAATTAGATCCTAACCATGCAATGTGTGAGGATTGATCTAATGCAATAAAACTGGGTAGTAGAAAAGGTATGATCAAAGTGTTACTTACCTTGCTGATGATCCGGAAAACCTAGCGATTCGAAGTAACAAGCGGCGCACTCCGGGTATTCTATCGCAGAAAAACAAACAAGCATACAATAAGTACTCAACTAATGCATAGGTAAAACTCAAATAAGAGATCTAACCAGAAGGTTCAACTTAAGAACTCCGGTTGGCAAAAAGAATCAAATCGAACGAAGCAACGAAAATCAAACGGCGAAAGAAAACAACTTCGTTCTACTAATCTGGATCTAGAGCAAATTTTACAGTAGCAAAATCTTGTTTAAGTTAGTTAAATGGATAGAGGGTTTCGAGACGAAACTTTAGGCGCTTGAATCGCCTGATTCCGATAAACGAGCGAAAAGTTATACTAAAACGAAAATCGGATCAGGAATCGCGATCAGAAAAATCGCGGATTTAATCCGAGAAAAAGAAAAACGACAAACGCTCGCTAAATAAATAAACTGGAAAAACCAATCTATTTAAAAAAACGAATCTAAAAAACCGACGGAAAAACCGAACGGTTTTTCGAAAAATAATAATAAAAACCGGTGCGGATTTCGAGGCGGCGGCGGACCTCGGGCGGCGTGCGGCGGGCGGCGCGGCGAGGCGGCGCGGCGACGGCGGCGGCGGCGGGGAGCTGGGGCGGCTCGGGGCTAGGGTTAGCTCTGGCTGGGCCTCCCCCCGACTTAAATAGCCTAACGGGCCGGGAGTCCTAGTCGGACACGGCCCTAGGTCGGTTCGTTGTTTTTTTATAATTACGCGCAGAAGAAAAAATTAAAAGAAATAGTAAACGGACTCCAAAAGTTCCGAAATAAATTTACAAGGTGAACATTTATTTGGGACCTAAATGCAATTTTGAAAAACGCACATTTTTCCTAAATTCAAACAAAACACCGAAAAACTCCGAAATAAAATCTTATTTGATTTTATTATTAAATCGTCAATATTTCTTTATTTTGGGAAAGTCATTTTATTCCCTCTCTCATATTTTTGTAATAGAAATAATTGATGATAAAATAAATAAAATCAAATGATCCTATTCTCAAAATTTGAGAAAACTCAAATATGAAAATAACGAAATCCCCAACTCTCTCCGTGGGTCATTGAGTTGCGTAGAATTTCTAGGATCAACCAAAATGCAAAATAAAATATGGTATGCAATGATGATCTAATGTATAACATTCCAAATTGAAAATTTGGGATGTTACAGCTGTACTGCTCCCACTCACTTTCTTGTAAATACAGACTTCACCGCAAGTCTGTATAAAACTATATGCTTTGATCAACTTATCAAAGTGTATATTCCAACTCCGAGATGCTTGCACCAGTCCATAGATGCATCGTTGGAGCTTGCATATTTTGTTAGTACCTTTAGGATTGACAAAACCTTCTGGTTGCATCATATACAACTCTTCTTTAATAAATCCATTAAGAAATGCAGTTTTGTTTATCCATTTGCCAGATTTCATTAAATACAGCAATTGCTAACATGATTCGGACAGACTTAAGCATAGATACGAGTGAGAAACTCTCATCGCAGTCAACACCTTGAACTTGTCGAAAACCTTTTGCGACAATTCTAGCTTTGTAGATAGTAACACTACTATCAGCGTCTGTCTTCCTCTTAAAGATCCATTTAATCTCAATAGCTCGTCGATCAATGGGCAAGTCAATCAAAGTCCATACTTTGTTCTCATACATGGATCTCATCTCAGATTTCATGGCCTCAAGCTATTTCACGGAATCTGGGCTCATCATCGCTTCCTCATAGTTCGTAGGTTCATCATGATCGAGTAGCATGACTTCCAGAACAGGATTACCGTACCACTCTGGTGCGGATCTTACTCTGGTTGATGTACGAGGTTCGTTAGTAACTTGTTCTGAAGTTTCATGATCATTATCATTAGCTTCCTCACTAATTGCTGTAGGTGTGACAGAAACCGTTTTCTGCGATGTACTACTTTCCAATAAGGGAGCAGGTACAGTTACCTCATCAAGTTCTACTTTCCTCCCACTCACTTCTTTCGAGAGAAACTCCTTCTCTAGAAAGGATCCATTCTCAGCAACGAATATTTTGCCTTCGGATCTGTGATAGAAGGTGTACCCAACATTTTCTTTTGGGTATCCTATGAAGATACATTTCTCCGATTTGGGTTCGAGCTTATCAGGTTGAAGTTTTTTCACATAAGCATCGCAACCCCAAACTTTCAGAAACGACAACTTTGGTTTCTTGCCAAACCACAGTTCATAAGGCGTCGTCTCAACGGATTTTGATGGTGCCCTATTTAACATGAATGCGGCCGTCTCTAAAGCATAACCCCAAAACGATAGCGGTAAATCTGTAAGAGACATCATAGATCGCACCATATCAAGTAAAGTACGATTACGACGTTCGGACACACCATTACGCTGTGAAGGTGAGAAAATAACGATATCCTCCACGAGCTTCAACATTCATTGGACCATATACATCTATATGTATGATTTCCAACAAATCTGTTGCTCTCTCCATAGTACCGGAGAATGGTGTTTTAGTCATCTTGCCCATGAGGCACGGTTCGCAAGTACCAAGTGATTCCAAAAGTCCATCAGTATGGAGTTTCTTCATGCGTTTTATACCGATATGACCTAAACGGCAGTGCCACAAATAAGTTGCACTATCATTATCAACTCTACATCTTTTGGTTTCAATATTATGAATATGTGTATCACTACTATCGAGATTTATCAAAAATAGACCATTCTTCAAGGGTGCATGACCATAAAAGATATTACTCATATAAATAGAACAACCATTATTCTATGATTTAAATGAATAACCGCCTCGCATTAAACATGATCCAGATATAATGTTCATGCTCAACGCTGGCACCAAATAACAATTATTTAGGTCTAATACTAATCCCGATGGTAGATGTAGAGGTAGCGTGACGACCGCGATCACATCGACTTTGGAACCATTTCCCACGCGCATCGTCACCTCGTCCTTCGCCAGTGTTCGCTTAATCCGTAGTCCCTGTTTCAAGTTGCTAATATTAGCAACAAAACCAGTATCAAATACCCAGGTGCTACTGCGAGCTCTAGTAAGGTACACATTAATAACATGTATATCACATATACCTTTGTTCACCTTTCCATCCTTCTTATCCGCCAAATACTTCGGACAGTGCCGCTTCCAGTGACCAGTCTGCTTGCAGTAGAAGCACTCAGTTTCAGGCTTAGGTCCAGATTTGGGTTTCTTCTCTTGAGCAGCAACTTGCTTGCTGTTCTTCTTGAAGTTCCCCTTCTTCTTCCCTTTGCCCTTTTTCTTGAAACCAGTGGTCTTGTTGACCATCAACACTTGATGCTCCTTCTTGATTTCTACCTCCGCAGCTTTCAGCATTGCGAAGAGCTCGGGAATAGTCTTATTCATCCCTTGCATATTATAGTTCATCACGAAGCTCTTGTAGCTAGGTGGCAGTGATTGGAGAATTCTGTCAATGACGCAATCATCTGGAAGATTAACTCCCAATTGAATCAAGTGATTATTATACCCAGACATTTTGAGTATATGCTCACTGACAGAACTGTTCTCCTCCATCTTGCAGCTATAGAACTTATTGGAGACTTCATATCTCTCAATCCGGGCATTTGCTTGAAATATTAACTTCAACTCCTGGAACATCTCATATGTTCCATAACGTTCAAAACGTCTTTGAAGTCCCGATACTAAGCCGTTAAGCATGGTGCACTAAACTATCAAGTAGTCATCATATTGAGCTAGCCAAACGTTTAGAACGTCTGCATCTGCTCCTGCAATAGGTCTGTCCCCTAGCGGTGCATCAAGGACATAATTCTTCTATGCAGCAATGAGGATAATCCTCAGATCACGGATCCAATCCGCATCATTGCTACTAACATTCTTCAACTTAGTTTTCTCTAGGAACATATAAAAAATTAAACGGGGAGCAACATCGCGAGCTATTGATCTACAACATAGATATGCTAATACTACCAGGACTAAGTTCATGATAAATTAAAGTTCAATTAATCATATTACTTAAGAACTCCCACTTAGAAAGACATCCCTCTAATATTCTAAGTGATCACGTGATCCAAATCAACTAAACCATAACCGATCATCACGTGAAATGGAGTAGTTTTCAATGGTGAACATCACTATGTTGATCATATCTACTATATGATTCACGCTCGACCTTTCGGCCTCAGTGTTCCGAGGCCATATCTGCATATGCTAGGCTCGTCAAGTTTAACCTGAGTATTCTGCGTGTGCAAAACTGGCTTGCACCCGTTGTAGATGGACGTAGAGCTTATCACACCCGATCATCACGTGGTGTCTGGGCACGACGAACTTTGGCAACGGTGCATACTCAGGGAGAACACTTTTATGTTGAAATTTAGTGAGAGATCATCTTATAATGCTACCGTCAATCAAAGCAAGATAAGATGCATAAAAGATAAACATCACATGCAATCAATATAAGTGATATGATATGGCCATCATCATCTTGTGCTTGTGATCTCCATCTCTGAAGCACCGTCATGATCACCATCATCACCGGCGCGACACCTGGATCATCATCGTAGCATCGTTGTCGTCTCGCCAATCTTATACTTCCACGACTATCGCTACCGCTTAGTGATAAAGTAAAGCATTACAGCGCAATTGCATTGCATACAATAAAGCGACAACCATATGGCTCCTGCCAGTTGCCAATAACTCGGTTACAAAACATGATCATCTCATACAATAAAATTTAGCATCATGTCTTGACCATATCACATCACAACATGCCCTGCAAAAACAAGTTAGACGTCCTCTACTTTGTTGTTGCAAGTTTTACGTGGCTACTACGGGCTTAGCAAGAACCGTTCTTACCTACGCATCAAAACCACAACGATAGTTTGTCAAGTTGGTGCTGTTTTAACCTTCGCAAGGACCGGGCGTAGCCACACTTGGTTCAACTAAAGTTGGAGAAATTGACACCCGCCAGCCACCTGTGTGCAAAGCACGTCGGTAGAACCAGTCTCGCGTAAGCGTACGCGTAATGTCGGTCCGGGCCGCTTCATCCAACAATACCGCCGAACCAAAGTATGACATGCTGGTAAGCTGTATGACTTATATCGCCCACAACTCACTTGTGTTCTACTCGTGCACAACATCAACGCATAAAACCTAGGCTCAGATGCCACTGTTGGGGAACGTAGTAATTTCAAAAAAATTCCTACACACACTCAAGATCATGGTGATGCATAGCAACGAGAGGGGAGAGTGTTGTCCACGTACCCTCGTAGACCGAAAGCGGAAGCATTATAACAACGCGGTTGATATAGTCGTACGTCTTAACGGCCCGACCGATCAAGCACCGAAACTACGGCACCTCCGAGTTCTAGCACACGTTCAGCTCGATGACGATCCCCAGACTCCGATCCAGCAAAGTGTCGGGAAAGAGTTCCGTCAGCACGACAGCGTGGTGACGATCTTGATATTCTACCGTCGCAGGGCTTCGCCTAAGCACCGCTACAATATTATCGAGGATTATGGTGGAGGGGGGCACCGCACACGGCTAAGAGATCTTAAGGATCAATTGTTGTGTCTAGAGGTGCCCCCTGCCCCCGTATATAAAGAAGCAAGGGGGAGGGGCGGCCGGCCATGATGAGGCGCGCCAGGGAGGAGTCCTACTCCTACCGGGAGTAGGACTCCCTCCTTTTCCTTGTCCAAGTAGGAGAGGGGGAAGGAAGGGAGAGAGGAGAGGAAGGAAAGGGGAGGCGCCGCCCCTCCCTCCTTGTCCAATTCGGACTAGGGGGAGAGGGGGCGCGCGGCCTGCCCTGGCCGCCCCTCCTCTTCTCCACTTTAGGCCCATGAGGGCCATTAACCCCCCGGGGGGTTCCGGTAACCCCCCGGTACTCCGGTTTTATCCGAAACTTTTTCGGAACACTTCCGGTGTCCGAATATAGCCGTTCAATATATCAATCTTTATGTCTCGACCATTTCAAGACTCCTCGTCATGTCCCCAATCTCATCCGGGACTCCGAACTACCTTAGGTACATCAAATCACATAAACTCATAATACAATCGTCACCGAAACTTTAAGCGTGCGGACCCTACGGGTTCGAGAACTATGTAGACATGACCGAGACACGTCTCCGGTCAATAACCAATAGCGGAACCTGGATGCTCATATTGGCTCCCACATATTCTACGAAGATCTTTTATCGGTCAGACCGCATAACAACATACGTTGTTCCCTTTGTCATCGGTATGTTACTTGCCCGAGATTCGATCGTCGGTATCTCAATACCTAGTTCAATCTCGTTACCGGCAAGTCTCTTTACTCGTTCCCTAATACATCATCCCGCAACTAACTCATTAGTTGCAATGCTTAAGTGATGTGCATTACCGAGAGGGCCCAGAGATACCTCTCCGACAATCGGAGTGACAAATCCTAATCTCGAAATACGCCAACCCAACAAGTACCTTCGGAGACACCTGTAGAGCTCCTTTTTAATCACCCAGTTACGTTGTGACGTTTGGTAGTATACAAAGTGTTCCTCTGGTAAACGGGAGTTGCATAATCTCATAGTCATAGGAACATGTATAAGTCATGAAGAAAGCAATAGCAACAAACTAAACGATCAAGTGCTACGCTAACGGAATGGGTCAAGTCAATCACATCATTCTCCTAATGATGTGATCCCGTTAATCAAATGACAACTCATGTCTATGGTTAGGAAACATAACCATTTTTGATCAACGAACTAGTCAAGTAGAGGCATACTAGTGACACTCTGTTTGTCTATGTATTCACACATGTATTATGTTTCCGGTTAATACAATTCTAGCATGAATAATAAACATTTATCATGATATAAGGAAATAAATAATAACTTTATTATTGCCTCTAGGGCATATTTCCTTCAGGAGGAAGCATATTGCCTCTAGAGCTACCTTTGATGACGCACCAGGTCATCGGCGATGCGATTTGGAGGAAATGCCACCCTCGAGGTTACCACGGCGCATTGTCGCGGCCGCTGTGGCACACTTCTAGCAGTCCGTCCCCTGGCCTGCTTTAGAGAAAGAAAGAATTAGTACTGGAGAAGATTTCAGGGCTCCTTTGATTCAAAGGAATTTCTATAGGATTTTTAGAGGGTTGAAATACTTAGAAACTTTTTCTACGTTGGTTCTTGGATTCATAGGATTGGATTCGGGAATTTTTTCTATGAATTTTTTTGTACTGCAATTCACAGAAATCTAACATCCACTTCATCTTTTTTTACAATTTTTTTGTTTTTTATATGACATCAAACACCCAATGCTAATCCTATATGATTTAAATGGACATGCCACCCCAATCATATACTTCCTCTATCCCTACATTTTCAGAATCCTATGAATCAAAGAGGCCCTCAATTGACTAGTGACCTACTACTTTATTTTACTAACTCATGATGGATCTCTTGATTGTTGCCCGTGTTTATTAAGATTGTTAGCTAGTTGTCCGTGTGTTATAGTCAACAACTCACTTTTAATAGTAGAGATTTTCCTCACTTTTCCTATTATTTTTCAGATGACTGAAAAACACTCCCTCAATTCACAAATACTCTCTCCGTTCGGAAATAACTATCATGGTTTTATTTTAAAAATGTGATACGAGATGTCATATTTTTTGTGAATCAAATGTATGTGGGCACTTTTTAGTGTGTTAGTTCACTCATTTCAGTTCGTATGTATTTTATATTATAATATCCAAAACTTCTTATATTTGTGAAGGGAGGGGTATCTACTTTCTACCACAGTAATATTTTCATATTTCATCAGCAGACTTCTCTTATTATTTTTATATAAGAAAAAAAAATGCTACTCCGCGTCCAAACGCTCCCGCTCGTCTGGGCTCTCTCTTTATAAACCGGCTCTCGGACCCCTCACTCTCCACGCCTCATCTTCCGTTTCTTCTCCAGCCCCCCTCACGAAAGCCACACCCCGCCGCCCCGGCGCAGTTTCTGGAGCGGCACTCGGATCCTGACGGCCATGGACAAGGGCGCACTGATGACGCCGGACTCCGATCAGGGCGGCCCCGACGGGGGCTCGTTCTCGAGCCTGCGCTTGTACGGGCGGGCCCTGTCGCAGACGCCGCGGCGGCTGGCACGGCGCGCGTGCGCGGCGACGGCGCCGGAGGAAGAGATGAGCCGCGTGCGCGCGCGGTCGGGGGCTCCGATGGCGCGCGCGCTGCGGTGGCCGGACCTCGTGGGGCTCGGCCTCGGCGGCATGGTGGGCGCCGGGGTGTTCGTCACCACCGGGCGCGCCACGAGGCTCCACGCCGGCCCCGGCGTCGGCGTCTCCTACGCCATTGCCGGCCTCTGCGCGCTGCTCTCCGCCTTCTGCTACACGGAGTTCGCCGTGGACATGCCCGTCGCCGGCGGCGCCTTCAGCTACCTCCGCGTCACCTTCGGTGAGCTCGCTGGCCCCGGCCCCGGCCCCCCAATCATGCCGTGATCATGACCCGAATAACGCCATTAAACCAACCATCAATTTATATATAATAATCTGCTCGTTTCTTGTCATACCATCTAAGATTTGTTTATCCCATGAGTATTTTGCTCTCGCTCGCTCCGTTGGTGCGATTGGAGTACGTCACATATTGGGGGGAAAAATCGCATCCATCCTTAACTATCCGATGGCTATCTATACTACATCTTCCTTCATGTGTATACTTTGTGGTTTGGCTTCCCCCTTGTCTTGCGATTGTCCAGTTGCCCAAAAAGCAGGCTCCTTTTGCGCGTATTTAATGCGTACGCGAGAGGTGTCGTCGTCGCGGCATGAACACGATGCCGCTGTTGCTGCTGTCGCTGTGCCCTGCCTGCTGATAAAATAAAATTCAGATTCAGATAGATCACCTGCGACGCTGTTCCAACAGTATATAGAAAACCTAAATCCTTTGTACGTACGCACGTACGTACGTTCGTGCTACGTATGCACGTCTCGCTGTCAGCTGAATTTGGATTGAGATTTAGCAGAGTAGAAGAGACTCGCGAGTCCAACGGGAGCAATTAAAGAAAGGAAAAAAAAATTGGGATTGCGACTTCCAACAAATTTTATCGCACGCACACGTACACATCCATATCCAGGAAATAATGTTGGGTGGTCGCTTTCTCGCGTCCCAAAACGGTTGGTTTGGCCTTTTGGCCCAGATGCATATGGGGCCTAGCTAACTCTCTCATCTCAGGGTAAAAGATCTTGTTCACAGCCGCCCCGCCGCCGGTGGTTGCAGCCAGAGCTGATTGTTTGTTTGCGTGCAGGGGAATTCGCTGCGTTCCTGACTGGGGCGAACCTCATCATGGAGTACGTCTTCTCCAACGCCGCCGTGGCGCGCAGCTTCACGGCCTACATGGGCACGGCGGTCGGCGTGGACGCGCCCAGCAAGTGGCGGATCGCCGTGCCCGGCCTCCCCAACGGCTTCAACCAGGTCGACCTCGTCGCCGTCGGGGTCATCCTCCTCATCTCCGTCTGCATCTGCTACAGGTACTACTACTCATCCTACTACCAGTATTTGTTTTCATTATAATATAATATACTCCTGATAAAGAAATCATTTTGGCTTTGCTTGCAAGTGTCAGCCTTCTCTTGTCTCTTGCCGCGTCTCTCGGTACTGTGTGTTTTGCATGACTGTTGACTAGAGTGTGATTTGCACGACCGTTAACTGAAACTGGACCCCACGCCCTGTGAGTTGCTAGTGTCAGTCAATCTTGTAAAAAAGCCGTTGCAAATGTCACTTCACTTTTTGCTAGATTTTATAAGGTTCGATTTGCTCTAGTTGTAGCCATTAAGATTATTTTTTTTCGAGATTTTGTTCCGCAAGACAGAAAAGGGTCCTCTCGGTCGCTCGCCGCTGTAGCTTTTCCCACCTTTCGCAATCGAATGTCTTCTGAACAAGCTTTTCTCCAGAAGCAAAGAAAGAATCTCACAAGGGAACCACTCCTTTTGATTCTCTAGTACCCCTACATACATGTGCTTGATTCCGTTTCCTGTGAAGTTCAAACAACTCCGAGAAGATTCTTTTTTGTTTTCCTGGATAGAAACATGGTAGGAGCACATATTCCTGGCACAAGTATGACACTGTTTTCCTGTCTGCGATGCGATGGCAGCACCAAAGAGAGCTCCAAGGTGAACATGGTCCTCACGGCCGTGCACGTGGCCTTCATCCTCTTCATCATCGTCATGGGCTTCTGGCGTGGTGACGCGCGCAACCTGACCCACCCCGCCGACCCGACCCACCCGGGCGGTTTCTTCCCCAACGGCGTCGGCGGCGTCTTCAGCGGCGCGGCCATGGTGTACCTGAGCTACATCGGCTACGACGCCGTGTCCACCATGGCTGAAGAGGTGGAGCGGCCGGCGCGCGACATCCCCATCGGCGTTTCGGGGTCCGTCATCATCGTCACCGTGCTCTACTGCCTCATGGCCGCCTCCATGTCCATGCTCCTCCCATACGACGCGGTGAGAACCATTTATCTATCTTCTTTGTTTTTAAGATTCTTATGTAGGCAGCATGGGCATACGGATGATGCTCGTTACTCATCCTAGTCTACTTTTGGGTCTCGCCCGCCTACTAGAAGGGAAGAGATCTCACCTATGAATGATATGATTGTGTAGGTGAGGATGATTCTGGGAATATATTGCCTAAGGTGGATGAGGTTGCTATAGCTTATAGTAGTAGGAGCTGTATTAGAACAGGAGATTGACGCCAGTGGCAGCAAGACGATTCTTGTTGCTTTTCCTTTCTACCTTTGCCTCGTTCCCTTTTGGGATGTTGGTCATGTGGTTTTTCGGGATGAATCTGCTGTCGCCGTCGCAGGACTGCCGGCCCAAATACGCTTTCTAGCACAGCACAGGGTAGTAAAGCATGATCTATGTGCACGCAATTTCTTATGCCTTTATCCTATTCTCTTTTCTTTCTTGGTAACCTATGCCATGCCATGATCAGCGACAGAATCTGACAGTATTTGACCTGCTACTGCTGGCTCGAGCTCAACTGTGTCTGTGTGTGGTGTTTTCAGATCGACACGGAGGCGCCCTTCTCGGGGGCCTTCAGAGGGAGCGACGGATGGGGCTGGGTGTCCAACGTGATCGGGGCCGGTGCCAGCCTCGGCATCTTGACGTCGCTCATGGTGGCCATGCTGGGGCAGGCCAGGTACCTGTGCGTCATCGGCCGCTCCGGCGTCATGCCCGCCTGGCTAGCCAAGGTGCACCCCAAGACCGCCACCCCCGTCAACGCCTCCGCCTTCCTCGGTACGTATCGCTCGCCGTCCTTCTAACTGTTTCCTTCACTTTTGACCAACGTCACGGGCACCATGGTTTCTTCGGGAGAATTCACGACCGAGTACTCCAGCAACGACAATGTCATGGTTCCTTTCCGTGACCATCATAACGGCGGGCGAAAGCGATTAGCGACAACCTCGCCTTTCTTGTGGACTTTCCGGGCTGGGAAGCCGTTTCCATGGACAACCCGCGACGCTAATAGTATTATAGAGAGTGTAGACACGGGCATCATGCAAAGGAAGTTTTAACCTGATTATTTGTACCACGACAATGTCACTTTTCCTTGGTTTTCTTCATTCATTTTGACTTTTTTTTGTATTGTATTGACAATGTGACGTTCCTCCTCGCAGGACTCTTGACGGCTGCGCTGGCGCTCTTCACGGAGCTGGACATCCTCCTCAACCTCGTCTGCATCGGCACGCTCTTCGTCTTCTACATGGTGTCCAACGCCGTCGTATACCGCCGCTACGTCGTCGGCGCAACCGGCAGCAGCACCGAATCCGGGGACCGGCAGCCCAGCGCATGGCCGACCCTCGCGTTTCTCCTCGCCTTCTCCCTCATCGCGCTCTCCTTCACGCTGGTGTGGAAGCTGGCGCCGGAGGGCGGCCGCACCAGGGTCGGGCTCCTGTCGGCGTGCGGCGCGGCGGCAGTGGCCACAGTCGGCGCGTTCCAGGCGTTGGTGCCCCAGGCGCACACGCCCGAGCTTTGGGGCGTGCCGGGCATGCCGTGGGTGCCCGCAGCGTCCGTGTTCCTCAACGTCTTCCTGCTCGGCTCCCTGGACCGCCCGTCCTACGTCCGGTTCGGCTTCTTCTCCGCGGCCGCCGTGCTCGTCTACGTGCTCTACAGCGTGCACGCGAGCTATGACGCCGAGGAGAGCGCCACGCTCGACGGCGCCAAGGTGCAGGACGAAGCTTGCAGGGTGTAGCTACTAGCTAGGGTGGAGAGAATGAGCTTGTTAACTGCTGCTCTAGAGCGTCTAGGTTTTTCTTCTTCTTGACAATTTTCTGTCATGTTCTAGATTTCGAGTAAGCTGTTGGGAGTACAACAAAGGAGCTAACAAGGTAATGAAATGTGAAAATGAGAGAGGATCGGGGGAAAGGGGATTTTTACCTGGAATTGCATATGCGAGCACAAGTTCTTCTAAATGTACATGCTCTAATTTCCTGGAAGATACTTCAGGGGCAACTGCTTGTCTCCTTCATTTGTTTCTTTACCCAAAAAAGGCTTCCCCTACTTATATTATAAGCAATCATCGTGAATACATCCGCAGAATTACCGGACACGGCACACACCCCACGACAAACAATAGAGCAATGAACTGGACACAACAAGCAGGCCTCAGAAGCGTGCCTCCAAGAAGGTACGACATGAACCACCACAGCCGACAACGAGACTAGAAAAGTGAACGGACACAACGAAGCCAGTGCAGCAAAGATGACAAGAGTGGGAATGCCACAACGGGAGCCTTCAGAAAGAGGGCATATGGCGCGCAACGGCCACCGCCAGCGTGGGCCAGTCAAAGGACCGGACAAGTGGTATACCCTGGCGCTCACACCCCACCGGCGAACCTGCGCCAACCCGACCGCGACCGAGGAAAGGGGGAGAAAGGGGAGTAGACGGATTTGGACTGGCAAACCGTGCCGGCGATAGGTGGCGCGACCGCATCGAGACACCCATCCCTCCAACCAAGCTCCCCGCCGAACACGAGGAAAGGGGGAGAAGGAGGAGCGGACGCATCCGAATCAGCAAATCGTGCCGGCGATAGGTGGCACGACCGCATTGAGGCCACCTATCCCTCCTACCAAGCTCCCCCGCGAGCACCCCCATGTCGCCCCACCATGGTAGCTGACACACATCTCCGCGAGGCCATCGGCAACCGCGTGCCCGCTGACGAGGGCGACCAAATCAACTCGCAGCCGCATCCAAGGAAGCTCATCGGAGATGCCTCCTCGCGTCGTCCGCCGATGTCCGCGCGCCAGACCTGGAAGGTTCCGACGCAGACTCGACCAACACGCCCCGCAGCCACCACTACTGCACCGCCACCCCCCACCAACCCGAACCAGGGCAGGGGCGGCCGCCCGCAGATCCTTGTCGCCCGTGACCTGCACCACCACTGCGCCAAGCAAGGAGCCGGCCCAGGCCACACCGGACCCCACCACCGACGCCCTGCCTCGTCGCAACCGCCGCCATGAACGCTCGCACCAAGCGCTCGCCGCCCCCGCACTCCACGCACTAGCATGCCCTCCGACGCCCAGCCTGTCGCGCCACCGCCACGCGCAGCGCCATCACCACGCAGCCGCGCCGCAGCGCCCTGGGACAGCGAGGCACCCTGATCCAGCCGCGTCGGCCCGCGCCAAGGCCGTTAGAGGGGGAACGAGGAGGCCTTGCCGGTGCCGTCGAGGAAGGAGGGGGCGGGGAAAGGAGTTGGCGGCGGCGCGGTAGGGTTCCTCCCCGTAGCCTTGCGGGGGCGACGCGGGAGGGTGGGAAAATGTACCGCGTCGGTCTTGGTAAATTCTTTCGTCTGTCCGTGGGTTTTACAATATCTTGTTTACTTTGATAAAAGGTGCCCGGCTTAATCTATTTTTTACCTACTAAACGGATTAATGATCTATTTTTGACCTACTAAACAGATTAATGCTTCTTCCCGTCCGTCATGCGGTTTTACAGAAAATCACATTTGAAAGAATCAACCTGCAGTCCACCTTTAAGTGACAAATTGAATCAAATTTTGTTTTTACAAAAAAAATATCCTACAATCTCTAGTAATTAACCCACAGTCCACTTTTACGTGACAAAATAAACCTTTTTTTCTTTTTTTTACCAAAACACCCTGTGTTTTATGGCAATTAACACGCTACCCACCTTTAAGTGACAAAGCTTAAAAGAAAACCCCTAAATTTTTTGGTTAATCAACCCGCAGTCCATCTAGAACATTTTTTAAATATCCATATCTTTTAAACCCTAATTCCAATTTTGACATGTTATAGATGAAAATCAATTAGAAAAACGTGTAGAATCTGAATATAATGTTATTTTACCTCTTAAATATTTTAAAAATGCTATTTAGAGTGCAACCTTAATCAATAGCACACGATTCGTATTTCATTCGTACCGGCGTCAATCTAGATTGCAAATGAACACCTCGATAAACAATATTGGAGACGAAAGAAACCATCGATAATCACGCATGCATGACTTGGCAAAACATAACAAGAAAAAGATCATCATAATGCGTGCGCGCACACACAGAGAGAGAGACGCCTTAGAATTGACCATATTCAAAAGCATTGTGGTTCTGTAAGCACTAAGATAATCGTAGGCGAGAATGGGTCGGAGGACAAGCGGCAACACATATGCGATGTCATGTTGAAATAAAGAACATGATCCTATTGGGGTCTTGATTCATAATTACTGGGTTCGATAGATGTGATATCTTTTCTCCCGTTGCAACGCAAGAGCTCTTCTACTAGTAAACTAATAAAGCAAATAAAGGCAAAATAGTCTTCCAACCAAAACAAAGTGAGAGATACTTATTACAGAGCAAATAATAAGTAGAAACATTACCAATAGTCAAAATAGAAAGCTAAACACATCAGGAAGAAGTGCTTTTGTTAGAGGCGTGGATGTTCTTGATCTTGCGAAGCACCGAGCAGGCTGCGTCCCGATCCTTCCTCTTCCCTAGAGGACAACGTTGCTGAAAACATAAAAATCATTTGAATATGTAAACAACGTTACAATTCAGAATCTTTCTTCTATAGTGAGTTTATTATGGATAGTTCATAGTGCCCATGCCATGGCCGCAAAAGAGAGCCACACTAACCTGCGATTTTGACCCCTCGATCTCTCAAGAAGATGAAGTAAATCTAGAAATGATTAATGTTTATTTTGTATACTATGATTGCACTGGTTCTCGAATCTACATATAAACATGTGAAGGAAATATGCCCTAGAGGCAATAATAAAGTTGTTATTTATATTTCCTTATATCATGATAAATGTTTATTATTAATGCTAGAATTGTATTAACCGGAAACTTAGTACATGTATGAATATATTGACAAACAGAGTGTCACTAGTTTGCCTCTACTTGACTAGCTCGTTGAATCAATGATGGTTATGTTTCCTAACCATAGACATGAGTTGTCATTTGATTAACAGGATCACATCATTAGAGAATGATGTGATTGACTTGACCCATCCGTTAGCTTAGCACGATGATCGTTTAGTTTGTTGCTATTGCTTTCTCCATAACTATACATGTTCCCATGACTATGAGATCATGCAACTCCCGAATACCGGAGGAACACTTTGTGTGCTACCAAACGTCACAACGTAATTGGGTGATTATAAAGGTGCTCTACAGGTGTCTCCGATGGTGTTTGTTGAGTTGGCATGGATTAAGATTAGGATTTATCACTCCGATTGTCGGAGAGGTATCTCTGGGCCCTCTCGGTAATGTACATCACAATAAGCCTTGCAAGCAATGTAGCTAATGAGTTAGTTACAGGATGTAGCATTACAGAACGAGTAAAGAGACTTGCCGGTAACGAGATTGAACTATGTATTGAGATATCGACGATCGAATCTCGGGCAAGTAACATACCGATGACAAAGAGCACAACGTATATCGTTATGCGGTTTGACCGATAAAGATCTTCATAGAATATGTAGGAACCAATATGAGCATCTAGGTTCCTCTATTGGTTATTGACCGAAGACATGTCTCGGTCATTTCTACATAGTTCTCGAACCCGTAGGGTCCGCGTGCTTAACGTTCAGTGACGATCGGTATTGCGAGTTTATGTGTTTTGATGTACCGAAGGTAGTTCGGAGTCCCGGATTTGATCACGGACATGACGAGGAGTCTCGAAATGGTCGACACGTAAAGATCGATATATTGGAAGCTGGGTGAAAATGAGAGTATACCAGAGCACCAGGAGGTTACCGGAACCCCCCGGGAGGTATATGGGCCTTATTGGGCCTTAGTGGGAGAGAGGGGAAAGGAGCAAAGGAGGGGGCTCGCCCCCCAAGCCTAATCCGAATTGGGAGGGGGCCCGGCCCCCCTTTCCTTCCTCCTCCCTCCTCCTTCCTTCTCTCCTAAATCCAACAAGGCAAACGGGGGGAATCCTACTCTCGGTGGGAGTAGGACTCCCCTTGGGGCGAGCCTAGGAGGCCGGCCCCCTCCCCCTCCTCCACTCCTTTATATAGGGGGAGAAGGGGGCACCCCATAGACACACAAGTTGATCATTGATCTTTTAGCCGTGTGCGGTGCCTCCCTCCACCATAATCCACCTCGATTATATCGTAGCGGTGCTTAGGCGAAGCCCTGTTCCGGTAGCAACATCATTACCATCATCACGCCGTCATGCTGACCAAGCTCTCCCTCGAAGCTCTACTGGATCGTGAGTTCGCGGGATGTCACCGAGCCGAACGTGTGCAGATCGCGGAGGTGACGTACCTTCGGTGCTAGATCGGTCGATCGTGAAGACATACGACTACATCAACCGCGTTGTCATAACGCTTCCGCTTACGGTCTACGAGGGTACGTAGACGATACTCTCCCCTCTTGTTGATATGCATCACCATGATCTTGCGTGTGCGTAGGAATTTTTTTGAAATTACTGCGTTCCCCAACAGTGGTATCAGAGCCAGGTTTATGCGTATATGTTATATGCACGAGTAGAACACAAAGGAGTTGTGGGCGTGGGTATATACATATTTCTTGCCATCACTAGTTGTTTCTTGATTCGGCGGTATTGTTGGATGAAGCGGCCCATACGCTTAGGCGAGACTTGTTCTACCGACGTGCTTCGCACACAGGTGGCTGGTGGGTGTCAGTTTCTCCAACTTTAGTTGAATCAGATTCAATGAACATGGTTCTTTCTAAAGATCAAAAAGCAATCACTATACCGTGTTGTGGTTTTTGATGTGTAGGTAAGAACGGTTCTTGCTCAGCCCATAGCAGCCACGTAAAACTTGCAACAACAAAGCAGAGGACGTCTAACTTGTTTTTGCAGGGCATGTTGTGATGTGATATGATCAAGACATGATGGTAAATTTTATTGTATGAGATGATCATGTTTTGTTGAAGTTATCGGCAACTGGCAGAAGCCTTATGGTTGTCTCTTTATTGCATAAGATGCAAGCGTGATATAATTGCTTTACTTTATCGCTATGCGACAACAATAGTTGCAAAAGCAATAGTTGGCGAGACGACCATGTGACGACACGTTGATAGAGATCAAGATGATGGAGATCATGGTGCCATGCCGATGACGATGGAGATCATGACGGTACTTTGGAGATGGAGATCAAAGGCACAAGATGATGATGGCCATAACATGTCACATATTTTGATTGCATGTGATGTTTATATTTTATGCATCTTATTTTGCTTAGTTCGGCGGTAGCATTATAAGATGATCTCTCACTAAATTTCAAGGTATAAGTGTTCCCCCTGAGTATGAACCATTGCGACAGTTCATCGTGCCGAGACACCATGTGATGATCGGGTGTGATAAGCTCTATGTTCACATACAACGGGTGCAAGCCAATTTTGCACACACGGAATACTCGGGTTAAACTTGACGAGCCTTGCATATGCAGATATGTCCTCGGAACACTGGAGACCGAAAGGTTGAGCGTGAATTATATAATAGATATGATCAACATAGTGATGTTCACCATTGAAAACTACTCCATCTCACGTGATGATCGGACGTGGTTTAGTTGATTTGGATCACGTGATCATTTAGATGACTAGAGGGATATCTATCTAAGTGGGAGTTCTTAAGTAATATGATTAATTGAACTTTAATTTATCATGAACTTAGTCCTCATAGTATTTGCATAACTATGTTGTAGATCAATAGAACATGATGTAGCTCCCCATTTATTTTTGATATGTTCCTAGAGAAAAACTATGTTGAAAGATGATAGTAGCAATGATGTGGACTAGGTCCGTGATCTGAGGATTATCCTCATTGCTGCATAGAAGAATTATGTCCTTGATGCACCGCTAGGTGACGGACCTTTTGCAGGAGCAGATACAGACGTTATGAACGTTTGGCAAAGCTCGGTATGATGACTACTTGATAGTTTAGTGCACCATACTTTACGGCTTAGAACTGGGACTTCAAAAACATTTTGAACGCCACAAAGCATATAAGATGTTCCAAGAGCTGAAATTTGTATTTCAGATTCATGCCCGAGTTGAGAGGTATGAGACCTCTGATAAAGTGTTTTGCCTACAAGATGGAGGAGAATAGCTCAACCAGTGAGCATGTGCTCAGATTGTTTGGGTACTACAATTGCTTGAATCAAGTGGGTGTTAATCTTCCAAATAAAATAGTGATTAAGAGAGTTCTCTAGTCACTATCACCAAGTTACTGGAACTTCTTGATGAACTATAATATGCAAGGGATGACGAAAGTAATTCCCAAGCTCTTTGCGATGCTGAAATCAGTGAAGGTAGAAATAAAGAAAAGCATCAAGTGTTGATGGTTGACAAGACCACTAGTTTCAAATAAAGGGCAAGGGAAAGAAAGGGAACTTAAAGAAGAATGGCAAGCAAGTTGCCACTCCCATGAAGAATCTCAAAGCTAGACCCAAGCCTGGAACTGAGTGCTTCTACTACAAAGGAAATGGTCACTGGAAGTGGAACTGCCCTAGATACTTGGCGGATAAGAAGGATGGCGAAGTGAACACAAGTATATATTTGATATACATGTTATTGATGTGTACTTTACTAGTGTTTATAACAACACCTCACTATTTGATATTGGTTCAGTTACTAAGAGTAGTAACTCGAAACGGGAGTTGCAAAATAAATTGAGACTAGTTAAGGGTGAGGTGATGATGTGAGTTGGAAGTGATTCCAAGGTTGATAAGATCACCATAGCACACTCCCTTTACCTTCGGGATTAGTGTTGAACCTAAAATAAATGTTATTTGGTGTTTGCGTAGAGCATAATATGATTGGATCATGTTTATTGCAATAGGGTTATTCATTTAAGTCAAGGACAATTGTTATTCTGTTTACATGAATAAAACCTTCTGAGGTCATACACCCAAGGTGAATGGTTTATTGAATCTCGATCGTAGTAATACACATATTCATAATATTGAAGCCAAAAGATGCAAAGTTAATAATGATAGTGTAACTTATATGTGGCACTGTCGTTTAGGTCATATTGGTGTAAAGCGCATGAAGAAACTCCATGCTGATGGGCTTTTGGAATCACTTGATTATGAATCCTTTGATGCTTGCAAACCATGCTTCGTGGGCAAGATGAGTAAACCTCCATTCTCCGAAACAATGGGGCAAGCAACTGACTTATTGGAAATAATACATATTGATGTATGCAATCCGATGAGTGTTGAGGCTCGCGGAGGGTATCATTATTTTCTGATCTTCACAGATGATTTGAGCAGATATGGGTATATCTACTTGATGAAACATAAGTCTAAAACATTTGAAAAGTTCAAAGAATCTCAGAGTGAAGTGGAAAATCATCATAACAAGGAAATAAAGTTTCTGCGATCTGATCATGGAGGAGAATATTTGAGTTACGAGTTTGGTCTTCATTTGAAACAATGTGGAATAGTTTCGCAACTCACGCCACCTGGAACACCACAGCGTAATGGTGTGTCCGAACGTCATAACCGTACTTTATTAGATATAGTGCAGTCTATTATGTCTCTTACCGATTTATCACTATCGTTTTGGGGTTATGCACTAGAGACAACTGTATTCACGTTAAATAGGGCACCATGTAAATCCGTTGAGACGACACCATATGAACTGTGGTTTAGCAAGAAACCTAAGCTATCGTTTCTTAACGTTTGGGGCTATGAAGCTTATGTGAAAAAGTTTCAACCTGATAAGCTCGAACCCAAATCAGAGAAATGCGTCTTCATAGGATACCCAAAGGAAACTATTGGGTACACCTTCTATCACAGATCCGAAGGCAAGATATTCATTGCTAAGAATGGATCCTTTCTAGAGAAGAAGTTTCTCTCAAAAGAAGTGATCGGGAGGAATGTAAAAATTGATGAGGTAATTGTACCTTCTCCTGAATTGGAAAGTAGTTCATCACAGAAATCAGTTCTAGTGATTCCTACAACAATTAGTGAGGAAGTTAATGATGATGATCATGAAACTTCAGATCAAGTTACTACCGAACCTCGTAGGTCAACCGGAATACATTCCGCATAAGAGTGGTACGGTAATCCTGTTCTGTTGGTCATGTTACTTGACCATGACGAACCTACGGACTATGAGGAAGCAATGATGAGCCCAGATTCGCGAAATGGCTTGAAGCCATGAAATCTGAGATGAGATCCATGTATTAGAACAAAGTATGGACTTTGATTGACTTGCCCATTGATCGGTGAGCCATTAAGAATAAATGGATTTTCAAGAGGAAGACAGACACTGATAGTAGTGTTACTATCTACAAAGCTCGAATTGTCACAAAAGTTTTTCGACAAGTTCAAGATGTTGACTATGATGAGATTTTCTCACTCGTAGCGATGCTCAAGTCCGTCGAATCATGTTAGCAATTGCCACGTTTTATGAAATTTGGCAAATGGATGTAAAAATTGCATTCCTTAATGGATTTATTAAAGAAGAGTTGTATATGATGCAACAAGAAGGTTTTGTCAATCCTAAAGGTGCTAACAAAGTGTGCAAGCTCCAGCGATCCATCTATGGACAGGTGCAAGCATCTCGGAGTTGGAAGATATACTTTGATAAAGTGATCAAAGCATATGGTTTTATACAAACTTGCGGTGAAGCCTGTATTTACAAGAAAGTGAGTGGGAGCAGTACAACATTTCTGATAAGTATATGTGAATGCCATTTTGTTGATCGGAAATAATGTAGAATTTTCTGGAAAGCATGAAGGAGTGTTTGAAAAGAGTTTTTCAAAGAAAGACCTCGATGAAGCTACTTAAATATTGAGCATCAAGATCTATAGAGATAGATCAAGACGCTTGATATATTTTCAATGAAGTACATACCTTGACAAGATTTTGAAGTAGTTCAAAATGGAAAAGTCAAAGAAGGAGTTCTTGCCTGTGTTGTAAGGTATGAAGTTGAGTAAAGACTCAAAACCCTACCACGGCAGAAAATAGAAAGAGAATGAAAAGTCATTCCTATGCCTCAATCATAGGTTCTATAAAGTATGCTATGCTGTGTACTAGATCTATTGTGTACCTCACCATAAGTTTGGCAAGAGGGTACAATAGTGATCCAGGAGTGGATCACTGGACAACGGTCAAAAAATATCCTTAGTGGAGTAAGGAAATGTTTCTCAGTTATGAAGGTGACAAAGAGTTTGTCGTAAAGAGTTACGTCGATGCAAGCTTTGACACCGATCGGGATGACTCTAAGTCTTGATCTGGATGCATATCGAAAGTGCGAGAAATTAGCTAGAGTAGCTCCGAGCAAAGCATTGTAGACATAGAAAATTTGCAAAATACATACGGCTCTGAATGTGGCAGACCCGTTGACTAAATTTCTCTCACAAGAAAAACATGATCACTCTTTGGGTGTTAATCACATAGCGATGTGAACTAGATCATTGACTCTAGTAAACCCTTTGGGTGTTAGTCACATGGAAATGTGAACTAATCACATAAAGATGTGAACTATTGGTGTTAAATCACATGACGATGTAAACTAGATTATTGATTCTAGTGCAAGTGTGAAACTGAAGGAAATATGCCATAGAGGCAATAATAAAGTTGTTATTTATATTTCCTTATATCATGATAAATGTTTATTATTCATGCTAGACTTGTATTAACCGGAAACTTAGTACATGTGTGAATACATAGACAAATAGAGTGTCACTAGTTTGCTTCTACTTCACTAGCTCATTTAATCAATGATGGTTATGTTTCCTAACCATAGACATGAGTTGTCATTTGATTAATGGGATCACATCATTAGAGAATGATGTGATTGACTTGACCCATCTGTTAGCTTAGCACGATGATCGTTTAGTTGTCGCTATTGCTTTCAACATAACTATACATGTTCCTATGACTATGAGATCATGCAACTCCTGAATACCGGAGGACACTTTGTGTGCTACCAAACGTCACAACGTAATTGGGTGATTATAAAGGTGCTCTACAGGTGTCTCCATTGGTGTTTGTTGAGTTGGCATGGATCAAGATTAGGATTTGTCACCCCTATTGTCGGAGAGGTATCTCTGGGCCCTCTCGGAAATGTACATCACAATAAGCCTTGCAAGCAATGTAGCTAATGAGTTAGTTACGGGATGTAGCATTACGGAATGAGTAAAGAGACTTGCCGGTAACGAGATTGAACTAGGTATTGAGATACTGACGATCGAATCTCGGGCAAGTAACATACCTATGACAAAGGGAACAACGTATATCGTTATGCAATTTGACCGATAAAGATCTTTGAGGGAGTCCTGGATTAGGGGGTGTTCGGGTAGCCGGACTATACCTTCAGCCGGACTCCAGGACTACGAAGATACAAGATTGAAGACTTCGCCCCGTGTCCGGATGGGACTTTCCTTGGCGTGGAAGGCAAGCTTGGCGATGCGGATATTCAAGATCTCCTACCATTGTAACCGACTCTGTGTAACCCTAACCCTATCCGGTGTCTATATAAACTGGAGGGTTGTAGTCCGTAGGACATCAACTCCATATACAACAATCATACCATAGGCTAGCTTCTAGGGTTTAGCCTCCTTGATCTCGTGGTAGATCTACTCTTGTACTACCCATATCATCAATATTAATCAAGCAGGAGTAGGGTATTACCTCCATCGAGAGGGCCCGAACCTGGGTAAAAACATTGTGTCCCTTGTCTCCTGTTACCACCCGGCCTTGACGCACAGTTTGGGACCCCCTACCTGAGATACGCCGGTTTTGACACCGACATTGGTGCTTTCATTGAGAGTTCCTCTGTGTCGTCGCCTTTAGGCCCGATGGCTCCCTTGATCATCAGCAACGATGAGGTCCAGGGTGAGACTTTTCTCCCCGGCTAGATCTTCGTCTTCGGTGGCTTCGCACTGCGAGCCAATTCGCTTGGCCACTTGGAGCAGATCGAAAGCTACGCCCCTGGCCATCAAGTCAGGTTTGGAAGCTTAAACTACACGGCTGACATCCGCGGAGACTTGATCTTCGACGGGTTCGAGCCACGGCCAAGCGCGCCGCACTATCTCGAGGGGCATGATCTAGCTCTGCCTCCGGACAGTGTCCTGGAGGCCGCACACGCACCGGTTCCGACCCCTAACTCAGAGCCTATTGCGCCAAGCAAGGATGAGCGGTTGGACATCACCTCGGGGGCTGCGACCTCAAAGGCGATCGAGCCGAGCGCCAGCCCCGCACTCTGCATGACCCGTGACTCCGAGGATTCGGACTCCTCCCCGGACTCTGACCCCCCCGCGCCCCGGCCGATCGAATCCGATTGGGCGCCAATAATGGAGTTCACCGCCGCGAACATCTTTCAGCACTCGCCTTTTGGCGATATCCTGAATTCTCTCAAGTCTCTCTCTTTATCAGGAGAGCCCTGGCCGAACTGCGGTCAGCGAGGATGGGATACGGACAATGAAGAAATTCAAAGCCCACCCACCACCCACTTGGTAGCCACTGTCGACGATTTAACCGACATGCTTGACTTCGGCTCTGAAGACATCGACGGTATGAACGACGATATAGGAGACGAACAGGAACCAGCACCTATAGGGCGCTGGAAGGCCACCTCGTCATATGACATATATATGGTGGATACTCCAAAAGATGGAGATGGCGATGGAACAGCGGGGGATGACACCTCCAAGAAACAGCCAAAGCGCCGGCATCAGCGGCGCCGCTCTAAATCCCGCCAAAGCAAAAACGGTGATTCCGGCACGGGAGATAATACTACCCCGGATAGCACCGAAGAACACCCACCCCAGCAAGATTCGGCACAGGAAGATGGAGAAGCCAGCCCTCATGAGAGAGCGGCAGACCGAGAGGTCGAGGATGATAACTGTATGCCTCCCTACGAAGACGAGGCAAGCCTCGATGACGACGAATTCATCGTACCATCAGACCCCGCCGAACAAGAGCGTTTTGAACGCAGGCTTTTAGCCACGGCAAGCAGCCTCAAGAAAAAGCAGCAACAGCTTAGAGCTGACCAAAATTTGCTAGCTGACAGATGGACTGAAGTCCTTGCGGCCGAAGAGTATGAACTCGAACGCCCCTCCAAGAGTTACCCAAAGTGCAGGCCGCTACCCCGATCAGAGGAGGAAGCACCTACATCACTAGCGCACGACATGGCAGACCAGCCACCTCGCGGCCGCGACAGAGAGGCCTCTTGGCCCTCCACCCAAGCCATGCCCCAATGCCGCTCAACTAAGGCACGGGAAAATGCGCCAGACCTGTGAGACGTACTGGAGGATAAGGCAAGACAAACAAGATCGATCTATGGATCGCACAGGTGCCCTACGTCACATGACGATGATCTTCACTCCGGATACAACAAATCCGGCCGGGTCGAACACAACAGACATAGCTCTTCCGAGCTGCGTCGTGATATAGCCCAGTACAGAGGCGCCGCACACCCGCTATGCTTCACGAATGAAGTAATGGATCATAAAATCCCAGAGGGTTTCAAACCCGTAAACATCGAATCATACGATGGCACAACAGATCCGGCGGTATGGATCGAGGATTATCTCCTTCACATCCACATGGCACGCGGCGATGACCTACACGCCATCAAATACCTCCCGCTCAAACTTAAAGGACCGGCACGGCATTGGCTTAACAGCTTGCCAGCAGACTCAATCGGTTCTTGGGAGGACCTGGAAACCGCATTCCTCGACAACTTCCAGGGCACTTACGTGCGACCACCGGATGCCGATGACTTAAGCCACATAATTCAGCAGCCAGAGGAATCGGCCAGGCAATTCTAGACACGGTTCCTAACAAAGAAAAACCAGATAGTCGACTGTCCAGACGCAGAGGCCCTAGCAGCCTTCAAGCATAACATCCGCGACGAGTGGCTTGCCCGGCACCTGGGACAGGAAAAGCCGAAATCTATGGTAGCCCTCACGACACTTATGACCCGCTTTTGCGCGGGAGAAGACAGCTGGCTAGCTCGCAGTAACAACTTATCAAAGAACCCTGGTAATTCGGATACCAAGGACAAAAGTGGCAGGACACGTCGGAATAAGCAAAAACGCCGCGGTAGCAGCGACAGCAATGAAGACACGGCAGTCAATGCCGGATTCCGAGGCTATAAATCCGGTCAGCAGAAAAAGCCATTCAAAAAGAATACTCAGGGCCCGTCCAGTTTGGACTGAATACTCGACCGCTTGTGCCAGATACATGGCACCCCCGAAAGGCCAGCCAATCACACTAACAGGGATTGTTGGGTGTTCAAGCAGGCAGGCAAGTTAAGAGCCGAAAACAAAGACAAGGGGCTGCACAGCGACGACAAGGAGGAGCCCAGGCCGCCGAACAACAATGTACAGAAGGGCTTTCCCCCACAAGTGCGGACGGTGAACATGATATATGCAACCCACATTCCCAAGAGGGAGCGGAAGCATGCGCTACGAGACATATACGCGATGGAGCCAGTCGCCCCAAAGTTCAACCCATGGTCCTCCTGCCCGATCACTTTTGATCGAAGGGACCATCCCACCAGCATCCGTCATGGCGGCTTTGCCGCATTGGTTCTCGACCCAATCATCGACGGATTTCATCTCACAAGAGTCCTCATGGACGGCGGCAGTAGCCTGAACCTGCTTTACCAGGATACAGTGCGGAAAATGGGCATAGATCCCTCAAGGATTAAGCCCACAAAAACGACCTTTAAAGGCGTTATACCAGGTGTAGAAGCCAACTGTATAGGCTCAGTAACACTTGACGTGGTCTTCGGATCCCCGAACAATTTCCGAAGCGAAGAGTTAATCTTCGATATAATCCCGTTTCGCAGTGGCTATCACGCCCTACTCAGACGAACCGCATTCGCAAAGTTCAATGTGGTGCCGCACTACGCATATCTCAAGCTCAAGATGCCAGGCCCTCGAGGAGTAATCACGGTCAACGGAAACACCGAACGCTCCCTCCATACGGAGGAGCACATGGCGGTTCTCGCAACGGAAGTACAAGGTAGCCTTCTTAGGCAATTCTCCAGTCCGGCCGTTAAAAAGCCAGACACTGCCAAGCGCGCCCGGAGTAACCCATAGTAGGACCATCTGGCACGCTCTGAGCAAGCGTAGCAATGCGGCCCCAACCCCAGCTCTCGCGACATAGCAAAACCAGTGCCTCGCGTACATAACTACGCCCTTGAAATACCATGGGCACAGGGGAAGGGGCACAATAACGGCACACCCAAAATACGGCTTAAAATGTACTAGGGGCTGCCAGATTCTTCTTTTATTTTCTTACTTTCAGGACTCCATACTTCGGATGACCTGTTCGGCAATTCGACTGCCGCACAAACGATGCAAGATCCAGGAGGCAGACAAGCCATGCCGCATTATGGAACTCCCAGGTGGTCTCTGTTACGAGCAGTATACCTGTTTTGAATACAATTCCGCGGCCTGCCCTGGTCAGGACATGTTAAATAGTCCAATATCTTTTTTGCTTATCGCACTATTTGTATCGTTCGGCTTTGATAAATAGCCTCTCTATAAACAATGCATAGTTTTTTTCTATTTTTTGCATTATCCTCTTTTCACATATATGTTTATTAAATGACATGATTGCACCCGTACACCATGGTACGGCAAACGCGCCAGGGGCTTCAGTACCCCTCATTATGGTGTGAGAAGTCCGTACACTTTCACAAGTGCGGCACCCCGAACTTATAGCACTATATGCATCGGCTCCGAATCATGATTTGGGTCAATAGTTGGGTTTGCCCGGCTCCTATGTTTTGGTGCCTTACGTTCCGCTATATCGGCTAAGGTAGCACTAGGAGAACCACTGCGATGGTGCCCTGGTTCAGCTGGGTTAAGCACCTCAGTGGAGAAAGCTAAAACTGACTGTCATGATAAGGCGAGAGACCGGTCGCTGTTCGAGAGGTTTTTCGAGTCCCTAAAGACTTATGCCGCTTCGAGCGAGGAGCTGGCTTTGTCCGGCCAAGGCGTGGATAGCGCCCCGAACTCGGTCTTCCGAACTAGGGGCTTCGCCGAAATTTAAAATTATAGAGTTCTATGGCTAAGTGAGAGTGTTCAAGCATTATAGTCCGATTGCCTGGTTCGTTGTGCTGAGCGCCTCCCTCGAAGGACCCAACTACTGGGAAAAGAGCGCTCAGGTTTATCCCGAACACCCCAGCACTAGTGGCATGGGGGCAGAAGCCGACGACTGGCCATCTCTCAATTTTTTGATAAACGGCCGCACAGAAAGTAATATTTTAAATTCAATAAGCATTGCTTAGCGCATATGAACAAGTTTTCAGCGCACAGGATAAACACGAGCGAGTTCATTCAAAAATCACATCCTTGGTACATTCATCCGCCACAAGGCGGGCACCTGCAAGAACATCCTTGTAGTAGTTCTCGGGCTTGCGATGCTCCTTCCCCGGCGGCGGCCCGTCCTTCACAAGCTTCTCACCGTCCAGCTTACCCCAGTGCACCTTTGCACGGGCAAGGGCCCGACGGGCACCTTCGATGCAGACGGAGCGCTTGATGACCTCGAGCCTCGGACAGGCCTCCACCAGCCGCCGCACCAGCCCGAAATAGCTCCCAGGCAGGGCCTCTCTGGGCCACAGCCGAACTATGAAGCCCTTCATGGCCTGTTCGGCCGCCTTGTGGAGCTCGACCAACTGTTTCAGCTGGTCGCTCAAGGGCACAGGGTGTCCGGCCTCAGAATACTGAGACCAGAACACCTTCTCCGTCGAGCTGCCCTCTTCAGCTCGGTAGAATGCGGCGGCGTCGGATACGCTGCGGGGAAGATCTGCGAATGCCCCTGGAGAGCTCCGGATTCGGGTAAGTAACAAGTAGTTTACTTTTATATTTCTGCTTTGCATAAAGAATGCCTTACCCGCTGCTATCTTCCTCATCTCCTCCAACTCTTGGAGGGCCTTTTGGGCTTCGGCCTTGGCAGACTTGGCAGTCTCAAGGGCCGTCGCGAGCTTGGATGCTTGCGCCTTTGACTCAAGCTCCAAACTCTCATGTTTTTTCATGAGAGCCTGAAGCTCTTGCTGCACCTCGCCGACCTGAGCCCCAAGTCTGTCTCGCTCGGTGCGCTCCGCGGCCGTTTTCTTTTCGGCCTCAGACAGCTCCTGCTTAAGGGTCGCCACCTCAGTCGTGGCCCCTACAATAAGCAGTACAATCCTGTTATTTTTTTGCAATCACGCCTTTTTATAGGCACTTTTTCTGTAAGGTATTTCTTACCTTCTTCTCCTCGAGCCGCCGCTTGGCAAGGCCGAGCTCTTGCTCGGTCCGCTCGAGGTCCTGCTTCAGGACACCCACCTCTGCAGTCAGTGCGGCGGTGGATAGCAGCGAAGCCTGCATACGCATATTGACTCTTTTTTGTTAGACTCCTGTGATATTTAATAGATCCTCTATTCGGCTTTTCTTTCCGAACGCCAAACAGAGAATCAGGGGCTACTGTCTATGCGGTAATATTTTTACATATGTTTACTTACCTCGAAGCCTGTTAGAAGGCTAGCGCAAGCTTCAGTCAGTCCGCTCTTGGCGGACCGAACCTTCTGGATCACCGTACTCATAATAGTACGGTGCCCCTCGTCGATGGAGGCGCCGTCAAGCACCTCCAGCAGATTGTCCGGCACCTCCGGTTGGACGGAGGCCGCCGGCTCAGAAGGCTTGCTCCTCTTGGAAGGAGTTCGCCTACCGCGGTCCGGAACTGTGGAAGATTCCGGCGCGGTGTCCAGCACAAAGCCGAACTTGGAGCCCTGGGGGGCCTTATCCCCTTCACACCTGGAGTCCGGGAGGTTGCCTTGCGGCTCCTTCGGGACCACCTCCTCCTGCTCCGGAGCTTGTCGCGACGCCACTTCGGCGTCGTCTGCAGTGCGGGGGGGACAGCGGGCGGAACTGAGTTCACGTCCGATGAGTCCAGGGAGCCGCCCGACGATTCGTTGAATTCGGCCCGGGGCGGGCTGCATAATTACGTTCGACATTAGGGAAAGCTGTGCAACAAAGGAACATCATGAGTCACTCTGATATCCGAACTTACGATTTCGCCAGACGCTTGGCCCTGTTTGGCCACTCCTCTTCGCCCTCTTCGGCGTCGGGGGAGTAGTCCGGCGGAGGGGTCTTCCTTTTCCTAGACCCCTCGGCCTCCCCCGTTGGGGCGGCCTTCCTCTTCTCTCCTCCCTCCGCTGGGGGGGGGAGAGTTTTCTTCTTCCTCCTCCTCGTTTTCACGGGAAGAGGGCGTCTCGGACTCGTCGGATGACGAGTCCGACACCACCACGTTACGGGCACTCTTTCGAGTCCCCGTGGTCTTCTTCTTCTTGGCCTTCTTCTCCGGCACCACATAAGGCGCCGGAACCAGCAGCTTCACTAGTAGAGCTGGGGCTGGGTCTTCGGGCAGCGGAGCCGGACAGTTAATCGGTCCGGATATCGCCCGCCAAGCCTGTCAAAGGTAAGGGAGTTTAGATCCCGCATAGAGTCAAACTATGAAAAAAGCTTAACATCCTGTAAAAGGTGAAGATAGCTTACCTCGCTAGCGTGACGCTGCGAGCTGTATCCGCGGTCCTCGAAGCGGATGCGGGAGCCTCGGCGCCCTTGAATAGCACCTTCCAGGCATCTTCGTACGTCGTGTCGAAGAGCCTGCTAAGGGTTTGGTGCTGCGCCGGGTCGAACTCCCACAGATTAAAATCCCGTTGTTGGCACGGGAGGATCCGGCGGACGAGCATAACCTGGATTACATTAACAAGCCGGATTGGCTTGTTCACCAGGGACTGGATGCATGTTTGCAATCCGGTCACCTCTTTTTCGTCACCCCACGACAGGCCCGTCTCTTTCCAGGACATAAGCCGCGTGGGGGGTCCGGATCGGAACTCGGGGGCTGCGATCCAGTTCGGATCGCGTGGCTCGGTGATGTAAAACCACCCGGATTGCCACCCCTTTAGGGTCTCCACAAAAGAGCCCTCGAACCATAGGACATTGGCCATCTTGCCCGCCATGGCGCCTCCGCACTCCGCCTGGCTGCCGCGCACCACCTTGGGCTTGACGTTGAAGGTCTTGAGCCAGAGGCCGAAATGAGGGCGGACGCGGAGGAAAGCCTCGCACACGATGATAAACGCCGAGATGTTGAGGATGAAGTTCGGGGCCAGATCGTGGAAATCCAGGCCGTAGTAGAACATGAGCCCCCGGACAAATGGGTGGAGTGGAAAACCCAGTCCGCGGAGGAAGTGGGGAAGAAATACTACCCTCTCATGGGGCCTTGGGTGGGGAGAAGCTGCCCCTTTTCGGGAAGCCGGTGCGCGATGTCCTTAGACAGGTATCCAGCCTTCCTTAGCTTCTTGACTTGGCCCTCGTAGCGGAGGAGACCATCCACTTGCCTCCCGCTCCGGACATTGCTGGAGAAGGTTGAGGTGGGAAGTGCGGGCTTGGGCGCTGGAGCTCGAGTGCGCAGGAGATGGATAGGCAAAGGAGGAAGAAGGCGTAGGTAAAAAGGTGGATCCTTATCCCCTTATATGGGCGGATGCGGTTGTGCGTCCCCACCAGCCTAGTAAAACTCGCTTGCCTCCCAAGCGCCGTGATAAATGGCGCGGTTGGGTTACCCACGTCCGTATTGATGAGAATCCCGTAAAGGGGATACACGATCTCTGCTTGGACAAGACGTGCCAAGGAAACCGCCTCGCAAAACGCGCTGAGGTGGAAAAGTAAAAACGATTCGAGTAAAGGACTTGGCCGTAGTGTGATGACGCACTGCGGAATACGTCAACAGATTTGATTTGTGTTAATATTATTCTCTTTATGGCAATATGTGGAAACTTATTTTGCAGAGCCGGACACTACTCGTGGTGTTTACAATCTTCTATGAAGGACTTGGAGGAGGAACCCGCCTTGCAATGCCGAAGACAATCTGCGCGCCGGACTCGTCGTCATTGAAGCCTGGTTCAGGGGCTACTGAGGGAGTCTTGGATTAGGGGGTGTTCGGGTAGCCGGACTATACGTTCAGCCGGACTCCAGGACTACGAAGATACAAGATTGAAGACTTCGTCCCGTGTCCGGATGGGACTTTCCTTGGCGTGGAAGGCAAGCTTGGCGATGCGGATATTCAAGATCTCCTACCATTGTAACCGACTCTATGTAACCCTAACCCTATCCGATGTCTATATAAACCGGAGGGTTGTAGTCCGTAGGACATCAACTCCATATACAACAATCATACCATAGGCTAGCTTCTAGGGTTTAGCCTCCTTGATCTCGTGGTAGATCTACTCTTGTACTACCCATATCATCAATATTAATCAAGTAGGAGTAGGGTATTACCTCCATCGAGAGGGCCCGAACCTGGGTAAAAACATCGTGTCCCTTGTCTCCTGTTACCATTCAGCCTTGACGCACAGTTCGGGACCCCCTACCCGAGATCCGCCGGTTTTGACACCGACAATCTTCGTAGAATATGTAGGAACCAATATGAGCATCTAGGTTCTGCTATTGGTTATTGATCGGAGACATGTCTCGGTCATGTCTACATAGTTCTCGAACCTGTATGGTCTGCACGCTTAACGTTCGGTGACGATCGGTATTACGAGTTTATGTGTTTTGATGTACCGAAGGTAGTTCAGAGTATTGGATTTGATCACGGACATGACGAGGAGTATCGAAATGGTCGAGACGTAAAGATCAATATATTGGAAGCCTATGTCTGGACATTGGAATGGTTCCGGGTGAAAACGGGAGTATACCAGAGCACCGGGAGGTTACCGGAACCCCCCGGGAGGTATATGGGCCTTAGTGGGAGAGAGGGGAAAGGAGCAAAGGAGGGGGCTTGCCCCCCAAGCCCAATCCAAATTGGGAGGGGGCCAGCCCCCCTTTCCTTCCTCCTCCCTCCTCCTTCCTTCTCTCCTAAATCCAACAAGGCAAAGGGGGGAATCCTACTCCCGGTGGGAGTAGGACTCCCCTTGGGGCCCGGCTAGGAGGCCGGCCCCCTCCCCCCTCCACTCCTTTATATATGGGGGAAGGGCACCCCATAGACACACAAGTTGATCATTGATCTTTTAGCTGTGTGCGGTGCCCCCTCCACCATAATCCGCCTCGATTATATCGTAGAGGTGCTTAGGCGACGCCCTGTTCCGGTAGCAACATCGTGCTGGCGAAGCTCTCCCTCGAAGCTCTACTGGATGGTGAGTTCGCGGGACGTCACCAGGCCGAACGTGTGCAGATCACAGAGGTGCCGTACCTTCGCTGCTAGATCGGTTAATCATGAAGACGTACGACTACATCAACCGCGTTGTCATAACGCTTCTGCTTACGGTCTACGAGGGTACGTAGACGATACTCTCCCCTCTCGTTGCTATGCATAACCATGATCTTACGTGTGCGTAGGATTTTTTTTGAAATTACTGTGTTCCCCAACAACATGATTCAAAGGAAACCCATTTGTATGTGTGGAATAATAAAAACCAAATGAGACCCCAGACTCGCCTATAAGACTATCTTGTATTGTTGATGATCCCGTTTTTCTGATCGTGAGCATTGTTAAAGTAATAAGGATGCCGACAATAATGAAAGCACACTGTTGGATGAACAAGGGTGTTGGACAGGCCCAACTTAATGATATACTTCGAGATCAGATCGTAACATGGTTGTAAGTATAATGACATGAAGATTAACGCATACTCACTTTGTTAGAGCATGAGAGTATCAAGTATTTCATGTCAGATGATGTACTTTAGGGTTCGTCAAAGGTACTCGTAAAAGGGTAATCATAATGGTAACTTTTGGGTTCATAAAAAAGTGTGTCTTGGGACTTGAAAGCTCGAGACTGGGATTTGCTCTCCGACAATGGAGAAATATTCTTCGGGGATCTCTTGGTATTTAAATATCCATCATTGCCTGGCCAGACACAATGTGATATGATCACGGGGATGTCAGAATACAGAAACGAGAAAAAGGACATAATTGGTAACAAGGATAACTAGGTATAGTGATCAAAAGTTGCTTCACATGTATACCATAAGTTTCGCTTTAGTTTTTGTTATATGTGAAGCAAAAGGAATTGTGTGCCTAAACGACAAGCTCACTCGATAAGTTATTTGTGTGGGTGTAGGGGTCAATATGGATGTCCATGGTTCCGCTATTGATCATTGACCGGAAGGAGTTCCTGGTCATGCATATACGACTATACTTATCGAACCTACGTGGTCACACGCTTAGGGTATGCCAATATGTGGAGTCACAGAAGCGTTCGGAGCTTGAGAGAAATTCAGCGAAAAGTTTTGGGAATATCAAAAATGTTTTGGAGAGAGAACCGGAAGTATTTCGGATAAAACAAGAAATTTCCGGAGAACCGAAAAGTTTCGCGAACACTAAAAGACCATTGGAATGCTTGGGAATGTTCTGCAATTTTCTGGCGCCTCCCGGAATGTTCTAGGATGAAGTGGCCTATCCCCATAGTCAAGTCCCAAGTGGGGGCTGTTGGGTAACGCAGCAATTTCAAAAAAATTCCTACGCACACGCAAGATCATGGTGATGCATAGCAACGAGAGGATAAGAGTGTTGTCCACGTACCCCCGTAGACCGTAAGCGGAAGCGTTATGACAACGCGGTTGATGTAGTCGTACGTCTTCACGATCGACCGATCCTAGTGATAACCCACAACTATAGGGGATCACAACAGTTTTCGAGGGTAGAGTATTCAACCCAAATTTATTGATTCGACACAAGGGGAGCCAAAGAATATTCTCAAGTATTAGAAGCTGAGTTGTCAATTCAACCACACCTGGAAACTTAATATCTGCAGCAAGGTGTTTAGTAGCAAAGTAATATGATAGTAGTGGTAACGATAGCAAAAGTAACGGTAGCAAAAGTAATATTTTTGGTGTTTTGTAGTGATTGTAACAATAGCAACGGAAAAGTAAATAAGCGAAGAACAATATATGGAAAGCTCGTAGGCATTGGATCGGTGATGGAGAATTATGCCGGATGCGGTTCATCATGTAACAGTCATAACATAGGGTGACACAGAACTAGCTCCAATTCATCAATGTAATGTAGGCATGTATTCCGAATATAGTCATATGTGCTTATGGAAAAGAACTTGCATACATCTTTTGTCCTACCCTCCTGTGGCAGGGGGGTCCTATTGGAAACTAAGGGATATTAAGGCCTCCTTTTAATAGAGTACCGGACCAAAGCATTAACACATAGTGAATACATGAACTCCTCAAACTACGGTCATCACTGGGAGTGGTCCCGATTATTGTCACTTCGGGGTTGCCGGATCATAACACATAGTAGGTGACTATAGACTTGCAAGATAGGACCAAGAACTCACATATATTCATGAAAACATAATAGGTTCAGATCTGAAATCATGGCACTCGGGCCCTAGTGACAAGCATTAAGCATAGCAAAGTCATAGCAACATCAATCTCAGAACATAGTGGATACTAGGGATCAAACCCTAACAAGACTAACTCAATTACATGATAAATCTCATCCAACCCATCACCATCCAGCAAGCCTACGATGGAATTACTCACGGACGGCGGTGAGCATCATGAAATTGGTGATGGAGGATGGTTGATGATGACGATGCCGACGGATTCCCCTCTCCGGAGCCCCGAACGGACTACAGATCAGCCCTCCCAAGAGAGTTTAGGGCTTGGCGGCGGCTCTGTATCGTAAAACGCGATGAATCCTTCTCCTTGATTTTTTTCTCCCTGAAAGTGAATATATGGAGTCAAGGTTGAGGTCGGTGGAGCGTTAGGGGGCCCACGAGGCAGGGGGCGCCCAGGGGGGTAGGGCGTGCCCCCCACCCTCGTGGACAGGTGGAGGCCCCCCTGACGTGGATTCTTCTTCCAGTATTTTTTAAATAATTCTCCGTTGATTTTCAGGCCATTCCGAGAACTTTTATTTCTGCACAAAAATAACACCATGACAATTCTGCTGTAAACAGCGTCAGTCCGGGTTAGTTCCATTCAAATCATTCAAGTTAGAGGCCAAAACAAGGGCAAAAGTGTTTGGAAAAGTAGATACGACATAGACGTATCAACTCCCCCAAGCTTAAACCTTTGCTTGTCCTCGAGCAATTCAGTTGATAAACTGAAAGTGATAAAGAACTTTTACAAACTCTGTTTGCTCTTGTTGTTGTAAATATGTAAAGCCAGCATTCAAGTTTTCAGCAAAGATTATGAACTAACCATATTCACAATAACATTTAGGTCTCATGTTTACTCATATCAATGTCATAATCAACTAGCGAGCAATAATAATAAATCTTGGATGACAACACTTTCTCAAGACAATCATGATATGATATAACAAGATGGTATCTCGCTAGCCCTTTCTGAGACCACAAAACATAAATGCAGAGCACCTTTAAATATCAAGGACTGACTAGACATTGTAATTCATGGTAAAAGAGATCCAGTCAAGTCATACTCAATGTAAACTAACAGTAATGAATGCAAATGACAGCGGTGCTCTCCAGCTGGTGCTTTTTAATAAGAGGATGATGACTCAACATAAAAGTAAATGGATAGGCCCTTCGCAGAGGGAAGCAGGGATTTGTAGAGGTGCCAGAGCTCGGTTTTGAAATAGATATGAATAATATTTTGAGCGGTATACTTTCATTGTCAACATAACAACCGAGAGATCTCGATATCTTCCATGCTACACACATTATAGGAGGTTCCCAAATAGAATGGTAAAGTTTATACTCCCCCTCCATCAACAAGCATCAATCCATGGCTTGCTCGAAACAAGGAGTGCCTCCAACTAACAAGAGTCCCGAGGGAGTTTTCTTTGCAGTTATTTTGATTTGATTTGCATAAAGCATGGGACTGGGCATCCCGGTGACCAGCCACTTTCTCGTGAGTGAGGAGCGGAGTCCACTCCTCTTGAGAATAACCCGCCTAACATGGAAGATACGTACAACCCTAGTTGATACATGAACTATTCGAGCATACAAAACAGAATGTTTATTTGAAGGTTTAGAGTTTGGCACATACAAATTTACTTGGAACGGCAGGTAGATACCGTATATAGGTAGGTATTGTGGACTCATATGTAATAACTTTGGGGTTTATGGAGTTGGATGCACAAGCAGTATCCCTGCTTAGTATAAGTGAAGGCTAGAAAAAGACTGGGAAGTGACCAGCTAGAGAGCGACAACAGTCATGAACACGCATTAAAATTAATCAACACCGAATGCAAGCATGAGTAGGATATAATGCACCATGAACATAAAAATCATAGAGGCTATGTTGATTTTGTTTCAACTACATGCGTGAACATGTGCCAAGTCAAGCCACTCGAATCATTCAAAAGAGGATACCACCCTATCATACCACATCACAACCATTTTAATCGCATGTTGGCACGCAAGGTAAACCATTATAAGCTCCTAGCTAATTAAGCATGGCATAAGCAACTATAATATCTAATTGTCATTGCAAACATGTTTATTCATAATAGGCTGAATCAGGAACGATGAACTAATCATATTTACAAAAACAAGAGAGGTCGAGTTCATACCGGCTTTTCTCATCTCAATAAGTTCATCATATAATCATCATTATCGCCTTTCAATTGCACAACCGAATAGTGTGGACAATAATAATAGTGCACGTGCATTGAACTAAGCTGGAATCTGCAAGCATTCAATTCAAGAGAGAAGACAAGGTAATATGGGCTCTTTGTTAGATCAACAATAATGCATATAAGAGCCACTTAGCACTTTCATTATGGTCTTCTCCTCTCGACCCCCAAAGGAAAGAAAAGAAATAAAACTATTTACACGGGAAAGCTCCCAACAAACAAAAGAAGAACGATAAATATTTTTGGGTTTTCTTTTTAATTACTACCACTACAGGCATGTAAAGTAAACTAGCTAAAAGCTAGAACTAATTTTTTTGTTTTTCTTAAGGTTTATTAAACACACAAGAAGAAAGCATAAAAAGGGAAATAAACTAGCATGGATATTACAATGAAAAAGTATGAGCTCCGACAACTAGCATGAGTGTGTGACCAGGAATGTAATATCGGTGAGAGATACGTACTCCCCCAAGCTTAGGCTTTTGGCCTAAGTTGGTCTATGGCCACGGCTAGCCTGGCGGATATCCAAAGTAATAGTTAGGGTCGTACTGTGAAGAAGCCTCGGATTTCCACTGGTTGGCAATCACCTTCGGATCCCACTGGTAATCAGACTGCCGTGGAGGAAGGCAGTGAGGCCTGCATTCTCAGCCAATTCATAGAAATCATCATAAATCCCGACTGCTCTCAAGAAATTATCACAAGGCCATTCACACGGCCGAACTTCCGCGGTGCAAGGGAGATTATATTTGGGCCTCTTATCCTCCTCACTTTGCTTATCCTTCGAGCTTCGGCTCGATGAGCCCCTCAAAAATCTCTTCATCTTTTTCTGAAAATATCTGACTTTTTTTTAGTAATTTCAAAATAAAATTGAACCAAACTCAACAAAATTGATAGCAACTACTCCTACAAGTGCCTAGAGACAATATCATGGATCAAAACTACTTTTGACCACATAAATTTGACATGCAAGCTCAAGAACAAGGTCGCCTAAGCAGCAAAAATATGCAGTGAATAAAGCACTAGAACAAAAACTAATTGGACCATTGGAGGAGTCACATACCAAAGAACAATCCCTCAAAGCAGTTTTGTGAATGGAGCTTTGAGCAAGGAGATCGAAAATGGCAGCAAGATGAGCTTGGGCTCAGGTTTGAGCTGGTTGGTGATTTTTGTGGGAGGAAGAAGGAGTGTGTGGTAGCTGGAATAAGTGGAGGGGAGACACCGTGGGCCCACGAGGTAGGGGGCGTGCCTTGGACCCTCGTGGCCAGGTGCTTGCTCCCTTGCTGTGTTCTCAGTGCCAGATATTCTCAAATATTCTAGAAAAAATCATATTTAAATTTCAGGGCATTTGGGGAACTTTTATTTTCAGGGTATTTTTTATTGCATGGATAATTCAGATAACAAGCAGAAATTACTATTTTTGCTTTATTTAATATAAATAACAGAAAGTAAAAAAGGGTACAGAGAGTTGTGTTTTCTAACTTCATCCATCTTATGCTCATCAAAAGGAATCCACTAACAAGGTTGATCAGGTCTTGTTAACAAACTCATTCCGAATAACATGGAATCGGAGAATTTTCGAATAACACGAGGTTACCTCAACGGGGATATGCACGTCCCCAATAATAAGAATATCATATTTCTTCTTGACAGTTGGTAGAGGACATTCAAAACCTCCAAAAATAATCGATGGAATTTTTCCAATAGAGTTTATACTATGAACTTGAGGCTGTTTCCTTGGAAAGTGTACCGTATGCTCATTACCATTAACATGAAAAGTGACATTGCCTCTGGTGCAATCAATAACAGCCCCTGCAGTATTCAAAAATGGTCTTCCAAGAATAATAGACATACTATCGTCCCCGGGAATATCAAGAATAACAAAGTCTGTTAAAATAGTAACGTTTGCAACCACAACAGGCACATCCTCACAAATACCGACAGGTATAGCAGTTGATTTATCAGCCATTTTTCAAAGATATTTCAGTAGGTGTCAACTTATTCAAATCAAGTCTACGATATAAAGAGAGAGGCATAACACTAACACCGGCTCCAAGATCACATAAAGCAGTTTTAACATAGTTTCTTTTAATGGAGCATGGTATATTTGGTACTCCTGGATCTCCTAGTTTCTTAGGTATTCCACCCTTAAAAGTATAATTAGCAAGCATGGTGGAAATTTCAGCTTCCGGTATCTTTCTTGTATTTGTAACAATTTCTTTCATATACTTAGCATAAGGATTCATTTTGAGCATATCAGTTAATCGCATACGCAAAAAGATAGGTCTAACCATTTCAGCAAAGCGCTCAAAATCCTCATCATCCTTTTCTTGGATGGTTTGGGAGGAAAAGGCATGGGTTTCTGAACTCATGGTTCTCTTTCCTTACCGTGCTTCCTAGAAACAAAGTCTCTCTTATCATAACGTTGATTCTTTGATTGTGGGTTATCAAGATCAACAACAGGTTCAGTTTCTACCTCATTATCATTGCTAGGTTGAGCATCAACATGAACATCATCATTAACATTATCACTAGGTTCATGTTCATTACCAGATTGTGTTTCAACATTAGAAATAGAAATATCATTGGGATTCTCAGGTGTGTCTACAATAGGTTTACTAGAAGCATGCAAAGTCCTATCATTTTTCTTTTTCTTCCTCTTAGAAGGACTAGGTGCATCAACGTTATTTCTCTGAGAATCCTGCTCAATTCTCTTAGGATGGCCCTCAGGATAAAAAGGTTCCTGAGTCATTTTACCACCTCTAGTCATAACTCTAACAACAACATCATTATTTTTACTATTCAATTCATTGAGCAAATCATTCTAAGCTTTAAGTACTTGTTCTACTTGAGTGGTAACCATAGAAGCATGTTTACTAATAAGTTTTAATTCACCTTTAACATTATCCATATAATCACTCAAGAGTTCAATCATATAAGCATTATGTTTTAATTCTCTACCAAAATAACCATTGAAGTCTTCTTGCTTAACCATAAAGTTATCAAACTCATCTAAGCATTGGCTAGCAAACTTAGTAGGAGGGATTTCAGCTTTATCATATCTATAGAGAGAATTTACCTTTACTACTTGTGTCGGGTTATCAAGACCGCGTGTTTCTTCAATAGGTAGTGAATTAAGACCATGTATTTCTTCAATAGGAGGTAAATTCTTAACATCTTCAGTTTTAATACCTTTTTCTTTCATAGATTTCTTTGCCTCTTGCATATCTTCAGGACTGAGAAATAGAACACCCCTTTTCTTCGGAGTTGGCTTAGGGGTTGGCTCAGGAAGTGTCCAATTATTTTCATTAGTCAACATATTATTCAGTAAAATTTCGGCTTCATCTGGTGTTCTTTCCCTGAAAACACAACCAGCACAACTATCCAGGTGGTCTCTAGAAGCATCGTTTAGTCCATTATAAAAGATATCAAGTATTTCATTTTTCTTAAGAGGATGATCTGGCAAAGCAATAAGTAATTGGAGAAGCCTCCCCCAAGCTTGTGGGAGACTCTCTTCTTCAATTTGCACAAAATAATATATTTCCCTTAAAGCAACTTGTTTCTTATGAGCAGGGAAATATTTAGCAGAGAAGTAATAAATCATATCCTGGGGACTACGCACACAACCAGGATCAAGAGAATTAAACCATATCTTAGCATCACCCTTTAATGAGAATGGAAATAATTTAAGGATATAATAGTAGCGAGTTTTCTCATCATTAGTGAACAGGGTAGCTATATCATTTTGTTGGCGAACGTAGCAGAATTTTAAAATTTTCTACGCATCACCAAGATCAATCTATGGAGTCATCTAGCAACAAGGGAGAGAGGAGTGCATCTACATACCCTTGTAGATCGCGCGCGAAAGCGTTCAAGAGAACGGGGTTGATGGAGTCGTACTCGTCGTGATCCAAATCACCGATGACCTAGCGCCCAATGGATGGCACCTCCGCGTTCAACACACGTACGGTTGGAAGACGTCTCCTCCAACTTGATCCAGCAAGGGGGAAGGAGAGGTTGATGAAGATCCAGCAGCACGACGGCGTGGTGGTGGAAGCAACGGTGATCTCGGCAGGGCTTCACCAAGCACAGGGAGACGGAGGAGTGTCACGGGAGGGAGAGGGAGAGGCCAGGGGCTAGGGTGCTGCTTCCCTCCCTCCCCCCACTATATATAGGGTCCCTAGGGGGGGCGGCCCTAGGAGATCCAATCTCTTAGGGGGGGGGGGGCGGCCAAGGGGGTGGCTTGCCCCCCAAGGCAAGTGTGGCGCCCCCACCCCTAGGGTTTCCAACCCTAGGCGCAGGGGGAGGCCCAAGGGGGGCGCACCAGCCCACTAGGGACTGGTTCCCCTCCCACTTCAGCCCATGGGGCCCTCCGGGATAGGTGGCCCCACCGGGTGGACCCCCGGGACCCTTCCGGTGGTCCCGGTACAATACCGATTACCCCTGAAACTTTCCCGATGGCCGAAACTTGACTTCCTATATATAAATCTTCACCTCCGAACCATTCCGGAACTCCTCGTGACGTCCAGGATCTCATCCGGGACTCCGAACAACTTTCGGGTTACCGTATACTAATATCTCAACAACCCTAGCGTCACCGAACCTTAAGTGTGTAGACCCTACGGGTTCAGGAGACACGCAGACATGACCGAGACGACTCTCCGGTCAATAACCAACAGCGGGATCTGGATACCCATGTTGGCTCCCACATGCTCCTCGATGATCTCATCGGATGAACCACAATGTCGAGGATTCAATCAATCCGTATACAATCCCCTTTGTCAATCAGTACGTTACTTGCCCGTGACTCAATCGTCGGTATCCCAATACCTCGTTCAATCTCGTTACCGGCAAGTCACTTTACTCGTACCGTAATGCATGATCCCGTGATCAACCACTTGGTCACATTGATCTCATTATGATGATGCATTACTGAGTGGACCTAGAGATACCTCTCTGTCATATGGAGTGACAAATCCCAGTCTCAATTCGTGCCAACCCAACAGACACTTTCGGAGATACCTGTAGTGTACCTTTATAGTCACCCAGTTACGTTGTGACGTTTGGCACACCCAAAGCACTCCTACGGTATCCGGGAGTTGCACAATCTCATGGTCTAAGGAAATGATACTTGACATTAGGAAAAGCTACAGCAAACGAACTACACGATCTTTGAGCTATGCTTAGGATTGGGTCTTGTCCATCACATCATTCTCCTAATGATGTGATCCCGTTATCAATGACATCCAATGTCCATAGTCAGGAAACCATGACTATCTTTTGATCAACGAGCTAGTCAACTAGAGGCTCACTAGGGACGTGTTGTGGTCTATGTATTCACACATGTATTATGATTTCCAGATAACACAATTATAGCATGAACAATAGACAATTATCATGAACAAAGAAATATAATAATAACCATTTTATTATTGCCTCTAGGGCATATTTCCAACACATTTAATTTAGTAAGATGTGCCACAACAGTTTCAGATTCATAGCCATAGAAAGGATCAGATTCAACTAAAGTAATTATCTCAAGATCAACAGAGAAATCATAATCCTTATCAGTAACAAAGATAGGTGAAGTAGCATAAGCAGGATCATATTTCATCCTAGCATTCAAAGTTTTTTTGTTTCAGCTTAGCTAATAGTTTCTTAAGATCACTCCTATCATTGCAAGCAAGAAAATCTCTAGCAGTTTCTTCATCCATAATATAGCCCTCATGCACAACAGGTAATTCATATCTAGGGGGAGAATTTTCATCATCACTTTCATCAATATTATTAGTTTCAATAATTTCATTCTCTCTAGCCCTAGCAAGTTGTTCATCAAGAAATTTACCAAGTGGCACAGTAGTATCAAGCATAGAAGTAGTTTCATCATAAGTATCATGCATAGAAGAAGTGGCATCATCAATAAGATGCGACATATCCGAATTAATAGCAGAAGCAGGTTTAGGTGTCACAAGCTTACTCAATACAGAGGGTGAATCAAGTGCAGAGCTAGATGGCAGTTCCTTACCTCCCCTCGTAGTTGAGGGATAAATCTTGGTTCTTGGATCTTTCAAGTTCTTCATAATGATAAGCAGATATAAATCCCAAGGGACTCAAAGAATAGAGCTATACTCCCCGACAACAGCGCCAGAAAATACTCTTGATAACCCACAAGTATAGGGGATCGCAACAGTTTTCGAGGGTAGAGTATTCAACCCAAATTTATTGATTCGACACAAGGGGAGCCAAAGAATATTCTCAAGTATTAGAAGCTGAGTTGTCAATTCAACCACACCTGGAAACATAATATCTGATATTTTTGGTGTTTTGTAGCGATTGTAACAATAGCAACGGAAAAGTAAATAAGCGAAGAACAATATACGGAAAGCTCATAGGCATTGGATCGGTGATGGAGAATTATGCCGGATGCGGTTCATCATGTAACAGTCATAACATAGGGTGACACAAAACTAGCTCCAATTCATCAATGTAATGTAGGCATGTATTCCGAATATAGTCATACGTGCTTATGGAAAAGAACTTGCATGACATCTTTTGTCCTACCCTCCCGTGGCAGCGGGGTCCTATTGGAAACTAAGGGATATTACGGCCTCCTTTTAATAGAGTACCGGACCAAAGCATTAACACATAGTGAATACATGAACTCCTCAAACTACGGTCATCACCGGAAGTGGTCCCGATTATTGTCACTTCGGGGTTGCCGAATCATAACACATAGGTGACTATAGACTTGCAAGATAGGATCAAGAACTCACATATATTCATGAAAACATAATAGGTTCATATCTGAAATCATGGAACTCAGGCCCTAGTGACAAGCATTAAGCATAGCAAAGTCATAGCAACATCAATCTCAGAACATAGTGGATACTAGGGATCAAACCCTAACAAAACTAACTCGATTACATGATAAATCTCATCCAACCCATCACCGTCCAGCAAGCCTACGATGGAATTACTCACGCACGGCGGTGAGCATCATGAAATTGGTGATGGAGGAAGGTTGATGATGAAGATGGTGACGGATTCCCCTCTCCGGAGCCCCGAACGGACTCTAGATCAGCCCTCCCGAGAGAGTTTAGGGCTTGGCGGCGGCTCCGTATTGTAAAACGCGATGAATCCTTCTCCTTGATTTTTTTCTCCCTGAAAGTGAATATATGGAGTCAAGGTTAAGGTCGGTGGAGCGTCAGGGGGCCCACAAGGCAGGGGGCGCGCCCAGGGGGTAGGGCGCCCGCCCACCCTCGTGGACAGGTGGAGGCCCCCCTGACGTGGATTCTTCTTCCAGTATTTTTTATATATTCCAAAATAATTCTCCGTTGATTTTCAGGCCATTCCGAGAACTTTTATTTCTGCACAAAAATAACACCATGGTAATTCTGCTGAAAACAGCGTCAGTCCGGGTTAGTTACATTCAAATTATGCAAGTTAGAGTCCAAAGCAAGGGCAAAAGTGTTTGGAAAAGTAGATACGACGGAGACGTATCACCTAGTACCAAAAGTACGGCACCTCCGTGATCTGCACACGTTCGGCTCGGTGACGTCCCATGAACTCTCGATCCAGCTGAGTGTCGAGGGAGAGTTACGTCAGCACGACGGCGTGATGACGGTGATGATGATGCTACCGTCGCAAGGCTTCGCCTAAGCACTACGATGATATGATCGAGGTGGATTATGGTGGAGGGGGCACCGCACACGTCTAAGGGATCAATGATCAACTTGTGTGTCTATGGGGTGCCCCTGGCCACGTATATAAAGGATGCAGGGAGGAGGAGGCCGTCCCTCATAGGGCGCGTCGAAAGTGTGGAGTCCTACAAGGACTCCCTAGTCCTAGTAGGATTCCACCTCCCACATGGAATAGGAAAAAGGGAAGGGAGAAGGAGAAGGAAGGAAGGGGGTGCCCCCTTTCCATAGTCCAATTCGGAGCAGTCCATGGGGAAGGGGCACGGCCACCCTTGAGGCCTTTCTCTCCTTTCCCGTATGGCTCATTAAGGTCCAATACTATTTCCCGTAACTCTCCGGTACTCCAAAAAATACCCAAATCACTCGGAACCTTTCCGATGTCCGAATATAGCCTTCCAATATATCGATCTTTACGTCTTGACCATTTCGAGACTCCTCGTCATGTCCCCGATCTCGTCCGAGACTCCGAACAAACTTCGGTCATCAAATCACATAACTCATAATAAAAATCTTCACAGAACGTTAAGCGTGCGGATCCTACGAGTTCGAGAACTATGTAGACATGACCGAGACTCAGGTCCGGTCAATAACTAATAGCGGAACCTGGATGCTCATATTGGTTCCTACATATTCTACGAAGATCTTTATCGGTCAAACCTCATAACAACATACGTTGTTCCCTTTGTCATAGGTATGTTACTTGCTCGAGATTCGATCATCGGTATCTCAATACCTAGTTCAATCTCGTTACCAGCAAGTCTCTTTACTCGTTCCGTAATGCGTCATCCCGCAACTAACTCATTAGTCACATTGCTGCAAGGATTATAGTGATGTCCATTACCGAGAGGGCCCAAAGATCTACGCCAACTCAACAAACACCATTGGAGACACCTGTAAAGCATCTTTATAATCACCCAGTTACGTTGTGACGTTTGATAGCACACAAGGTGTTCCTCCGGTATTCGGGAGTTGCATAATCTCATAGTCAGAGGAACATGTATAAGTTATGAAGAAAGCAGTAGCAATAAAACTAAACGATCATTATGCTAAGCTAACGGATGGGTCTTGTCCATCACATCATTCTCTAATGATGTGATCCCGTTCATCAAATGACAACACATGTCCATGGCTAGGAAACTTAACCATCTTTGATTAACGAGCTAGTCAAGTAGAGGCATACTAGGGACACTCTGTTTGTCTATGTATTCACACATGTACTAAGTTTCTGGTTAATACAATTCTAGCATCAATAATAAACATTTATCATGATATAAGGAAATATAAATAACAACTTTATTAATGCCTCTAGGGCATATTTCCTTCAGGGGCAGCCGCATGGGCCCAGGGTCTAATAGTGGGTCGCCCCAAAGACTTTGTGGCCATGCCACCCTGGTGTGACCAGAGTTTGGGGAAGGGCTTGGGGTCTGCCCCCTCTCCATGCTGGCATCCCTTCCTGGCCTATTATAAATAGAGAGGGGCAGCCCTCTTGAGGTGCATATTTATTTTGGTGGGTGGGTGACGCATCTCTCTCTCCCTCCCCCCTCTCCACGGAAAATTTCCAGGACGCAAGGCCGCTCCACCTATTCTTCTAGTTTCCTGACACGGTTTCGTTTTGGACGGCGAAGCTCTATTGGATTGGCATTGTCGTACGCATGGATAACGACAGAGAGATCATACGTTCTATCTTTCTTCAGGGGAAATTACCACGGTTGGGAGGCTGCAATCCTACCTGCGGGAATTTGTATCAAATATATACACCAATAACTTCTTCAGCTGCATTCTTGTTGGTAATGATCAGATCCAATCTCATCTGCATCTTCATTGTAACACCCCAGATGTAACTTTCCAAATTTGTACTCCAACTCTTGCCATTTCTGGCGTTAAGTTATTTTATTTTCTCGGGTTCGGGTCTTTGTCTCCGTGTGTTGTGATCGTTTTCATGCATCTCATATCATGTCATCATGTGCATTGCATTTGCATACGTGTTCGTCTCATGCATTCGAGCATTTTCCCCGTTGTCCGTTTTGCATTCCGGCACTTCGTTCTCCTCCGGTGGTCATTTCTAGCTTTCTTTCGTGTGTGGGGATTAAACATTTCCGGATTGGACCGAGACTTGCCAAGCGGTTTTGGTTTACTATCGGTAGACTGCCTGTCAAGTTTCGTATCATTTGGACTTCGTTTGTTACTCCAACGGTTAACCGAGGGACCGAAAAGGCCTCGTGGGTGTGGCAGCTCAACACCGCTTCAATTTGGCCCAAAACCCACCTAAACCTGCTCCATCATCTAGAGCGTTCGATCACGATTGCATGGCCGAAAACTGCACCTCATTTGGACTCTCCTAGCTCCCTCTATGCCTATATAAAGGTCCTCCTCGAAAATCCCGGATCCCCTCCTCAAACCCTAAAAAAATCCACCGCGCCGCGCCGGACACGTCCGTGCCGGCCGGACACCGCCCGCCGCCCGCCCGCGCCTATCACGCGCCGCCACGTGGCCGGGCATGCGCCCACTTCGCCTCCACCGCTCGGGGCCCGCCT